>NW_004955403.1:52138389-52433459 GCF_000276665.1 Chinchilla lanigera
AGTCTGCCAGGAGATACAGCTTTTTACTTACCTGACCCCACTGGGGTTTTGGCATGAGTCCCCAAACAGTTGATTTGCTATGGTCTCTGTGGAGTCAGACCTCTCTGCTAATGTTTATCTGCATTTCCATCCACACCCCAGGACTAGCATCACCGCCTCAGCTCCTCCTCAGATCACCAGGCGCTGGATTCTCATTACGAGCACACAGCCTCGATTCCATGCATGAATGGCTCACAGTGGGGTTTGCATGCTCATGAGAAGCTAAAAGCTGCCACTGATCTGACAGGAAGTGGAGCTCAGGCAGTAATTTGAGGGATGGGGAGAAGCTGGAAATACAGATGTTTTACCTGCCACTAACAGGCTACAGACACTTGGGGATCCCTGCTGTAAATGGTTCTTCCTCCATTATGTGTGGAAATAAGTAATAAATGCAACATTTTAGAAGATGTTTATAGCATTTATTCCTTCATAAGAAGGAAAAATTGTAAAAACTACATTCATGGAACAAGTGAAATGAGTGGGAGGCAGCTGATCATGTTCTTGCCCCATAACTCACACGCCCACAACACACACCCACACAAACAGGTAAGTGAGAGAGGTAACATTCTGGACTGTAAAGGGTCAGCTGGTTGGCTGTCCTCGAGCAGAGGCGGCCCTCACGGGTGGACCCACGCCCTTCTGCTCAGAGATGTGTTCCGTGATGGTGCTAAACTGCGCTCAAATAGGCCCGCTCATTTCTGTCCCCTGTACTTTGCCGCTGTCTTCTGTCACCTGTGATCCTGGATTTCGTCCTCACTGTCCAATGCCTATTTGTGACCGTCACCAACTTGTGTCCGCCCTGTCCATCTCCCTCTCCCAGCATTCTCACGCCCTGCTTCTGACTCTCATGGTTTCCCCTCTTAACCTGTCGCCTTCCCACCTCCTGCCTGACTCCCCCGAAGCAGCCCCCACATGCTCCTTGCCAGGGTCCTCTTCTCCACGGCCCCGCGCTTGGAGACCTTTGCTGAACCCTCCATTCTCCCACATGCCTCTGCGACTCAGCCACACCCTCCTGTCCTGTCCCACACGCCCTCCTGCCTGTTCCAGGGCATCTCCCTGCTGGACCAGCATCCCCTAGGCCTGGCCATTGGTTTTCCTCGGTGAAGATTTGTGAGTGTTCAAACTCTTCTGGTCCTGAACTAAGTAATTTCAAAATGAGAATCAGGGTAAGAACACACAGAGATGAGAAGATGTCCTTCTCTGCCTCCCCTGCTGGAGTCCTTTACACTACCCGTCGCTGCAGTCACCATGTGCGGTCACGGATGGGGAGGGCTCCTCTCCCTAGAGAAAGACCTCTGGCAATGCTGTCGCTTCTCAGGTGCGAGAACAGTGTCACCAGGTTGAAAGGGTGAGTAAGGGCTTTGGTGCCAGAAAACACCGGCTCCCTGCTCGGGCTTGGTGCCTGTGGGACCTCGGCAAGCCCTCTCTCCCCCTTGAGGCTCATTGTCCCCCTCCATGAAAAGGACGAAGGGAAGCCAGCGGCAGTGGGTGTGGTGCACGGCAGGGACATGCGCATCGGTGCATATCCTCGGATTCCTCGTGAGGCGGGACCCACAGGGCGGCCTCGCATTCTGGGAAGCTCAGCCACATGTCCCTTGCAAGCACCACAGCAAAGAATTGAAAAGGGAAGGTCGTTCTCCCCCAGGTCCCTGGAAGAGCACCCAGGAGGCCCCTGCTGGTGACCCCAGGGAGGCTCCTTGTGTCCGTTTCCTTTCCTGCCCTTTCCAGAGCCTCTGGCTGAGGAGACCCCTGCAGAGGTGCTGGCTTCGCTCACCAAGCCCCCCTCTTCCTCCTCCCTCTGCAGCCTGGCCCGTGCCCAGCTCTGTGCTACCTCCCACAGTGCTGAGCCAGCCTGACCACAGCATGCGCCCCCACGGTGCCAGGCTGGGGCGGTGCTGGTTGGCGCTGAAGGGAGTTGCTTTGGCAGTCTGGAGTAGGGAAGAAGGTGGATCTCGTCCGTGCTTGCGCTGCGCCTGGCATCAGAGGCCAGCTGAGGGAGGGACTGACTACTGACCTGTGTTCTCTGCCCTCAGGGTGACAGCGGGGGACCCCTTGTCTGCACCACAGATGACTCGGGCAGTAAGTGGTACCAGGTGGGCATTATCAGCTGGGGCAAGAGCTGTGGGCAGAAGGACACCCCAGGAATATACACCCTCTTGGCCAAATACGTCCGCTGGATCAAGAACGTCACGCAGCTGGAGGGAAGGCCCTACAGTCTTAAGGAAATGAGGAATTCTCCAAATCAGCCGCCTCAGAACTCCAGAACCCCAGCAAGCCCCACACCCTGGCTCCTGCCTTGTCTCCTGCCCTGCCTGTTGGTCAGAGCTGTTTTCAACTGGTAATAAAACAGGTGCAAGTCCCTCACCAAAGCTGGTCCAAGTTGCCCAGGCAGGGTTCAGTCTTGGGATCTTCCTGCCTCAGCCTCCCACAGTGTTGGGGTTAGAGGTGTGGATCCCTATACCAACTCCCAAAGCTGTTTTGTGTATTTTGTTGCTCCAATTGCTCCAGCCCTGGCCACGGCAGCTCTCAGCTGGCTCCTGTACCTCTCTGACGTCTCACATCGGTGGGACGTTTATGTGTTGTTTAGAGAAACAGGGTCTCTTTGTGTAACTCAAGGTGGCCTCCTACTCATGATCCTTCTGCCTCAGCCTCCTGAGTGCTAGGCTCACAGGCGTGCAGTGCCACCACGCCTGGCTTTCTGCCTTGTTTTGAGTACTTCCTTATGCTCTGGCATTGTACGATGCTAAAAGAAGCAGATGTTTAACTGTGAGCTGTGGAAATTCTCAGTGTTACAGTTTGGTTCCAAGGATGAAACTGGATGAGTTCTTCCTGATACCAAGGGGCCTGGCCTCACTGCTGCATGCTGTAACCCGAGGGCTTTTCCCAGGGCATTAGACTGCATCCTACCAATGGGTGGCAGAAGAGCCTGGCGGGATTTATGAGCGTGCAGCACTTTCAACCTGAGCAGGCGTGCGGGCAGCCCCAGCTCCGCTTGCTCTGTACCCGGATGCTGGTGATGCACTGTGGGGTAGACCTTCTGGTGCCACGGCCACAGGGCAGGGCAGGAGAGGAGAGGACGAGCTCAGATAAGCCTCAGTGGCACATGCAGTAGAGATGTCTAGCAGGCTGTTGAACACACGGTCTGGAGCCGGGGCTGCAGTCACTTATAAAGGGACAAGGGACAAAATGTCAAACCAGATTCAGGAATCTGATCTCTTAGCCGCTATCTCATTTTCTCAATCATTTCAAGGATGTGGGAAAGGCAGTGCATGGCAAAGCCCAGGGCTGCCAGGGCTGCTGGCCGGGTCCTTGCGGCAGCAAGACGACAAGCTGTAGCCTGGTTTTTAACACAGACGGTGTCCACACCCTGGCTGCTGCAACACTGCCTAGCAAGGCAGAGCTGCTTCAGTCAGAAACGGCTCCACTTCGTTCCCAGTTAAGGGCATGGTTCTCCTGATACTTTCCACAGCACTGTGCCCTCGCACCTACAGATCCCAGGTTTGTTTGCCATAAGCAGTATTGGGTAGACCAGGTGCCCCTTGCTAAATAGCCCCTGTAGCAAAGGACAATCTGCTGAAAAATACCAGGAGTGTGTTTTCCAAGAGCGCTGTGTGACTCTAAGGTGCTTTCTTCTGGTCACACTTCTCTGCCAGGTATCCCAGGGGCAGGGACAGCACAGAATGCAGGTCCTTTCCTTCTCAGCAGTGGAAGACCCTCCAAGGGGAAGAGTAAAGGAGAAAAAATGGGGTGAGGACAGAACCCTAGAGAAAACTTAATATCTGAAAGACTGGCAGAGAGGAAAACATGGCAAGGAGACCAAGAAGCGACAGACAGGGAGGTGAGAGGAAGCCAGGGAACCATGGTGTCTTATAAAGCAGACAGAGGGGTCATTGCTTCATCCAATGCTGCTGAGGGTCATAAAAAGTAAGGTTCAAGCTGAGCGTGGTTGTACATGTCTCCAGTCCCAGCACTCTGGGAGGCTGAGGCACAAAGATCACAAGTCTTAACCCATCCTCAGCATCTTACCTAGGGAAGCCCTGTCTTGAACAAACAAATAGGGATGTAGTCAGTGCAAAGGGCCTGGGTTCAATCCCCAGTACTGCAATGAAAGAGAGATAAGGAAAGAAAGAAAGAAAGGGAGGAAGAAAAAGAAAAAGAAAAGAAAGGAAGAGAGAAAGAAAGGAGAAAGAAAAGAAAGAAAGGAGAAGAGAAGCTCATGATGGGTAACTCAGGTCCCATGGTGACCTGGTGTCCCATGGTCAAGCATTCAGTTCCCACTAAGGCCCAGTACCAAACCAAAAGCTGTTTTTTAGAGAGAGTAGTTCTCTGCAGATGATGGCAGAGCCTTGCTCCAATATCCTAAGGGCCTTGCTGCAGTTCACCTATGGGGCCTGCCAGAGACTCCAGTGTCCCTACCTGCCACTGCCCTTTCAAGTACCACTGGGTCTGCTGGACCACACGGCCCCAGGGGCAGAGCAACCTGCACAGCAGCCTGGACCTGTTGCAGAGCCTTTGCTTGTTCTGGGCCCCACTCAAAACTAGCAGCTTCTGAGTCACTCAGTAAATGAGCCGGAGTAAAATAAATAATGAGGAATGTGTTAGCTCCAAAATCCAAGTAGGCCCACTAGACATTGGTTGTTGGGAGAGCCAGATGCAGCAACTTATCCTTCACCTTAGAAGGGACATCTCTACAGGCCCCACACCATTGGACTCATAGAGATTTTGCTGAGATATAAACATCTTGAATTTTAGTTGGATTTATTTCTCCTCCTCTGGCTCTCAAATGCTTTCTTTTTTTTTGTTTTTTTTCCGGTACCGGGAATTAAACTCACGACCTCGTGCTTGCCAGGCAGGCGCTGTGCTGCTGAGCTAAATCCCCAGCCCCTCAAATGCTTTCTAACAAATCCTGCTCACTTGGTCCAGTCAGCATAATACAGTATCATCAATGGAATGCATCAGTGTGATGCTTTGTGGGAGAGAAAAGCAATCAAGATCCCTGCGAATTAAGTTGTGACACAGGGCTGGAGAGTTAATACAACCTCGATGCAGGGCAGTGAAGGTGTATTGCTGGCCTTGCCAGCGGAAAGCAAATGGTTTCTGATGGTCCTATGGAAATGCATGGAGAAGAAGGCATTTGCAAATCAATAGGTGATACCAAGTACCAGGAGATGTGTTAATCTGCTGAGGCAAGGACACCACATCTGGTACAGCAGCTGCAATCAGAGTCAGTGCTTGATTCGGTTCATGGTAACCCACCGTCGTTCTCCAAGACCCATTCATGTTCTCAGGCCAAATGGGAGAATTAAATGGAGATGTGGTGGGAACCACCACCTCTGCATCCTTCAAGTCCTTGATAGTGGCCCTGATCTCTGCAATTTCTCCAGGAATGCAGTGTTGTTTTTGGTTTACTATTTTACCAGGCAAAGGCAACTCTAATGGCTTCCACTTGGCTTATCCAACTATAATACCCCTACACTGCACGTTAAGGAACCAGTGTGAGGACTCTGCCAAGTACTAAGCATATCTATCCCAATTATGCATTTCAGAACAGGAGATATGACTACAGGATGGATCTGAGGACCTGGTGGGCCCCCTGTGAGTCGGACCTTTGCCAAAACTCCAGGGATCACTTGACTCCATAGACTCCTAGAATCAGCATTAGCTCAGAGTTAGTGTCCAGTGGTCCCTGAAGTGCCTGATCATTTCCGTTTCCCCAGCGTACCGTTACCCTGGTCAAAGCCCTTAGCTCCCTTTGGGGACAGATGGGAGGAAGATCAACTGTATAAATTTTTCATGATGCATCAGGTCTTTTCTCAAGGAGACCTGGCCTCCCCTTCACTCAAGGGGTTCTGGGTCTATAAACTTCCTCAAATCTGGGGACTGGTTGAGGGGCCATGGTTCTTTGTTACTACAATTTGAAGTAGCTTTCTGTTTATTTGCCTTTACATTTTTTCGATTCTATAAATCTAGTAAAAATTTTTGTAGACTTTCTATTTCACTTTTGGGAGCACCATGGATAGTTAGCCAATGCCATAGGTCTGCATGTGTCGGACTATCCCGGTCACTGTTCTGCTTCTGCTGTCCATCAGGTGTGTGCACCCTGCCTTTGGTGATCAAGTGCTGCCGCTTGACCCCTGCCACTCCAGGTTCCAACCAAGCCCACTGCCCTTAAATGCCCCAGTTGAGTGATCTCCACTGTAAGGTCTGGGATACACAGAAGAGCAATGAGAGGGCTTTTCAGGGGTGCTGGCGCTCCCCTCACTAACCTGTTTCTCAAGGAGTTAGTGAACGGTACATTTTCTGAGTCATCCAAGTGTGGAAGATTCTATTTAACTTGGCAAATCCACTCCCATATTACCGAGCCACTGAATCCCCTCATCGGCACGAAACCGTGGAATAGCAGGCAGCTCTAACTCATTCACAGTGGGCCACTTTCGATCTGTACTTCTGTCAGCCCACCAAATAAACCACTAGTGCCTTTCTTTACTCCATGAGCTGCAACATTAAATTCAGAAGCCCTGCTTAACGGGCCCCTATTGACAAACTCAGCCTGAGCCAGGTGTATGTTTTTGCCACTATTATTCCATACCCGTAAATCTTCCCACACTTGCTCTCCAGGCCCCTGCTTATAAGAGAAAATTCAAGTCCTCTGGGAGAATAGAGGACCTCCCCGTGAGTCACACTGTACCCCTCAGCCTTAGGAGCCTTCTGTGATTTGAGCCTGGTTATAGACCTAGAGGCAAAAGTGGGTGGTGAGGGTGGGTCCCGAGGAGTGTCCATGTTATCCTGGTTGGTCAGCACAGGATTAGTTTCCCCAGGTATAGGAGGAGAGGCCAACACCATAGGGGGTGGGGTGGGGATGGCTCTGCCATTGTGGGTGTAGGAATCTCTTCCCCTGGCAAAGTAATCTTATTAGAGTTTAGAAGTTCAACATCCTCAGCCTCATCAGGATCCTCCCAAACGTCTCCATCCCAGTTTACGGGATCCCGTTCCTTCCGGATCAGATACTCACTTCAGAAACCATTCAAGGCCAAGCATTAAACTTAGACTGCATTTCAGCCACTCAAGTTATGAGGGCCTATGTTTGGTTTTCTGCCATCTCAACCCTGTGGCTAAATGAGGAGAGAGACCCTTTCAAGACACGCTTAGAAACATTTACTTATTTATGTCTGGAGCTGGGAACTTTTGAGCTCCTTATTTTCCTTGATGAATTTGTCCTCACAGTCAGAAGACTTCAGATTTCCTGTGCAGGTTTGAGCTCGTTGTTTTCCTTCACTAATTTCTCCAGAGATGCTAAGAGCAGACAGCCAGCATGATTATATTTTGCACTCTGCCAAGAAATATTCAAGAGTATCTTGTATGGAGTCACTAAATTCCTTGCATCTCACAAGTGCTGAATTAGGATAGCCAAGTGGAGCTACACTGCTTATTACTGTGAACACCTCATGCAGAGGGCGACCAGTACTCCCCAAGGCATCAGGAGAGACCACTGAAGGGATCTGCAATCTGCTGTGCTTTACCCCTGATGAAGGTGTATAATCGGGGGTTAATAAGGCCCAGTAACCACGCTACACCCTAGAACTCCTCTCTGTCTTCAGCCCTCCTGACAAGCAACCCCACTCCTTGTATTTTCTCAAGCCTTGTCCCTGGCAGGGAGCCACAACTCCTTCTCCCCAAACGCTCCCCCTAGAAGTTTCACTTTGAACTTTTCCTTTCACAGCCCCCCTTCATGCTTGTGACCTATGAGAGGCCCCGTACCCGGTACAAGGGTTACCGGTCTGGTCTGAATGCCAGGGTTATCCCTCTCAGGTTTATCTGGAAATGCACCCGTCCTGTTGGTCTCGTACCTTTGTTTGTCCTTCTTTTCTTTCCCTGACACTATAGCATTTAAAGGATCATCAAATTAGAGCTCCAACTCCAGGAACAAGTAAAGCCATTAAACAATTTCTTCTTTACGGTTCTGTTCTTCTAGAGCCATTCCCGGTACCAAAATCTGTGTCACTCAGTGCTCACTAGAGAAACAGATTTAATGCAAGATATACAAACGCATAAGAATTTACAAGGTTGGCTCAAAGTGGCCGTCACAGTCAGGTGTGGAGGAGAGCAGAAGGGCCTCTGTGCGCTGCAGATGAGAAAGATCCAGTCGAAGGCCTGGAGCTCACTGCAGCGTCCTGCGCGGATCCCTCTCAGGAGGCTGACAAGTCTTCCCTGGACGCCAGGAGATGACGTCCGCTGTGAAGGTGCAGACTGGAGCTCGTCCGAAGAAACAAACCCAGGATTTGCATTCTAGGTGGGAACAGGAGATTTATACACATAAAGCAGGGTACAAGGTGGCCCCGGTGAAATGTAGTTCCACCATACAGAGATTGAGTACACAGGGAAAGGAAGAATTCCAGGGGATTGGTGCTGTTCCATGCATTGGAACAAGAGCAGAGTTCACAGACGTCCCACGCTCTCGCGCAGGGAACGGCGCGGCAAACACATAGGTGCTTCTGCGACTGGTACAGCAGCATGGTGGGAAGGGGAGACAGGCTGGCGCGGGTGGGGGGCGAGGGGGAGCCGGGCTACCTAATAGTTGTCAGGGAAGCGCTCACTGCCCGCTGAGGCCTAGAGGAGGCGAGCGGGACACCGTGCGGCGCTGTGGGAGAAGAGTGCCCCAGAGGGTAGCGGGCACCTTTGTAGAACGGAGCTTCCCGCAGCGATGAGCAAGGAACAGGGCTCCCTTGGTCAGCGGGGGAAGACGCTGGAGCCAGCGACCCGGCCCACTCACAGGCGCAGTGGGACTGCAATTCCAAGGTATTGCCAGCAGGTGGCAGAGTGACTCCAGGCAGGAGGTCTTCCAGCTGTGTGGGAAGAAAATTCCTTGTTCCTTTCCTGCAGGCAGACTTGGAGAGGCCTCAAAATGCCAGACACCCAGGCTAAGGCTGGGGTCCTACGGGCTCTTCCCTGGCTTCCCTCCCAGGGAGCCAGCAGTGTGGACTGCACCTTGTCCCAGGGCTGAGTTCCTCCCTGAGATGGCTGGATGGGGTTGAAGGTAGAGGCCCTCCCTGGTTTGATAGTCCAGGCTTGTGAATGTGCCCCAGATCTTCACAGAGGAGAAAGGGGTGGCTCAGGGAAACTTTTGACACTCATGCGTGTTCTGGGGCACCCACAGCAGGGGCCTCTTGTTGGCCTTATTAGGGGACATTGGGGCACAGGGACCCAACCCTGCCTCAACTACGGAGTCAGGATTTTTTAGTGTCCACCCTCCCTGCCCACGGGAATATTTGACAGGGTCTGAGTTCTGTCCCAATTCCCGTCACCCTGAGACACGTAAGCGGAGCTCCTACAGAGCAGCTGTCCGTCTGGTTCTCTGTTGACCACGCCATCTCCTTCCAAAGGACAGGCCATGCGCATGTGCGTGGGTGTGCGTATCTGTGTTTGCACAAATGTGTCTGTGTGAACTGGGGCGTGTTTGACAGCATGGTGTTTGCTTAACTGTCCAGTCTTCTGTTCCATTCAGGTGACTCTCAATAAATTAGTTATTCCCACAGCTGAGATGGGTCCTGTCCCCTCCAGGGCCACTTCGAGATCCCCTTCCCCTGCCTGCCGCCTCCCCCTAGCGCCTTCCCATTTCAGAGCAGTCGCACACGGCAGTGTCTGCGCCCCCTTCCTTCTGCGAGGGCAGCGGAGGATATCCTCTAAAAGCCATCTGTGTCCAACAACTGTAAAGGTCATGCCTCATAGCTAAAGGTCAAAAGGCACAGGAAGCAATCCAGCACTCAGGGCCCTTACTGGTCCCCTTCTGGTCGGTTTCCCCCCCAAGACGGCCATGAGGTAGAAGCAAGTTCCCTGGGCTTTAACAGGCGCTCAGTTCTTCACTCACTCTTGCGTTGTTGAACTGGAATGAGTGTAAATCAGCGCTCACCCTGTGTGCTGCGTTGCAGACACAGGTACTGTCTCCAGGGAGCTAGACAGTGGCAGCGTCACAGGGCCGTGTGCCCGGAGACTGAGGATGCGCTGCCCTGAGTCTGTTCGCCTGGGTCACCTTGCCCCATAGAGGGCTCTGCTTCCCAACCCTGGTGCTGCTGGCCCGGTGCCAAGGAACAGGGCTGCCGGCGACTGCTGGGGGCAACAGGACAGCGTCTCCTTGTCCTGCACAGGCCTGGCGGGCTCTTGAGGGCCAGGAGACTCCCAGCCTGCCCCTCTGTGCTGCACACAGAACACTGCAATAGTCCTAGCACTGCGTCGGGAACATCCTCTCCCCACTGTGAAGTCCTCCAAACGCCACTGGCTTTATGTGGGCCTTTTGTGTGGGAACCAAAAGGCCGGACTCTGTGAAATACCTTTCTTCACGTGCTCCCGCCTAGAGGGCCATCTAGAGAACCCGCTGGGCACATCTGGATCACAGCAGCCTGGAGCGCGAGGGGGCGGTGACCAACGCTGGGAAGCTGCGGGGAGCCTGGGCAAGGGGCTCCATCTCCTGCCTGCGAGGGCGCAGTGGGTACAAACAGGAGCCTCTCCAGCTTTGGAAGAGAGGACGGGGAGTGGGAGCCACGGCTGGGAAGGCGCTCTCGTCACTCCCTCGGACAAAGGCTGGGGACTCTGGCAGAAACCAAGAGCCTGTGTCTGCCTGCTGCCGCCTTCAGCCGGGAGCCCTTCAGGAGCGGAGTCGGGAGTGTCGCTAGCAGCAAAGGCGGGTGCGGCTCCTTTCAGCTGCTGCGCATTGGGCTGGAAAGTGAAGCTTGCGTCTGGCCCAAGAGCACCGCCACGGGGCAAAACCAGGCGACAGGGCTGCACTAGACTGAAAAGCTCCTGAATAGCCAAGGAAAACGCCACCAAGCAAAAGACAATGTATGGAATGGGGAAATATTTGCAAGCCATGTATCTGATAAGGGATTGATATCCAAAAAAATCTTTTTGCAATATTAAGGATTGAACCCGGGGCTTTTGCTCTGAGCTATAGCCCCTGGAATCCAAACCCGTGAGTGCAGATGCCGGGTTGTGTCGTGATACCACGCGTGGTTTATAAGGAGCTGCCGGACACTTTGCAGAGCGCTGCGTGGCCCTGGTGCTGAGCCAGGCCGCTCCTCTGGGCACAGCGCTGCTCTGGATGACAAACCGAGGCGCAGCCAGCTGCGGCAGGGCCCAGGCTGGTGGAGTCCAGAGCTTCTCCGCATCCCACCTGTGCTACATGGGCACCGTTGCAAGGACACAGCTGGGAAGTCCTCTGAATCGTTCTGCAGGTGCTGAAGCAGCCGCTGCCCCCGCCTTCCTCACAGACTTAGGTGTGGTGCTTTCGGATGGGAGCTCCAGACAGTGGAGGGTATCACCCTGGCACCCATGGGTTTCGGTCAGTGATAGCAACGGGGTCTAAATCCACCTGTATGTTCAGAGCTCGCCCTGAATGCTGACTTCCGTCTCTTGGAGACTGAAGGGTTTTGCAGAGAACAGGTCATCTCACCAGCTCTGAGCCCCACCCTGGAGACAACCAAAGTCCAGGCAGCTCCCCTTCTGGGGGTGGCTTCTCCGGGCTTCCTGGGTGTTCCGGGACAAAGGCGTCATGTGTGTTCCAACCACGGAACAGGAGCACCAGCCTGTGGCTAGAGACGAGGCCACGGTCTCCTTGGATCCCTTTCCTGGGAGGCTTCAAGGAGCTGGCGAGTCAGCGGATGTCACAGTTGTTCCCGATTCCCCTCCAGACAGGGCTCCTGACCCTGCGCCTCCTTCCCACAGGGCGGCACCTACTGCTGGGCTTGCGCTGGCTCACACAGCCTGGGCACGCGCACACCCACGAGGTTTCCCACAACTGCCAGCCCATCTCTACCCCTCCAGGGCCCTCCCAGCTGGCACACGGCTCCTCCAGACTCCTGGACCCCGGGGCTAGCCAAAGGCCAAACAAAAGAAAAGGGAAACCTAAGCAAACAAAAGAATTCCCCTGCCTCCCCAGGAGCACACACAAAGAGCCGCTGGTGGGAAGAGGAAAGCCCCCTCATTGTTCTCCCTCCTGGCTGTGATGACAATCCCAGCCCAGGGTGCAGCCCCCTCCCCTGCAGCCTGCACCCTCCTCTTTCCCACCTTGGGCCCCTGAGAAAGACTCTGAGGGGCAGATGTCCCGGCCCAGGAGTGGTTCCCACACGGGGAGGAAGCGAGGACTCACAAAGGGCCGGACTTTTCCCTGAGGAAGCGGCAGCCTTTGCAGTGACAGACGGCCCAAGGATGAGGGACAGGGCAGGCGGGACCCAGGGGACAGGACTGGAGAGGAGCTGCCTCTCCGGAGGAAAGCGGAGCATTGTGAGCGCTTGTTTACGGACCAGCGACCCTGACCTTGCTGCTTGTCAACAGGCTCGAGGCCCCTCCTCCCCGGGCCTGCATTGTTGCTCAGCAGAGCCATTCATAATTTTATTTGGGGGTGGTTGTTGTTTGGCTTCCAGCCCTGCCCCCAACTGGCTCACTTTCAGCATTGTAACCCGGATAAAAAGGCAAGATATCCTTCCCCCTTCCCTGGAGCCAGCTTCCGACCCTGGTGCATTAACCCTTAGAACGGCCAGAGGGAAAACGGGGCTCCCCTACTTGTAGGCTGGCCTCCTGAGAGCCTGGCCCCATCTTCCCAGAATTTGTTGTGGATGGAGGCCCAGAGCCTCGGGAGGGTGTGACAAAGGGCACTGGGGGGTCAGTGGTCCTGACACTGTGAGGCAGACTGCTGGGGCCCAAGGCAGAAAGCACAGACAGGAGGATGGGTGTTGGGCTTAGGCTGTCCTCAGGAAGCTGAGCGGCCACCAGGACAAGCACACACTCTCCAAGGAACATGGATGCCCCAGGGCTGGCCGTGTGGGAGGCCTGGGAGTTACACGGAAGCGCAGCCGCTGCATGGACCTGGAGCCCGGCCTGGAGAAGACCGAAGCGATCAGTGAGCAGAGGTGGCCTGTTCTAAGAAGCTCTGGGGCAGGGCCAGGAGCAGAGCGTAAGCCACTGGAGGCGTAGGTCCTGCTCTAAAGGATGCTCCCCCATAGGGGAGGCTGACCTGTACCCCAGGAGAGCAATGAGCTCCTGTCTGAGAGGGGGCCACAGAGACATTGCGTGCCAGGCTAGATGACCAGGACAATGCTGCCTCCCACGTATGCGGGCACCTGGAAACCCGCCCTGCTCTGGCCCCCCAATGCAAGCAGTTGTTGAAGTTGTGCAGCCCCTTCCCCATAAAGTGGGCTCCCTCTCCCACTCACCGCCTCCTCCCAGTGCCCTGTGCACCCCGCCCACTGCCAGCCCCGCACAGCCGCGCCCCTGCTTCCAGCTGAGAGCCCTGGGCTCCCTGTCACCTTCTCTGGAACCGCTTCCTTCTCCTGCCATCACCTATCCATGAGTCGGCCTGGCCAACCCGCCGCAGCGTGCTGGCCCCGGGAGCGTGCAGATCCCGTGGGTCCGGAAGTCCACCACTGCTCGCCTGTGGCCTCTGAGGCAGCTGCAGTGCCCCGAGTCCCTACAGCGGTGGTCAGAAGGCGATGCCTCACCGCCACCGTGCTCAGGGGCCTGTGGGGTAGGAGGAAGGTCACCCTCCATGCCACCCACAGCACCCTCGCAGCCAGTGTCCCGTGTGGCACCAAGGGACACGTCAGCCACCTCCCGCCACAACCCAAGCACCACAGAGCAGGCAGCTGCGACAGCACACATCTACTCCCGGGCCAAGGGCTGGAGTCTGAGACGAGGTGTCTGACACTGGTGTCTTCCAAGGCCTCTCTTCTAGGCTGTGGATGCCACCTTCTCCCTGTGTGCCCGCACGGTCTCCCCATGTGCCTCGGTGCGCCTCCCCCGTGGTGAGGACACCAGTCACTGGGGGTGAGGCCCACCCTAATGACCTTGCTCACCTTCATTCCCTCTTTGTAGACCCCATCTGCCAGATGCCACCCTGAGGTGCTGGGTTTAGGACTCCAATATATACACTTGGGGGACACAATTTGGCCCCCACAAAAGATTTGAGGTTTCTTCATCTAAGACCATCTCCAGGAGCTTTCTGCTTCCTTAAATGGTCAAAGGGCCAGGGAAGCAGAGCAGTCAGTGGAGAGGATGTGGGGTCTAAGACCAAAGAGGACTGAGGCTGAGCCCAGAGCCCTGGGCATCACTGCGGTGCCCAGCACGGCTGTTTGCTCTTGGGGTGGCCTGAAGCTCATCTGTGGCCATGCACGGACTGTTGATTATGGTGTCTGTCGGGCCTGGATACAAGGACAGTGACTTGTACGTCACTGATGGAAATGAGCGGCTGGAAGTCGGGTGCAGCCTGGGGGACGGACAGCTCACAGGGAGGAATGGCCCAGTGGAGAGGGAGGCTGTCGTCCTGCCCAGGGAGGCTATAACTCTCCCCCTTACAGGCCACACCAAGGGCAGGATAAAGGCTGCTTAGGAAGCCTGTGACCCAAGCTCACTTGCCGTGTGTGCATATGTGTGGGTGGGGCACGGGCGTGTGTCCATGTGCTCACAGGTGCTTACACGCATGCTGTGTGTGTCTGTGTGTGCACGTGTGGGTGCCCTGCGCTCCAAGTGTTGAATGCCAGGACGACATGAGGAAGGGACCTGGGTTCAGCTGTGCTTCTGGGTACAGGGGCCATTGCCAAGCTCCAAGCGCTCCAAGCACCGGAGCTGCCCAGAGGTTGGCGCTGCACCTGTGTCTCCCACAGCCCATCCCTGCTTTGAGGTCATCCTTCCGGCTCCCTGTCCAGCTCTTTGCTGGTTTTCAGGAACCCCTGCTTTATAGTGATGGGACCGTTGGGATCTGAGAAAGCGTGACTGTTCTGAAGCAGAGAGCCACCCATCATCCTAGGAAGCCCTGCACCCAGTGCCGAGGCGCACCCACATCCTCGCTGTGGTTCTCACAGTGGCACTGAGGCAGGCAGGGTGCCATGGCACAGCTTGGAGTGGAGCCGGGGCTGGGATCCAGGCCAGCCACTTTGCAAGGTGAGACTTTGGGCAGAAGGTGTGAACCTCTGCACACCCCAGGGTGCTCCGGCGTGACACGGGGAGTGGATCTCTGCAGAAGGGCTTCAGTGGTGCTGGTGGGATGGAGCAGGCAGGTCATCTCCTCCTCCCTCGCCAGGGCAAGCGGCCAGCCCAGGGCCACCGAGACAGAGCTGGGGCAGGATGAGGAGCGTGTCCTGGGCTCACTCCCCCTCCGCCTGTCTCCAGGCTCTCCATGGTCGGCTGTGTCCCACCGGCGTGGTTCTAATCCCACCCACCAAGGCCCAAAACTGCAGGAACGTGGGGTTGCCGTACACATTCTTCCCCGTGTTTTATTTCCAGGGCCTCTCAACCTAGCAAAACTCCAGATCAGAACTAAGAAAGCAGAGAGAATAACCTTGTCCTTCCCAGAACACGGTGGGCTGCACAACCTCACAGCATCTGCTCCCCGGGGCTCTCTGGTGCCCAGCCCTGCTCCCTACTCTGCTCCCGCAGCCCTGGTGCCCCACATCCCTCCCAAAACATCCTCCTGTCCTGGACTCAGCAGGCTCTGGGTCAGGATCTCCACCATCTCCCAGCAAGGCAAGGATACTGTCCCTACCAGGGAGGGGTGGCAGGAAGAACTTGTCTACTGCAGGACTGTCATGACCCAGGAGAGAGGCGTAGTGTCCTCCGAGCGAGCCATTTCCCGTGTTTGGGGCAGGATCAAGGCAGAGACCTCTCTCTGAGTAGACTTCAGATGGGGTCCTCTGAGCCTCTTTTTTGCAGACCCTCCTTCTCAGCTTCTGTGTCTGACCCGGTAAGGTCCCGTTTCATTCAGAGGACTGCAAAATCACTTTGGAGCCCACCTCCCAGTCCCAACAGGTGTTCCCCCTTGCAGACGGTCACCCCAGCCCCAGGGAGCATGTGCTTTCCCCTTGCCTGCGCAAGCATCTGGTCAAATCCTCCACTCTCATGGCTCCTCTCAGTTTCCACCCCAGCCCACGCCCTGCTCCCGGCTCTAAGCCCCCTACTTCTTGCCGTCTGAGTTAAGCTCCACCTCCCTTCCCTGTGGGGATCACCTTGACCCCATGCAGAAGGTCCAGAGTGGTCTTCCTCACCATTTCAACAAGTGTCAGGATAAGTGTTTAGCTCATAAGTGATGTGTTCAAACAAGACACAAGGGAATCTCTGTTGTATTGGGGTGCTGTTGCCTACCGTGTTTGCTCCTAAGTTTTACCAGCTGCTCAGCTGAGTGGAGGAGCCACATGAAGATCACCAGCATACCGGAGTCATGGCAGGCGGCTCCTGTGGCCGCTGGAACATCCTTTTAGGGGAGGAAGTTCAGGACTCGGACCCGGGAGAGCAGCAGCCACTCTGCTGGTGGCTACCAAGAGCTGGATGCATCCTCAGGGAGCGTCTGCCTGGGACAGGGAGGTCAGTCCTCTCGGTGCGCTGGCTGAGGGTCTGTCGGGCAGCTCTGGTCCCTGCATTCCTTTGGGCTGTAGATGGAGAGGAGCCACATCCACAGGGCTGGCAGCGCCCACTGCAAAGCAGGGGCTTCCCTATGTGCCTCGTAGGCGGGAAGATGTGACTCCTGCGACTCCACAGCATGGGAAACACAGAGACCCTGCTGGTCTGGTCCACTTCTTCGCCGACCATTGGGAACCGAGCCGCTGGGCTAGGTCTGTCACCTCCCACCAACCCACAGGGTACGAGCAAAGTCAGGGTCAGAATCTAGGGCAGGAGCTGAGGGGAGCTCCCTTCCCCACTGGGGGACCCCAGAGGACCGTGGCAAAAGGAGCCAGAGAGGACAGCACAGTTGTTTTCAGTGTTCTTTCTTGCAGTTGGGAGAGAACCATCTTCTACAGTTTTCATTGTGGGCGGAGGAAAAAATAAGCTGCAACCTGGTGGGGGATGCAATTTTAAAAATAAGTCTCGGGGCCGATGTGTTTAATGCCCGCCCCATGGGGCTCCTTGGCCCATAAGTCAGGAGCACAATGGCTTTTCTTGTTATGAATGAGTGCGAAGTGCCAGCAGAGGAAATAGGAAGCCCCCAATGTGGGCTGAATGGACCTGTGAACAGGGATAATAAAAGTTGTCCTGGATTTCCGTTACCACCAGGTGTTTCCGCCAGGACTTCCATTCATTCAGGCTCAGGAGCGGCCACTGAGGCCAAATCTCCCTGCCCGACCCCTCGTCCATGCCCCGACCTCCCCACGGCCGTGACAGGCCACTCGGGCCTGGGGTCCTGGGGTCTGGATAGACACGTTCCGCTCCCTGGGGGACCAGTTCTGGAATCTGTTCTCGAGCAAAGGAGAAAGCCGGGTGGCGAGGGGTCTTCCAAATGGCAGCTCCCTTTGGAGGCCCGCCATCCCCTTGGCTTCCCCTGGGGAGGCTCAGGAGAGGCAACTCAGGTGCACGCAGACAGGTGGCCAAAAGCAATGGGTGACAGGGACACACGCCAGGTCCCCAGCAGCAGGGGGCTTGGGGTTGGAAGCTGACAAGGGCCATGGGTCCCCTGGGAGGCTGGGACACACCAAGCGGAGGCGCCTGCCTGTGACCTTGAGCATGTCCCTTGCACCACCACACCCCTCGCTAGCTCCCCGATGAGCTCATCTGGTGCCACCTGCCGTGATCTGAAACCAGCTTGTTCCCTGGGAACAGCTCCAACCAAAGGGCACAGGAGGCTCCCGTCCCAAACACCCACATGAACCAGGCAGGACACCCGATAAGCCAGATGGCCTTGGTGTGAGACTGTAGGGCAGGGATGGGGACTGGAGGGGACAGGTCCACCACCTGCCTCCAGGTGTTCACCTCAGTGTGTCACACCATGGCGTGGGGTGCAGAACACACCCTGCCTGCTGCCCACCGAAAGCCTTCTCATTATTGGAAGCTGGGGACACTGCTGGGAAGAGGAGACAAGACTGGTTTCATCATCTTAACTCAGCAGATTCGCAGACACCATCCCAGCTGGAAGAGCAAGTCTTCTCCTGAAACGGGAGGGGCCTTGCTCGAGGTGGGAATGTATTACAGATTCCTTGGCACCGTACGAGACAGGTGGTTTCTAAGACAAGTAGCTGAGCAGACAAGAGATCCTGGGCCAGCTGTGCCCTGACACAGCTCAGAGGACACCTCACATCTCCCGGGTGACAGGACTCTCCGCCCCGGAGAGCCCGCCTGGCCTGTCCCGTGCTGTGCACAGGGACCCTGCCTTTTCTGCGCAGATAGCTAACCTCATAGTTCACTAGCACCTATCACCAGGGACCCTTCTGCTGTCACAGCATTTCTGTGGCAGGGGGAGCCCACAGCTGTGAACCCCAAGCCCCACCACTTCCACACCCAGCCTCCTTGCTCTTCTCCTGAGGAGGGGGCAGGGACCCCAGCAACCCATGCACCCCATGGACCTGCATGGTTCAGAGCAGTCCTCTCGCTGAAATTGTTGAGGGTGCAACCTCCAGTGCGATTCTGCTCTGAGCTGTGCCTTCCTTAGTCGCCCAGGGCCTAGAGCGACGCATAACGACATCAGACATAACTGCATCTTCATGTCTCCCGGCCCTGCAGGTAACAAAGGGAACAAAGATGAGGATGGAAACAGATACCCAGCCTCAGAGCAAGTGCGGGGCTGTGTGTTCCTCCCGTCTCTTTTATTTTCAGTTTGGCGACTGAGGCCGAAAGAGGGTACAGAGCTCTGTTGTAACCCTGAGGCTTACAGAGCCTGGGCGCTGTCAGGACAATCCTAGCTAAGTGTCCCGGACCAGGACCATCGCTGGTTCTCAGGGCCAGGAAAGCCAGGCCTGCAGAAAGCCGTCTGCCGCCAGGCGCTGCCCGGAAGCGCAGAGCCACGGGGGGTGTTCACCGGGCTCTGCAGCACCGCTGAGCAAGGCGGCTTTGGGAGCCCTGCTGATCCTCCTGCAGTGGCCCTGGGCCTCCCTCAGACCCGAAGGACAGTGCTTGTGTTCACCTGGTGGTCTGCACACACCCTGGGCCAGGGACTAGGCCAAGGTAGACAAGAAGCGCGGTGCGAAAAAGCTCCAGGCTGGCCGCCAACACTCCAGGAGGAACCCCAAGGCAGCAGCCGCCTGGCTGTGAGATCTTAGCCAAGCAAGCCTTTGCCCAGGCCTTCGGCCTCCTGGTGTGAGAAGCAGGCGGACTCGATTAGCTTCTCCCTGTGTTCCTTCGCTGTGACTGACTCTAAACCTTCCGCGCACAAGCCACAGTGCCGAGGCTGCTCTGATGCCATGGTCATGACCGAAGGAAGCAGGAAGCAGGAGGGGGAGGAGGTTTTCTGTCCTTGTGCTTCGGGGGCCCGACCCTGCTTGGCGTCTCCCGGCCCTGTCTCCAGCTGGCCCAACTCTCCTCCAGGGTCCTGCCCGTCCAGCCCGGTAATCCTTCCCTGTCATCCCCAACCTGGGCTCAGACTCCCATCCCCAAAGATGCAGCCCAGCCCAGCGCACTGCTCCGGACCCCCGGCCAACACTCTGGGGACTGTGGGCGGGGGCCTTCTCTCAGGTCTGGGTGCCTCACAGAAGGGTGTGGAGTGCCAGGCAGGGAGAACCTCAGGGGCGGTCACTGGGGACGGGAGCAGATGTGGCCTTTAGGCACCTGGATTTCTGGCTTGGCTCTACCAGAGCTGTGAGGTGGGTGAGCCAGCAACAGAACAGGCGTGCCCGGAGCTGGCGCTCACCCCTGTAGGACTGGACTCCCCTGCGCGGACGGGTGAACCCTCTCAGGCACAGCGCAGCTTCCTTACCTCCGGCAGGGAGAGGCAAAAGGGAGCACAGGAGGGAGATGTCCGTGCCAGGGTGAGGAGGCGGTACTGTGGATCGAGGTTTCCATCCCCGCTCCCAGCGGGGCAGGGCTGAGGGACAGACTCAGGAGGAACTAGCGCACGTAGCACTCCTACCCCACTCTCTGTCCCCGGTTTGTACACCCCAGGACACACATTGTCACCCTCTCAAGGCTCCTTGCTTATTTGCTGTTCTGCTTGCTGCTGCTTCTCAGTAGAAAGTTCTGTGACAGCAGCCCCAGAATGTCCTGTCCTCGCTGTCCTTCTGGAGTCCAGAGGGCACCAGCCGGATCTCCGTAAATGAGTCTGTGAACAGAGGAGTTTGCTGTTCTTGGCGTCATTGTCCCCAAGATAGAGTACAAGGAAAGGCGAGCTCAGAGAAGGTGTACCCATGACACCCCTAAGAACAGAAGCAGGACGCTGAGGGTCTTGGGGCCCTCCGTGGATGAATCATCACCCTTACTGTCCCTCAGAAGCAGCGACAGGCCCCTCACGGAGCCTTCCTTCGGAGCCTCTCTTGTCTTGTGAACCGACTCTGGGCCGCCCCCCACTTCCTCCGTCAAACCACGGAGGCCTCATTCAGGTCATGCAAAGGCCACCACGTATTGTGTGCTTCCTGGGGAGGACCCTGGCCGTCTTGTGACACAGAGTGGCCCCGGGGATGGACAGTCCTTGTGCTGGGCTCCTGTCTCAGCTTCACACATGCGAAGACAGTAGCTGAGATCTTTCGGGCCCCCATTTGCCATCGGTACTGTGGAAATCACCGCACATGCCCCAAGTTAGCGGAAGTGGGGGATGCCAAGGCCCGTGGGCTGTCTGTGGCACTGTGCCTGGTCAGGTCTCCCTAGGTGTCCGCCACTGTCATCAGTACGAGGGTAAGTGGCAGCTGTTGTCGCTGATTCATGATGTGGTCTTCATCACAGGGACTGCCTGCAGGGGCTGGGGATTTAGCTCCGCAGCAAAGCGCCTGCCTGGCAAGTGCAAGGTCGTGAGTTCGGTTCCCGGTACCGGAGAAAAACCAAAAAAAAAAAAAAAAAAAAAAAAACCAAACAAACAGGGACTGCCTGCACCCGAAAGCACCTGGCCCTGCTCCAGGTGGTGGGAAGTACACCCTCTGCTCCTGCCCCGGCAGGTGGGGCGGAGGGTGCAGTTAGAGCTTTAGCTCCCTGCAGTGGCCGGGAGCCAAGTGCGTGGAGCTGTCTCACCCCCTGCACAAGGAGGGAGGGACCGACGGGGGGATCCGATTCTGGGATCCACAGGCCTGACTGAAGGAGGCCCACCCTGCCGCTCACTCTCTGTGGAGCCCCAGGTGAGTGATTCAGTCCTACTGACCCCAGGCTTCCAGTTTGCGAAATAAGGTTCCCCCAGGGAACCATCACGGAATGGAGCCTGGACGAACCGGAAGGATTTGGGGATGTGAGGGGGAGGGGAGAGCCCACAAGGGGGGAAAGCTGGAGGGGGATGGAGAGCAGGTTGGGGGCGGGGATCAGAGGACCTTGGCTGCCAGACAGGGTGGGACTTTCTTGTCAGGCAGGAGGGACAGCTGCGGGTTTGGAGCCACAGGAAGCCACCTGCCCTGAACCCGCTGGCCTGAGTTAGAGACCAACCCATGATATCCCAGGTCCTGCTGTGGATTCTGGAAAGCCCGAGAGCCCACTGTCAGCCCCAGAGAAGGCAGAGGGCGAGGTCCTGTGACCGTGCCCTGTCCCCACACGCTCCTTTGGTCTCTGTGGCTTAGATAGGAATGCGGCCGGCTGGGTTGTGTTTCGCATTATTCTCTCCACATCTCTCCATGCCAAAGAAACCAGGGACAGGCAGGCAAAACCTCTGAAAAGTTCTGCCCCTGAGAATGGGCAGGGAGGGGCGACGTGAGGGAGCAGGCGGCACCTCTTGAGCTGGGGAGAAGCAGGGCATCTGGCTCCTGAGTGGTGTGTGCCAGGCAGCTGGGCAGGAGACACAAGGACAGAGGGTGGAATCTTCCTTGGCCCAAACCAGAAGGGCCCAAGTCCAAGAATTGGGGGGTCAGATGAGGTTGTGCAGCAAACCCACAGCCCAGCTATCAACCCCTGCTCCGGAGTGCTAAATAACGCCTGCATGAACTTTCACTGCAAGGTGAGGACCCCCCCACCAAGTCCATCATGAGAGGGCAGTGGGGGTGTGGCCCGTGGGAGGTGCTGGAGCCGCAAGAGCTGCAGCTGACCACACGAATCACAGGCCAGCTGAGGAGCCAGAGTCCGGGCCATGATCAGCCACAGTCAGCAGGTGCAGGGTCCCTCGTCAGAGGTCCCACAGGGCAAGAAAGAAGGGGACGCTCTGTCCCATAGCAGGAGCTGGCTTCCCTGCCTTCCAAGCCACAGAGCTGACGTGATTGAGGACAGGTTGGCAGCCAGTGTGCAGAAAGTCAGCTCTCTCTGGAGGGAGCAGGGTAGACAGGACTCTTGACTTCCAGCTCTTGGTGAGGTCACATCTTTATCACTGTGTATGTCACCGAAGCGGGCTAACTTCTCCACCCAGGAAGCCGTGGGCCATGGCGAGCCAGGTCAAACTCACCTCCTTTGAGAATCAGGGGAAGAGATCTATGTATGCTAAGAGCTTTCTGAGGAGCACAGGCTTCAGTTTGAGCAATAGCACTTGAAGTTTCTGTGTTTTGTTTCTGTGGTATTGGGGACTGAACTGGAGCCTCCATACTGAACTACTACCGTAAGTCCACAGCCCTTTTTATTTTCAAACAAGTCTTGCTGAGTTACTAGGTTGCTCGGGTTAAGCTTGAACTTGTGATCCTCCTGCCTCAGACTCTCAGAGTGCGCGCGTCAAAGGCATGCACCCACACCTGGCTGGAACACTGGCATTTAATGCAAGTTGGGAAGTTGGCAGGCGTAGTGAAAACAGGCAACTGAAGTCATTGCTTGTCCCTCCTGTCACTGAGTTCCAGGCATGTTTCAGCAGGGTTTGTGGATTTGAAGTCTGGGGAGCTGTTGGGGGGTGAGCGCTGGACTCTGGGTCGGGGGCTGCAGCACCTGAATGCAGAACCCCTAGGTATGTGATGGGGTGAACTGCCGAGCCCAGGCCTCAGGCACACGTGATTATCAGGTGGGATCTGGGACACTCTGAATGCAGGGAGTGGCCAAGGTCCGGACAATGGCAAGTGCTTCATAAACTGCAAGGTGCTGCAGGAATGTGAAGTGAGGCATGGCCTCATTGGCGGCAGGATTGGAGGGGGGCGTCCAGTGAGCCAGCTCCCCATCTTCTGACCCGGATGCTGCCGGACCCAGCAGCCAGGATGCGGACTCATGCTCCCAGCAGCGAGAGGCTCTCCTGGGAGGCAGGCAAAGCTGGGACGAGGCGAGCTGAGCCCTGGGCAGGCTTCTCTTGGGCAGAAAAGCCAGGCGGTCACAGAGCGTCTGCCCCGCACAGCCTCTGCCGGCTGCCGGTGGTGAGGTGTGGGGAAGAATGCCGGGCTTGGAGAACCAGGTTCCCACCTCAGCCCTGCTGGTCACTTGTCCTGCGACCGCGGGCAAACTCGCTGTCCCTCTGAACCTTAGTTTGAAGGCTGCGATGACCTCTGAATACTTGCTAGCTCTGAAAAGCAAATTCCTACCTCTCAAAAATAGAAAATGGATCGAATGCCTTTGTCCTTAGATTTCAGAACTTAATGCTACAGCAAGCATAAGCCAGTAGCCACTTTCCGTCCTCCTGGCCTCTCCTCTGTCCCGTGGAATGGCTCCAAGAGCCCCCACGGCCCCACACAAGCCTTCTCTGTCCCTCTGGTGCTGAATGCTCCTCTCACTCCTAACAGTGCCCCAGGCCACCCTCTGACCTCACAGGTCTTGTGTGACCTGCTGTCTTTTCCCAAGAGAATTAGGTGCAGGAAAGGAAGGGAGTCCAGTGACCGATGTCCCTAAGGCTCAGGCCCACCTGGAAGGGTCTCCTTGTACAATGCCACCCTCACGGGGGACCCGGCTTCTAGTTTAACCAAAACACCAAATGCTGGGGCCTTCCGTTCCGACAGAGTTGAGCTGTTAAGAGAAAGATAAGAGGGTCAGTGAGAATTTCCACAACTCTCCAGGCCAGGACACGTGAGTGACAGGCCACGGTATCTGATCAGAAGCCTGGGTCATTCTCTGTGATCAGCTGGTGCCAGAGCAGATTAGTCCCATGGCCTTGTGTGGCACGAGGACCCCGGAGACCAGGATCCTGGAGTGTGGGCTACAGCGCTCAGGAGGCCAGGAAATGGTCACACGGCGCCCGGCCTGATAATGACAACGGGGGTAAGTAAGCTGCTATCCCTTTGCTGCTGCCCTTCACTGCCATCTCCAAGGAAACAGACCTGAATGTGTTAGCATGACGCCCATTCTGCAGGTGGGGAAGCTGCCTGGGATTCAAGGCTCAGCCTGGCCAAGCTCACCTGCTGAGCTGCAAGACCGGGAGCTCTCACTCCAACCTCAGGGAAAGCAAAGCTAGCACAGGGCCCTGCGCAGGCCTGCAGAAAGTCACCCCGAGACAGCTCCTGACTACAAAAAGCACTGGGACCGGTGCACGAAGCCCCCAGGCCACCAGGCCGGGCAGTGCGTGCAGGCCCAGGGCGCAGTGAGCAGCTACTGTCAGCAGGCGATGGCTTGCGCTGGATTCTGAATCCTTTGGGTTTGTGCCAGCCCGGTCCCCAGTCAATGCCCTCTTGGCCATTGTGTCAATTATGGCCGATGGTTATCTTGCTTGTTTATCCAGTTGCTGTATAGATTGACTTTCTGAATGTCGGGGTCTGACTGTTTCCATAACAGGAAGCCACTGGCTGTACTACTGTATGGAGAAGCCCCAGCCTACACAATAGAATCCCAACAAAACTGTAAACCCTCATTGAATCCAGCTCTTATTGTTTCATTTATAGGCCGAATCCTGTATTTACAGTCAGAGTGGCGTGTATGTGTGTGTGTGTGTGTGTGTGTGTGTGTGTGCATGCGCATGAGCATACATGTGCATTTGCTAAGCCCAAGCCTGGCTTTTCACTTTCCATGGTGAACCTCAGCATAGACGTAGGCACCAGCATTCCCTGGACATAGCTGGATGGGTGGGGAGCAGCAGGCCCCCGTCCCTGGAAATCTTCCTCGGGGTCCTGTACAGCTGGCTTGGCAGTCAGAGAAAGCCAAGTTTGTGTTTTTATCCTGGGCCCTGGTCACAGTAGAACAAATGCTTCTGTCAGCATGGAGCCTGGGTGTCAACAGCCCTGCCGACATCAAAGAGAGCTCTGAGCTCCATCTGTCACTCATGTCTGTTACCTTTCCTGGGGGTCCTGAGCCCTGGGAGTTTTCAAGAAGCTCTCAGGGAACCAGTTAAATATCGTAGACTCTTTTCCAAATTTGTCTGCTTCTCCTCTCCCGTCCTCAGCTGCTCAAGAAACTTGGAGAAGAAAATCAACCCACACGGCGCTCGCAGAGCCTGATCTCTGTGGTGAGCCATCTACTCCTGAACAGACTTGGTGCAGCAAATTAGATGTCAGAGATGCCCAGGAAATCCAGGCGGCACAGGCCCTGGCAGGGGCCAAGCACCCAAGGCGTGCCAGGCTGAAGGCTGAGCCTATGCGGGTAGCCCCATGGGATGAGGTCAGCATGGAAAATGAGCCTGGCCCCCTGGGCGTGGTCCTGCTTCTCTGAAACCCTGAAGACATCATAAGCCAATGAATGTAGGCGTTACTGCCTGATACAACCCAGCACACCAGTCAAACACCTTGCCAACTCACCCGTAGTGGTTAGGTGGTGGTATGTAATGCGCCTTCCTTCCCAAGAGCATGGAGGGCTTTCCCCTTGTCATTCACTCTCACTGTGGGAAGGACTAGATTCTCACTTCAGATATGAATGCAGACAGCAGGGTGAGTAGTCCGAGGCCCAGGTTGCGAGGGCACCTGGCATCAGATGCTCTCTTGAGACCCTTTCTTCTCTTCACAGGGAGGTGACCGGTCTACCCAGAGAGTCTGGCAGAAGGTGGAGGGGAGAAAGAAGCAGGGTTGCTGATCTCAGAACAAGTCTGAAGAGAGTGTGGACATGGCTTTCTAGGTGAGAAGAGAGAGCTTGTGAAAGGCAGGCAAGGTACTTAGGGTCACACGAGGCCTCTGCAAGAGGCAGCCAGAAAGCCAAGGGCAGATGGGGGCATACGGACTTGGGACTTTGGTCTCAAATGGTTAAGCCTGAGTTCTCCTGGATCATCATGTATATTGTAGCCTCCAAATATCTTTAGGAGAAAATACAGGCTTCCTGGGTAAATACTTCAAGTTACACCAAGCACAGGAGTCAATAATCTTGACCTCTCTTAAATTACCTGAAGCAGGACACCCTGGAGGGATGAATGCCCTGAACTCTTGATTCTTACACTAAGCCCTGTACTCCAAAGCTTCCCACTCTGCCGGCCAAACCCTGCCCTGGTGAGATAAGTGCATAGCCACTCCACCGGACCTCAGCAGGGGAAAATGGTTTGTTTTTTGAATTATCCAGCAAACTTGAATATCTATCAGCATCAAAGAATTCTAAGGGATATATAATCAAACCTCCACTCAATGCCCAAATCTAAATACAGTTATCCCCAGTCTCCACAGGACATTAGCCAGGATCCCTCATGGATACTGAAATCCACGGATGCTAGAGTCCCTTATATAAAACGGTGGAGCCTCGACATATAGTTTATGCACACCACCCTGTAGGCTTTAGTCATCTCTAGAATGCTTACACAACTAATGCTATGTGAATAGTTGTCATACTGGATGGATAGGGAAAATGTCTCTACATGTTCAGTACATGGCAACCAACATAGGCCTGTCTGGGACCTGCAGCGGGTTGAATCCCCAGAGACTGACCCCGAGGTGTGGAAGGTTGACTGCATGTTGTGGAACTGGAAGTCTCTCTTTTGAACGAAGATGCATGGCGGTTTTCCCTTTTTCAACTTCCCTTTGAGGATTCTCGTAGACCAAGTTCCCGAAAGCAAGCTGTTGCCTGTGGGCTGCAGTTCAAGCTGTCTAGCGGTAGAGGGCACTGTTTGCCTAAAATCCAAGCGTGAACCTAGGCCTGAGAAAGACTACTCATCTACCTGGTTCTCCAGCCTCCTAAGAGCAGTGTCGCAGAGGAAAAGGCTGTGGTCTCCCAAAGAGCTCCCTACTGTACCCAGAAAGGATCCTGCTGCAGCGCTGCCCTCACACCAACCTGTACCCATTGTCTTCCACTTCCTCCCGGTCTGTTCCACCAGCTTTGAACCTCGCTTCACATCCCAGCAGATCAAATTGCTTCCCTAAGATGCCTTCCCTCTATTATTCTTGTTTACCGGGCATTTGCTGCTATGGCAACATCTTGGGGTAGAGGTCAGGGCAGGGTGGGGACAGAACAAATTGGACCTTCTTTGCACACTGGCAGCTTAAACTTGACATTGTCTGAGAGTTCAGGGTAAAGATAGACCAGTGTTTGATTCTTTATTGACTAATAAGTCATGCAGAAATCAGAATCATCCTCACTAGCCCTTCCTAGAAAAGTGGTCCCCCAAGTTCCCCTTGTCTTTAGTGTCCTTCTCTTAGCCAAGAGTTTGTGGGTAACATCAACGTTATTTGTGTTGTGGTTTGGCCTTGCTATATGTGAAGTGGTTATGGTTAAGCCTGGGGCCCCTCCTTGCTAGGCAAAGCACTCTAACAAGTCAGGTGCTCACAGGACACATGTGTTTGTGAAATTTGCAAACGGGAGATAGTGTAATCACAGCTTAGTTGGGACTGTCGTTCATTTCCACTCCAAATTTTTCTGAGTCATCCTTGCTCATTGGCTGAGTAGCACAGGCAGGGCCAAGAACATTTAAAGGATCTGGCTATGGGGATCCTGCGTTGAAGGGTGATTTAACTGGGTTCAATGGAATGTGTGTATTTCACTCGCTTCTGTGGGAATTAAACTTCGCTAACTGTCCTGGGGCAGCCATGGCTCCCAGACCTCGCGTCTGAGGATGAAGATGAAAGTGACGGTGCCTTATCTGGAACACGCTGAGGTCCTCAGCCCTGGGAGTAGGGATCAAATGGGTGAGAAACAAGATGCAAAATGTGCAAAGCCAGGAGCTTGGCCGGAGTATCTTTCTGGCTTCTGGTGATATTCGTGAAGTTTTCATCTTTGCACAATGCACTGTTGGTGCACAGCTATGGAGACAGTGAAAAGATCGGGGGCTGCTGGGGGTGGGGGCGGGGAGGGACACAGAGGACCCGTAGGGCAGTGAGACTGCTCTGCGATACTGTGGAGGCGCACACAGGTCATCGCACATTGGTCCAAACCCATAGAGCGCGCAAAGGCAAGAGAGGAGCTAGCGTGAACCGCGAACAGGTGCATCGGGACGAACCCATCCGTGCTACAGAGGCGCCGATCTGGTGGGGGTGCAGATAGTGGGTGGCTGTGTGGGGGAGGCAGAGGGCATGTGAGAAATCTCTGCACCTTCAGCTCCATTTTGCCGGGACCCGGACTGCCCTGAACGGTACAGACCACCTAGCACGCACCGCTGTATTTGGTGCAGTCTGCTTACTCCCTCCAAATGAAGATTGGTTTTGAGGCCGGTGCTGTGTTCATTCTCTTCAGGGGCCTCCACTGGACCGCTCAGGCCTGTCGGTGTGTCCACACCCTGATGGCTATTTGTTCACACTCGCAGCCAAGACAGTTTCACATTTGGCTTATAAATATCCTGAGAGCGGCAGCATGTTTATCACTTTCTGTGTTTCGTACATGGATGAGAATCCACGGCCCTCTCCTTGTCCTCCAGCGACTTCCGCGGGGGGAAGGTGTCTGTGCGGGACACCTGCTGAGCAGCGTACACGTCCATGCTGAGGTGACTGGTGCCGCCAAAGCGGGTCGCAGGAGGCGTGTGCGGCACACCCACGCGCGCAGGCAGCTGCGGAAGCTCGTCACAGAGCAGTGCAAGAGATAACGACTTCCTGCCCCAACGACAGGAGGCCTCCACACCCGTGTGGTCAGCCTGGCCTGCGGACCTGCCCTCCTGAGGACCTGAGAGACGTGACCTTCACATTGTTGTGCCGCCTTCTGGAACACAAACTCCGTGAACTTTATACTCTCTTTTCTCCAAGTTCCTGCTTGAATAGAATACGAAAAATGGAATTTTTCAGCAATAAAGATCATGAGGGTGAAGATTCAGACGTCCCCCAAAAGGTGAAGCTTTGAAGTAGAGTTGACAGCGAGTCTCAGGCAGCGGACTTCAGCGGGTCCTGGAAAGAGAGGCCCGGTCATATCCGCAGCTGCCAGCAGGGGGCGAGACACACCCGTCTGTGGGAGTGCAGTGGGTCGGCACCCTGCGTTTTCCCTTAGGCAACCCCAGCCCCTGAGGAAGGGTCCCGCTTGATGAGGCTGCAGAGACTCAGCCCTGGCTCTCAGGCCTCAGCTGAAGGACCCGGCAAGAGGCTCTGGGCAGCTCCAAGGAATGGGACAGAGCCTGGACGTGCTGACCCACCTCCTGCCCTGCCCAGGGACCCTACTGCATCCCGCACCCACTGAAATACAAGATGCCCAGTTACATTTGATTTTCAGGCAAGCGGCATGATTTTTTGGTATGTTGTGCCAAATAGCACATGGGACATAGTGTATTTTTTAAAAAACGTTCTTGATGGGAAAATTCAAACTTTATTCTAGGTAATTTTCATCCATATCAGCCAACTTTCCTGGGCTTTGGAGATGTTCTAGCTTTGTGCAGAACAAAAGTGGGCTCCTTCTCCCCACACCACCTCCCAGCCCCTGCGCCCCACGGCCTGTGGGGAGCTGCTTTCCTGGGCTGCCCCTGGCCTAATTCCTCTCTGGAAAGGGACGGGGCTGTGGGTGACGTCAGCTGCTGCTTCCCAGAGACAGCTCCCATGCGGGTCCCCTGTCTGACAGGGACAGCCTCTCAAGTGCTTTTTCTCGTTGTCTTCTTTGACCTTCTTGATGTGAGAGCAGAGGAGGGTCCTGCGACACAGAGACTCCAGCTTGTGCACGGCCTCACCTCACACAGAGACCTGGAGGTGCTGCGTGTGCCGCATCCCCGGCCCCGGCCCGTGCTTGGAGACCGTGCGCTGGCTACTCTAGCAAGCGGCCAGCCTCTGGGAAAGGCCTTCCACGGCCGATTGTGTGGCAGGACACCTGGCCGGTCTGCGGCCTAGGCGACGGCCTCGGCGACGGCCATGCTTTCCTGTGCAGCCGCTGCAGCGTGTAGGATGCTGATAAGGGAACAATGCGGCGGAGGAAAAGTGGCAGCCCTGGGACAATGAGCGGCGGCGGGGACTCTCCCAGGCTGTGCAGATCGAGGAAGGATTTGCAGGTCCCAGGGGCCAGGCTGGAGACTGCTCTGTGGCCAGCAGTTGGGGGCGCCCAGGGCTCCCCAGGAGCCGCGCCCCTCCTCTGGCGCCTGCTCATTGCCCCCAGGGCCCCTTTCTCTGCGGGTGGGACACTCACAGGCCACAAGCCACCGACCCAAGAAGGGGCCTGCGGCTTCCCTGGGGGACAGGGACAGGTGGGAAGGCAAGTGCTGCCAGGAGCACCCGAGGCCCCAGTACTCTTCAACTCTCTCCTATCCTCGACCTTGCGGGCAGCAGAGACCAGATATATATTCCAGGGCTTGGCCAAACAGGAGGCCAACTTGTAGCCATGGCTGAGAGCCCTGCCCAGAGGGGGGTCCCCAAGAGAAGCTGCCTCTGCCTCAGCCAGGACAGGCAGCTGATGACAGGGGTGTTGTGGCCACTAGTCTACGGCTCATGGATAAGTGTGGACATACAGTCAATCCTGCGGTGAGAAGTGAGGACCGCAGGAGGGTGGCACGGGACGGATGGAACGTGGAGAAAGAATACTGTCTCCCCTTTGCCCATTCCAGGCCACCAGAAAGGGCACCTGCTTACGTATGACCCAGCCCCTCCTTCCACCCAGCAGGACTTAGAGCCACCTGGGAGCTGCAAGCAGTATAACAAGAGGACCTAAGGAAGACCAGGAGGGCAAAATAGGGCCGGAAGTGAGGGGCAGGTCACAGAAGCACACGCTACGGAAGTCCAGGGCCAATGAGGCAGCCGTGACATGACGCAGTCTTCCTGAAAGAAAAACACTCGCTGTCACACACAAACACCTCCTGTCAGGAGATGAAAAAACCTCAACGTATTATTTCCGATACTAAATGCACAGAGAAGTTTTCACCCAGTGTCCTCCTGGACAGAAGTTGGCAGAGGCTGTGGATGCCTTTCCCCAGTGGTCTCACTGTGACTCAGGCAGGAAGGCAGGGCTTGCCAAAGCTGGCTGAGGGGGATAAGCGGACCTGTTCATCACAAGATCCCAGGACAGCCCCAGATAACTCCCAGGGCCCCGTGCGTAGACCTCTCGCAGGTTTCCACCAGATGTAGATGGCATGTGAGGACACAGATACCACGAAGAAACCACTCTCCGTGTCCCTTTCACGGTAGCCTGCCCTGTGTCTCCCAGAGCCAGGAAATACTTTTATTTTTGCTTTTTATCTTTTCTTCTCTTTTGGTCCCTAGCCCTTCACCCTTCACTTTTCAAATGAACTTTAGCACCATTTTTGGTTTGCCTTGTTCAATTCTTTATTCGAGGTAAGTAGGGCCTGGAATATGTTTAATGGGTGAGGCATTTCTAAAAGAGGCTACCCACTAACGTGACCACAGCCAGCAGCCCCAGGAACGTTTCTAGAAGCTTCTCAGTGTCAGGCAGGGGCTGAAGCAGAGGTAGGTCAGCAAAGGCCCTGGGTGAGCCGCTGTGTCCTGGCTGGTGGGCGCAGTTCTCTGCTGCGAGGGCATCACAGAGGGGCGGGTTACAGTGTACAGAGGCAGGGGAGGTCTGGCATTGCCCGTGTGCCCAGTCCTGGTTCCCACAGGCCTCTGCGCTCCACCATGTGCGTGGGAGTGAGATGTCTGGGAGGCCGCCCTGCCTCCCTCTGTCCCGCCTCACTGTCTCCAGACACCTCGATCTGTGCTGCAGGGTGGATTCATTTGGCCTCAGATTCATTAACTATCATGGGGATAACAGCCAGGGGACCTCCATGTTTCCAGGATGCCAAGAGCCATTGACTGAATCACACAGAAAGAAAGCCTCATGTCATCTACCAGCACAACCTTGGGGACAAGTCACGATCCCTAACACCCAGGGTACAGGGTGGGAGTCCAGCGCCTGCTCCACGGTGGGACCAGAGTTCCTTTGCATTTGATCCTCCGGCCACTGCCACCTCCTCTGGTACCCCCAAAGGCCCTGGACTCCTTCCCCTCCCCCACCCAGTCAAGGGCACAGCCCCAGAGCCCCTGTTATGGACTGTTTTGTCAGCACTTGGCGTGCAATCACGGAGGTGACACCAATTACTTGTGTCACAGCTTCTGGGGAAGACGGAGATGCATGAAAGCCGGCTCAGGGCCATCCATCAAGGCCCGAGGGCTGGGGGTCTGATGCGGTGACAGGGGATTGAGGGGGGCCACAGTCTCTCAGGACAGCTGGTTGGCAAAGTGCATTCTATCATCAGGATTGATGCTTCTGCAGGGAGTACGGCCCCGCGTGAAGGAAGCCAGGCATCCAGGTCAAAATGCCGTCCCCTGTCCCCACACCCTGGCACTGCTCCGGTCAAGCCAGACCCTTGCTGTCACCCTGACTCCCCACTTCACCCTCACCCCAGTTTGATGGGTTCTCCTTGCAGCTGAGCTTCAGGCATGTCCTCTAACTCTTAAGCTGAATGTTTTTCAAGCCAGCACGTAACTACTTTATTAGATGTTTCCTGTGATGTGTCCGAACTCCCTAGTTCCTGCTACCACTGAGGCAGACAGGTCTGAGGCCAGCGTTGACGGAGGGCAGACTTCAGCTCAGAGGAACTGGCAACCTGCCCCAAGTTGCATGTGGGTAAGTGGAGTGTGGCAGGTGGGCAAAATAGGTACTGGAGGAAGGAATGAAGTGGGGGCCCTCCAACAGACCCTCCCAGGCCTACCTCTGTGATGCTGGGGACCCTGCACCACACTGAGGCTCCCCTGCAGGAGATAGCAGCTAGGCGATTAGCTCCGCGGGTTCCATAATTGCAGGGATGCTGGACTTCCAGGGGGACGTGCAGAGGACAAAGAAGCTATCAGATCCACCCCACCCCAGCACTCACACCTTCAGCACAGGGCAACAGCCACACTGGGCATCTCTGCCTTTGAGGTGAGGAGTCCACAGTCCTCATCCATCAGGTGCGTGGGTTGGGCCTGGCGGTTCTGAGGGTCCGAGGGAGCCAGCGGGGATGGTTGTGTGGGTGCAGTCAGAGGAGCCTGTGACGGGGTGGGGCAGCCCTGAGCAGAGAGAGGGCATGTCTCTGCCTAGGGTGAAGCACACTGTGGCTGGGGAACCCCAGGTTCTACAGTGGACCACCCCGGAGTCCTCATGGAACCATGGCTGTGGCCGTTCCACCCACACGGGGATGGTGAGCAGCGCGGGGAGGTGACACACTTTTCAGAGCTGGAAGGACTTTAGAGACACCGGGTGGGGAAATGGGCCAGGGGGGTGGAGGAGCTGTGGTGCAGGACACCCGCTTGTGCTGAACAAGGTGACTCCACACCCACTCCCCAAACTGCCAGTGGCGCCTAGAGGTCTTCCAAGGAGCAACCGTGAGTGAGCGCGGAGTCTGCCTTCTGCCTGCAGCACGGTCCTCCACCCTAGAGCCCTCTTGCGTGGGACGCTGTCGGGAGCAGCTCCGGCCACGTGCCCTGCAAAGAACCGGACGGCAGCGTGGCCTGGTGTCTCCTGACTCTGCTGTTTGGCACTTGAGGGACTGGGGCCAGGTGAGGGTGACCTGGTGGGAAGGAAGGCTGCAGTACAGGCCTCAGTGCAGGCTGTCACCACCCCCCTGTGCTGCCCCGTGTCCCAGCTCCGTCCCTTCCTTTAGCTCTGGGCTCCAAAATTCCAAAACACATCCAGTTCGAAGAGGAGACCAGCACCCGCTGCCTGCCTGATGCTCTCCCCGCTGCAGCCGTAGTGGAAAGTGCCGCCATCAGCACTTCTCCCAATTACAGTGACCCTGTTGTGTTAATTAATTAAACCTCCTTGTCGCCTCGAGAGGAGGCCACGGTGTGATTCCTGCTGAGTGCTGAGGGCGGAGGGGCAGGGGGTGCAAGCTCCAGCCCACTCACTCAAAAGAAAAGTGCGGGGCCCCGAGAAAGGGATGTAGGAACCTCCCTTCTCCTCAGCCCAGGCTGCCACCACACCCCTACATAAAGCCCCTGAGATGGCACCTCACTCCCCCCAGAAAAAGGTTCACACTCTCCCTTCTTGCCCAGCAGGCTGTGGGGGAGGGGCCTCAAAGATCTGGGGTCGGGGGCACACTGCAAAGAGGAGGGGAAGCCAAGAAATGCACCAAGGCTCAGGAGCGCATAATGGGAAGATTTCAGCGTGATGTATGGTTCCCCGGACGTTATTAATGGTTTGCTGATTTTTACCTTTAAAACCTTTGGGCGCATTATTTATTATGTCCCTGGCATACTGTGATCTATGGAGGGGCACTAATCTCTGAGCACGGCCCCCCATGTCCCTGTTCCTTTACAGTGTCTAATTAGGCTGGGACGATGCCCTCCCCAGCTGGCTCCGCCCCACACCAAGCAGGGAGGAGGCATCTGAGGCTCACGTTCTTGTCCCAGGAGCCTTTGAGGCAGGGAAGTGTTTCCTAGGTCTGGCTCTGCAGGGACTTGCTCTGTGACCTTGGGCAGGGGCGTGACCTCTCTGGGTCCCTGTGCTCTTGCTCCTTTCTCAAAGGAGGCCACTGTACTACACAAGCTCCAGGAACACAGGCAGAAAGCAATGCGTTTCCCAAGGCTCGCTGTCACCAGCCCTAGAAGCCAGGGTTCCTGGGTAAGGTGGGAAGTCATCCTTCATTCTGGCTTTCTGTCACAGCTGCCAATTGCAGGGTGGGCCTCATGCATCTCACTGTCCAAAGGGGTAGCCCTTGAGCGTTCTACTCGTTGGGGATGGTGGGGACAGACGAGAAGCCAGGCAGTAAGGAAGGCCCTTGTGGCTAGCAGAGCATGTGGCCTCAGGCAGAGGCATCTGGAAGAGAGGAAACTGCACCCCTCGAGGCCCGGGAGGCCTGAGGGTCCTGGCTGTCTCTGCTCCGCCCTCCCTCCCAGGGCAGCACACAGCCTGACAGAGGCCTCCTGCCCTAGAGTCTCCCTGGCTCTCTTTGAGTCTGGGCTTGGGATGTGATGCTCTCGAGCCAGGCCAGGCCTTGTGCTGCTGCCTGGGTTGGCTGAAGTCCTGTCCCTCCTCCCCAAGACATAAGAGGAGGCGGCTACAGGAGTCCTCTCACAGGCCTTCCCTTCTCAGTCACACTCCATCTTCTTTGTGAAAGTGTCTGAAGGATGTCCTTGTCCTTCTCTCTAACACCAACTCTCAACTTCTCCAAGGGACAAACATTGCTCAGGTCACCACCTGGGGCATCAGGGCTGCCTTCTCCAATAGACAGTAAATTCTGTGAGTCAGAGCCTCACACTCTACCCACAAACCTACCTGCCCTCCTGTTCTGCTTTAAATATGACAGACTCCTGTATCAAGAGCTTGAACTCCTATGCAGCAGTGTTCAGAGGAGGGGTCTAGAGGGGTGAATGGATCACGAGTGTTGATCCATGGATGAGTTCTTAGCTGAACAGGCTCTTAGGAACTAGGGCCCAGTTGGAGAAAGTAGGTCACAGGAATGTGACTTTGAAGGGCACATCTTGTCTCTGGACCCTTCCTCCCTGGCTCATTCCATCTCCCTCTGCCTTCTGGCTGCCACGACAAGAGCAGTTTTCCTCCACCAGGCCCTTCTGCCTTGGAGCCGGCTTACCATGGACTGAACCTTCTACAACCATGAACCAAAATAAACCTTTCTTCTTAAGTTGTGTATGTCAGACATTTTGCTCCAGCAATGGAAAATCTGATTAACACATCTCCATGTGCATAAAAGTACACACATGTCACATACAAACACATGCACATACTCACATGCCTGTATGTACCTGCACACATATGCACACCTCATGACCTATCTGCACTTTTTCTTTATTGGGCTCTCCTTACCCTGCAACAACTCACAGCCAACCTCAACTCATGACCACTGACCTGCCCTAGCTCCAGCTCTTGCCTCCCCAAGGAGCTGCACACCTCAGCTGCCACCTGTCCAGAGATCTTGGACACTTGGCCCTTTTGCTGCTGTAGCCAGAGTTGACACTGAGGCCACTTCCACTGCCCCTGTTTCCTCAGCCCACACCTGGGAGTTCTGCTGTTACCATCACCCCTGGGTAAATGGAGCAGGACCACTGTTCTTTGGTCCCATGTGCCCATCAGAAGGGTAGTGCCCCTGACCAGTATGTTCTGGGGTGGGATGTAGGAGTAGATACCACAAGGGGAAGGACATTGGGACAATGGCCTCCTCTCTACATGCTCAGCTGCTGTCACAGACTTGGCACTGGACAGCAGATCAGAGCAGGTTGAATAGAGGACCTTCAGTCTGAGCTATGTCCTTAGCCCTTTTTATTTTTTATTTTGAAACAGGGTCTTACTAAGTCACTACATTGCCCAGGCTGTGCTTCAAAACACAGTCCTCCTGCCTCAGCCTACCATGATGCTTGGATTATAGGCATGTACCACCACGATCATGGCTTTTAAAGCATTCTCTTTTCCCCAGGTCCTAGTATTGCTTAGAGCTATCTGTCCAGTAGGACCTGTCTGTCACAGGGCAAGCATGAGCCACTGTGTTGGAACAGAACAAAATTGGATGTGGGGCTCAAGCTTGTTGCAGAAAATGAGTCACATTCCGGCTCTCACCCTTTCCACCTCCCCATCCCTGCAGCCAGCCAGCGTCTGTCCCTGGGTGGGCCCCTCCCAGGAACTGCGTCATGGACAGAACTTTGAGAAGTCACCTGGTTTATCGCCCTGCCGATAGGCAGGGTGCTCCCAAGCCTAGGAAGCTAGGAAGCCGTCCTATTCTTCTGGGACATGGCTGGTGGGAAAGGGAGGCTGGCTCCTAGCCTGGGCCTCTGATGAGCCGCCCACTCCCAGCTGTAGCCTCGGGGCTGTGCATCACAGCAGTAAGAGTACCCAGGCCACCCGGGCGGTTCTAGCTCTGGGCTCACGAAGAAGCTGTGTTCTGCACAGACCAGAGGCTCCCAGTTCAGCAGGGAGAAGCCTTGGGTGCTGGGCTCAAAAAGGGGTGGAGACTGGGGCCAGGTGAGTCCTTCACCCATAACTCTCCGCCCGGAGTCAAGGCCCAGTCTGGAGAGGCTGTTACTCCTGCCAGCTGGCTCCATTCCTTACGTCTGCCCTCTCTTTCTCTCTGCCCCCTCCCTCCTTGTGCCCCACCATTTCACAGCGGGCCCTGGAGCACAAGGCATCCAGGTTCTGGCGCATCCATCCGTTCCTACCCACCCCAGCGCCCACAGGCTCACACCAGCCTGGACTCAGCAGTCAAGCTCTAGACACACCCTTGTCCCATCTTTCCTACAGCACCCCCATGTTTACACTCTCAGGAAGGTCCAGGAGCAGGCTGAGGTGGTCCTGTCCTGGGTGTCCCTCAGGGCAAGGTGTCTGGGAGCTCAGGAAGGACCTGGGCAGGAGCAGAAGTGGCAGGAGTGTGGATGGAGTTTTCAGGAAACTAGGGGCAGAGGGAGGATGGACTCCTGTGTTTCCCCCGCAGGGAGCCAGACTGGGCCAAGGAGGCAGGAAAGGAAAGTGGTCTCTGAGACGGGGCCAGGGTCAACAGGAGTGCTGGTCACTCCGTCCCTGGTGACCACGATGGAAAAATTCCTGGCATCTGGAATCTGCATCTGGCAGTCATTGGGGGTCTTGGGCTCACGCAGCAGTGAGCAAGATAAAGAACTGCCTAGAAGGGAGCAGGAGGGCAATGGCCAGAGGGTCCCCTCATCTACGGGGTTCTGTCTCAGCTGCCAATCCCTGCACGGGTTCTGAGCAGCCCCAGCCAGGTCTCATGCGTACAAGTCAGGAGCTGCAGCAGGGTGCAGGCCTCAGTGGTCACTGTGGGCTCCTCTCAGGGTAAGGGAAGCCAGGATGGGATACAGGGGCTGGTTCCTGAGGAAGAGTGCTGCACGAGGCACCCCTGGTGGGCCGGGCTCAGACAGCACCATTCTTCCCAGGGGCGGGCCTGGCTCAAGCCCAGCGCAGAGCACGGATCAGGTTGGTCAGTGAAAGGGAGTGAGCTCAGGGGCCTGGCAGCCCTGCCTGCGTGTCCTGGGAGACGCCCTTTACACAGACCCCGGGACCTGGGCTGCCAGTTAGGTTGCTGGACACGGAGGCAGAAGAGAGGGTCAGGGAGGGAGAGTGAACTTTACTCACCTAATTGCCTCTCAGGAGACCAAGGTGGAGAGAGGTTGACTTGGCTGACCCATGCTGTCCCTTGGGGAGACTATAGAATGAGGGGCAGCAGGGAAGCTGACTCCGTGTGTGTGCACAAAGGTGTATGTCTGTGCACGTATGGCAGTGAGCATTCGTATGTGTACATGCATGTGCATGTGTGTGCATTGTCCTGTGTGTGTACGTGAGCATATGCGAGCATGTGTGAGTGGTGAATGTGTGTGTTGCACATGTGTTAGTGTGTGTGTGCAGGTGAGTATGCACAGGAGAGTGCTGTGAGTGTGCTCATAGGGGTTTGCATGTATGTGAGCCTGTGCGTGCATGCATGTAGGTACATGTGTGTGCTGTGTTTGCATATGTTTGCATGGAGAAGCATACGTGAGTGGTGAATGTGTGTGAGTCACACACTTGATAGGGTGTGCAGGCGTGTGCACGTGAGTGCACGTGAGCATGGGCAGGGGTACTTGGGACTGGGCTGGTGAGAGACGCTCTCTCTGCCCAAGGAGTCCCGGTCCTGGAGGGACAAAGGTTCATCTGTCAGATGCAGGCCATTGGGCGTTTAAGACATTTTCCTCCAGCTGCTTGTTGAAGCTGCTTTCCTGCCCTGCCTCGGACCCCTGGGCCAGGATTTCATACAGCAGCACTGTCAGGGCTGACAGCTCTCTGAGTGATATTCATGCTCGCTGCCTTGAAGGAAACATGGAATGGTCATGATTTGTTTGCAAAACTCCCTAGCAAGCCCCACCCCACACTCCATGTGCGCACTACTGTGAGGGTTTTCTCAGCCTGAGTGCAGGTCACCTCTCCCTAGCCCTACCAGAAGAGCGCAGTGGAGATGATGCCTGCATCTAGAGGGCACTCAGATGCAGGGATGTGGTGAGGAGGAAGGGGGTGACCCGCAGGAGTCGCTCATAGACTTGCTGTGTGCCATGTTATCTGCAGGGCCTCTCCGAACTCTGGATGAAGGAAGCTAAGGGAGACGTGGAAAAAGACCTGTTGTCTGGGCTTGGCCACTTACACAGCTGTGGGATCTCTTCTCCAAGATGACTCTGCCAGAAGGATGTAAGACCAACTATAACCAAACATTCTATACATTTGGAAGCTCTGAAAGGAGCAGGGCTGGAGCCCTAACCAGACCAGTGAAGTCAGTCTTGGGCTGTGGTTCGCAGCCCCTGAAAGGAGGCGGTCCTTGTGGGCTGGAATCTCTGATCCCCACCAGCTGGACAAGGGCAGGGTGAAGGTTTTTTCCTCCCTCCATCCCTCAGGGAGCAAAAAGGGATTGTCAGCGAGACCTTAAGTACCCAGCTAGCATCTGCAGTGACACAGGATTAAGGAAGTGGCTAAGGATGTCTGTACGCTGGGCTTCTCAAGAGGCGCTGAGCCACAGTGGACCAGCAAGCACAGTGTTGTAATGAAAGGGGTGGGGAGGAGATATCTGATCCCTGTGACCACAAAACCCCTTATCTCCAAGTCAGAAGAAATCACAGAGTTGTCCGTTAACAGCAAATGTTTTAAATAGAAAGGGCAGAAATATTTGGGGCTTAAAGCAGGTGAGTTTATAACCAAGAGGAGAATCCCAGGAATAGATAAATCTTCAGGTTAACCCTCAGTTTTAGGGAGCCAGATTATCACCTGGTCTTGCCCAGAGGTAGAGCATTATGGAGCACAAAGTAGAATCAGTGGAGCAGAAAAATCCCACCGAATTTACTTTCCTAAGTCTTCATTATTTTACATTAAATTCTTCTACAGAGTGCTGACCACCTTTAGCCAGGTTACTTATTCACAAACCTAACCTGAAATGGGGGGGAAAATAGACACTGTGGAAAAGGATGTGGATGGACTTTAGAGTCCGAAATAGCTGAGCATAAATCCTGGTTCTGTCCCTAACCAGCTGTGTGAGCTTGGGTAGGTTTATGTACCCCCTCTGTGCCTCAGTGTCTTTGCTCTGTGACGCCTGCCTGCTTGCCTACTTGATGGAGGTGTTGGGGGGACCACACCGGATGGTTTCTGTGAAGGGCCCACTATGGTACCTGAGGCGCAGAAGATGTTGGACTCAGAGCAGTTCTAGCCAGAACACCAGAATTTCCTGTGTGCTGTCGTCCCTGTGTTATCCGACCCATTTTACAGGGTTTAAACTGTCGCTCCTTGAGCCTGGGGGCCTGCTCTTTCCACTGCAGTCTTGCGTACAAACAGGTGATGCCATTTTATGAAGTGCCAGGTCAGCAGGTGCCGGGTCAGCAGCCCCTGGTGCTGGAGGAAGCAATGAGAGTGAAACAAGGCCATCAAAACGCCTTTCGGGGGAGGACTGCAGACCTCAGATCACAGCAGAGGTTCCTGAGGAATGCAGCGCCCGGGACATTCTGTGTCACCACATCTAGACAGCTCACAATGCCGCCTGTCCCTCTGCGGCTTCCGGCTAAGATGTCATTTTTCCACCCTACTGGATGAGTGACCCATGAGTGTCTCATCTCCACCAACCTTTCAGACGACTGATACCAGCAGATTGTCAGAAACTAACTCCATACCCAGCACCACCCTCCTGCCAAAATATACATAAACCCATATACACATACATATGCATAACCTGTCTTTATTGTAAACACCTGAAAGCATCGCCTCCATAGATATTTAAAAATGTGAAATTTTATTAAGAATAACTCTTCCATCTGTGACATGACCACTGCAGCCAGCATCCAGCCAATCTGCTTGAGGTGGGTGATTTTAAACAACCAGGAACCAAACCCCGCTCTTGCAGAACTGACTTCCTTTTTCATGAATCTGGATATCAGAGTCATCTGTCTGGTGAGGAAGTGGGTAGGGACCATTCAGAGAGATTCTGCTCCCTACCCAGGTAGGACCAGACCCAGGCTGGCTCTGGAACGTTATACACAGGGCATTTTTTAAATCTCAAAATATAATACATAGAATTTTCTTTTAAAAAATGACAAAGGGCACATGCAAATCAATTCATTAAAAAACTCTATAAAGATCCCAGTAGAAAAATGGATAAAAGGCATACATTTATAATTTATATGAAAATGTTTTTAAACTCTAGAAAAAAAATTAAATTTCATTAGTAATCAAATATATCTAAAATAGTACCGCATTAAAATGAAGTTCTGGTTTTGCCCATAAAATTAGCAAACATTTTCTCATGTTTAATGACAATACCAAACACCCACAGGCATGTGATGAGCCAGGTGATCTAATTTACTGATTTTTAGAAAAAAATTGGTTTATGTATATGAAAAACCTTAAAAATATTGATCTTCTATGGGCCCAATAATTCCATGCTTCCTGGGAATCTATCCTAAGGAAATAACCAGAAGTTCAGGAAAATAATTATTAAGAACAAAATAATAGAAACATAAATAGTCAGCAATAGGGAAGTGGTGAAGTAAAGTTTTTAAATTCTCAAAATGGAATTTTCTTCAGGTATGAAAAGATAGGTAGATAGCCTGGAACAGAGGAAATTGCCTGTTACCCCAGCCACATGGGACGCTGAGGCAGGAGGATCACAAGTTCAAGCCCAGCATGGGCAACTTAGCAAGACCTTGTCTCAAAATAAAAAATAAAAAGGGCTGGGGATATAGCTCAGTAGAAAGGACCTGAATTCAATCTACAATACAGAAAAAAAAGCAAAGGTTTATGATGAATGGGGAAAATTCTTATGTAGTTAAGCTTTAAAAAAAAAAAAAAGCAGTATATAAATGTTATATAAAAAATAATCCCAACTACAGAATGCTTACAAAACTGTGGGAAGGAAATATTCCAGTTTGCCAACAGAAGCTACCTCTGATGGGTAGAATTATATGTGAGTGCTTCCCTTTCTTCCTGCTTTACTTATTTATTATTTGTTTACTTATTTTACATTTTCCCATTACAAAGATTTATATATAAATGAAGAGAAAACACTGGGAGTTTGAGGCTGAGAACAACATCATCTAGTGACCCTGAATTCATCGCTTCTCTGAAGTACCCATATCTGCAGAGTCACTAAATATATTCAAGACTAGCAGAAAGCCCCTCAACGTCAAACAAGGTGAGTGCCAGAAGCAGCCCAGGAGACGATAACAGCAGATCAATAGGGAAAAGGAATAGAGCGACACTCACTAGCAAAAGCCAGCCCCCAGCCCTCCACGGACGATTCCAGCCAGCCACCTACTCGTGCTCCGTGGAGGGGCGCAGGTCACCCACCTCCCACGGCACGGCAGACCCACTCCTGCGCCCCTTCTTCCCTGATGGCGAGGCTGACCCAGGCCTCAGACTGTAGTCCCCAGGGATGGCACGGGGTGGGCCAGGCCTTTGGCAGATCCTCCATGTTTGCCTTAGTTCCTTGAAGTTACCATTGGCCTGAGCTGTGCTCAGGTCTGTAGGCAAAATATTTCGAACAGTTCCTGCTGGTGGCCACTGTCTTGCTGCTAGAAATCTAAGTCACCCTGACTGAAGCCATCTGCCCTGTCGCCTGCCGCGGTGTATGCACAGCCTCTGGCTGCCTTCTGGTCTTGTCCGTGGGTGCAGCAGCCTTCACCTGCCCCTGGCTCTGGAGTCCCTGGGTCTGAAGGAGACCCTCCCTCCTCAGAAGCTGGATACATGGTGGTCACCTTCCCCTTGGTCTGTGGGGCTTCCAGGCACCCAAGGTCTCTCCCTGACTGGTCCTCCAAGGCCTTCCGAGAGACCTGGGAGCAGCAGCCCAGGGGCGTTTGGGGGCCTGGCCCTTGGTGGGGCGCATCCCCAGCCTGGGCCGGGGGTGTCATGGGCCTCCCCTCCTGGTCTAGGCTGCTACTTCCCAAAGCCTCCCCTCTCCCGCCCTGTCCTGTGCTAACTCCAGGGCCACCTTCTTTCTCGCCGTCATGTCCTTCTTCAGACTGTGGCTGTCCTGCGGCTTCAGCACTACTGCCCTGCTCTCCTGCAGCCTCTGGGGGAGCATCCCCGTCCCCGGAGCCGTCACGAGTGGCTCCTTCCTGTTCAGCCGAGCGATTCTCCAGCCCCTCGGCCTCCTCCTCCCGGGTGCTGCCCACGCTGGCATGGGTTCTCCCTCCTCTCTCCCGCACTGCGACTTCCTTCTCCCGCTCCTGGTCACCAGCTCCCTCCGTCTCGCCGAGTTTGGGGCCACTGCTTTGCCTCTGGCTCCCCGGGCCCAAGGCCTGCTTCTGCCCTCCTGTCCCCCCTCCCTGGACAGTGGGGTCCTCCCGAGGCCGCTCAGTCCCTGTCCTCTCGGGGGCTCCCTCTGCTGCCTCTCTTCTCCTCTGCTGCAGAATTTGCCGCAGGTCAAAGGCTATTTTGATAGGTGCACTGGCAGCCCCTGCGGTGTCCTTCGGGGACTTGGGAAGCGCCTTCTTCCTCATGCAGGTCTCGCAGGGACAGAACTCGTCCCCCTCAGCCCCTGCACCTAGCCCGGTCCCCAGGGCGGCACTGAGGTTGGGCCTGTCCTCCAGGGTGGGGAACAGGGGCTCCCAGTTAGGGCTCTGCTCCGGGAAGGCTGAGAGGTTGCGCAGGCCCTGGAGGCGGCGCCGGCGCTGCTCGGCTGGCAGGGACGCCTGTCCCCTGAGGGCCTCCCTGGGTGACCCCCGGGCGCTCCTCCCCGCCCGGCTCTGGATCTTCCGCAGCTCTTTGTTGGTACTGTCTCGGAGGCGCAGGCCCACATCCCGCTGCAGCTCCGCCACCATCTGGTCCAGCAGGCTGTCGTCCTGCAGGCTCCAGCGGGCTCGGAGCTCAGCCAGGGCCCCGGCCAGGTGGGCCATGAAGGCCTCCTCCATCTTTGTCAGCAGCTTAGACACCCACACAGGGTCAGGGTCCAGAGTCACTGAGCGAGCCCCGGGCAGGCTTGTCACCCCGGTGTCCGGGGTGGACTGGGCCCGGACTTGCTCCCAGCCCAGCGCAGCTGCCCTAGGCGGTGCTTCCAGACCAGGCTCTGATCTGGGGCTGCCGTGATTCTCACTGGCGTCTGAGCCCCCCTGGCTGAGGTGGCGCTCTGTGGGCTCCTCTCCTCTTCCTGGGAGACCCAGGGCTGCAGAGGCAGGGTCGTTCCCTGTGTCTTCCTGCTCCCCGCTGACTCTGGCCTCTCCTGGAAGCCCCTCCTCCGGGACAGCCTCCTCCTGGGGTCTTTCTCTTTCTTCTGTGTTCTCTGTTTGTCCCCTGTCCTCCCGCGTGGTGTTTTCCATGAGTGGCTCTGGGCTATTGTCCGTTTGCTCCGGATCATGGCCCGATGTCTGCTCCCTGCTGTTGCTTGTGGCTTCCTCTTGCACTGGGGAGCTGGAGGAGGCTGTGAGACAGCTCTGCTGGGGGTCTGCCCTGTGCTCCGGGTGTCCTGAGCTTCTGGCATTGGGCCTCTGGGAGGACAGCTGCAGGGACCGCTCCAGCTGCTCAGGGACGAGGGTGGCATCCACGGCACAGGGCACACTGCTGTCCCCCGAACCTCCGGAGCCACTGCTGACGTCCACCCCGGAGGAGGAGGTGGGCGTGAGGTCCTTGGTGACCGGCAGGGCCTGGCATGCAGTGAGCTCCTTGAAGTCCAAATCTAGCTGGCCTTGTCCTAGGTCACAGCCCGGCCACAGGCCCTGGGAGAGCCCCAGTAGCTCCTGGTACTGAGGGGAGTCTTCGAACCTCCCTTTGTCTGCCAGAGACCCGAGGGCATCATCAAAGAAGCGAAGCCGGACGAGGCAGGCGATGAGGGCCTCAGCTGACCGGCTGAGCCTCTGGACCATCGGGCCCGACAGCTCTGGCAGGCTGCTGGGTCGACCCTGCTTGGAGCCCATCAGCGCCTTCAGGATCTGCGCGGAGGCAGAAACCCTGCCGGGAAGGGCACACCGTGTCGCCGCACGGCCCGTGGGGGCCCCTTCCCCGATCCCAGCCTTCGCAGCAGCCTCAGGCACTTCACCCAGACCTGTGCCTTGATGGGGGTCATCTCCCAATTTGGGGCCCACGTCAACAGCCCCTCGGAGGCCTTGGTCCTGTGCTGTGTGCTCATCAGGGTCCTCTTCTGGGACCTGCTGTCTGAGGTCCCTAGCGTCCTCCTCAGCACCTCCTAGGCTGTCATGAGCCACAGGTGTGGACTCGTCCACCACCTCGTATCTCAGGAGAGCGGGCTCCTCTGGGATGTTGTCCAGCCACTCACGGACCACCGCATCCGGAGAGGCATGGGGCAGAGCGCTGGGAGTCACGCTGCCATCTTCCCGCGGCTCCTCAGAGATGCCTGTCCCGGCACCAGGGCTGGGGCTCCTTCCTGCTCCCCTGACTGCCCTCTGCATAGCTCCCGGTTTAGGGCTTGGGGACAGTCTGCGCCCCACCTGGAGTGTTTCTTCCCCTGTCCCACCAGCTCCGGGCCCCTCGTCAGCAGCCCTTTGGTGACCACCGCAGTTCAAAGGGTACCTCTTGGTGCAGGGCTGCCCCCGGGGGGGCGTGGGGCAGTACCCACCGCAGGCCCAGCAGGCCTCAGTGTGACCGCTGGGAGTCCCCAGGACCGGGCATGCCCCAGCCTGTGAGCTGCAGCAGCTGTGACGAGCTCCTGGCTCCTCTTCCTCAGGCCATCCACCCAGCAGAGCCAAGGGCGGGGAGGGCCTGGAGGTGCTGCCTGTCTGGCCCCCCCGGCTGCCAGCCCCTCGTGTGCGGGAAGGTGTGGGCGGTGAGAAGTGCACCTTGCACGCAGTGTCCCCCACCGGCTCTGCAGAGCAGGCCCTGGGGTGAGAGAGACTGGAAGCGCAGTCCGAGCTACTCACAGGGGGGGTGGCAACCCGGCTGGCTGCTGCTGAATCCTTGGGGTCAAGGGAGCCGGTGTAGAGTGACCTCGCGTTCCCCGAGGCCTGTCTGCTGGTGCTGGACGACTTGGGAGAACATCGTGGCACTGGGCCCCGTGGGCAGGTGTCTCCTCTGTCCGGAGGCCTTGGTGCTAGCTGGGCTTCCGGGAAGTCTGTGGGGCAGTGAGTGTCCTTGCAGTGGGGACACAGCCTGGCATGGCCTCTCTGGGCTACCTGGTGGGGATTGAGAGTGCTGGGAGAGGCTGTGGTACTTCCTGGACTCTGCCACCTTCTCCTCCCCTGTAGGGCTGGGGCACAGGCGGAAAGTGGGAGGGAGATTCCCCCTGTGTCCCAGGAGCCAGATGATCCCAGAGCCAAGGGCGGCGTTGTCACAGGCCCATCCATGGCCTCGTGGCACCCAGAGCCCTGTCTACGTTTCTCTGTCGGTAGCTCCTCATTGTTCGGAGATGAGAGACAAGGGCTGTCACCTTGGGTGGCCTTCCTCTGGGAGGTCCTGCTCCTCTCCTGGCCCGGGCAGCCCCACTGCTGACCTCCCCACTTGCCAGACTCCTCATGAGACTTGGCACTGGCCAAAGAATCAGAAAGGGCCCCTTCCACACCTCGGGTCCCAGGTGCCTGGTAGCTCTGTGGCTCGCAGCCAGCTGGCTGCCCTCCCTCCGGGGACTGGGCCTCCCCAGCTTTTTGTTCAGCCCAGCTCGGGGAAGTAGCCTCAGAGGCCAGACACGGGCTGTCACTGCCTGCGCAGCCCTCTGGGGTTCTGGGGCTGCAGGAGTCTGGGTCCGAGCCTTCCGGGCGCTCAGCACTGGAAGCCGGGCTGCGGCGCTCCTTGCCACACCTCTTCCTGCCCTGGCCCCAAGCTGACCTCCTCTGAGGTGCAGGCTTCTCACCCTGGGGAACACACAGGGGGTTTCTCCAGATCTCACAGCTGGGCCAGGGCCGCAGGCTTCCATCGAAGGCTCGCTGGCACCCTGCCTCGCACAGACCTGGTCCCCTGGCCCCAGACTCCAGGCTGTCCCAACGGTGGCCCTCCCATCTGCAGCAGTCAGGGTCTACCTCCTGCAGGCCGGGGCCCTCCCTGCTGGCCTGCCCCACCCTCTGGGACCACAGCATCGCCTCCTCGCCCGGGAGGTGGAGGCGGACTCTCATCTCCACGGACAGGCTGCCGTCCTCGTTCATGCGGACCTTCTTCTCCACGTCGTCACCGGTCACCAAGGGGCCAGGCGGGGAAGTCCCCATCCAGGCACGAGGCAGGGATGCGGGAGGCTTGCTGAGCCCAGACCTTGCTGATGGCAAGGACTGATGCCTGCTGCCTGACCTGGACCTGGAGTGGATCACGCTCGGCTTGGCCTTGGGCCCCCAGTAACCTGGCGCGTGGTGAGGAGGAAGAGAAGAGGAAGAGAGTGAGGCATGTCCAGCATCAGGAGCCTCCCACCACCTGTGTGTCCCATGTGCCCTGTCCCCAGCACGGGAGGCCGGCTCCGTGCACTGCTCCCTGCAGGCCTGACTGAGCTAGTGCCTTGGGAAGGAGCACCACCAGGAGCCGATAAATGACCTCCCAGAAGGGCCTGAACTCACACTGTCAGATCCTGAGAGCTCTGTCTGCATTCCAGCCAGAAGAAGAAGATGGGATCTCTAGGGACAGAAGAAAGCAGCCTGGCCAACTCTGGGTGCTACACGCTGTCATTTCATCTCCTGAGCTAGACTGAGCTCGACTCAGGGAGCTGTGACCGATGAGTCCTCAGAGCCCTTGCCCTCTGTGCTTCTTAGTAGAAGCGATTTTAGACCCTAGAAAGTTGAGCTCAAGATTCCCTAACTCCCGACGCCTCCAGACATCATGCTGTGCTCCCTCATAACCCAGGCAAGGTTGACAGTGGTGAGGAGGAGGCAAGAGGGACCCCAGAATGACTGGATCCCTGGGAACTGGGGTCAAAGGCCCCTTTCCTGGATTGTGTGGACACCCGCCCTCCCCTATAGAATCACCAGCCCATGCATATCAGATGCGGAAAACCCAAATCGACTCACCGTTTTTGTTGCTTGAAGTCAGCACAGATAAAGCTTCGGTCCCTCCTCTCTGGGCGCTGTCCATCACAAGGGGTTTGAAGGCCTCGTTCCCCGCACACACCAGCACGGAAGGGCCGCGCAGCAGCACCTGCAGAGGGTCCACCTGGAGGCGGCAGGGTGCAGTCAGGACCCTGGGGAGCAGCCCAGTTGCTCCAGCCCTTCCTGACTTCTGTTCGTCTCTCCCCTCGACACCTCCATCCCTAGCGGACACCTCTTCCACGATCTCTCTGGGTGGGAGCCTGTGCTGCAGCTCACTTTGGACAGAAAAGAGGTTGGAGCCCTTAGGCTGCCTCCGTGCCCACATATCCACCCGACAGAGTGGATTCTTCCCGACGCAGCTGCCCCGACAGCACCAGCCCAGCCCAAATGGGGAGCCTGACCCCTGCACTGGGCTTTTCCCAGGTGCGCTCTCCTTTCTGACCAGGTTTTCACTGCAATCTGAAAGGGTTTTGGTGCACCCCTTACCTCTTCCCCTGCCACCACAGGACGGAGAGGGCAAACACCACTCTCCTTCCCGTCCTGACTTTTACAGTGGTGTCCCACTCAGCTCAACACTCAGCAACAGGGTGTGTCCCTGTCCACTCCTGAATCAGACCTCAGCTTTTAGAAAAATCTCCCCCTGCCTGTGTGAGGGTTTACACTATTGCTGTGGTGATATCACCCTGTAATGAGCACGCTGGGAGATTTGGTTCCATCTTTGAAGTGCAGAATATGTTCTTTTTCAGTAACAAAGAAATGAAGGAGAGGACTCTTACATCTTCTTCCCCCAAAATGGCACATAAATTTGTTGTACTCTAAACCTTTCAGGCCAGTTAATTAGAAGTGTGTTTTCAACTTCTAGGTATATTTCTTCTTTGATTCAGATTTCTAGTCCATCTCAAAAATACGAACATGACCTGGGTCTATCAATGGACAGATGTAGCCATGCTTCCAGGCAGGCTGACTCCTCAGGGAGGAAGACAGAATTGGGATCTAAGTGGCACACTCATCCCTAAGAGACATGTGACCTATGGGGAAAAAAGAACACTATCAAGTGTCCATCCCGAAAAGGACTCAAAAGTTAACAGTCATGACTCAACTCTCCCTGGGGAGCAGGAAGATCATTTTCACAGAAACCCTAAAAGCTCTGCAGTAAGTCTAGGTGAAAATGTCCTAACATCTTCTTCTCTTATTAACTTCTTTTGTAACAGGTCTCCCACTCACCAAGGCTCCTAAACTGTGAGCTAACCAGAGATAGGGACCTAGCCTTACTTCGTATATGCTACATAGTACGTGCTAGTACATGGCAAAGGCTCCATAACGCAAGAGCACTTCTGCACCGTTGGTGGTGGTGCCCTCATTTGCTAACTATGCAAATATGGGACAGTTACTTAACTCTGTGCCTCACTCTTCTAACCTATCCCGAGGGCATAATGGCACTAGCTGCACTAAGATTATGTGTGGTAGATGCTACCCTCTAGACAGGTCCACTTTCCAGGTGCTGTTTTTCCACCTATGCACAGCTTACAAAGCTGGAACCCCATTTCCCCATCTCCCTTCCGGGTAAGAATCTCAATACGAAATAGGCCTCACTAATTGGATGCCCTTGCTTAAGACAGAGACAAGGCAGTGGAGCAAAGGCCATTTTCCTTTTGCTTTTTTTCTGTAGCCACAAGCAAAAAGAGTCAAAGGTGCAGAGAAGGGTGTACAGCTGATGTGGCAAAAGCCACACTCATCGTTCTACCGCCTTCCAGATGTCAGCATGCTAGACTATAGCAACGGTGGGGAGATACCGAACCCAGTCATTCCAATGGCAACCACCCGACAAGCCATTTTCTTGACTGTAGCAGGGTGTTGCTGTGATCGGTTAATTCGGGAGCATTCTAGGAATATTCTAGGAATATCCTTCCCCAGGAACCCAGCCTCAGGTTCCCCAGCCCTTCACGAATCTTGAAGCATCAGGAACTCTCTGTGCAGAATTCCTTTCTGCATAAGCACGGAGAGGGCACTCTGCTTCCTGTGCTGAACCACTCCGGGCATGACGTGCAAAGTCAAAGGTGATCGCAGGCAGTAGACCTTCAGCGTGGGAGTGTGGGACTGCAGGTTGAGTTTGAAGCTGGTGATAAAGTAGTGACAGTGGGACACAGGTGCCCCATGGCACACAGTGACAAAGCAGGTTCCTCAGTGGTCATCTCTGATGGACTTTGGCTCCCACTGGCTGCCACAGTGGACTGTGACAATGTGGATTAGAACTGCAAGGACTAAGTGCTGGGTTGGCTGCTTCTAACCCTAAAAGGAGCAGGTGCAGCACCTCAATTCTTCATTCAAGTCCAGCCAGGGGACTTGGAGCTTCCACAGCCACTGCAAAGGATCTCTTGAGTCATGTAGCTAAAACTCAGGTGCAGAAACTGTTTTGGCTGATGCTAGACTACAGCTGAACAGGCATTACATGGTCCGTGAAGCCATAATACCGGTGTGGTGAGTACTCGGTTATCAGGTGGGGGTGACACACACTGGATCAGGCTCATGCAGCTTGCACTGAGCCACGAGTAAATTGCCGAGCAGGTGGCGTGGCACCTGCTCCGAGCTCACCTGCCATGTGGCTGCCTCTCCTCAGCACACACCTGTGGCTTCCTGGGGAATTCCCTGAATCAGCTGACCAAAGAACATGTTGGAATCTGGGTCATACAGGGCTGCAGAGGCTGCCGATGTGATCCAAAGTTGGCCATGGCAGCATAAGGGATCCATTCAGGAGCCATGAATGGTGGCAGGGAAAGAATCCAGGGGCCAGTGTGATTGTGCTGACTGCTTTTTTGGAGGCAGCAATGGCAAGATGTCCTGCAGTTACTTATGGGCAGTGGGTCATGGCTCAATCTGACAGTTTGGGACTTGAAAGGACCAGATCCTTGGTGACAAGGAAACCTGGAGAGGAAGCAGTGAAAGCATTCCTCATGGTGAAAGGTCCAGATGACAAGAACATTTGTGTCCTGCGTGAGCGCTCACCAGAAGGGGATGTCCAGCGGATAGTTCAACCTGCTCAGTGGATGTCGGTCACACTTACTCCCCAGCTGCCCCGGGGCAGGCTCAGTCGGCACGCAGGGTGGCAGCGTTGGATGAACCAGCAGTGTCAACTCCGCCTCATTCCTGTGGATCTGCCTGTTGGGTCTTCTCAGGACCCGATCTGCCAAGAGCTAAACTTGTGACTTGCATCATGCCTGAGGGATGCAGCCAGCCACCTGGTGGGGAGCTATTGACGCTGAACCCCTGTATCAAGGAGACAGCAGCTTGTGATCAGAGATGGACACTTATTCTGGACGGAGACTCCATTTGACTCTCAGGATCCATCATCATCCTTTGCCCACCATCCATCCTTTATCCTTACCCACCCACTTGCTGAACACCAGCTCATCATTGCCATATCCCAGGAAGCTTACTTCTGTCCAAAGAACTGATTTTATAGCAGAAGATGTGAGGCAGTGGGCTGGCACCCATGAGCTGGCTGCATAGCCATGAACCTCATCGCCCCAAAACAGTCAAAACTTATACCACAGTGGAGATATCCCCTGGAGGACCCTGCTGGAACCACTGGCAGGCATCTCTCTAGGATGCTGAGCTGTCATCCTACGGGGTGTGGTAAGCACTTCCAATGGGCAGCCACTGCGTAGCACTGTGTCTCCAGAGGCCACGTGCTGGGAGTGAAGGGCCTGAAAGGCAAGGGGCTCCTCTCTCTGTCTCACAGGTCCTAGCTGCGGGCATTTTGCACATAGCCACGATCAGCTGGTGGAAAGCCAGTGGTTCCAGCAGGGTCCGCCAGGGAATATTTCCACTGTTGTACAAGTGTTGGCTGCTTTGCGGTGATGAGGTCCATGGCTGTGCAGCAGCCCTGGGAGAGATTACAGAGTTGTCTCCTCAGCTCTGCCAGGTACACCCTGTTTTTACCAATTACCTCCAATTTCCTACTTTTTGCTCTTGAGTTCCTAATAACTTTATGTAAGGTATTTTGATAGCTGTGGACTCTCATAGACCTTAAGCTAGAGGGCGTCAGTAGGGATTGTGACAGGTGGTTACGAAGGGGGTGTGGCTTTGGGCGGGAATGTGAACACGTTTTTGACTGTAGGAGGGAGAGCTGCATTCCCGATGGCAAGTGTGTTGCTACAGCCATGGAAGTGTGGGTGGGGTGTTGTAGACAGGAGCTGAGTAGCCATAGGATTCAGCTGTGGGGAGGCTGAGTCAGCTTCTACCTGCTTCTAGTCAGCTTCTAGGCCAGTCAGCTTCTACCTGCCACTCTGTCTTCTTTTGATGGAAATTTGTGTTCTTCAGACTCTTGAAAAGCAGAATTACATTTGCAGGCTTTCTGTGCAGATAGGGCTGGATGTAGGTTGGATTCTCCCTCAACTAGATGAAAGCAAATCCAACACCCTTTCTTCCTGTTTCCAGCTGACCCTGCAGGAAGGCAAGCCTGTGGGACTCAGGAGGTAACGGTGGTGAGGCGTCAGTGGCAGACGCGGCCCCCAGCGATCCTGAGAGTCAAGATGCAGCAGTGGCGGCTCTGAGCCCAGACGTGTTCTCCAACTCAGCGCTCACGGTCACTTCCAGTAGAGTCAGCCAGGCCACCCTTGCCGACTGGGCTTTGGGTTCACACTCCAGCTTTCCAGGGATCAGGAAGCCCCCTTACGCGGCACTCTGATTAGGGCACCTTGAGCAGTTGTTTCCTACCCTGACCTCCACAGAAACAGGCTGCAGCTACTAAGTGTACCAAACAGAAACTAGAATGTAGGTAGCAATTGCCCGTGGATTAATTGACCTGGCTGGGTGTCCCTACCCTCTATACCTATAATTAGTAGCAGCCCAATTGAGAATAGCCTCCCACTCCAAGTTTGTGTGTGTGTGTGTGTGTGTGTGTGTGTGTGTGTGGTAGTGGAAATTGAACCTAGAGCCTGAGCTACATTCCTAGCCAATGTGCATTTTTGTTTATTTGTTTCTTTGTTTGAGACAGGGTCTTGCTAGGAGCTTAGGCTGGACTTAAACTCGTTATGCAGCCCAAGCTGGCTTTGAACTCACTGCAACTCTCCTGTCTCAGCCTCCTGAGTGCCGGAATTACATCATTTGGTCCATGTCATATTTTTTTATTTTGAGACAGGGTTGGTTTTTGTTTTTGTTTTTGTTTTTGTTTTTGTTTTTGTTTTTGTTTTTGTTTTTGTTTTTTGAGACAGGGTCTTGCTATGCAGTTCAGGCTGGCCTTGAGCTCACCCTTTAGCCCAGGGTGGTCTCGAACTTGCAACGATCCTCCTGCCTCAGCCTCTCAAGTGCTGGGATTACAGGCATGCGCCACCATGCTTGGCTAAAACAGGGTTTTGATAAATTGCTAAGTTGCCTAGACTGGACTTGAACTTGTGATCCTCCTGCCTCAGTTTCCCAAGGTGCTGGGATTCTAGACATGTGCCACCACACCTGGCTCCAGGAGCCTCGGTTAAGGGAACCCCACATCCCGTTCGTACCTTTCGCCCACTGATTGTGTACACCTGCTTCACGGGAAAGCGCAGAAGTTCTGAGGCTTGGCTGAGGAAGGCTGTCCGGCTCCTGGCGTCTTTGTGGCTGAGAAGCAATGTCTGCTGGTGTCTGGTGTCCCCGTTTCTAACCAGGGTTACCTTCCTCAGGGCTGCAGGACCCCTGCAGGAAGAGGACGTCCCGGGCGCCTCACGCCCACCTTCCACATCCCGCGACTGCACAGCGGAGGGGTCTCCCCCCTGTGGCCGGCCTGGCCCCCTAGGGGTCTTGGGGGCCTTCCTGTCAGAGCAGAGGTAGCAGCCACCATCCTGCAGCTGCTCCAGCGCACTGAGGCCATGCAGGCCCCGGGGCGTGGTCACGGAGCGCACTCCAAAGGACAGAGGCACGCGCTGCGAGAGCTCGTCCATCAGGGCGCTGAAGGTCTTGAAGGTCCGTCGGTGGACAGCCAGGCGCACCCCAGCAAACCGGGGGTCCCCTCGCTTGAGGAAGGTCACCTTCTTGGCCGGCGTGACCCGGGTGACGGAGGGAGTGTGAGCCACAGCGGGTAGGAGGCACTCACGGTGGCTGGGGGCCTGGACATCCTTCAGGTCGCCGTTCATGATGCCGAGGCCCCGGCAGCTGTAAACGCAGCGGGAGAGCGAGGTCAGGAGTGGCTCCCAGATTCACCTCCCTGCCTCTCCCCTCCCTTCCTGCCGCCCCGAATGGGCCCCACTCAACTGTGGAGCAGCAGCTTGGGAGAAAGAACAAAGGGTTGGTATTGGACAGACGTGAGTTCAAACCCCACCCTCACCACTTCCTACCTGGGTGGCCCAGGAGGGCAATGGCCTAATCTGCGCAGTCATCTGCAGGACAGCCACCGTCACTCTACACAGTGGTTCTGATCATTCAGTGGGTTTGTACATAAAAAGCACCAGGCACAAAGTGAAGACCAAAGTCTTTACTCCTTTCCTTCCCCTTGCTATTTCTCTTACCCCCAGAGGCCAGCATTGACCTCTGAACACTTCAGTGGTTTCTGTCAGGGAGGTGGGTTGAGAAAGCAAAGACCGTAAAACACAGGGCAAGTGCTGGCTGAGGAGTCAGAGGCCTGGGGCACCTGTTGAGGCCGCCCTTGTGGCCTGGGGGACCTCTGCTTCCCAACTTCGTGTTTCTAATTGCCAGTGGGTGGAGGCAGAAGTGTGGCCCCAAGCCTTTCCAAGGGTTTGGGGTACTGTGTGACCCAGAGGGCGCGCCCTCGGGATCCTGTGGGTGTTCCCTTTATGCTTGAGTGTTGTTTGCTCCAGGGAAGGAAGATGCTGCTCCCAAGTCCCCCTAAGTCTTGACACAATGCACAATGAGGCTTACATGTGCGTATCCCAGCGCTCTAGACACACAGACCTGCCACGGGAGGCTCAGGTTCAGTCGCCACGCCCTGTTCGTTCTGCTCTCACTGCCGTGGTACTGGAGCCTCACACAGGACTCCTGCAGTGCCACCCACGGAGCTGCGCTGTCCCTGTCTCCACGCTCTGCTCTGCCCCTGCAGGCCCCCCACCAGCCTCCACTGGACACTCCTGTGCTCTAAAACCTTCACGAGGCCCTGGGATCTGCAGAGGAAGCCCCGGCCCTTCACCTACAATCAAGGGCTTCTCCTGCTTGTCCCCACACCTCCTCCACCCGCGTCACCTCCGTTCCCACTGCCCAGCTCCGTGGCTATCCTGGGTAGCAGCCCACCTTGGGCCCTGCTGGTGGAGCCATCCCTGGCCCTCCATGAACAGATGGCCCCCATTTTCCATGCAGCTTTGCCATCCGCTGGGTCCTTGCTGGTCCCTAGTTGCCAAGGGAGGTGGAGCCTGCCCTCCCAAGGTGCCCAGCCCCATGCGTGGAGCAGAGCAGGCCTGGGGAATTATATACAGGCTCAGAGCGCAGGCATCTCACAAGGGTTCCCACCAGAGGCAGGCCTGTCTGGAAGCCGGCACTGAGCAGCTACAGCCGGGCGAGGAGCCCTCCAGCTGCAGGAGGCCAGAGCCATGCAGAGCCTTCCTCTCAGGCACCACTGCCGCCACTCATACCAGCCAGGCCACATCTCCCTTCTTACCTCTCCTCTCCTCTCCTGGGGCCCTGCTCACATGAAAGGAAGGAATTCTTCTCTCATTTTCAAAGTGTGGTGCACAAAAAGGCCGTGTAATCCTCTCTCGTCTCTGCCCTGCTTTATAATTAGCTTTGCCCACCTCCTCCCTCCCGACTAATCCCTGTAAGCTGCTCTCATTAGACCCCTGCGGACGCCTGGCTCCTTCATGCTTGTGAGCATGGTCTCCTTCCTGGGAGTACAGGCCCCCAGAGGGGGAGCACCACACTGTCACCAGCACCGCCCTGTCCCCAGCATCGGCGTGTCCAGCGGTGCACCGCCCTTGCATTGCTGTGTCCCTTGCATTGCTGTGTCCCCCAGCTCTACCATGTCCCCCAGAGTCACCTTGCACTATAGCTCCACCATGTCCCCTAGCATGGCCATGTTCCTGTGGACATAACAAATGTGTGTCCTCGCACAGGGTGTGATGCAAGCAGAGGAAGATTGCTTGCAATCTGGGAAGACTTCTTGCAGGAGGCGGTGTGGAGACTCCTGAGCCGAGACTAAAGGACAACTCAAGAATGGGCCGACCAGCAAAGGAAGAAGCCAGAACAGCCTGGCAAATAGAAATGGCCCTGATGCCACCTCTGATCAGCTGTGGTGGTGGCTGGCTGGCAGAGGAGGTGAAGATTGGAAGCTACTATATACAGGGTGGAGAAGGCTGCACTGGGGCCAGGACACTTGCCCCTGCATCCAGTATTCAGATGGAAACACAGACTTTGCAGTCCCTGAGCCAACAGCCCGCTCCTGGATGTGAGCTGGAGTGTCACCCCCATCATGTGAAGGGGCTTGGGCCAACCAGAGATCCCCGGCCTTCTGCCATGCAGAAGCGTGGGGAGGACTCCGCCAGATGCCCTCAGTCTGCCCCAGGCGCCATGGCACACTGCGTCCCTAGCGTTCCTCCTTCAGAGGGAACCACCAGAGCCGTGACACCTGCCTGGCCTAGCGGAGACCACATCTGCTGGGCTTCCCTTCCCTGCCTCACAGAGACAACCTGTGATGCTCCCATCTGGAGAGTGCAGGGACTGGGGGACCCCCACAGTGTCAGAGGGTTCCCCCACCCCAGGCCCCACCCCCAGCCAGTGCCAAGTAGGCTTCTGGAAGGGGCTGGGGCAGAGCCAGGAAGGATGGAAGAGGGAGGAGAGGAAGGGGTGTGAGGAAGGGCGGCCACACCAGGGATTTCAGGAGGAAGCGGGAAAGAGCTGCCTTCCAGCTGTGGGTGGTGGGGAAGGGAGGCAGAGAAAAACACAGTAAGGGGCAAAAGGAGAAAAAGTAGAAGTCACAGGAAATAGTCAAAAGGTGCCCGCCAGGGTGGCTGGTGGCACTGGGCAGGGCCGGCAGGGGAGGAGACAGTTTGGTGGCAGCTGTCCTGGAAGTGGGCGGAGCCGGGCGAACTGGTGGATTCGGGAGGAGAGGGCAGGGAGGGAGGAAGGTGTGCAGGCAGGTGAGGGACATGGAGGGCAGGGGGGCGGGCCTGAGCGGTCGAGGAGGAAGGGGAGACTGCACCGTCACAGGTGACCCGCAGAAAGTGCAGTGGCCTGAGCACAGCCTGTCCCCAGAGGCCATGCAAGAGCTTGTCGTCCAGAGACAACAGGAGCTGTTCCCACCCACCAGGGAGCCAAGTGCTGCCAGGGTCCTTGCTGCCACCCGGCCTCCAGCGGCCTTTCCGACACCACGCGCCGGGACTCGGCTGTGCCGTCCTTGTTAAGAGCGCCGCTGTCTTATGACCCAGTAAGAAAGGAGGTGAGAAACTAGACAAAGACGTGCCGGCGGTTGCAAGGTGCATCGCGATTGTGGAGAAATGAAGATGCGTGTATCAAAGTCAATCAAATGCGGGTGGAAAGAGGCAAGCTCCTCTGAACACGTGTCGGGGCTGAACGTGTGAAACGCTGCAACCACTAGGAGCAACGGTGTGGCAGGTCCAGCAGGAATTAACTGCGAGCCACCTCACAGCACGGCAGTCCACTGCGGGGCACACTCACAGGTCGGGAGCAGGGGCTCAAGTCAGTGGACATTTGTGCACCGTTGTTCACAGCAGCATTACATGCAATAGCCGAAAGGTAGAAGTAGCCTGGGGTCCACTGATGGATGAACAGATTAGCAGCCTGGGATCCGTCTGGACCGTGGAATATTACTCAGCTTTCAAAAGGAAGGACATTCTGGCAAGTGCTGCCTGGAGGGGCCTCGAAGACACCGTACTGAGTGAAACACGCCAGTCACCAAAGCGCAGTGTGATCCTAGGACTCCCGGAGAGCAGTCAGGTCGGAGACAGGAAGGAGGATGGGGGCTGCCAGGAGCTGGGGGATGGGAAATGAGTTTGTGTTTAATGGGGACAGAGCTTCCATCTGAGAAGATGAAAGCTGGGGAGACGGGCGGTGCTGAGGGGCCCAACCATGGGTCTGCACTTAACGCCAGGGAACTGTACCCTTAGAAACGGTTAAAATGGTACATTTTATATTATGTGCATTTTACAACAAAAGCCCATAAAATAGAAACATGAAGAGTGAAAAGGAGGCTCTGCCGTGAACTGCACAGTAAGGAAGGTGGTTCGGGGCAGAAGGTTTCCTGCAGCTAGTGCCGAGTGGCCTCAGAACCATGGCGCACCTCAGGCCCAGAGGAACTGATGAGCGGGGGCGGGGACAAAGCCATGGTGCTTCTGACTGACAGGCAGAGCAACCTACCAGCAGCGCAGTCCACTGCCGTGTGCTGGACACAATTAGACAGGGTGTGGCACAGCCTGGTGAGAAGGCTCCTGCTCCACGGAACTCAGTACTCAGGGAAGGAGACTGAAGGGTCCCTGTCCTTGCCCTTTGGCACAAAAGTGGCCAGCTAGTTCTGGGGAGTCCCTGGCTCCAGGGCCCACCCTGGCTCTGGCAGTACCTAGTCCATAGCTTGGAGGCACTCCTGGACTTCTCTGCCCTCTGTTACTGTAACTGTAAGACAGAGGTGCCATGCTTTATAAAGGCTGCCAAGGTTGCATCAGAATTTGTGAGAGAAGCTTGCAGGGGAGGCTGTGCAATAAATCATCACCCTGAGCCTGGGTAACCTCCTGAGAGACTGATGCAAGCTTTGGTTCTTACCATGTCCAGAGAATATCCAACTTCCTTTCACAGTCAAAACCATGGGCAGTGACAACCCCTCTCCATTCCTGTACACACAAGATACTATGTATAATTTCTGGGCACCAGGCTGGGTGTAGTGGCACACACCTGTAATCCCAACACTCAGGAGGCTGAGGCAGGAGGATCGCCAAGAGTTCAACTCCAGCCTGAGCTACAAAGTGAGTTCAAGGCCAGCCTGCACCACACTGTGAGACCTTGTCTCAAAAAAACCAAAAAAAATAAATAAATAAATAAAAATTCTGCAGTCTGGGCCTGCAAATGTACCCACAGACAGATGCCCCCACCGAGCCATGAAGCCCAGGGTATGACCTCATCCCTGGCAAGGATCTTAACACTTGTTCTAGGGTGACCATGGCCCCTGGATGGTGTGAGACAGACAAGAGGGAAGATACTGTACCATGGACATAGACTCTTGCTCAGCATATACCCACAGGAAGTGTTTCTCCAGCAAGGATGCATCCATGATCAGTCAGGAAGAAATCCAGCGTGGGAAGAGAACTGATAGTGACACAGGAAGTAGAACCCCTCAAACTGTCAAATAATGAAACCTAAAGCAGTGTCAGAGTATCTTCCCGCCCCACTCCTCTGCTCGCTGATACTCTCCAGACTTCTCTGCAGAAGCTGTTGGCTACTGGGGTGGCCTGGACTCACAGGGCCTAAATGGAAGAGGACATGCAGCTGGGGCTGAGCTCCCTGAGCACAGGAAGTAGATGTGACTCTCCCTGTGTCCTGTGCCTGGCACACTGTCAGTGCTGCAGAAATGCTTGGGAGTAAGTGATGTGTAGAAGACAGAATGGAGACTTAGTCACTCTCTCATTGCTGAGATTCAATACCCAATGCTCACAATTTAAAGGAGAGGTTTATTTTTGGCTCACGGTTCCAGAGGTCTCAGTACATGGTAGGTTGACTCCAAGGCAAGAAGGCATGGTGGAAGGGCCTGGGCACAAGACAGCTGCTTACAGCATGGCAACCAGGAAGCAGAGCAAGAAAGGAGGACCCAAGGATGGAGATGCACCCTTCCAGACCACCCCCAGTGACTGGCTCCTCCTACAAGGTCCTAGCTCCTAACAGCACATTCAGCCATAAGTTCATCAGAGAAGCAATCCACCCAATAGCATAGCACCCCATGAGCCAATCATCTGCCAGTAGCCCTCACCCCAAGTGCATGAGAATTTGGGGGATCATCCAGCTCCAAACCATAACAAATGGAAAAGTATAGGCAGCAATAAGGACCAGAAGAAGTCTGTCCATGTTTAGTATGAGCACAGCCATGACAGCTGTAACTGCATGGTCGTGGTCTGCTCTGAGTTGAGTCTGTGGACACGGAGCCCATGGATATGGACAGCTGACTCTCTCTCAGCTTCTTCTAGGGAAGACCACCAGGCCAAAGCCTGGTGGTCATATTCAGAATCGAGCAAGTGGGCAACATACCATAACAGGGCCAGAAAAGCCAGCCTTCCTCACTAGCAAGAGAAAATCTGAAACATGCAAGCAAGAGTCACGTCACTGGGGCTGCAAAGAGCCTTGAGTAGAAAGTGATCGGAGTTGTGTATGATGTGACACTGGCCACCATGGACCTTGAAGACCTAGAGCGGCTCCCCACACTCTCATCATAGTCACAACCCAGCCAGTCTGGCAGCGGCCCTAAAGAACATGAGGGGGCTGCAAGGGGTGTATGGATGTCTGTCTGTTCCCTTGATTAGGTGATGGTGTCATGGATGTTTGTTCCTAAGGCCACATTCTTCAGATTGTACATATTAAATTCATGAGGTTCTGTGTCAGTTGTACAACAAATAAAATAACATCATTTAAAAAGAATTGGCTGAGATTTTGTGCATATAAACACCCTAATGAAAAAAATCCCAAAGCCTCTGCAAGTAGAGTGGTGCATGCATGACATTTGGAATCAAAGGAATCAAAGTGCAGTATGACCACCCAGAGAAGATCTGACGTCATCAGCGATGGGCCAATGTGGCTGGCATGAAGCTCCACCCTGGGGGTGCAGAATGAGATCCACTCAACAGTGATTAAGGAGGCTGACATGCCAAGTTCACCCGCAGCTATTTACCCCTTTGGTTTGTCCTGAGGCTCAAACACTGTTTCCACACGAGCTTTTGGTATTTCCTCTCTTTTCTGGTTTAACTTCTCTGTGTTAGTCAATTTTCTATCACTGTGATGAAATGCCTGACATAAATCAATTTAGAGGAGGAAAGGCTTATTTTGGCTTACGGTTTTAGGAGGATCAGCCCATGGTAAACCAGTTCTATTGCTGTGAGCTTTAGGTAAGGCAGAAACATCATGGCAGAAGGACATGGAGCAACAAGGCTGATCCCCTCATGGCAACCGGGAGCAGAGAGAGAGAAAGACAGGAAAGAGAGGAAGGGGCCAGAGACCAGATGTAGTCCCCAAGGTCATAACCCATGATCCATTCTCCTCACTAGGCCTCACCTCCTGTTTCCATCACCCCCCAATAAAGCCATCAAATATGATCTCAGCACCAGTGATCCAGTCACTCTCCTAAAGCTCCAAGCAACCAAGTCTTCAGTTCAGGGAGTCTTTGGGGAGCACTTCGTGTCCAAACCAGATTCACCCCAAGTGATTCCCAGCCAGTGTTGAGACCATTTCACTAACACAGGTCATGGTAGTTGACCACGATGCTAAGTCTAGGTATAGGAAAGTTCATAAAAGGAGGGACTGGTCACTGCAGTCAGAGCTGGGGCAAAACTTCTGGCGGAGTCTGTGGCATAGGAAGGAGGGGTGCCACAGAGTGGGACTGAGGGCATTGTGAGGGCTCCACCCACCTTGCTGGTGGGGCCCTGCTTGTGTGGGGAGAGTGCCTCAGCCCAGGAGTGAAGGCACTAGGGAGAAAAAGGGTCTGTTAGGGAGCAAGGCCCATGGGTGTGAACTGAAGTGACTATATATGCAGTTATATATACATAAGCATTATCTCAACTCTTCCTACAGTTCCTCCAAGGAGCAGAGGAGTGGAGGCTGGGAAACCCCCTAAACAAGGAGGAACTGGAAGCTTGGAAAAGTTCCACACTTCCCCCGCACCTTGGCCTCCACTTCCTAAGAGGGAGAAACAAGGTCAAAGCTGTTCTCAGGCAGTGGACCTGCTGCTCTGTGGAGCTGCCTCAGTGCACAAAGAAGGCTGCTTGGAGACAGCAGAGGGTGCACCATTCCTGGTGCAGGAAAACCAGGGATATTGGCCCCCAAGAGGTTCTGGATCCACACCGGAAGGGAGCCAGCCTTGCACAGATTTGGATTGGCTCCACGGGAGCACACAGATCCCTCCAGCCTTCTCTCATGCACTACCACGGCTTCCGTGCATGAAGCAGCTCATTTCCTTGAGAATGTTTTTGTCGTTTTGTCATCATGCAGTTCACAGTGGGCGGCCTGAGAGGCTGCCAGAGGACGGGGTCGGTCGGGTGCGGAAGGAAAGAGACAGACAAGAGAGGCGGCCTCAGCAGGGAGACGTCCTCACAGCTGGCTCCTGGTCTAGTGTGTGACCCAAGCTATCCCCACATCTCCCTGCCTAGGTATAGCTACAACTCAGAAACCCACTGCTCCATGTCCCTTCCTTGGGATTGAGACAGACTCTTTTAGAACATTCCACCAGAACCTTCTAGAACATTCCATCAGAACCTTCTAGAACACTCCATGTGAGCCTTTTCTCCTTGGGAACACAGGTAGAAGCAGTTGTCTGTTGCCCATGGCTACAACAGAAACAGCAGAAGTCCCTATGCAGGGTGGGACTGTCATGACCCAGGAGGATATGGTGACAGACACAGCACCAGCCAGGAGCTGTTAACTCTCTAGTCTCACTCCTGGGTCAGCAGCCAGCTGCCAGCCATTCAGTTAGTCCCGTGATGTCTGCTGTTGCCTCTGCCTACAGTTCAGGGGTAGGATGCCTTATTGCACCCCAGTTTCCTCCAGAAATCAGGTGACTTATATCCTGTCACAGATGCCCTCTCCTACCTGACCAGATGATGACCAGGTCACGCTGGGCTGTTCTGGGGACCCCAGGGCATACCACAGCACATGGCACATTGTAGGTGCTCAAGAAATGTTTGTTGAATGACTGAATGAGTAAAGAAATGGACATTCATTGGACACAGAGGTCATCTGATTCTCACCCTGAAGGTGATCTGATAGAGGGTCCCTGCAGTCATTGTGAGAAGTTGCAAGCCTTCTAGGACCCCGTGATGGCTCTGACAGTATCTGGAGCCCAGAGTGACTTCCCCCATCCCCTGTGTAATGCTCTGCCCCTCATCAGCTTCTACTCAACCTTCCCTTAGTGGCCCCTGGGAGGTGACACTGTGACCCGGGCTCCCACCTTCACTGCTCAGGGTCGGGCCCCTGGCCTCAGGATCACCATGACAGTGGGCTCAGCATCAGAGACCCGTGGGAGAGAGTTTGGGGAAGACATGGACAGAGCAGAGCCTGACACCGTCCAGCCGTGTCCAGCAGCGACAGCAAGGTGGCCAGGGGACATGATGGGGGGAGGCTCTCCCTATAACAAAATTCCAAAGCTGGCACTTGGGACTTCGCTTGATTTAGCTCACGGTTCAGTAGGTGGAGAGTCCAAGATCGCTCAGCCCATGGACACAAGTGTCACCTGACCACCCTCAGCTGAGTTATATGATGGTGGATGCCATCTGAGGAAGATGGGGAGGAGAGACGGAGAGTGTGTGACGGGACAGGAAGCTGGGGCAGCTCTGGTCATCACCACCCGTCCTTGAGAAAACTGACTAGGGTTCCCCATGGGCCACATCCATCCCACAAGAGCAGCTCCGTCGATGAACTATTTCCCTTGCACAAGCACCATTTGAAAGTCCCACTGCCTCTTAATGCCACCAGGTTGGGGATCAAGCTTCCAACTCTTGAACTTTTGGAGGCAAAGCTCTCCCAAATCATAGCACAGGCCATCAACTTGCAACCCAATCAGACACTAGCTAGGACATCAGTGGCCTCCCTGTGCCCCCAGATTGCACTTCAGCCCTGTACATGCTCAGCAGGACCCTGCTTATATGCAGGCATGGCCCTGCAGGAGCCCCTCAGAGGACCCCCCACTGCCCTAGAACATCACCTGGGGAGTTGCACTTAAGATCACAGGGACTTCAGGGACCCTGCTTCTTGGTGAGCCACTGCTTCCTAGGCATTTCCATGCCCCAGGGGGGATGCAAGGATCACATCCCTCTCCATCTTCCTCTCGTTTTTAAGATGAGCCAACTGCCCTTCTCGGTTCAGAACCCCTGTACTCCCAGGACCAAGGAAGAAGCAGCACCAAAGAGCAAGGGCAGGAAGATGCTGCAGCTCATGGACCACAGGAAGAGCCACCCCATCTTCCTCAGCGTCTGGAGGCATCCGCAGGCACAGGCAGTGAGCTGAACTTCCGTGCTCAGGAGGAGTCCAGAAGATTGGTGCAAGGGATGCAAAAGAGCCACAGCTGGCGGGTGGGGGAGTCAGAGCTGCTGTGCAAGGAGGACTTGGTGTCCGTGACTACTGAGCCCACCTCGGTTACTGGCACTGCCTGGGTACCACTCAGTGGAGTTGTGGGACACCCAGGGCACAGTTGGGCGGCAAATGCCAGTTCCCCGGGCACCTGCTGGATTAGGAGGACATCCCAGCAGGAAATAAGTCTAATGCCATGCCAAATCACTGGTGCCCCCATGGCACCCAACAGGCCTGGGACCTGTAGGCAGAGTAACACCCCCTCCAGGGACTATGGTTCTTTCTCCCAGCCAGGTCTCCCTCCTCAAGGTCACCAACAGTCCTGGCCTTTCCATCCCCAAGAGACAATATCACCACGAATCAGAACACTTATCTCCCGGACACTGTTGGGCCTTCTGGCTCTCTTTCTTCCTACAGTGCAACCTGTGGACATGTGTAGAGTGTGTGCTTTGTCTCCTCTTTGCCCCATTAACAGAGGCTGAGAATAACAAATGCACAGAGCAACTGAACTGCAGGGAAAACCAATAAAAGCTTAGGAGCAGGAAGACTAGACCCCCCCCCTCTAATTCTGCCACCAGCTAACACATGTCCTTCAAGAAGCCACTTTACCTTCTTGGGACTTGGTTTCCCATCTGAAAAGTGGACGAGAAGGGACTCTCCAGGTGACAGTTGAACTTCAGTGGCTCTCCAAGAGGAGCCCCTATAATTATCTCCTCCAAGAGGGGCCCCTGGGGCATCGAGAAGTCTTCTGAGTTAGTCTGTTTTTGTTACTGCAACGAAATACCCAAGACTGAAACACTTTACTAAGAAAAGAGGTTTACTTTGGCTCATGGTTCTGGAGGTGAAGGCTGGTGATGGCCTTTGACCTGGCAGGGAATCACGTGGTCACAGATAGGGAACACATGTGTCCCTTCTGGTTTCTCCCTCTTTTTATGGGGCCACCAGGATTCAATCATGGGGCTCTACCCTGACAGCCTCAGCTCATCCTCGTCAGCGCCGGTCAGGGCCCAGCTCTAGATGCCCTCCTCAGAGCAAGTGCCTGTCTCGACACCTCACAACATAGGTTCAATTTCAGCACTTGAAGCCGTGAGGGGCGCTGAAGCATACCAAGGCCGCAGCACCCCAAGCTGGCCCGTGGTGGTCTCTGTACCCTGCCTGTCACTCCCGGCCCGCCCAGGACGCCCAGCACGGGGTGAGCCTCCTGTTCCGCTCTGGGTGAACCAAAGGAGCACAGCCCAGAAACACATGTAACTGCGGAGTCCATGCACCCTGCATCCCACGAAGCCTTGCTAGTGCTCCTGGTCCGGGGTGGGGGAGGTCGCGCCTTGCTACCACTCTCTGAGGAAGGGAAAGCCTTTGATCTCAGCAAGCCGGAGCTCCCAGGCCTTGGCTCTTCCCTCCCTCCCTCCCCTTCCGCAGTGCTGCTGTGCCCTGGGGCCCAGGTGGGCAGAGCAGTGGTGCCACAGTTGGGGGGCAGTGGAAGGATGTGAGGGTCTTTGCTATTCTGTCAGCCTGCTGAAGACTCCCTGAGAGGATGCTTGGAGTCTGCAGACCCGGAAAGCCCCAGGGATCCCCATGGACCGATCCATCCCGGTGAACACGTTTGACTGTCCCCAGAGAATGGGCATCCTCCGCCATCCCTGGATGATGGGACTCCGGCCCTGTCTGGCTCTCTGCCACTCATCCGTCACCTACTCAAGGACCCTGCGACTCTGCAGGTGGCCTGCTGCACAAGACTCTGTGCTGTTTGGATGGAGGTAAATCTCTTCAGTTTCCTCATCTGCAAAAGGAGTTACTTGCCCTCAAAGATGCTGTGAGTCCTGCCACTGCTCACTCCTTCTGTGTCTATGGCAAGGGCTGCAGGACGCCAATGTCTCTGCTCTTTGGGGGCAGGAGATTTGTGCTGCGTCAGCACAGAGAAGTCTACAGGACGCAGGGGGCCAGCCTCTTTGGGGTCAGCCCACCCGCACAAGGTCCCAGCGCTGCCATTCAGCACCACAGAAGCCTGGGTGAGTGAATTCACTCCCTGGGCGCCAGGCCACCTGGCTGGGGGTGTGGTAGGATGGAGGAGCCTCCTTGACTCCTCCCACTCAGATCACAAGCAGCCTGGCTTCCCCGCGCCCGGCCTGGATGAAAGGCTTGGGGCCACAGGAAGGACTGCTGTTTCTAGGCTCTGGCTTCCTCCTTTTGTCTCCAGCGTTATAAACAAGCCTATTCCCCAAAGCCGCATCTGATAATCCAGCTGTAGGGGGTCAGAGGTCAGGCAATCAGAAACACACTCACCTAGGATCAGGGAACGGAGCCGGCCCAATGCCCATGGTGGGTTGGAACCTACTCCTCACACTCTGCTGAGGCTGTCTGGACTCGGATGGCTCCTGGGTGGAGCTGGAACAAGCAGGATGAGGGAGAGCCGGTCCACAGGGCTCCCTGAGACAGCTCCCAAGCCTGGACCAGCCTTAGACTCCTGGATCTGAGGTGAAGACAGTAGGGTGCTCTGTGGGATTGCTCTTTGCAGCCTACGAAGCACCAGCCCCCTTCTTTCAGCTGTCCCTGCAAGCACCTCTGAGGGAGAGGGACAGGCAGCCCTTAGGTAAAATAATCGTGAGGCCAGGCATGGTGGCGCAGTCCTGTAATCCTCGCACTCAGGGAGGGTGAGGCAGGAGGATCACAAGTTTAAACCCTGCTTGGGCAACTTAGCAACCTAGCAAGTTTCAAAGAACAAAATATTTTAAAGAAGGTGCTGAGGATATGGTTCAATGGAAAGGCCCTGGGTTCAATCCCTGGTACTGAAAACAAAAAGAAAACCAAGAAAAACGAACATGAGGCCAAGAGGTGAGAAAGGCCGCTGGCCAGCGGGCTGGGTGACGGGACTGAGCCTTGCTGGGCAGCTCCCCCAGCCTTGTCCCTCTCAGCAGAGCCTGGGACACCCAGCCCTCCAGGGTCAGCCTCTGATCTTGAGGGACAGGGCCCTGGGTCCCAGAGTCAAGCACGTGGTCCTCTGCTATTTGCCTACTGCCCCCACATCAAGCCAACTGGGCCCCAAATATAAGGACACCTACTGTGTGCACAACGTTATAGAGAGGCCAGAGAACTCCTCTAAGCTGCATTAAGTGGAGGGGCAAACTCAGCAATGAAAACAGAGCTAAGAGGATTCATGCCCCCACCGCAGCCATGGGACCTCAGGCCCCGCAGTTAAGGGTGTTGTTAGGGGCAGCAGGCTGGGACTTTCTGCCAAGAAGGAGTTAACATGGTTGTTATTTGTGGTGACTCGTCTGTCTCCCACGCAGGAGTTTATTTCCCTAAGTTGGTGGCGACCAGGAGAGGAAAGAGGGGGGAAGTAGGAAGAGGGAGAGGAAGAAGGGATTAGGCTCAAGATCAAAAGATGCTCTGAGTTCCAAAAGGAAGCAGGGACTCCGGGGGTGGGGGGTTTTCAGGGCTCTGCATCCTCCCGATAAGGAGCTGGGTCTTCAGACAGCCTCACCTTCCTGCCTGCAGCCCCGGAGTGGGCGAAGGTGGGAGGTGGTAGACTGCGAGGTGGAGCCCTGGGCAGGTACAGCCACCCGCAAGGAACACGGCCTAAATCCCTGAGCAAAAGAACAGCTGCCAGGGCCCGCTGCCTCTGTCAGACCAGGCTTGTGTTTTGTGAGTAGCAGGTCTGGTTTGCGTCATGTCGCGCAGAAACTCAGGCACTGCTGGCCACACGAGCCAATGCGAAGACACTCCCAACCCGGGGTGTTCTCAGGCCCTGCGACCCCACTAAGGGCCCCCAACAGGGAAGCAGCGTGCTTGGCCTTGAGGACAGAAGCAGACGCAGAAGCACCAGGCAGTTGTTCCCTGCAGCGGCTGAGGGCTACCGCAGGAATTGGAGTCAGCCGCGCTTGCAAAAAACTTTAAAGGAAGAATTGTGATAATTCATTCTCTCCACGTTTGCTTCTCTACTGAAATTGTTGGAGAGCTGGAGTTGTTGGGATCAGAGCTGAGGACAAAGGAGGGGGACAAAAGACAGAAGGGCCTGGGGAGCCCGTCAGCTGCTTAGCAGATCAATGGCAGAGCAAGAGCTGGGCTGCTGGGCGGGGACCTTGCTCCACTCCGAGAGCCGCAGCCTGCTCCATGGAGGCTCTGTGCTCCCTCAGATCTAGCCCCTGCGACCCCATCCTGCTGCAAAAAGTTTATGCATGAACCCAGGGCCATGGTAATGTGGTTCTGTCCTGAGTGTGTGAACCCGCCTGCCTCTTTCCCTTTGCCTCTTGCTGATGTTTCAAATGCATTTAACAGGCTGTGTTATTGCAGCACCTTAGTTTGTGATCTCAGGGAAAACTGGACCCAACTCCTCTTAGACTGCCTCTGTGGCCAGGTCCCCATGCAATAAATGTGATGAACGAATGGCATGGAACCTGGCAAACGTGAAATGAATGCAGAGCATTTGCAGGAGAAGGGACAGCACTGGCAAAGGCCCTGAGACATTTTCCTCCTCTGAAGGGAAGGCACTGGCCGAATGTTGCACCGGATGTGTTTATTGCAGGGTCCAAAAGACAGTGGACAAGTTTCTTGTTTGTTTGCCTTTTGGTCTTACTTTATTCTACTCCAAAATACAATCAAAAATTAATCCAACTTGGGACAACACACATGGCAGGAAAGAAAGTTGAAAATTGGCTGGGGTATTTTAGACTAGAGCGAGGCTGATGGGAGCCCAGGAAGTGGAACTGCACGATCTGAACGGCTTCTCTCTGTCCTCTCATCTTAGCAATGACACTATCCCTCCAGGGAGGCCTTGCATGCCCCAGTAATCCCAGAATGAGCCCCTTTCCACAAGAGAACATGGGCTGGGGTATACCGCAGCGGTACAGCAGCTTGCTTGGCAAGTGTAAGGTCCTAAGTTCGATTCCCAGTAAAAAAAAAAAAAAAACACAGGGAACTTTGCAGACAACAGAATTCTTACTTCGTGAAATACCACAGTGTTTTTCTACTCTGGAAATCATTCTAAAAACTCTTTGCAGGATCCTTAAGAAATAGAAGCTTATGTTATACTGCATTTTGTGTTACAAGACTCAAAAATTATATTGCAAGATTTTATTTTTATGTTGGGGGTTTTTGTTTGTTTTTTTGAGACAGGGTCTCACTGTGGAATCCAGGACTACTTTGAACTCACTGAAGTGCTCCTGCCTCAGTGCTAGGATTATAGGCGCGTGCCACTACATTTGGCAATTTCGTACCAAAGGGACATGAACAGACACAGGCCGGCTGGCACTGCTCTGCCAAGGTAATTGGGACCACAGGGCCCAAATGCTAAAGCAGCCCTTCCCCTGAGCCCCCGCTCCGCAGCAGTCTCTGAGGTCTCCTGGACTGATGATGGACAGTGAGAGGTAAACGGGTGTGACTAACCGCTGCAGTCTGGGGCTCATTTGTCCCCGCAGCGGAGCCCGGCCCATCCCCACTAATGTGCAAATGCAGGGACAGCAAAACCAAAGACACACGCTTTAAAAAGAGAAGAAGGGGAAACTCTGAATTTTCATAGTGCTTTATTGAGATGATGATAACTCCAGGTAAAGGAAAAATTAACCTTTACTTGTTCGCCTATCTTCGCTAGTACCACGTAACTAAGCAAGGCCCGTCTTGGACGTTTATCACAAAGTGAAAACTCGGGTTCGTACACGCAGCAAAAACCAGACACAAATATTCACAGCAGCCTTCCCGCTGAGGACTGGAAACCCCAGAGCCCTGCTAAGGAAAGTAGATGCTTGAACAGTTGGTCAGACCTTGATGCCAGGAAATACTAGTCAGCAAGAAAAAGGCAAGCTGTAGGCGCGCATGACACGTTGGACACAAAACCTTATGTGCTCCGCCATTCTGTTTACATAACATTCTGCAAATGACAAAACCATAGGAAAGGAGGATCCGTCAGTGGTTGCCAGGAGCTCCAGGGGAGTGAGTTTGGAGGGTGAGTTTGGAGGGGTGTGGGTGCGGCTATGCATCCCTGTGGCCAGGGTCAGAGGAGGGGAGCAGGAGGAGAAGCAGCTGTCTTCTCAGTTGCTGGGGAGCAGAGTCTGGAAAATGCTGGCCGTGCTCCTGCCTGCCTGTGAGATGAAAGCCCAAGCCCTGCACCCAGAAGGTCCAGGTCCTGCGAGCGACCCGTCGTGGGGGCTGAAGATCACTCCTTCCTCCCCCGGGCCTCGCTGGCTCCTCTCACCTGAGCAGGTGGCGGTCTGTGGCAAGGCACCCACATCAGGAGCATGTTGACAGATCCATGGAAATCCAGAAGGTGGAAGCAGCCGGGATGTTACGAGAAATCAAATGACAAAGCCAGCGCAATAAAACTGGGCGCAGTCTGTCTCATGCTGGCGGATGTGGCCAGGGGCAGGTGGGCGGGGCAGACAGAAGCTTCCAGTGTCTGTCAAGGGCGTTGCCAGGCAGCTGTTGGGATGTGAGGAAGGCTGAGCCGGGTCCTGAGCTCATCAGCACCGCTCTGCCTCTGAGGGAGCTTGCACTGTGCTCCTGGCCACTGCCCAGCTTGGCCTGCTCCTGGCAGACCACTCAGGGATGGGCCCAGTGACCTGAATGCAGGCTCCCTGGGGCCATGAGGACTCAGGGACTTCAGGAGATGTGTCTAAACTTCTGTTTCTTCTCTCAAAAATGAGGGAGCTGAACCAGGTGCCCCTAAGGAGCCCACCCATCTGAGAACCACAGCTCTCAGAGCAAAGCTGCCCAAGCTGAGCTTTTGGGTTGCTTTGTCCACCCTTGGCCATTCCCTGTCCTTTGAGGGCACACACTGGGCCCCCTGCCCTTAACCATGCAGAGACAGTGAGAATGACAGGCCAAGGCGGAGCCACAGCATGTGTGCACAGAGGCCTGGGAACTGGTCCTTTACTTCTCTGGCCTTTGGCTAATCTGCCCACTGCTCTAGATCTTTCCATCAGTAGAGCAAGAACAAAACCCCTGCCTCTTTCACCAGCTGTACTAAGCCCTATCCATGGTTCTAACAAAGTACCTGCAGCTGAGCACTTTATACCAGCCATGAAGCCGGCGACCAGGGACAGCTCTGACACCACACCCTGACAGAGTCCTACCCAACTGGTGCCACCTAACACTCTCTGCACCTCCTATGTGGGTGACAGCTTTGTGCAAGGGAAGGGGCTGCTGCTCCAGCAGCGGGGAAACCCAGCCAAGTGACTCCTCCATCTGTGCAACCACTTTGACAGAGTTCTGAACTAATGGCCATTTATTTTAAGATGGTTTGGCACAATGGAAGGGACCCATACGTGGACCTCACACTCTTAACTTCTGTAACTCTTCAAATTCCCTTGGGAATGTGGAAAGAAACCCAAAACAATAAGAAATATGTGAACATTTACGTTCACTTCTATAAGAAGTCTTCTATAGTTCTCAAACTCTGGTCCCCAACACCAAATAGATGTCCATCACAGGGGTGTGGTCACCATTCCAGGGCTTCCAAACCCCTGTCCACAGAAGGGAGTGGGCAGTTGGGGTAGCCGTGGCCTAAAGTGGTTCAGAAGCAGGTGAGAGGGCTGCTGTCGTGAGCATGCAGCCAGGACAAAAGGCAGCGAGGCATGTGACCGTGGGCACACTGTTCCCTCGCCTTCAAGTCAACAGCCCCGAGAGAACAAGGCAGGGCCGTCTCTGCCCTTCGGAGCTCAGAGTCCAGTCGGAGAGAAACGAGGACCTGGTAGTGCTGGGGAGAGCAAGGGCCATGGGAAGGCTGGGCAGAGTCAGCCTGAGCTTGTTATGATGGCTGCATCCATGCCAGCCTGGCCCCACACCTGGGACACACTGCTCCCATTGCTATGTTAGGAGGAGGAAACAGAGGCCAGAGACTGGAACCCCGGAGTCCGTGGCAGCTTAGTGGGGAGCCAGGATTCAAACCAGAAACACAGACATGGGCTGCAAGGCAGCTGGGCAGAGGAGAGCCTGCCCTGCAGAGCATCCTGGGAAGCTGGCCAAGCGCCAGGGAGACTCCACGGTGCCCTGACTCTGCCCCGCTGCCCTGTCAGTGTCGTTTGGGGTTTTGAGATCACAGTAAACATAACAAAATGCACCATCTTTGGCATTTTAAAGTATTTGGGGAGCATTAAGCACACCCACATGGTGGTATAAAGAAAACCACATCTCCAGGACTTTTTCAACATCTCAGACAGACACTTTCTCCCGCGCTAGCCTAACTCCACAGCCCATGCCCTGTCTCAGCAGACCCATGCTGCCTCTGTCTCTGTGAATTTTCCTGCAGCTGGATCTCATGCAAGGGGATCACAGAGTTTGTCCTTTGGTGCCTGGCTTATGTCCCTGGCGTGACATCCTCTGGGTAGCATCAGCACTCCTTCCTCTTTAAGGCAGAGTGAGACGGCATCATGTGGACAGCTTACATTTGGATCCGCACTTGTCCCTTCATGAACACATGGTTGATTTCCACCTTTGGCTGTTGGCATTGCTATGCTGCCATGAACATGGCTGTGCAGCTATCTATCCCAGGCCCTGCTGCTTCTTGGGGGCAAGTCACAGAAGGGTGATTTCTGGAACCCATGGGGACTCTAGGTTTCCTTTCTGAGGATGCTCCGCTCCACATAGATGTACACAGAGGCCATCTCTTCTCACTCTCACTCACAGCCCAGGCGTTCCAGTTCCTCCACATCCTAACAAACATTTGTTATTTTCTGCTGCTTGATACCCTGCTGCAAACGATTGTTTTTCAGTAAGACCACCGGCACCTACCCCCAGGCCCTGCATTTTTAACATGCTGCAAGCAAGCTGGGTACCAACAGAATTGGGATACCAGCTTTGAAACCCAGTGGCCTGGGCATCACCCCTGCCCACCTGATGCCCACTGCCAGTCGTCACAAACAAGAACCACACGGAGCAGCAGGACAGGCCAGTTCTCCATCTCCTGTGGCCTCCACGTCTTTGCCAGGAATGCAGGAGCTTGGCACTGGCAGGGTAGGGGTTTGCACTTGCTACTTTCTTCCTGGCTGTGAGGTGCAGGCTGAGGACTCCTTTAGAGAAGTCACCATCACCAAGCCATGACCAACACCATGCACCAGAGAAATTGGTAGCAACCCTGCAACTTCCCAGCCCCCAGCCTCCTTGGTTCTGCACACACCTGCTCTAGGGACTCCCTGACAGTCCTTGTAGGGCTTCCCAGCTACACCTGGACACAGGCAGGAAGGAGAAGCTCGTGGGAGTTTCTTGTCCCTAAAAAATCCTGGATCCACCCCTCCAGTAGCTGCAATGCTCTCACGGAGGAGGATGAGTCAAGCAACCCAGAGATGAGACTTTCTCAGATGCCAGTGAAGCCAATCCCCTGGCAAAGGCCTCCCTCGCTTGCCTCTCCAACCCCGCTATTCCACTCACAGCCTTCAAGCTTCTGTCCTTGGCCCTTGGACCCTTGTCAGGGGCCTCCTGCAGGTGCCAGGGCTGTACTACACACAGAAGGGGCCAGGGCATTGTGTGACCCCATCACCCTGCCTGCCCCACCAGGATAGGAGCTGATTTGCTGAGGACTGCAGGCTCTGGCTGCCAGGAAGCTCAGTGCCCTCTTGTGAGGGCTCCTAGTGCCTAAGTGAACAGCTCCCAGGGGTCCTTCATGGTCCTTTCTGGCTATGTGCCCAGCACCAGGGAGGTCTCCCGATATGTGGATTATCAATACCATTCCCACTGGAAAGAGATACTGGAGTTGGCAGACACTCTGGGTCATCTCCCCTCCAACGTTCCCCAAACCCCTCCTGCTGACCAACAGAAGTCTGTCTGGGTGGCAGTGGGTTACCTGGGCTTTGACTGTCACCATGAAGAGAAAGCTAAGAGAATGCCGGCATCTACTCATCAAGTGAATTAACCAACCCCGAACCACCCTATCTCTGGTTGTCTTGCTTTGAGACAACCAACTCTGTATTATGAGAACCATTTTTAGCTGGGAGCTGTTTCGCTGGCAGCCAGCACACCCTAGCTGGTGACACATCAGCTCTGACCGAAGGAGCCAGAGGGACAGAGCAGCAGCAGCCAGGCTGCTAGTACGAGCTTGCACGATCCGTTTCTGTAAGCACGAGCCGCCACGTGATCAGGGCTGGCACCGGGGACAGGCCCGCTGGGCATCCTGTCATACCATGGATGAGGAAATTGAGGCTTAGGGAAGTTAAAAGAACAAGACTCTGTAGTTCTTTATATTTCACAATGTGCTTCATGGAGATCATCTCACCTGATCTTTATGAAAATTACTATCATCATCCCCATTTTATAGGTAAGTTAAAGCTGAAGGGGAACATTAAGCTATTAATAGGCATATTGTATTTTATAGTTTACAAAGTGCTGTTAAATAATGTGTCTAATTATTACCTGTAGATGTGCCTGGTCTGTAAGGTACAAGTTTATAAACAAGGAAGCAGCTCAGAAGGGCCGGCTGCTTGGTCAAGAGCCACTGACCTCTGGGACGCTCTTCCTATACCCCGGTGCCCACCACCGGGACTGCAAACCTGGACTTGGACCCCAGCTTCATCTTGGAGATGTAAACCATTGGCTGCCCAGACTCACTGAATCAGAGGCGCTGGGAGTGGAGCCCCTCGACCTACACTTTAGCAGGACCTCTATGGTAGGTGCTCCATGCATGGTGGAGTGTGAGGTGTTCTGCTGTGTTTCCACACTGTCTCACCCAGTGCACCGAATACTCCCTTTCCAGGTTAGCACAGGTCTGGATCAAGGATCAAGAGTTGTTCCAGTACAGTATAGCAAATTGATGCTAAGATAAGAAATAATGTGAACACGGCCCTGAAGATACGAGCTCACACTGCCGATCCAAGACTGGGCATTCATGAAGCATAGGAGATCCTAGAAATAAAAGCCTAGCCAGGTGTGGTGGTGATAGACCCCTGTAATCCCAGAACTCTGGGAGGCTAAAGCAGGAGGATAGCAAATTCAAGGCCAGCCTGTATATCTTAGCAATTCATTGAGACCCTAACACAAAATTTAAAATTTTTGAAAAGGGATGAGGATGTAGCTCAGTTTGAAGGCCCTGGGTTCAATCCCTAGTACCAGAAAAAAATAAATATATACAAAGATGGTCCTTCAAGGGCGACAGATATCATTTTAGGATCCACAAGCAAAAAGGAGGGGAGGTGGCTTTGGGTCACCTTCTGTGTGCGAGGCACACTAGGAGCTTAAACCCTAGGAAATGAGGGAGAGGAGGAAAGAAGAGCAGGGAGGGAAGGATGGGAAGAACTGACCAAGTCTGTTATCTGCATGTACGAACACACCTAACGAAACCCACTATCCTGTATCACTAATGCTCGCTAATAAAATGTTTTTAAATTTTTACGTTAAAAAAATTCCTTCCTGGTAGGGACTGGCATTCCACAGTATCTTTAAAGAATTCAGGGCTCAGAAAGATTAGATGTGTCGCCTGAGGTTCACACAGCTAATGAGCGATAAACTTGCTCTTCAAATAAAGGTCTGGCTCCTCCACCCTCTGAGGTCTTTGGGCTATTTGACTTCATTATCCATCACACTGTACCTTCAGTGCGGTGTTCCACCGGGGCCTCAAAGTCACTGGCTCCCAGCTTGGGCCGCTTTGCCCTCCTCCTCTAGGAGGCCTCGAGCCCTGGTGGCCGCAGACTGCTCCATGCCCATTGTCCTTACTCTCACAGGGACCAGCAGGGCTCGTACAGAGCAGGTGCCCGACTGACGTTTACGCGTAGCATTTTCCGAACTTACGGTTAGAGGAAGGTCCTAATCTTTGGGGAATGATGGCACTAAATGAAGTGACATCCTCCTAGCCCGCCCCCATGCCTCAGGCCGCAGCTCCACAAACAAGCTCTGGGTCTGAAGCAGGGTGAAAACGCTTTTTGTTCCTGTGTAGTTGGATGGTAACAGCCCTATACCTCCAGCAAGCCAGGCGGTGCTTGCTCAAGAACCATCGCTGACAGATTGATTTACTGACTAATTTATATGGCATACTTATCCAATGACACAGGACTCTTGGAGAGAGTTCAGAGGAAAATAACCAAGATGATTAAAGGATTGGAAAATGTGTTTTACAGGGAAAGGTTGGAAGGAGAGGGGTTATTCAACTTGGAGGTGGGAAAGCTGTTAGGCACCACATGCATGGGCCATGGAGCTGTGGAGAAGCCCAGGTCCGTTTAATCTGGCCCCTCTGTCCCCACAGGGATACTGAGCCCCAGAGGGCAGAATGCCACACAGCTGGCCAGCACTGCGATGTGCATGCAACTGCCAGGCCAGGGCTGTTGCCATCCAAAACATGCTCCGTGTGAGCACACCATATGTGCATGTATACACATCTACACTACACACACGCACACACACAGACTGAAATTCAAGATAGTGAGAATGGCTGTGAGCTCATCTCTTCCCCCCGAGTTAGAAGAGGAAAGCAGGCCCGTCGGCAGTCGCTGATTCCTGAGACGATCTGGAAGGTATCTCTAACTAAGCGGGGACATAAGAATGATGCAGGTCACGCTCCTCCATGGCACGTCCTTGCCATGGGCCTGAGATGCATTTCTGGGCTGCACACCTTCCGGGGAGGAAGGGATGGACGTCCCTTGGCTGTGTCACCAGGGGGCAGTGGCTTTGCCCCTTCCTACTGACTCTGCAGCATCTGGGAGCGGGACACCCTCCTTCATGGAGGGAGCCTTTGAAGGGGGGTGAGTGGCGGGACGGCGCAGAGCCAAGACAGAGGGACAGAGGCAGCCACGCTGGCACAGAACCGAGGAACAGAGACTCGGCCACGGGTCTGTGCTCCCTAGCCGTGAGCTTCTGCAAAGTTCCCAAGCACCCCACACCTGGGCTCCTGAATCGGTTGGCGTCAGCCGGGAGGGCAGCGCCTGCCCCCGCCGCAGGGAAGGTCGTCACCATGGACGAGGCAGACCGGATTGGGCCCTCCCCCTGTGGGCCCTCCCCCTGCTTCATCTCTTGGAGCCTCAGTTTCTGCCGCACAAAGGGTGCAGATGTCAACCTTGATGCGGGTAAGGAAATTCGATGAGGCCCTCGCTAGGGAGCCCATATTGTCACTCTGTTTACTCTCTAGGGAGCCCCATTTTTGTCACTTTGCATTTGCCCTGGCTCCTCAGAGACTTCTGAGAAGGTGACTGCCCCCCCCCCCGAAAAGCCACTCTGGCCCAGCTGTCCCCCAGCCCTGGAGCCAAGGGGCAGCCCCGCCCCTGCACTGCGGAGTCCCAGGAGTGGCCTCTGGAGGGATTTCTCCTTCCTGGCTCCAGCCCCTGCATTGTTCACCCTCCAGGTCTAGGTGGGAGGACCAGACAGGCTGGGATGTTAACATCCCATAAATCAGCGAGCAGCAACCTGCAACCCCGCCACACCGTGTTCCAGCACGACCTGCTCTGGGCAGGCTTCGGGCAGAGGCCCGACCTTGCATCCCCACCAGCCCTCTGCGCAGGCAATGCCGCTGGCTCTGGGGTCTTCCCTGACCCTCAGACACTGGCCCCACTGGACCAGCAGCCGCCAACTCACCGTCATCTGGGGAGCACATGGGCATGGTGCCACTCCCGGAGCCCCTGAGGGTAGGCAACTTCCAGCAGAGGAAGGACAGGCTGAAGGGACACCACCTCTCTTGCAAATGGAGTGCCCCCTGGCTCGAGGGCCTGGACAGCTCCAGGCCCAGCAAGCGGGTGCCAAGCAGATGACACACTTTCGAGGAGACCCAACTGCCACCCTGTAGTCTCCCCAGACCAGAGCTGGATTATGACACATGCAAGAGGATTAAACGGGACACCATCTGCAGAGAGAATTAGCTTCTTGGGGCTCCACAGACTGTTCTCGGCCTCCAAGCACCAGGGCCCCCACTGCATTCCAGCCATCTGGGGAGCCACAGCCAACCCGCCGCAAACGCGAGTGAGGCACATCAAGTCCTGAGTGGGGCCATCAAGGAAAAGGGGGTGACTGTCACTGCCCTGAGGAAAGCAGAAAAGGAGACACAGGAACCGGCACTGGACAGAAATCAGGAACCTGAGGCCGGAAGGACCAGCTGACGAGGAAGGCTGTCCGCCAACCCCTTCTCCACCAGCCTGTCCCGGGGGGAAGGGGGGGTGCTTTCCCAACTCATTTACACTAAACCCATCTTTTTGGTCTTAAATTGTCAACACCAAGGGAACATCTGGCCTGAAATTACCAAATCCCCTCAAGGGCAGGAAACTGTTTTTAAAAAACTATACCTGTTCAGGTGCAGGTTCCTGATAGAAGGAGTGAACTGCAAGCTTCAGCTGGGCAGTGTCCTCCCTGGAAACCAGTCAGGGGGAAGGGTCACCTGTGGGCACCCTGGCGGCCAAGGACATGCAGAGAGGTGCTAAGTGCCTGTTCAGTTCCATGTTGATCCACCCTGTGGTGAAATCACACAGGTGAGCTTTGGCTCACAAGGAGCCCAGCCCCCAGGGTCAGATGCGTGTCGACCTGGGTGACGGGTGGAGGCCACTCTGTCAGGAAAAGCTGGGGCTGCCTGAGGATTTCAGTAAGTCACAGCAGACATGGTCACATCAAAGCGGCATCAGCCGACGTCCAGATCCTTCACAAAAAGCACCAACTACCAGAGGCATGGAGGACTCGTGGACATTTACCTCACATGTGCTGGGTGCTTACAAAGTGTGCACCGTCACTGGTCATTCTGCTACAAACATGAGCAAGCTCATGGGGCCCATTCCTGTTCTTCAGGAGAATGTGGGGAAATAGTCTGCAAGGAAGGGGAGAATGCCATTTGCTCGATACGCGCATATATGAAATAAGGGAAGTGGACCTGGAGGCCTCTGACTGGGTGACCCTATATTTTATCATCAAATCAGGGCACTTTGGGGGTTGAACGGGGACATTGTCAACTACCTGGGGACAACAGGAGTAAACCTGGACCACCTCAGGAATTGGGACCCAGGGCCACCCTACCTCTAAGAAGGCCACATGTAAATGGCTTCGTGTCCATGCATTACATGGCCAAAAGCCTTTGTCCTACAGAGAACCTACCGAAGTTATTCAAAACTCTGAAAAAGTACCGAGGACTTGCGATGTTGAGCTTCGGAGACCACTGTCCCAATCAACGGGAGATGTCTAAAGTTTATAAAACACCTTATTCTAGCTGCCCCTGAGTCACCCCAGGGGATGCAAAGGACCCCAACAAGCCGACATCAAATGGCAGAGACAAGAGATAAGGCTGTAATGGAACTGTCACCTGGCACAAGTTTGACAGCTGTGAGGAGGACCCAAAGGAGAACCTGCCAAGTGAGGCTTATTGATGGGCCCTGCTACAAAAACACTAAAGCTGCCAAGGCCAACACGCTTGGAAGGAGGACATCATTCCTGACACGCAGAAGGAGAGGACATTCCCATCCGGATGGAGCAGCGTATTTGTGTGTCAATGCACACTTTAATCCAAGTTCATGACCACGAGAGATGAAATGAGACAAAGGATAACCAAAAAGATACAGCTAGGTTGTCTCCCTGCCCACCAGCAAGGAAAGACAGACCTCCCTACTGCCCCAAACCAGAGGACAAACAGGAAGCCCTGAGTAGGGCTGAACCAGGGCCGCAACTCAACAGGGGCAGTTACTGGCATCCAGTGGCAGAGGCCAGGGATGCTGCTAAACACCCTCCAGGGCACAAACAGCTGCCATAACGAAGAATGATCCAGCCCACAATGTCGGTCATGGTGAGGTCCAGGGCTCCTCAAGAAGCCACTGGCCTAATACGTGCAGAGGGGAGGACCGCAAGATCGAGCTTGCTAGGGACAAGATTACTGTCACCCAAAGGGCTTCTTTCCTCCATTAGTTCAACAGAAATTAAATCTGGTCATATGAATAACAGACATCAGTCTTCCTTTTATAGCGGGTATTATCCTGGGCACAGGAGATGCCAGAAAAGCTAACAGTGCTACTGAGGCTGATGTGTTGGGGTCCCGGGTCTCTCTCCTCAGCTCCCAGCTTCCGCAGTTTTCTGCTGTCTCCGAGATGTAGGAACTGTACCTGACTTCCCATGTCCCTTCTTCACAGTGGCAAATGAGTGACCGGACTATTACTGTTATTATTATTATTGGTGTTGGTATCGGGAATCGAACTCAGGACCTTGTGCTTGCCAGGCGGGCACTTGTGCCACTGAGCTATATTCCCAGCCCAGCAACTGGACTCTTAACAAGCTGATCTTTTGGTGGGCTGGCACAGCTGAGCATCAGTAGCAAGCTGAATCTCAAGGTCAGCCCCGCAGTCACGAGGGGAATCAAGGAACACTGCAACATGCCGTGTCTCTAGGTTTGGATGCCCGGCAGCCCAAGTGTACTCACTGCTTTTCAACTGACCGTAATTTCAGCTTGCGGACAATGGGTTCATTGCCTTGTCCCATGGCAATGTGGGGAGTTGCCTGTTATAATAAAGGCTTTGACGACACCAAGTTTCCCATGTGGGCTTGGGGATCCAGCATCACCCTTATGTCCCTCACTGTCCTGTGCTGTGTAGATCCTCTTCCAAACCTGTGCAGATGCCACCCTCAGGCCACTGCCTCTCAGAGAATCAGCTGAGGAGGCACCATCTCCTCCCGGCCTGGCCGGGCCTCTCAGTTCACCTCTCCCCGCGTCTGGAGCTACCCGCGGGGCTAGGGCTCTCAGTAGCTTCGGGCCTGCTTGCAGCTGCCGAGCTCCCCGACTGGCAGAGTGCTTCGGGGCTGCTGCCTTCCCTGTCCGAAGTCGCTGGCAACTTCTGCACCTGAGGACCCTGTGCACAGGGATCTCTGTGGCTTGTGGGAAAGGAAAGGCAGCTGGGGCTACTGCACAGCCCGACAAGGGAGTCCCCTGGACACCAAGCCCTTGCGCTGACACCCTCCCACGCCCAGGCCCCAGGTTGCCCTCACCGTTCTCTCCTTCCCCTCCTCCCAGGACTCCCAGATCCCCGGTGTCCCCAGCATTTCTCTCGCAGCCAGTGTTCTATTGTTCCCAGGCAGAAAGGCCTCACTGCTGTAGCAGATGATGTTGACTGCCACTCCCCGAGCTGCTCCCTCTGGCCCCACCCCCACTCCCACCCTGGCATTGTCCCCCAAGGTGACTGACTGGCTGTCGCCTTCTCAGGGTCCTGCCAGGAAGTAGGATGTGCGGCTCGCAGGGGCGGCCAGGAGAGAGACCCTGACGCCTGGACGGCCCCATTTCCTGGCTCTGGCAAACCACTTTGCTTCTGTGAAGAGAGCCTCCCTTACCGCCTGGCCCTCCTCCTGACCCTGTGTGACCCAGCTGGGCCTCAGAAATTCAGGCCTGTAGCACGGAGGGATTGAGTCAGCTATGAGGGACTCTAAACCTAAACCCATGGCTTGAACCACAGTGGAGGATTTCCTCCTTTCCCATGCCACAGAGAGTCCAGAGAGGCAGCCAGTGGCAGATGCAGCTGACCTTGGCTTCCAGGGACCCCACAATGGGATGTTCATTTGGGTGCATGTAATATGACTGCAAATGGAACAAAGAAATGAATAAAAGGAAAATAGGCTTTGTAAAGCCTGGAGAAGCTAACTAGGACTATGTCACAAGTTCAGTGTGCAAGGAAGACTCTGAAATGCTGGGAATTTTTTTTTATTTTTTATTTTTTTAGCCTTGTACATTGTTGCCTGCAACCAAATTGGCCCTATCGGCAAGAACTGGGAGAGGATGAATACTAGATAAAAACGGCATCTACTACAATTCACATTCTCCAGCTGCATCCACTGTATAAGCAGGCTTCCTGGGGCTGGGACAAACCCTGATACCCACAGTTTAAAGGAAGAAGGGTTATGTGGCCCATAGTTTCAGAGGATGCAGTCCATGGCTTGGCTCCAAGACAGGAATAGCATGGCAAGCAAAGCTTCTCCCTTCATGGTGGCCTGGAGCAGAGTTCAGGGGAAGAGCACCTCAAGAGATCACCCTCCAAAGGCAGCCCCCATAATCCACCTCTCACTGGCCGCCTCCTAGCAGCCTGCTCAGCATCAGTGAGTTAATCCACTGGTGACTACAGTGTCCTGACACCCAGGAGTCCCTTCATCCAGCCATGCTCATGGTGAAGACTGAGTTCATATCCTTCCCCTCTGGGGATAATTCCTCTGTGAGATGCCTGGACACTCAGCTGTAAACATGAAAAGGCCAAGAGTCTGTGCCCAGCATCCCACAGAGGCAGAGAATAGTAAGACCCCATTAGGAGAGGACCATGGGAAACACCAGGCAGCCGCGGGGCTGCAACAGATTCTTCAACACCCTGGAGCATAGTTGTAAGGGCTCTTGGTCTCCTCAGAGGATCCATGGATCACGTTCCATGGTCCACACCAATCCAGCCAGTACGGCTTCACCCTCTGGGTCACCCTTCGGGATCTTCCTGAGGCTCCGTTCACCAATACTCTCCTCTCTAGAGCTCTTCCTGGTTTCTTACTCTCCCTGGCTTCCTCTTGGAAGGGTGTCAGGAGGACAAACTTCCCTGGAAATCTCCCCCTTTAGCCCCTGCTGTTAGTTTGGGTCTGGAAGCTGCTGGGTGTCTCCAGGACAGTGCAGGTCGGGTTGGGTTTAGGATGGCACTGTGGAACCCAAAATTCAGCTTACCTGGGTTTCAACTGCTTCTAGCTGATCCACGCAAGGAGCACATGCAGGACAAGCTCCTGCCTTGTCAGACTCTTGGGGCTTAAGCTGAATGTGCTCCTCAGCGGCGGGGCCATCCCAGCCCCAGCACTTAAATTCCTACCACTGGATTGAGGTAACATCTAGAACAAAGAGCTCAGTCGGAAGTGAATTCCTATCTTTGCCTTTGTCGGGTGAGGTAGCTCGCTTATCCCACTGCAGCTGTCACCTGAAGCCAACACTTAACAAGCTGATCATCTGAGGTGTAGAGGCAGTTGGGTTTTTTGATCCTGTAGAACTTCACACTGCAGTGCTGTGCATTTGCACACAATTGCCTAAGGGTAGAAGCAATCCAAGTGTCCTTGAAAAATGGATGGATAAAAAAATACGATAAGTGCATACAGTGGCATATTATTCAGCCTTTAAATAGGAAGGGAATTCTGACACATGCTACTGAGGTGGGAGGCAGCTAGGTAAAAGGCTGCAGAAAGAAGGGAGGACGCACCTGTCTTAGAGTCAGCTTTCTGGGCTAGATCTAAGACATGAGAAAATGGCTGGGAGAGAAGGCAGGGCCTGCCTTGGAACCTGCTTTCTGGGGGCAGAAATGTTTAACTACCGTCTGAGTTAAACATCAGCCCAGGGCCAGGATGTCCAGATCTAAACACAATGGGAAAAAATAACCAGGTAGCTCAGCTTCTACACAACAAGTTCCCATGGCTGCAACACTTGGCCAACCCTAGCCCTAATCACCATGCCCACTGACTAGGCAGGTTTGACACCTTCCCCTGTCCCGTGGCTTTGGACGCCATGACAGTCCCTCCAAGGGTCACCAAAGGTCAAAACTCTACTGCCCGATGAAAGGATTGAGTCGAGCTGCTCCCTGGCAAGAGTCATGACTCAGATCAAGCCCTCAGTCACGCCTCAAACACTAAAGCTTGAAAGCCTCGGCACCAAGCTCCCGGAGCTGTGAGTGCGTCTCACTGGAGGGCCCCCACATGGTGGAGGGGATCTTGTCTTTCCTCTTTCAGTAAATCACTGATCCTGCTGCAACTCTTGGGTATCCTGCTCAATCCTTTGTTTAAAACATCAAAACCTGGACAGAAACCCAACTCAGTAACTGCAGCATGAAGGAACCTGTGCTTAGTAAACTAAACCAGGGACGAGGGACAAATGATGTAAGATTCCAGTCATATGAGGCTCCTAGCGCCATGGAATTCATAGAAAGAATGGGGGGTCCTGGGGGAGAAGGAAGGAGAAGGGAGACTTTGTGTTCAGTGGGTACAGAATATCATCCTGGGGAAATGAGGACAGTTCCAGACAGGGACAGTGGAGACAGCGACAAGGAATGTGAATGTACTTAATGCCACTCCGTGGCACACTTAAAATGGTGAAATGGTAAATCTGATGGGCGTTGTGGCATGATTTTTAAAAAGTTGCCTTAAATAAATACATGAGTGAAAGGACTGCACGCTCTCGGTCTGCACTGACGTCAGCCACAGGCCGTCTCTCCTAGGAACAGTGGTCCCCCCCCACCGTGCTTGTAGACCACCCCATGCTGGTATGCACTCACCCCCGCCCTGAACTCTGCTGCCAGCAATCTGGGTTCCAGTCTGTATTTCCTATAGTGACAGCTTTGTGGGCTTATGGTATACATCCCAGGGCTAGCAGGTGACACCATTCCATGGGCTTCCCCGTGCGCCACAAGGTCGCCAGCTTCTGGTCTGTGACACTCCTCTTCCTGCCTTCTTTCTCCGCCACAATCAGGCAGATAAGAGGCTATAGGCAAAATGGCACCAGTTTGGGGCCAGAGGCTTGAACTCACGTGTCGACTGATATCCGATTAGCGACGTCCTTTTGGCTCCTCCAGCTGCAGCCCACTGTCTGGAAAGTTAAGGCGCTAAGGGCTCGGATGAGAGGGTCCGTGTCCCCTCCCAGACAGTATGCTTAGAGACAGCGTGACCGCGTTCCTGGAATCCCAGCTCATGTCTCTGAAGGATCTCAAGGAGGGTAACAAAGGAGATGACAAACGCAATGATGATGATGATGATGATAAAGGATCAGAAAAGCATCTCGGTCAAATGCTCCCTGAGCCAAGGACAGAGTCCACACGCTACCGGGTATTTTGCAATCTGACACAAGCAGGTAGGTAAATGCAACTTCAGTCTTACCTGGAGTCGGAGGCCTCGCTGTCCCAGGACGAAGCACATGGTGCCTGGGTTTCACTGTGGCAGGCAGGATGGCCACCTGCAAGGATCGGGGTCCCCACAGCAACTCGGACAGGTTCCGTGACCAGTGCTCCTCTGTCAGTATCACTTCAAGACACCTCTGAATAGTCAACTCACAAATATGTAGTGAACCTGCAATGGGCACTGGGTTCCAGAGGCCCAGAAGACATCGTCCCCACCCTCACAGGGCAAGAGGGCTGGAAGGGGAGGTGACCACCCACAGACACATAGACTGCAAAGTCATAAGAGCTGCAGCGATCGTAGTCACTGCCAAGCAACAACCAGCGCATACACACAAGGTACAAGCCTTGCACAGTGGTGGGTAAAATAGTCACAGATAAAACCCAACCAGCTGTTGGCCTTGCAGAGTGTGTGTGTGGGGGGGGCTCTGAATAAGTTTTCAGATGGCTAAGAGAAAGGGACAAGGTGCAAGGTGTCCCTGTGATGTGACAGGGCTCAGGGGAGGGCCTTGGCACAAGGTAATGAACAGGGGACGGAGTTGTGAGAGTCATCTGGGCAGATGGGGTGGGGCAGCGGCCCAGGACCAGCTGGGCAAATCCTGGGTGTCGACAAGATCCTCAGGTAAGAAACTCAGGTATGCCTAGAGAAAGAGAGCAGATGGGCTGCCTTGGGGAAGGATGAGAGGTGTGTGTGTGTGTGAGTGTGTATGCGTGCATGTGTCCCCAGCTGCCCCTGCTGGGGCTCTGCACATGGGTGGGGGGCAGCTTTGCCCCCATGGGAGACTTAGGCCCCCTCAGCTCCCAGTATGGGGGGGGCAAAGCTGGGCAAGAGATGGAGCCTGGGCTCCTCATCCCAGCAGGGTCAAGGGAGCTCCGTGCCATACTTGGGGGTACCCTTGTGGAGCTGTATCCTGCATCCCAGAAAACCATCATGATGCTAGAAATACAGAATCACAGAGGGTGCAGGCCAGCAAGGGTCCTGAGGGGAGGTGGCAGTGGGACATTGGGAGGACAGCAGCAGTCACAGCTGGCCCTGGACATGGATCCCAAGGTGGGGAGGACGGGGCTGCTCGTCTGGAGTTGGAGGGCTGGGCAGGATGAGAGGTGTGTGTGTGTGTGTGTGTGTGAGTGTGTACGTGTGCATGTGTCCAAAACTGCTCACTGCTGGACAGTACAGCAGAAGACGGAAGCTGACGGAAGATGGGTTGGAGGTCCCCACACACATGGGCACAGGACGACGACCCGGGGCACAGGGGAGAAGAGGGCCAGGAGCAAAGAGGCCCTAAGGGCCACAGCTGCCCACGCCCTAACAAAGCTGGCACCAACCCCTTGTTCTAGAACCTCCAGCATCTGGGCGAGGTCTCCTAGCAACTGGATGTAGGGCCATGGCACTGTTAATGCCCCAGGAAGTAAAAGAAGTCTTCCAGCTGCCGGTGAGGGAGGAGAAGTGGGCCTTGGGAGAGGCACTGCCTCGGGGTCTAGGGAGCCGTGCGTGCTAGGGCGGCTCTGGCAGTGGCCCAGCGGGAGGACACCGTGGCTTCACCCAGCACAGCCCGCAGCAGTGGGCACAGCCAGGGACACCCCAGGTGCAGGGCCTGCAGGAGGGGAGAGGACTGGCCCCCTAGGGCCTCAGGGTGGGACCCAGTGTGGGGGAAGAGGGCTCTGCCGACTTGGGGTCACAAGGGCGCGGGAGCCTGGATCGAGAGGAGGGGTGCTGATGGGAGTGGGGCTGCTAGGGGCTGAGGGCAGGGCTCCCCCGGCCCCAGCTCTGCCACTGGCCCCCTCAAGGTCTCCCTCAGAGCCTCCTTGCTCTGGGAGAGCGGCGCTCATATTTCTGTGTGTGGGTCTCCACACTGCCTCGCCCCTTCCTTACCCCCCGTGGGGTGTCGGTGACCTCCTGAGAGCCCGTCTGCAAAAGCCACAGAATCTGAGGCAATTGCGCCTTCCTGCAGACAGGGCAAAAAGGTGCCTCCACCAGGCTTTTCCTGGGCACCAAGCTACCTGAAATCCCACCAAGTAAGACTCATTCCTTGGCTAGGTCTGGTGGTGCACTTCTGTGATCCCAAACTTTGGAAAGCTGAGGTAAGAGGATCACAAGTTCAAGCCCAGCCTTGCCAACTTAACTTAGGGAGATCCTGTCTCAAAATTTAAAAATAAAAATAGAAAGGGATGGGGGTGTCGCTCAATGCGAGGGTCCTATGTTCATCCCCAATACAGCAAAATAAATAGATAATGCTTCCTCTCCATTAGTCATTTGCACTTTAGTATAAATTGCATTATCAGGCCAATAAGCTGGCTAGTTGAAAGTACAGTAGCTTAGAAAGGAAATCAAGTTGTGTTTTAAGGAAGGGAGAAGAGAGACCATAATTCAGAGCTTCAAGGTGTGGAAGCACCCTACCTGGGGCTCCAGCAGCTAGGATGAGAACTCATAAAGAAAAGAAGAGCTCTTGAAAAATGAATGGGTCCCCAGCAAGGTCGGGGGAGCTGTCTAGAAACCAAAGGGGGATTCCCCCCAGGTACCCCAAGCTCCGGGTTCCTTTCCAGCTCTGGAGAGCTGCCGTGTTCCCAGCCCGGTGTCTCCAGTAAGGAGGCCTCTGATTTCTGCAGAAACAGAGAGGCCGGGAGCACCTGCGGAGACTCCTGCACTGGGAGGAGCTGGACGAGCTCAGGGACCTGCGCCGGAGCATCCTGCTGGATGCCCTCTACGACAGCGTCCTCTTTGCGGCGGGCAAAGGCTTCCCTTGGGTGCAGGTGGCGCGGGCCGTCAAGTTCACCGAGGAGCTGTTGGTGGAGACCAAAGGTACGGCTCTGAGTGGGGGTGGGAGGTCGCCACCGCCAAGGAGGCGCCAGGCCGGTGCTCCCCAGAAGGAGCTGGTGCAGCCTGCCCGCAGCACGCGCTCGCCGCCCTCCACGTGACCACACTGTGACAGGGCGGCCGATGGGCTGGCTTTTTTGTTTCGCTTTGCTTTGGTAACATGAATCGTGGCCTACTGACCCCCTCTGGGGACTCCAGCACACCGCAGACAGCAGGCGACCCAAGGTGGGGGGTCCTTCCTGCCTGAGCTTGCTGACTAGGGTGAATGGGGTGCATGTCTGGGGTGCGTCCTTCCTGGCTCCGCCCTGGGGGAGGCGCCCCTGGAAAGGGGTCCCGCGGCCATGGTAATAGAGTCACCTCTGACACCGCGGGCTGTGAAGAGGAGTCATTCACTGAGCAGATGCAGGAGGCGCTCTGTGCTGCTGTCACCGCAAGGGGCAGCTCAGTGGGCCGAGTCACAGGTGTGACCGGGAGCCTCAGCCACTCTCAGGTCAGGAGAGCCCAGGCCGGCCCCAGCAGTGCGCCCCACAAACACCCGGCGCGCCCCGCGGCCAGGCGAGGCCTTCCAGCTGCGAAGGTCGTTGCAGAACTTCAAGGCCGCAGCGAGATGGGGCCAAGGCCACAGCGGTGCCGGAGAGGTCACAGTTCTGCTGCAGGAGACACCTGTGCAAGGATGTTGGGGCCGGGAACATCCCAGCCACTTACCCTAAGGAGCCTGGGAGATGCCCCTGTGGTGCCCTCGCGGCTTCTTTGCGTGTCACTATTTGATTTGGAAGCTGCCTCCTGGAGAAGGGTGCCGGGAGTTTTAGTGAGTGGCGGGCGAGCACCAACCAAGGACGCAGCCGCTGGATGCCCCTGCCCCTGTCCCAGGGCACCGCCCAGCCCCACTGTCCCTGTCGCCAGTGCGCCCTGCACACCCGGCCCCGAGATGCAAGGGTCACTGTCCCTCAGCACAGCACCCCTGTGCAAGGTGCCACACCCTGTCCTGACGCCGCTGAGCTCCCCAGAGTCCTGGTCCTGCGGCGGCCCTCAGAGGCCTCCCTCCCCTTCCTGCGTCTCACCGCCCGTGCGCGCCCGCCGCTCCCAGCTCCGTCTCTTCCGGCCGGCTCCCCCGACTGATGGCTGCGTCCCAGGTACGGAGGTCTTGGGGCTCCTGGCTCCCCCGGCACCCGGCACAGATTCCTCCAGCCTCTGTATGGCCCAAGCCCAGCTCCTCTGACCCTGCTGGTGTGGGCTCCGTGGGGCTCAGGTGAAGATGAGGACCCCAGAGGCAGCCCCACCACCCCCAGCCCACCGCGACGCAGAGGCACCAGAGCCCAGTGGTCCTCTGAGCCCCACAGGCGCCGGCCTTGCAAGCGCCCAGCAGAGCAGCCTCCAGAACTGGACCCAGCTTTGTGCTCCTGGGGACAGCCCTGCCCATGAGCAGAGGTGGCTTCAGAACCAGGAGCAGCCTGGCCAGCCGGAAACCTCCATCTGCACTGTGGGAGCCTCTGAGGGATGGTGAGCACCTTCCTCCTCAGGCCGCTCATTCTTTACTGGGAAGCCAAACTCATATCTGTGTTTCTCAATGTGGTTCTGAAAATCTGGAACTCAGATACAAACAGTCCTGTTACCTGATCATGGATGTGAGAAGGCAGAGGCTTTATCACCTCCTCAGTCCTGGTCACGATGCTTCTGTTTATACAGCCCATGAGCACACAAACTCTATCAGAATCCTGTACACTGACACACCCTGGGGGAGCAGCCCCCAAAATCCTTCCTCCTATGATCTCTTCTGACTCGACCCTGGGCCATGCAGCTGGTGCTTTCCTCCTCCCTCCTTCCTCTGAAACATTGAGAAGAGTGGGTGGGCAGACATGGAGAAGGCACGGCTCCTGGGCGAGCTCCTGTGCCTGACCTGGGTGCGAAAGAACCTCTTAGAGGAGCGAGGGAGTCTGTTGTCATGACTACGCCCAGTCCCACTGTGTCTCAGCCTCCCACGGGGCTCAGCTTCACCCAGACCAGTTCTTCAGAACTTGGTGCCACAGCACCACCGCAGATAATGCCTGCCTTCCCCGCCCCTGCCTTGATTGCACCGGATCTGCACTGGTTCTGCCCAAGTTGAGCCCCAACTTTTTTCTTGGGGAGGGGAGTACTAAGACGGACCCCAGGGCCTTTGCACAGGCTGTGCATGCATTGTGCCACTGTGCTGAACTCCTGTACTCCAGCCTTAACCTGGATCGTCTCTTTCCCCCATCTGGTTTCCTGAGCCACACCACTCCAGTTTGGACAGGGCGAGGGCCATAATCACAAAGGACACCATCCCAAATATCATAATCCCACATGGCGACATTCTAAAACACTCAAAGTAAAATCTTGAAAGATCAAAATCCAAAAACTATGAAAAAATTAAAGACTTTTTTACAATTTTTAGAAGGAAACTTGTTTGAGGGACATAAAAACATAATAGGACACTTCATGGGTCACTTAATAAAACCAACAAAAGGGACCTAGTTTTGCAAGCATACACCCTCAGGCATTCTGCTGACAGTTGTGCAGATATTACAGCTATGAGCAAAATAGCCATACAGCACATCACTATGGTGGGTCCCACTGTGCCCCCCAGCAGTGTAATCAGAGACATCCCTGGTGGTGTACACCAGTAATCCCAGCACTCAGGAGGCTGAGGCAGGAGGATCACTGCAAGTTTGAGGCCAGCCTGAGCTACTGGTGAGACCCTGAAAGACATCTCTTCATTTACTGAACCAGTTTCAATATTTTTACATGCATCCAATGCTTACCTTGTCACTGTTGTCATAATACACATTCAAGGAGCCAATCTTGCAAAGCATAAAACAAATTAGTACTCTCTAAAAGTCTGGACACAATTTCTGCCTCCTGGTCTGGGAATGAGGCAAAGATGAAATAAACGGTGTACACACACACACACACACACACACACACACACACACACCGAATACACCACCGATGGAGCAGATTGTACCAAAAAAAAGGAAAAAGAATTTTAGAAAGCTAAAAAGAAAATTTAGTCCATGAAGCAGTGTAAGAGCCATCAGACCCCCACCATGCAGAGTGTGCGCTGAAGCTACCTTTTCCTTGTAAGGCACGGCTTTCTTTGGAGAATAGGTTCGCATTCTGCTGCTCTTTTCCAATTCTTCTAGGAGCCGAGATACACAACCGGAGACCCCTGTTAGGCTCCCCATGTTCCCATCAGGACACTGTTCTGGGTATCCCCATGCACTCACACTCAGGACACACAGGTGGCTCAAACAGCAACACCTGTGCGCAAGTGTCTTGTACCAGCGCCTTCCCATCCTCCCTGCATGTAATTATTTCCCTGCCAGTCAGTACTTCGCCGGCGTCTCTAGGCAAACACGGCTTTACGGCCGTCCTCAGCTCCCGGAGTTCGCCGGCAGAAAGGGCTGTCAAAGCGCACAGACGCCCAGCTTGTAAACTTCGGTTTCTGCTGTTCCCGCTTGGCATGGCCGATCAGCTCGTGGGAATTTTCTACCAAACACACTGGGCTCAGTGCAAAACTAACTTTCTTGGTAATGCACGAGTTCACCTTCAGCAGCCTTGCGGGCACACAGTTGCACACCTGTCGTGGTTTGTGGACTCAGATGAAATCAATTTTCTTCTGCATAGTCTATCAAATCTCCAAATAAGCATAAAAATGCTTCACATTTCCCAATTACTAACACATAAGAAGTTCTAGAATTTGGGGATCTCACAGGCGCGTGAATTGCATCCATTTCATAAAAAAAAAAAAAAAAAAATCTGGGACTGATTTGAAAAGTGATTTCCATTAGCCAAACTGAAGCATGTGATGGGTTTTTCGTTGTTATTTTTGTCTTTTTTTTTTTTTTTTTTCCGAGGGGTCTCACTTTGTTGCTTAGGCTGGCCTCAAATGCAGGGGCTCAAGCGATCCTCCTGTCTCAGCCTCCCACATAGCTGGGAGCACAGGCATGTGCCACCACACTCAACTGCTAGCTTTTCTGTTGGAGTTCGTGGTGAACAGAAGTTTGTCTTTTTTGACAGCCCAATCCCTAAGCAAGAGCAATTCACCATTTAATGCGCTTTGGAGTCCCTGAGGCAGTACCAGGCAGCACTGTCTTTGGTTCAGAAGTTCACACGCCTCTGATTCTTTCTATTTGCTGGCCAAGGCCAAGGTGTGAAGGCCAGCATTGTGGCTCTCGGTGTGAAGGCGCAGAGCCATGAAAGATCGAAAAATTGGCAACTCCCCTGCCGACACCCAAAAATGCTCTGATCTCTTCCCCGCACTTGTGCACCCTTCTCCTCCTACCTAGCCTTTTTCCCATGGGAACTGTGGCTCCTGGCTTTTGGCTTCCATGGCTTCTCCTCGGGCCTGTCCTCTAGCTGTCACGGGCTCCCACCCCAGGTTGCCCCCGGTCCCTTGCCCACCTCATCCCTACCAGCACTGCCCAATCCTTTCTGGGCTGTGCCAAGCTTGAGTTTGGACAGCCTTCTGCGTCGGTTCCTTTTTGTCCTCTCTGTCCCCTTGGTGCCGATGCACGCAGCACATAGTAAGTGTTGGGTGAAGAAGTTAATAAACGAATGATTGAAGGCATAGATCGTGAGCCTTGGGAGGTTGGAGGGCTTCCCCAGAGTCTGCAGCTGTCACTAGAGGATGCGCTGGGGGGAACAGAGGCATCAGACCTGCAAGCCGAGATCCAGGTCCAAACCCTACCTCCTCCTGTATTGCTGCTGACCATAGACGTGTGGGTAAACCCTCTGTGATTATAGTTCTTGCCCCGGGGGCAGAGGCAGGATGAAATGGGGCAGAGAGGTGACGTCACATTGCAAGAGGCCCGTCAGGAGCCACCAGGCATCCACAGCTGTGGAGGAGAGCCAGGAGGTACCCATGGCCCACGGTGAGCTGGGCGCTGCCTTCTATCCATCCCCTCATCCCCACAGGGGTCTGGCAGAACAGAGGGCCAGCAACTCTGGCAGCCTCCAATCTGGGTGTCACGCTCTGTGACCTGGCTTGGGCACTCTCCCGAGGAAGCATTGCTGGCCGTTGGTGTGAGAGCACACAAACTATTCACTGCCCCCTGCAGGGGATGTGGGACACCAGGGGCAGGAGACTGCGGGGGTCGGATCCTCGACGCACTCCCGTTGTCCCCGCCCTGCATCCCACCCTGCCTTCTCCTGGGCGCATTGCACCGTCGATGGCAGGTGTGGGTGCTGCGGGCAGCTGGCGGGCAGCTGGCGGGCCCCGGGCCAGCTCACTGGAGTTTCTGTTCCAGCTGACATCCACACTGGCTGCGCTGTCCTTGGCAGGTGGCTTCCCTGGGGACACTTTGTTGTGGCTGATCTGGGGCCGAGGGTGGGTGAGCTCTGTTTGCAAACTAGATAACGCGACGTTGGCAGACGGCACGTAAGGAGGGCCGTGTTTGCACAGCAGTGACTCAGAGCTCTGCCAGGCCGGCTGCCAGCGCAGCTTATCTCCTTGCCCGATCGAGCCCAGGACAGGGAGGGGAAGGGCCGCCCTGGATTCAAAGCAGAAGCTGATTCCGTCCTGGCAGAGGGCTCACCAGGATGTTCTGGCCTCCACTGTGGGCCAGAAGGGTTCTTTGCTTGGCATCTTCTTGGCCAGCCCTCGGGAGCCCTGGACGGATCACACCCAGCTGTCCCTTGGGGCAGAGGATGACGTCAACAGGGGCAGAATTCTTCCAGTGTGGGATGCTCCGGTGGGAGGAGACTGCAAGAAGGGGGAGCACAGGGATTTAGGGTATCCGTGAGGCCCTGCACAGAGAGAGGGGGTGGCCTGTCTTGCTTCCAGCTCCACTCAGAAGAGGGCTGCAGCCCACGCCACCTTCTCAACTACAGGACTCTCACCAGCCATTGTCACTGCCGCAGCAGCTTCCTGTCACCGCGGACACCTGGCGGGCCGCAGCCTGGGGTGCGACGACCCCTTTCCTGCTGGCCTGGCCACCAGATCCACAGGCCCAGAGGAAGCCAGCCTCCGCCCCTCCCACCCTGGAGCACACGGAGGCAGGCAGTGTGTCGTGGTCCTGGTATCTGCAGTTCCACCCACAGCCACTCTTGATTCTTCAGGAAAAGTCACCCAGGCCACCACAGAACGGGAAGGCAGCTACCTGCCTGCCAAGTAGCCAGGGCCTGGAGGAAGCAATGACACCCCATGGTCCCTCGCAGGGCTCTTGCGGGACACACATGGTTGTCCCAGCAGCTGGATTCTCACCCCGAATCGGGGCCTCAGCAGGCACCTGAGGAGCAGCCCTGTAGGGAGCAGGTGTTCCTCCCGAGCCCCGGAGTGGAGCTGTCCAGCTGGAGCAGGATGTGCACCCTGACTCAGCCGGGTGGTGTCTTTGGATGGGACTTCTTGGTGAGGTTTCCATAGAGGCCATAACAGAACAAATGGGCAGCTGTGACCTCAGAGATTCCTCCCTGAGTGTCTCAGGCCACACGGCAGAGTGCCACAGGCAGGGGGCACGTTGTGTCCCTGTGATGCTGGAGACCAGAGGCGTGAGGCAGGTGTCAGCAGGACTGGCTCGTCCCGACTTCTCTCCTGGGCTCGTGGATGCTGTCTTCTCCTTCTGTCCCCACCAGGGCCTCCCTCTGTGAGGCTGTGTCCTATCTCCCTTCCTAGAAGGACACCAGTCAGAGTGGATTAAGGCCTAATGATCTCATTTAACCCTAATCACCTCTTTAAGGCCCTGTCTCTCTCTTTACAGCCAGTCTGAAGTCCTGGGGTTCATGCAGGGAGACATAGCTCAGCCCGTAGCACAGAGTGAGGCCACAGCTCACCAAGCGACATTTGTAATAAGGAGGCCAGAACTCAGCATTGCCTGGGAACCTCCCCCTGCTTTCCCTGGGCAGGCCGGCCCCAAGTGAGTCCAGCCTTTCACCTGGCACGGCTGCCATCACCACAGCCTGGCACTGTAGGCAGGAAGGTAAGACACTTGCCCAAGGTCACACCTGGGCTGAGTGGCCTTAGGATTCGATGGCAGAGCACACACCCACCTTGTGACATAGCATCTTGATCAGGGGACCTGTGCTTGGAGGCCTGAGCGAGGCCCTGCCTGCAAGAAGCAAGCACCCAGAAGAGCCAGGCGAGGGACACCAGCGCTGTGTTCCTAGCCCGGGCCCCGGGTCAGGGCTGGGAGCAATCTGAGCTCTCCACAGGAAGATGCCAGCCAGTGGCGCCCCAGGCCCAGCGCAGAGTGTGGCCTGTGTGTTCCAGCCGGGTTGTGCCAGCTGTGTGTGGATAGACGTGTAGTCCCCTCAAGGCCAGACCTCTGGCCCTTTGATGTGACCCTGGCTCGCCTCTTCTTTATCTAGCTGGATGTGGGCTCACTCCTGGGCCCCCCAACACTGGAGGCGATTAGATGTGAGTGTGAAGCTGATTCTCAGGCTCCCTACAGGCCCCTGTCCCTGAGTCGTGGACGTCCTCATCTCAGGGATGACACTGAGGATGTCTCCAGATCAGCCCCTCGCCACGCTGGCGCCAGCAGCAGAGCTTGGCCCAAGGAACCGGCAGCTGCCTGCTGTGGCTCTGGTGGGGAGGCGCCAGCTCGGTGGAAATCACTTCAGCCTCAGCTTGCAGAGCCCCCTGAGGCCACCAGATCGTATCCCCACCCCACAACACAGTCCAATGGCCCTCTCTCAGGCTCCGTGAGAGAGCGGTCCTCTGCCAAGGGCCTTGTCTCTCCTCAGGAGAAGATGAACTGTGGGGATGAGCAGCTCTCGATTCTAGAACGTTCTCCCTCTGACTCTGGAATCCGCTGCCTGATGGGCCCTGTCCTGCCCCACGCGTGTTCTCTAGGAGACATTGCCAGGCGCGGTTACGAGGATGTCACCCACCTGGTTGAGCGTCTGACTGGAGTTGAGTCCCTTCCTTGTGAGGGAACCTGGCCGACTCCCAGCTTCCTTTCCCCTCTGCCTTCACTGTGGAGCGCCCTACACCTCGCCGGCACCCAGAGCCCCTCCTAACCGTTAAGGGAGCCATCAGTGACTACCAAATCCGAACTGGGTGGGGGCCGCTTGGCACCAGGACTTAGGGCTCCCTGTGGTGCCTTGCGCTCTGAGGACGGATGACTTCTGCATCACCACACAGCCCGGGGGAAGCGGGACGAGTCCGGCCAACCACAGTACTTGTTGAAAGCTCACTGTGGATCAGGCCTGGGGGAAGCACTGCACCCATGTGCGCTCATCTGAGCCACCAAGCCACCAGGGTACGAGGCACACCACCGATGCCCAGAGAGCAAAGTGACGGGCGCAGGGATGCGAGTGGAGGCCAGGTGTGAGCCCCAGGGATGCCAGCCTGCCCTACCCCCGCCTGTCAGTGTCCCAGGCCACCCCAGGCACATCAGGACCATGGTGCTGGTCCCCCCCGCTACCGAGGGGTGCCAGGCAGAAGGGACCAGACTGTCCCCACCACAGAGCTCAGTGAGCAGCTCTGCCAGTGGCCACCCCAGGAAGGGTGTCCTGGGAGGCAGGGAGGCCGGCAGCACAGAGACCTGAGGACAGGAAGGACTCATGCAAAAGTGGGCACTCCAAGTCTCATCCATGTTCCCACCTGACCCAGGCCAGGGGCAGCCCCACATCCGGTCCCCTGCCTGTCCCTTCCCTACTTTTCCTTGCCTAGCAACGCTCTGGGCACTGCTGACCAACCAGGGTCCAGGGACCCAGGTCCTGACCCCTGGGCTGGAGGCAGTCTGGCCTTTCTCTGGGGCTGTTTCCCCACCAGTAGAACAAAAGGACTAGACTAGCTCAGTATTTCCCTAGGATGTTTATGGGTCCAGAGAGACTGCTTGCTCCAGACAGAAACTTTGAACTCGCCCAGCCCTCTGTGATAATCCCTGAGCTCATTAGCATACTTTACAGAGCTCATTAACATATGGAGATTCTTTTGAATTTCCTTGGATCCAGTATATCCTAAAGTCTCTGGCTGTGGAACATGTGTGCTTATGAAGTACTCAGAGCAGAACATCCTGTGAAAAACTGTGACTAAGAGGGCTAGGGTCCCTTCCAGTGTCCACCTCCGAGGTCTGAAGCCACTGGAGCTGGACGGCATCCGCTGAAGGCTGTGTGCCTCTGAGCAAATTCCTCAGCCTCTCTGAGCCTCAGTTTCTCCATGAGTGGAGGCAGTGGTACCTCACAGGCTCCACTCAGGTGAGGAGCTGCAGTGGCCCAGGTGTTCCGTGCCCCTAACCAAGAGAACACCCATCTCTTGCTGTCGCAGTCCCACTCCCAAAAGAGGCGTTGGGAGCACCTGCCCCAGAGCAGGAAGGGGCTGGTGCAGAGTTGTGGGAGATGGGGTGGGGTGGGGTCTCCCCCAGCCTAAATGCCCAGGGAAGAATGCAGCCAACTAGGCTTCAGCCTGACCTGGTTCTTCCACTGAGCCAAGTCAGAGACCACCAGGCTGCTCTGCCAGGGCCCCGCGCCCTCCCCCGTGAAGGAGTGGTCCTTCTCCCCCGCCCAGGACAGTGTCTCCCCTCCGGCCCAGCCCCAGCCCCAGCGTGCAGCCCCAGGTGCCCTCTGCTGCGGCTGCCCTGCCTCCCCTCCCCATTCCTCGCCTCCTCCACTCAGGCTTGCAGGTGCTGGCCCCCAGGGGCTTGGGGACGTCTTCAGGAAGTTCTCCGTAGCCAATGCAAATGAGGGCCACTCCCTGTTATTGAAGAGCAGCGACTGCAGGCACAGATCTGTCTGCTCGGCAGGACTTAATCCCTGGGCTTTCTGAGTCACTGGGGTGCAGGGAGCGGGGTCTGGAGGCCAAGACAGAGTCCATGAGCCAGCTCTGGATGGGCCAAAACCTGAAGCCCCAGAGGGCCGGAACAGCATCTTGGGGCTGGAATTCAGAACGCAGCCACGTGCTCTGGGAAAAGATCCATGCTGGCGTTTCATTGCCTCTTAGGCTCGGTCACAGCTGGTGCCCACAGGAGGGTGGACATCAGTATGGCAGCCCCTGGGAACACTTGCACACCACCGTGTCACACAGACCTTGGGACTGCAGTCTGGGCTCTGCATGGCTGCCAGGGGCTGCAGAGAGAGGCCTTGGAGGAGGAAGCAGATTCGGCCACCCACGTGGAGAAGCAGTTGGTCCCACCCCACGGAGGAGGAGCAACTCCCAGGAGCCAGAGGAGGTCCGATGAATCACCTGGAGAAGTTCACACACAGTCACCTCCCCAGGGGCCTGCAGCACAGCTTTGATGGTCACCAAAGGCCTCCTGGGGGCGTCCCTGGCCATCCCTGTCATGTTGCATGCGGCTGCTGAGCCCTTAGGAGCCCCTGGCCCTTGTTCTTCGCCTCTGCAGGGCTCTGCAGCTCAGCTGCAGCTCTTTGCTTATGGGAATGCCGTCATTCCATGAACGCCCTGCCCAGAGAGACTGCCTGCAAAATGGGATGCGATCCCGGGGTTCCCAGACAGACCGGAAGCCCATCCATGCCTGTCTCAGGGCTTCCTGGTCAGTGCAGCCCTTCCGTGTGGCCTGCCGGCCCCTCCTGAGCTGCTCTGACCAACCTGGAGACCTGGAGCCTGTCTGGCCCCATCCCAGGCCCGCAGAGTGCAGCTGCTTGCTAGAAACTCGAGCTTCCTGGGGCCACGCGCATGCGTGAGTGTGGGCATCCTGGGCTCTGCTCGCGGAGGCCTCTTCCCTCCCCGCCGTCTTCTGCCAAGCTTCTCCCTCCCACCCAGGCCCATGTCCTGAGCGCAGGACGACTCCAGCCTGCTGGGCCTTCCCGGTTAGAGGTGTCTCACTCCTCCCCAAAGGCAAAAGGGGTGCGAGTAGGATGCCCATAGCCGCCAAGCAGCCAGTCTGTCTGAGGTGTAGTGAGCAGTGCACGGCGGAGGGGTCTGTATTCTTAGAAAGTGCCGTGTGGTGCTGATCGCAGGACCGAGAGCTGCTGTCAGGTTCCTGAGGAGCACAAGTCCCTGCCCATCACCTTGGGGACATCGGTGTGACACGCAAGGAAACCCACAGGGAGAAACTTAGCACTGAGCCCAGGAGTTGTAGCTGGGCTGAGCCTTGGAAACCACAGACCATTGCTGTAGCTAAGAGTTTTTGCCCCGTTGAGAATGCGTGCGTCCATTGGGGGGGACAGGGTGGCCCAGAGCACTGGGGTATCCTGCCCAGAGTCACTCAGATGTACAGTGGCGAAGTGGGGCGCAGCACTCTGACCTCTGGACAGCCAGCCAGAGTGCATGTGTCCTCGTCCCCAGGATGCCCTAGACCACCATGAACTGTCCCTGCTGTGGAGAAGCCACCCACCCCAGCCTGATCTGTGGCCTGCTCCAGTGCCTCCAAGTCCCCTGAGTGTCACTGCCCAGCTCCCACTGGCCCCTATGCCCACTTCTGGTTGCCAACTCAGCCTCTGCCCGCTTTCTCGGCCATGCTCCCCACCATGCTGGGTGCGGCCCTGCTCGACGCCGCACTGCTACTCAGGGTCACCTGGCCCCTAGTGCCGCTCTCTGCCCCTCTCCGCTCCTCCCTGCCCGCCTTCTGAACTGCTTCTCATCCACCCTGAGACAGGCAGGGCACTGTGCGCCCTGCACGGCCCGCGGGACCCAGCGCAGGCTCACTGCACGGTAGGTGGCAGGTGTTCATAGGCTGTTCATAGGAACAGTTTGATAGATGAGCTTGTGGGACCGGATGGCCAGGAGGAAGAGCGGAGCCAGGACAGCATTCCCCAAGGCGAAGGCGCCCGGCCCATCTGCTCCTACAACAACGCCCCCAACTGCAGGCCGAAGCCCGACTGGGCTCGCCAGGTGAAACCCAGGCCTCCAGGCCCAGCTCAGGCCCCTGGAGACGAGACGGAGCACACCCTGCACCTCCAACCTATGGGCCACAGCCCCTGCCCCTCTGTCCCAGGAGAGGGAGTGGGTATTCCCACATAGTGGGCCCACGTAGGACAGCTGTGAGCAGGAACCCAGGGGCCCCGCGAGCCATGGGCCACCCTGCCTGCAAGACAAGATGCTCAGCAGGGAACAGGCTCGAGTGTTCACAGAAAGGGGTAGAGAGGGAGGGTACACAGCCATACACAGACCCAGAGCCACAGGAGCACAGGCTCAGGGCCCCGGGGCCCCAGCTCCACCTGCAGAGCTGGCCCGAGTCAGGGTGCAGGGGAGATGTGGCCACTGCAGGGCAGGGGCTGTGTGGAGAACCCAGGTCCCCGCCTCCTCTGCCCAATGTACCTCACCAGGATGGACCAGCGTCCAGCCACCACCCTTTACAAACCCTGTCGCTGCTGGCACCCGGCTCCACCCCTGCTCACAGGAGACAGGAGGGCTGGTCCCTGCCCACCCTGCTGTCCCCACAGCTGGCCCTTTGTGTGGGGTCAACACAATTTGCCTGACTCTACCACAAGTCACTAGCGTGACTGTTGCTTGGACATTTCTCCAATAGCTCACCTTCATCACCTTCCTAAGGAGTCTGAAGTAGAAACAACATAAAGCTCACCCAAAATAAGCCTTTAAAACAGGAGTTAAAAGACAAAACTCAAGGAGTGGGGGAATCACAGAAGAGAAAAATGGGACAAATATATTATGGCAGTTATGAGCTTCCCGGAAGCCAAGCTAAGAAGGGAAATGTGAAACACTCTATGGCTTTCAGAGCTAACAGGTAGCGATACAGAACCAAAGCCACGGGCTCTGAGGCCAGACTGCCTCTGAGGCCGGCCCCTCTGTGCCGCAGGCTGCTCTATCACTGAGGCAGTGAGGATTCTGGGGAACAAGCTCGTGGACTACCAGCTGCAGTTCACCACCAGTCACCTGCTGGCCCTCTGCGACTACTTCCACAACACCTTCATCCGCCACTACCGGCTCTACCAGTTCGTCCTGGGCCAGGACCAGGACGTCAACCTGACCGTCACCCGCCTGGAGGTGTGCACGCCACCCCAGCCCCTGCCGCTGGCGGAGGGCACGCACAGGGACACGTGGAAGCATGAGCAGCAGATGGCTGCACTGGGGACGGCCGAGGAGCAGAAGCGCAAGGATGTGCAGCTCCTGAATGAGGCGCTGCGTGCGGAGCAGGCGCGCCTGCTGGAGCGGACATTCCAACTCGCAGGGGCCTGGGGCGCTGAGGGGACACAGCCACACCAGGGCCTGTGCAGAGAGGTGAGCCCTCCCTGCCGCCGAGCCCCTCCTACCCCGCCAGGCTGGACTCGGGGAGACACAGTCCACCCCATGGGCATGTGTCTGGTTTCTCCCGCTCTCACTGGTGGGCTTTGTCACACAATGTCCCTGCCAGCAGGAATCTGCGCCTCCGCTTTAGTGAGGGGGAGATGAGGCGCAGAGGACTGAGTTTACCAAACTCACCAAGCTGAGTTCACAGTTGGTCCGAGGCCCCCTGCTCCCCAGGCACGGCCTCTCCTCCTGTGTGGCAGCTCTGGCAGGGAGCCTGGGAAACAGCCCCAGGGCCCACGTCTCCAGGATACTTGGGGACACCAGGAGCCTCAGGGAGGTGGTGGGAGGGTCTCGTGCCAACATGGCGGGTGGAGAGGGGGCTTCCCAGGGCTGGGGGCTCTCTGAAGCCACTTCCTGTCCCCTCCATGACACCCATGGAGGACTTGGGGCTGTGGGAGTGGGGGTGGTGTCCAGCAGAGCTCACAGATAGCAGGAAGGGTAGTGCGGAGGGGGTATTAGGAGCAAACAACGCCACAGACGGGGCGCCTGCCACCCAGGGCCCGAAGGGAAAAGAGTAGGAAGCCATGACGACCTCGAAATATGAGTTGCAACTATGGAAGAGGACGGGGGGCAGGAAGCATGGCTGTCGCCAGGGCACTGTGACCATGGCTGCTCAGAGCTGCCGGAGGAGGTGGGACCCCAGTCCACTCCCCTGGGCGACACCACCAGGGGCCAGAGGGCCGGTGGATGGGACCCTGCCAGGGTGGAGAAGGACACGGACAAGGAGGGCTGGTGGGCAGGGACTCAGCTCACCCCAGAGCCCTGCTCCCTACCTGCATCCGCACAGGCGCTGGAGCACCTCGTCCATGAGGCAGTCGGCATCCAGATCAAGAGCCTGGGAGAGCGGCTGCAGCGTGAGATCCAGGCGGCTTTTGACATCCTGGACCTGCGGCTCCAGAGGCAGGTGCTGAGTCTCAACGCCCCCCTGCCCTTCCCGCCCCCCGGCCCAGGCCAGCGGGGGCCGGAGGAGCCCGTCAAGTCCCACAAGGGCCACCGAGGGAAGAAAGCCATGGCGAAGTAGCCTGAGCCCCGTGACCACTGCCCCGGGTGCCTGGGAGGGGAGCTTTGCATGCACCCCTCTGAACAGAAGTTAAAGCGATTAAAAGAAACGGAGTCACATGTGTCTTCATCTGTCTTGGACACCGTCTCACACCTCTGCATGTCCAGCCTGGTCAGATCCGCATTGCGTGCCCCGGGACAGGGCTTATTCTCAGCGATCAAAGGCGAGCTCTGGGGGCCAGCATGGGGTTCAAGAGGAAAAAGTGAGGGGGACCCCTGTGCCCGGCCAGCAGAACCACTGACCACAGGAAGCTCAAGCCCAAGATCGGGGACTCTTCTGTGCCTCCTCCCCAGGCCACTGTGACTTTGCTGCCGACAGCACCCACGTGCTGCAGCGGTTGGTTTCAGGGGACAGTGCTTCTCACACTGTCCATGTGGTTCTCACCCCAGCCATGCTTGTGGGGGCCCAGAGGACCTTATATGGATCACTTCCTAAGCAAGCCAGGGAATGAGGCACCCTGGCAGGCCAGGGACAAGCTGGCCAGGACACTGCTCACTGTGCAGAGGGCCTGGGAGGTTTAGAACCCAACTTCAGCCTGGCCTCTCCCCTCCACTGGGGGGCACCAGTGTCCCCACGCCCACGCTCAGGGCCCAGGGGTCTGAGCCCCTCACCACAAGCCCTTCAGACCCAGAGCTGGCCACAGGGGCCCTGACAATGTCCCCTGCAGTGGCCCTGTCCCTCCCCGCCGAGAGGAACCCTCTCTTCTGGTCACCCACTTGTGTCAGGGACCCAGCCTGCTCTGGTTCACCTACCTAGCACCAGCAGAGCCGCCCAAGGGAAAAGAGAAGCCGGTTCTTATGGTACCACCCTCAGAGCTGGGCCCCCACAAGCATGGCTGGGGTTGCAGCAGGGGTTTTGGCCACACAGAGGAGCCATATTAGGGAACGCTACAGGGCATTGGAAGACCGGCTGATGCTGACTGACTGGCTGACTGAACCAGGAAATTACGGAAAACCTGACCTCCTGCCTCTGCCCCGAGAGGCATGGAGATACCACACTGACTGACTTCAAGACAAGCAGAGGCGCACTGTGGCCAAGGGGCAAGGTTACTTACAGTCAGCAGCTGGGCAACCCCTAGGAAAACCCTAGCATGGACACTGAGCCCCCTTCCTGTGGACCTCAAGCCTGGGCAGTGCCCACCCAGGCCTCGTGGGCTGTGAAGCTGTGGGTCCCTGAACAGGAAAACAGCGGCTGTACCAGGGACACCCATTGGAGCCTGAGGATGGAGAAGCAGGTTGCATGTTCCGGTTTCCCACACGGTCATATCCTGGGCGACACTGTTGTCCCTGCGCTGGGCTTGCTTTAGCTTTTGTTGTCCCAGGCCAGGCCATTCAGCCAGGCCTCTGCTGAATGGTGGGGAATTAAGATTGATGTGAGAGAAGACAGCTTCTTCAGCACATGAACTTGGGCTGTGTACACCTCTTCGCGTGACAGCACTTGGGGACCCCTCAGGACCAGCCTGGGGCCCTCCCTGGGACATGAGCCGCAGGCAGCCGAGGCAGCTGAGAGCCAGCACCTCCCCTGGCTGGGGCCAAGAGGGGGGTCCAGCTCCGCTGCTTGAGCCACCGGAAGGCTGGTAGCAGCAGTGGATGCAGAACCAGGGCAAACTGGGGGCACACACAGGAGCCCTGGAGCAGCAGGAATTCAGCCCTCGGCAGTGTGTGGTGTGAGCTCATGGCTGCTGATCTTTCTGTTTCTTCCTGTCCTTTTGTTGTCCAATAAACCCTTTGGTGGCAATGAATCTGAGCATGAGTCCTGAGAGTGAATTATCTTGACTTTTTCTTTTCCAACAAGGCAAATGTGCACAACGTGACCATCCGTGTGAACTGTGCTCCGGGAGAGTCCTAGCCACGTCCCTGACGGTGCAATACCGGTACCAAGAAGCCTGCGCATCAACAGTAACGGGTCACAGTGTCGCCCACTCAGGGCCGTGATCCTTCTGGAAACGGCTTCTCTGTTGCCGGTGGAACATCTCCCAATTTTAATTCTATCAGAAATTTCCTCGGAACTTTCAACACTGTTTTGGAGGTGCTAACACAAACATAAACACCAATATATCTTAGCTCCTCGGTGAAAGCAACATTCTCTTTATATTTAAAAAAAAAAGCAACCACACAAATCCACGGAGCTGGAGTGTTGCAGAGTTGGTGGCGGGTCACAGAGAATTCATTTGTGAGGATGGGAGTGGGGGAAGAAGTCGGTGACCAACCTCAGAAAACTGCGTGGGCTCTGCCCTCAGAGGTGCTGGGTGTGGGAACAGCAATGTGCACACATCTGTGTCACGTGTACTAACTGGCCAGTCACTGGTACCAGATACTGTTATGCGCTGGGGACCCAGCAGCAAAACACCAGGCTGGGTCCCCACACCCACCAGCAATTAAACAAGATCCTCCTGGATGGGGACCCGCCATATGAGGGCCATAGCAGGTAGGAAGGCCTCCACGAAACTTGGGGTGCCAGGAACTTCACTGCCAAGGATATTAAGTGCCCACTGTATGCAGGACAGAGAAAAGACACAGCTAGTGCCCTGCAGAGGGCACAATCTGACGGTTCTTTCTCCTGGGGGCTCCCAGCCACCCTGCCTCCCACCCTGACCAATGGGTAAGCTCCTCCTCCAAGTGGATCACCGATCAGTCATCTGTCTGTCCAGTGATTGGACAGACACAGGCACATGACTCAAACTGGACCAATCAAAGTGCTTCATCCTCACCCCATCCACCACACCCTATCATGATGGCCAATCCAAAGATTTTTCTCCTTAAATCTTCTCCACCTGCTTCCTGTTGGTTGTGAGGCTTTAAGGACTCTAGCAGGTCAGAGTAGTCTGTGGAGGAGCTTCCAGCCTGACAGAAGGAAGACACCAGGCAAAGAGAAGCAAGGGAGGGAGAGCGAGGAGAGAGACTGAGAGACTGGTTCTTAATCCAGCCACCCGGGGGCAGCTCGCCCTGCCAGGCAGTGGTTTGGCTATGTGAGCCAACGTGCCACGCCCATTATTTGACTGAGGTCAGTGAGGTGGGCAGGGCAGGGAAGGCTTCGACAGGACAGATGAGGAAACTGAGGCTCAGGCAGGTGGAATGATTGCACAAGGTCACTTGACTAATCGAGGGTGAAGCTGTGACAGAAGCAGCCAAACCTCCTACCCGCCCAGGTGACAGCTCTTCTCCTGTCCCCTCCCTGCCGCACAGGGCGTGGCCCTGTAGCCAGGCCTGCCCCTGCTCAGGAGCCTCAGTCCCCTCTGGTCCTGGGCTCTGAGAGAGACCGCAGCATCTACACTGAGCGGACCACACTCCGGGGCCGCGCACAGCCCATTCTTTGGGAGTCCGCACACACAAACAAGGGACAGGAGGGAGGGGAGTGGAACCAAAGGCTGCCTTCCTCACTGCTCTGTCCTCAGGAAACGCCTGGCCCTCCTCACCGGCGGGGCCGCGGTTGCCTCAAAACCAGAAGGCCAGGCCACGCCCACCAGGGACGTCCCCCACTGGAGCTCCTCGGCTTGCTTGTGAACCCTCCGCCAAAGAACCCACGGGCTGCCTGCTGTGTTTTGTAAAGTTTTCCAGAGTTCTTTTGTTCTTACCCAAAAGGACACACAGGGCATGACAGTATCCAGATTTTTGAAAGGAGTGAGATGACCTGTGTTCTTCCTGAGGGCCCTGCCTGCCTTGACACCGTAAGATGCCCCGGTTCCATGCACATGGGTCACAGTGGGAACCAGGACAACACAGGCTTTTGAAGCTTGACCAGGCCCTGACACCGCGAGGCAGCCGTTGGTCCCCAGGGGTCTCAGGAGGCTGTCCTGATGTTTTCTTCTGAGGACCCCACACAGCCGAGTTTTGTGAACCGGTCCTGGCCATACAGCAAGGCAGAGGCCTTGCTACTTTTCTAGCCAAGTAAGGAGCTGTCAGTCACAGGCAGAACCACCCAGGACTGCTGAGCAGCACAGACTGGGCCAGGAGGGGCCAGGCTGGATGTCCTGGGGTGGGGCTGGCTTGCTGGTGGTGTGAACTTGTCATGGATGCCCTTGGGTGTGGTGTCCCTCGGACTGGCTGGTGGAACCTGGTGAGTATAGAACTTTGGGGTGGGAGGGCTGGGGGGTCTTGCACTCCCAATTCTAAAAAGGGGCCCAGGGGACCAGGGGACCTGAGGTGGCCTGCTCACAGCTAGGCCCACTGCTATTTGACTCCCATGTTTCCGAGGTGCTGCGTGTCTTCCCCCAGGGCCGTCTTGGTGCACGGGGGACGGGAAGTTCACCTCGTGCACAGTCACAGTCCAGCTAGACATGGGACAGCGTCCCCTACAGCCCTGCACACTGGCAGGCCCGGGCACCCCAAGGCCTTTGCCTCTCCCTCCCAGGAAGAGACGCTTCTGCCCCAGCACAACAGCACTCGGGGTTGGTTCCCAGGGCTTGGGCTGCCGCCAGGAGGCTGCTGAGTCACCGCCGGCCCCCTGGCGAGTCACTTCCCTCCTGGGCACCTGGGGGAAATGAAAGTGGCCATCCCTGGGTCCTGGCCACCTGGGTGGGGCCTGGATTCCTAGGTGGCCTTTCCCAGCAGGGCTGACTGGGCCGCCTGGCGGGGGAGGGCCCAGATGACCGCCAGGAAGCCGGGACAGGACCTCTGACAGAAGGGCCAGGGCAGCCTGCTCCGCCCTCCCCAGGGAACCAGCAGGGAGTGGTGCTGTGGCTCCCATTTAGGGCAAAACTGAGGGCAGGGGGTGGGGTGAGGTCTGGTCACCCGGCGAGCAGAAGAGGGCGCTGCAGAAAGATCCCCACAGGACACCCAGCAGCCTCCGGGAGCCACGCTCTCACAGACAGGGAAGGACACTCGGGCCACATGTTGGCTTTTTTGAAAGGCGAGTTTCCAAAACAGTGCAGTCCCGATATTCTAAAGGAAATGTAAGTGCTTATGTGGGCACAGACACGGTTCTAGGAGGAGAGGACTAGAAGGGCCCCAAGGGAACTAATAGGCAGCATCTTCGCGTGGAGCTCGCTCTGTCTCTGCCCTCCTCTCTCTGCGGCTCGGCACTCCCAAGTTTGCTGCGTGTACTTAGGTGCTCCGTGAAGTAAATTACAACAAGATTTGCAGTTGGGCTTGGGAAAGGTATTACTAGGGAAGGGCAGCCAGCACTGTCAACATCAGGCCCCCACAGTCTGTCCCAGGAGATGTGGCGACCCGTGTGTGTCCCATGGGACACACGTGCCCTCCCTCACCCTGCTCTCCTGAGGAAGGTGTTCTAAATCGCTCTGGCTCCCGACTGGTGGCTTAGGGTAGGGTACGGACACAGCCTAGGGAGCTGCAAGACTCCAGTGGAGAATTAAAGTTTTCAAGGATCGACAAGAGGAGATGATACTGGGAACTTCTTTCTCATCCCCTGAGCTGTTCCTGCTACTTCTGTTTACAACTGTCACCTGCATCCTCCCAACTAAAGCAGCGCCAGTTTACAGGGAAACTGAGGCACAGAAAAATGAAGCCACTGGTGTGAGATGAAAGCCAAGCAGAGGGTGGGGTGGCCTGTGTTGGGGCCCCGCGTGGCCATTCAGACGCTGATCCAAGAGCTAGACATGCCCGCCATGGGACCGAGGACTGATCCGATACCTTTCTCTCCCCTTTGAGAGAATTCAGAAAGACTGCAGTTCTGCCATCATGTTTCAAAGGCACATGAGGCATGTGGGAATAGACAGTCTGGGGAGGGGACTGGGAGAGGGGAGGCCAGGGTGGGTGGAGGGCGTGCTGAAAAGGCTTCTGAGGGGGAAACATTTTAGCTGTGTCCTTAGATAACAAGAATCTACCTAAAGCATACGTGGGGGTGGCATTTCAGCCTGGGAAGAGCCTATGCAAAGGCCCTGGGGTAGAAGAAACAGATCCCATTTGAGCGTTTGCTGTGGGTATGGTCAGGTGAGGAGATCTTGGCACATTAAGCTGGGATTGAATGAGGAAGTGCTGTGAAAGTCTGAGCCTCACTTTGTTGGCCTTACTGGGTGAGCAGAAGATTTTATGCAAAAAGTTTCTTTGCTTTTTTTTTTTTTAATCTTATGGCTGGTCAGGAGGGAAGAGGCTGGGGCCATAGGTGGCAAGAGACCGGGTGGAGGTCTAGAGGGACCGCAGGGGCCGGAAGGACAGACTCCAGAGCCTGGGGCCTGGGCCCCCGCTCCCACAGGCGCTGCTGCGGCTCGCACAGCCAGACGCTTCTGGTGCCAGGGTCACACGAGGACCTGCAGGCGGGGCGCGGGCGACAGAGGCCTCTTGCCCCATCCTGCCAGCCCAGTACCCAGGCGGGAAGGCGGGCAGAGAGGCCGAGGCTCAGGCAGTGTGGGCAAGGCAGGGCAGAGCTCTGGGAGGTGGGGCTGGCCGGGATGCTGGGAACGGGGCCAGGCCAGGTGTCAGGGGCCTGCGCCCGGGGCAGCGCGGGCCGGAGGGCGCTGCGGTGGGAGGGCTTGCCCAGACGCACAGCTGCCGCTCCAGCCAGCTGTGCTCAGCTTCTGGGCCTCACCTGGCTGGCTCTGCACAGCAGGCCCTTGCCTGGGGACCCCACTCCCACCTGTGTCTGAGGCCAGGGGCAGAGAGCAGGGGGCCCTCCACTCTTTCTCACCCTCTCCCCGGGGCTCTGAGAAGGGGATGTGCTCGCTGGAGGAAACGGAGTCCTGCAAGGCCCAGAGCAGGGATGTGACCGGCTCAGCGTCACACAGCAGACCTGTGGCTGAATGGGCCTCGCAGCGCGTTAGATGAAAAGGCTTGGCCCCTGGTCTCCACCCTCCACCAGCCGCTCCTCGCTCAGGGCCCCGCAGCACAGTGGCCCTGTGCCGTGCGCCCAGCCGGCCAGGGAATTCCCCGCTCTTCGCGCGGCCCACTGGCTGTGTCAGGGCGGGGGGCGCGGCGGGGGGCAGGCTGGGAACGCAGCCTGGCAGCGCGCCCTGGGGCTTTCTCCCACCAGCCAGGCGGGAGGGCCCGGGGACGCCGTCCCTGCTGTCCAGCACTGTGACCTTGCCATGCCCCTGTGCAGCTCAGATGCCTTCCCTGCCTGTGAAGGGCTCGCTTGCGCTAGTGTTGGGGTTGCTGTGATGGCCCCAGAAACAGCAGCGGAGAAGCCTGTGAGGGTTTTCCCTGTGGGGATCAGAGAGGGGAGGATGGAGCTGGGGTCAGCCAAAAGAAGGGGCCACCGCCCGCACCAGCCACCCCCTTCCCTTCTGGGGATGCTGCGCTGCCCTAAGGGCGGCCACCATCCGGCGTCCAGGCCCTGAGTCTGCGGGGGAGGAGCCCCTTAGCTCCCTGCGGCTCACCTCTTCCGGAGCAGGACGCAGCTCGGACAGGGCGGCCCCACCCCGTCCACACTGCCGTCCACACACAGCCCCTGTCTGCGGTGTCTCTCCGAGGTGGTCACTGAGGGCAAATGAGCAGGCGGGAGGAAGCAGATGGGGACCGCCTGTGAATGAAACCGTGACCAGTTCCTGAGGCCCGCACTCCAGGCTGGGGACGGCCGGTCGCACCGGGGTGGCAGGCACTCCCTCCTCGGGGCCGGACTTTGTGCAAGCAGAGGAGGTGGGCCCTGAGACAGCCGCAGGGCTCGGGTGGGACCCGGAGGCTGCAGGCTGGGCGCTTCCTGCGGCGGAGGCCCCAGGGCGGGCAGGGAGGAAGGCACAGCGGGCTGATCTGGAGAAGAGATTTTCCTCCTCACCAGCCTTCCCCGGGCAGGGCTGAGGCGTGAAGGTGGCCAGCCTGGCTCCCCGCGCGGGGCGGGCGGCTTATCAGGCAGGAAACACTGGGCCCCGCCACATCCTCCTGCTCCTGCTGGGGCAGCTCCCATGGGCAGGAAAGTGCTCTGCGCCGACTGCTCCTTGGCCCTCGGCCCCTCCTGCCAGCCCTTCCTCGCCTCCACTCCGTCCCCAGCCACTGGAGCTGGGGTGCATGCGGTGTCCTAGACACGGGATGAAGGGCGAGGCAGGCACACAGGGTGGCACCGGCCACCAGGGATGTCCGCGTGGCGGCCCCTGGTCCTCAGTGGCCACCAGCAGCATCCACAGTGGGACTCGGCGGCCCAGAGCCCTCTTCCTGCTAGCCTGTCCTGGGCCAGCACCCACCCACAGGAGCTGGGCTTCAAGAGGCCCCTTTGGCCCTCACTCCTTCCTGTGCCCAGGGCCCAGCCCCTGCGAGCCTTCAGGGAGAGTGGGAGGACACTTCAGTGAGCCACACCCCGGCCCGCCTTGCCTTCCCCACCCTCTACCAGCTTCTCCGCCGTTCATCCCCAGGCAAACCCCTTAACCTCTCTGGGCCTCCGTTTCCGCTCCCATCAAATCTAGGGACCGGAGCAACAACTGTGATTCCTCTGGCTCAACCAGTTGGTGATTTTTTTTTAAGGTCACGGAGCTGGAAGGAGAATCTCCAGTTCCAAGCCCCATTCCTTACAGTAAAAATGCAACGACAGGCAGCCCTCAGAGTCCACAAATTCTGCATCTGCGGATCCAACCCAACACAGATTGAAAGTGCTCCAGAGAAAAGATAGCACATTGTCTGTCGCTGCAGACAGGAACCGTGTGGAGGGAGGTTTGGTCTGCACTGATTGTGTGCAGGCTTTGTTTTCTTGCCATTATGCCTTGCACAATACAGTATAACAATGACTTCCATAACATTTACATTGTTTTAGGTAGTATGCATTCTTTACAGATGATCTAAAGTATCTGGGAGGATTGCGCAGGTTACCGTTTTATGTAAGGGAGCTGAGCATTCAGGATGTTGGTATCCACAGAGGTCCTGGAATGGGTCCCAGGGATGCCTGTGCTCTGTCTAGGTTAGGATGCCTCCGGATGGACAGATGAGGATGACACTCAGGCAGGTCACCTGTCTTCTGCTCTCCCAGCTCAGGTGCAGATGTTACACCACTCCCTGACCTTCACTGTGAGCTGGAGGAGTAGGCTGAAGACTTTGGCCACGTGCCCTCCGCATGACCTTGAACTCCTGGAAGTCTCAGCCTTAGCCGGCAGATCTCGTCATTGGCACCTCTGAGATATAATAAACAGCCTCCCTGAGGATCCTGATGGCTGGAGAGACCATTGTGGTCCATGTTTTAAGGTCCCCTCATGCGCAGACCTCTCACAGACCCCAAAGCCTGTGGACAGAGGGGAGAGGAGTGACCACAGGCAAGGGTGGTGAGCAGGGCTGGGGAACCCATCATGTGACACACAATGTGATTACCCATGATGCCATGATGGAACATTCCAGAAGCACCCACAGAGAGCACAGCCCCATCCCCTACCGAAACCCTGCATCCTTCTCCCACTTTCTGTAAGGATAACGGCTTTCCCTCCTTCCATCCATACAGCATCCAGAGGCTGAAGCGGTCTCCACCCCAACCTCAGACATGGTCCCCCAAAGGAGAGGGGGAGACCACGGGCCTTCTCCTCCCAGCTCCGTGACCTTAAAATAAATCACCGATTGGTTGAGCCACATTGCCCTACATCTCCACAGTGACACCAAGTAAACATGGACTTAGACTAAAACAGGAGGTTTTGTGAGGTAGAAGAAAGAACTTTCTGATGATGGGATTTGTCAGACCAGCTTGCACAGGGAAGAATTCCCTCTTCTGGGGGACCCTCAAACTGAACAGAAAGCTGTCTTCCAAGAACAGTGAAGAGGCTGCCAGCCACCAAGGGGAGGGGCTGGGAAGGGACCCAGAGGTCCTGCAAACCCCAGCTCAGCGCCAGAGAAGGACACCTACAGAGACCCCCACGCTCTCCCTTTAGTCTATGTCCTTACATCTCCCGTCAGTCAGTCCCAGTGTGATGTCAGCGAATAGCTGGCTCCTGAGTTCTCAACCTGGCACCAGCCTACAGGCTAAAACAAATGGAAACCACTCACAGAAATCCAAAACTAAAGGGCTCTTTTGTGCAGGGCATAGAGCTTGCAGGTTCCAAATGCCTGTGAATTCACTCCACCTCTCCCAAGGCTAGAAGGCAGGTATGGGATTCACCCAAGTCCCCGCAGGATCCAGTAAGGCCTGGAACTGCTCCTGACTAGGGACAGAGCATGCTGTGGCACTGACATTTGCACCTGGGTGGCTGGGGAAGCTGTCACTACCGCTGACCCCCAGAACAACCCTTCTTTGCTCTAGATAAGAGGGAAAGGACACCTGGTGGTGGCCGCAGCCAAAGGAACCTCGAAGGGTGAAGAGGAGTAAAGAAAGGTGAGCCTGTGAGAGGTGAACCCCTTACGAATGGTCGACAGTTCATTCTTCCCACCTGAAAAGGTGAGGCCGCTGTGGGAATCCAGGGACCAGGTGAGACCCTTGTGGAAGCCAGCTAAGGACACAAACTGGAACTGGTCCCTGCAGGGTGACTCAGAAAAGGGAACGATTCCATTACCACATAGCAGGGGGATGGTCAGGTAAAGCCAGCAACGTTACTGCGCCCAAGTACCATGCAGTCGTGGGGGCTGATAGACAGATGTCACTGTCGCTGTCACTGTCACTGCCGTGGGCTGCAGAGCCGATCCAGCCCGTGGCCTGTGGCCTGTCCACCTCCCCAGGGTTGGAACTTGTGTAACTACGCGTGCTCAGACACAGAGCAGGGAGTGCAGGACATGGAAACAAGTGTACTGAAAATACACCCAGTGGGTAATTTGTCTTATGCAAAATTGTGTTCATATTGATTTTCCAAATAGGAAGAAGATAGCTTTTGTGGACAAATTTAATGACATAGAAAAATGTTTATTTAATGTGAATGCGTAAAAATGTCTATCATAAAAGACATATGGAAATGTATGTCTGGAAATAAATAAGTAAACGAATTCGAAAAACCCAGCAGGTTGGGGACATAGCTCAGGAGTAGAGCGAGCACTTGCCTAGCATGCACAAGGCCCTGGACTCCATCCCTATCACCGCAAAGAAAACAAAAAGTCAGCATGAAAATATGTCAAGAAATTACCCATAATGTCTCCTAAGTTGTAGACAACAGATGACTTATTCTTTGCTTTAAAACCTGTTATTTTTTTCTCAACTTTCTATAGAGACAATGTCTCTACTGAGACTCAGAATACAGACAGATGCAGACATAGGGATGGATGGATGCACAGATGCACGGGTGGGGGTGGGTAGGAAGACAGCAGTGAGAGGGGGTAGGCAGAGAGGACAGAAAGAAGGAAGGAAAAGAAAGATGAATAGATGGTAGATTGGTGGATAGTGGGTGGTTGATAAATCTCCTTCCCTCCCTCCCTCCTTCCTCCCTTCCCTCCATTCTTCCTTCCTTCCTTCCTTCCTCCTTTCTGTCTCTCTCTCTCTCCTTCCCCCTTCCTCGAGGCCTTCCTTCCCTCCTTTCCCTAGTCACTGAGAGGGACTCAACATCACAGCCTTCTTGCAAGAGCAGGGTTAGGAGCCCCCAGCTTTCAGTTCTGCTCTACTGCGCCCAGACAGGAAGGCAGAGGAGCTCTTTTTCTTCCGTGTCCTTGGGGTTGTGTCCCGGCCTTTTCTTCCTGTCTACCCGGCAGCAGGTGCCACCCTAGACCCTGCCTGAGAGCCGACAGGGACCCGCACAGACGCCCGGGACCTTGGCTTCCAGAGACATTCGAGGTACATCAAGGGCCCAGAAGTGCCAGGTCTGTATCGTCAAGCTGAGCCGAGGTGTCCTGGGTGTTTGTCACGTGTCCATCTCTTTGCCAGGTGACTAGTCTTGGTCCCCGCTCGGGGGAGGATGCATTGCTGGGTGCTCCACTGCCAACAGCCACCACCGTCCTTGAGGCCCACCCATGTCCCATGGGAGGAGAGTGACCATTGCCACGGTGGGAACGTCTGACCCCCACCTGGACAGTAGGTAGGTGGCACCAGATGGGTGACAGGTGAGAGGTGTGAAGATCTGCCAGGTGGGGGCCAGCACTGAGGAAGCCCTGAGGCAGGGGAAAGGAGTCTTCAGAGGCCAACGGGTTCCTTGAAGCAAGATGGGTTGGGAGTGAGAAGCTTCTGGAAAGATGAGGGTTAGTCACAAGGGCACCTGCATGGGTACCAGGCAGGTTTACGGCCTCAGGCTTGCACAGCAGGTGAGGAAGACTCTTACGTGGAAGAACACAAAAGCATCTCCTGTTGGCAAAGTTTATAAAGACTGTCGGCTGTGTGGAGGCATGAGCAGGCTTCTTGTCCCCAGAGCCACGCAAGTTAGGGCCCAGAATGGGAGCCTTGGCCTGGCCGCGAGGCCCCCTCTGCGCTCTGCGCTGTGGGTGACAAGCAGTCGCCCGCCGAGTGATGTCAGTCAAGGAATGACACGGAGACATCTACATTTTAGAAGAGCAGCAACACTCACATTGTCACCCAGCTCAGCCAGAGCAAACAGTGCTCCGGGCGAGGTGGCAGCGGGGACAGAGATGGCGGCCGGCATGCTCAGGCGGCCCTGGCTTCTGGTGTGAGGTTTCCCTGAGAGCAAAGCAAGCATGTCGTCCGCCTACTTCCTGCCCTGGCAGAGGCCCGGACAGCACCCACCTCACACTGTGTCCAGGGACAGGTCCTAGCAGACACTGCCTCACCAGCGGTGACCCTGCAGACACCACCGTCCGCCGGCCACTATGCCGGCCAGGCCTGCAGCCTCGTCTTGGCCTGGCCATCATTGTCTCTGACATGTGTCCTTGGCCCATGTCACCCCTTGCCTAAGAGGTAGGTGTGGATTGCACAGGATATAATCCTACGCCACTGGGAAGTGCTAAAGCAAAGGCACCAAGCCCAGCCGGGACACTGTCCTGCTAAAACGCTGTCAACACACGCGTCCGGCAGGTGTCCTGGCGCACGTGGTGAGCTCCCCTGCCAGCCTCCACCTTGGGCCTCGGTGTCTCCAGCTTTGCCATGGGGATGATGGGCCCCACCTGGAGCCATGAGTGAGAAATAATCCCTAAAACTCTCTGTAAAGCTCCGTGCACCTATAAAGTGCTGTTAAAGTAATGAGCACAGCTTAGGGTCAACTGAAGGATGCAGCGGCCCAGCGGCCCTCCTGAGACCCACTCCTTGGCCCGGGGGCCTGGGGAAGCGCAAGGCTGCCCTTGACTTCAGCAGGTCATGACTGCTCCACCATGGAGAGCCAGGCGGAGGTGACCTGCCCTGGGACTGAGTGATCATCAGTTTTGCCAGGTATTTTTTCCTGGGAGTGTAACCTTAAACCTTGCCAGACTCCATCCCTTAGTCACCACGCCATACCATCCTGTCTTCTCCACGAGAAGGTGTCAGACCCCGTCACCCAGCAAAGGGGGCAAGCAAGGTGTTCATGGTTGCCTCGAGTAAGCAAATAACTGAACGAAACTCACCCTGTATCCTCCGGTGGTCCTGCTCGCCTCCTTCCAGTTTGCAAGCGTGAAGTCGCCTGCAGGAGAGAACTGCTCGTCCTGTGGGTTAGGAATCAGTGTTTTCTTTCAGTGCTAATGATGACAAGCACGCTCCTATTGTATGAAGTCGGGCTTTATCTGTTTGGTGTAATGTAAGACAAGCCACTGCTGCAAGACAGCAAAGTTTTAAAATAAAAAAGCTAATGTAGCAAACATTTTGACCAGTACCACAAGTAGCACTGGACATACCAACTGCACTTCACTTGAAAACTTTTTCTTTTGGCACAAAAAAAATGCATTTCAAATGACAGAATGGTCATGGTACAAAAAAGTTTATTTAAATTAAATATTTTTGACAAATCAATATCATAACCATTCCAAGCATGTGTAGTCCTTACAAAAAAAAATGGAACAGTTTAGCTTAATGTCTGTGATACTATTTTACATGATTATTAATACACTTCTGGGCTGTGCACCAGAACAATTTACTATGGCATATACAGTAATAACATAAAGATTAATCAGGTAAGTGATTTTACAGTAAGACTTCTTGGAAGGAAAAAAGAATCAACAATATGAAATATAAGGTGAACATAATAGGAGAATATATAAAACACATTTCATACGGGCAATAATATGCTGACGCCAGAAGACAAGCAAGTGGCACGTTAGGTCTGCTCCTTCGAAGGAAATTCGGGGGAGGACAGAGGACAGGAATGTCGCGGCTCAGGACCGGTGTCAGAGTCACAGTGTGTTTCTGCTTGGGAAGCGAGTCTCACAAAGAGGCTGCGCGAAGCGGCTCTACCGCGCTGGCAGAGGACAGAGCTTGAGGGACCGGCTGACTCACCAGCTAAGAAATTCTCCGGACAGAGGAATCACTGGGGTGTCAAGTCAGGGGCTCTTTGCATTAGGGAACCAATTCAGCGGGTGGAGCAAGAGAAAGCAGAAGAGAGAAAGAAATTCCAGGAAAGGGAGAAAGGGAGCTGAGACAGCGGGAAGAGGCTCTTTTTGCACGTGCGGAGGGGAAAGAGTGGTGAAATTTTGCTCAAGAAACCAACATATCCGGAGTGCTGACAGTCTGCTGCTCCACCGTGCTCTGTGTTAGGAGCCTGGCTCCTGGGGTCTTTCGGAGCAGAAGGTGGTGAGAGACGGCCACGGTTAAGCAGACCTGGTTTACACCACAGGGAGTGTGCGCAAAGGTGAGTATGGGGGCGTCTCTCACCGACTCTCTCCGAGTGTGCGTGATGAAAAAGAATTGACTGAAAACTCTATCTTTAAAAACCCAGCTTGAACTCAGTCTCGTTTCCAGTGATGCTGTCTGACTTCCAAATCTCCGTCTGGAGGAGTCCTGCCACCCGAGCGAGGGCACCGCGGAAGGGAGACAGCAGGAGCAGAAAGCCATGTCCAGAGCCGTGCAGAGCCAGGCTGCACATCGTGAGGATGCCCTACTGTCCTTCAGGCAGCCGCGCCAGAACCCCACCTCAGGACATGGCGGGCACGGAGGCCTTGGCTGTCCAGTCTGCCGCGGCTTCGCAGAGCGGAGGTGCTGGAGGGGAGGGCGGGCGGGGGTTTCACCAGCGTCTGTGGCAGTGCTGGGCCCTGACCTTGGCTCTTCCTCCCCAAGCACCCAGCGAACGGGTGTGGCTCCCAGCTAGTGACGGGCCAGGAGGGCAGGGCAGGACGGGGCAGCTCATTCGGGAGGGGAGAGAGCGTGTCAGCAGCCGGAGGCCCCTGCTCCCGGGCTGCAGCCAGAGGAACTCACTTGAAGGAACTCAAGGGCGCTGGATCCACAGAGCCGTCCTGGCTGTGGGACGAAGGCTCCAGGGCCGACGTCTGGGCCTCCCCGCCACTGGGGGCAGGAGGAAGCCTGGTGGCACTGTGCAGTTTGCTCCCACTGTCCACGGGACGGACAGGGCGGCAAGGGCTGGGGCAGACTCGCCTGGGGCTCTAGGACACACTGTAGCTGTTGTAATATGCAGCCGTGGCATCGGCCAGGACAGAGATGAGGCTGGTCTCTGCGGGGCCTGTGGGGGCCACCTGGGAGAGTGGTGTGTGCCCACTCAGAGCCCCAGCCCCGGGTGCAGAGTCTGGGTGGCCAGGAGCGTTCAAATACTGGTCAAACTCATTGCGATCCATGTCCCCCAGAAGTTCCACCTGGCTCAGCTGATCCAAGGCGTCAAAGCCGGGGTGCTCTGGGGGTGGGGAGAGCTGGCCCAGGTGGGTATGGAGGGTGGGGTGGAGCGGGTGGTAGGTGGCTGGGGAGTAATAGGCAGGAGACGGGGGGCAGCCAGGGACTGTGGACATTACTGACACCCCTGGGGTCTGGCCAAGCGCCAGAGAGCCCAGGGGGTGGCTGCAGTGGAGGGGGCTGGGGGCCAGCTCGGGGGAGTAGGGGGGCCCGGGCAGGTGCGGCAGGTGTCGGGGGTGGGTGTGCTCCTCCGGGCAGGGGGAGGAGAAGAAGGTCTGCTCGGGCTCCAGCGCGTCCAGGGGAGACATCTCCGGGGGCGTGGGCAGCCCGTAGGGGTATGTGTCCACACTGCCGGGGGCACCGCCAGCCGGGCCCTCGTGGTAGCAGCCTCGGAGGCTGGGCAGAGCAGCACCTGCGGAGTACTCACCCCTGCCCTCCTTCTCTCCCTGCGCCCCACCGCCACTGCCAACCTTCTCCGGCAGGGCGTTCTGGTCCCGGGAGAGGGAGCTCAGGAGGAAGCCGGAGTCCACACGCTTGCAGAGGCGCTTGGCCTGCTTCTTCCTGCGGGGCCGGTACTTGTAGTTGGGGTAGTCCTGCATGTGTTGCAGCCGCAGCCGCTCTGCCTCGTCCACGTAGGGCCTCTTCTGCGACAGCGACAGCGCCTTCCATGACTTCCCTGCTCACACAAGCCAGAGAAGGCTGCGCTCAGTGCCGGGGCTGAGGGCGGGCCAACCAGCGCACCTGCCCCACACCTCCTAGCACCCCTCAGTTCCTGCACCCTGCCTCGCACCCCCTCTCCAGCACTGAGCCCCAGCACACCCAGAGGCTGCACCGACCCCTCCTGCTTGCATCCAACAAACACACTTCATAACAACGGTGCATGGAGACCTCAGGCCCTACGCAAAAGCATAGGACTCTTGCCTCAATATCAGTGACAGGAAAAAATACCCAATGACCATGACATTGACTGAGGCTCTTCCTATCCTCTGAGGGCCCGTTCTAATCATGTGTGTTTTTAAATAAACATTCCCTGCCTCTCAAGGATACTATAACTTCTGGCATCAACCTCACAACCCTTGGTTGAGGGAACCCAGGCTCAGCCAACAGTTGCACGGACGCAAGTCAATTCTAGGGTCTGAGCCCAGCTAATCAACCACCAGTCTCTACCAGGGAAGGTCAACCTGCAACACATGCGCACGTAAGATACCGCTTCTGACTGTCTGCTTGAGACCCCATGGCTATGGGACTCCTTCTCAGCCACTGACTCCACACAAAAGCAAACCCCTGAACTCCTCTGGGCCGCATTTTTCTCACCATGAAAGGGATGCCAAAGATACTGCAATAACAGTTCAGAGCCAGCTCTCTCTTTAAGAAGCAACCCCTCTAGTAATTCACCAGTGCTAAAATGCTGCCAGTACTTGACTTCCTAATTGTCATTCCTGCTGTCTGTTGTTTTGCAAATCACGCTGGTGTCTGTTTTATCCCTTCTCTGGCACCAGAGTATTCTGGGGGTCACTTCTAGACCCCTACATTGCTCCCTCCGAGAACTGCCTCGGGATTCTACAACTTTCCTATGTTCCCCCAAGACACTAAGGGAGCCTGAAGTTTGAGACCCACTAGCCAAGGGGCCAAGGCCCTATAGGAAAGGGGCCATGTCTTCCATTCACCACACCATGAAGGCGTTCATAGGCCGCCGTCCCTGTCCCCAGCACATCCAAGAGTCAGCACACTGCCAGATGCACAGTGGTCCTCGAGCCCAGGCAAGGGGGGCAACTGTTAAAGCATTCTGTCACTTGGGTGAAAGTGTCTAAGTATTCTGTGGAGGTGCCAGTCACTGTCATGAGCTGTCACTTCAAAGGGTGACTTAAAGAGGGTTAGGAACTCCACATTCTGATCTAGACACTGGTGCCCAGCCTGTAACTGAGGCCATAAAGGTCTTGTAAGAGGCTTGCAATCCAGATACCAGATATAAAATGTGAGTGTACTTCCCAAATGTGCCTGAGTGTTGTGGTAGCACTAAAATACATTCGGCCTCCCTGTCCTGATATACTTTCTTATACTGGACTAGAAACACTGGTGCCTCTGGGTGAAGTTTCAATGTTGCAGTTTTGTGGAAAGTTTATAGTGGAACACTGGCGACCCACACCCAGCCCTTTCTTTCTGACAGGTCATCCTGCGGCTGCCCCCCGGTCCACAGTGCACAAAGGCCCTATTTGAAAAGGCAGCAGGGTGCAGGTGTCCCATCTACTGCCCGGACAGCACAGCGAGGCTAAACAGGAAGGAACTGCAGTCCCAGCAGACAGGGATCGGCTCCTTGGGGGCCTCTGCCTCCTCATCCCCCGCCAGTCCTTGTCCCCAGGAGCAGCTACCTCAGCCCTGCCTCAACTCTGCCTCTCCCGACCTCTGCCTGTGCCCACAACAGAAGCCTGGTCAAGACCGGCAGCTTCCTGCGCCCAGCTGAGCCTAACCAGTAAGACCTTGGGAAAAAAATTTTTTAAAAAACGTTTTAGGTAATTCACCAAAAACTATTTTCATTTCTTTTAAAATCTAAGAAAAATATGGACTCTCAGGTCAAAGAGAAATGTTTATTGTCTATTTGAATACATTTCTCATTATGCTCACGACAGTACAAAACAAACATTGTACTCTTCTGCATGGAGGCCCAGCCGCCGCCAATGCATCGCGAGCGTGAAGCTGGCGGGGCGCGAGGCGCAGGGACCCCGGGGTTCGGCCAGCCAGACTCAGCCTTACCCAGAAGAGGGCTGGGGCCTCGCTCCAGGCCCGGGCTGTGGCCAGCGCTAGGGGACGGCACTCCCCTCGCAGCGGGGGAAGGAGCCCTGTGCTCCGACGGGAAAAGGAAGGGCCGGTTCCGGCCGCTGCCGCCGCCGCCGGGCGGGGTCGAGTGACCGCACGTCCCTGTCGCAGGGCCTGGCGCCCGCTGCGAGCACAATGCGCTGCGATTCTCATTGGTCCAAATGAATCAAACCCGGGGACCGCAAAGAGGGTGCGAGCAAGGCGCTGCTGCATAGAAGGGGAAAGAGCCCCTCAGGAACTCGGGTTTTTCGGACTCGTCCTAATACCCTCACTCTGGGTTCCTCTGGCCTGACCCGTCCCTGTCCCCAGTCCTTGTCCCCAGAGCCCGAGCAGCTTCCAGAAGCAGCGGCGCCACTACAGACTCCCCGGCCGCCCCGAGCATCCAGTGTTACCTGCGCCCCGCGACAGACGCAAACGCGTTAGTGAAGCGCCTCGGTCCGGGCAGCCCCTTCCCGGCTGTGAGCGTAACAATTAAGCCCCCCAAAGGCCTTCCTTCCTGTGTACTCGTTGTGATGTTATCCGTGGCAGTCTCCCTCTGATCGTCCCAATCGGAAAGCGCACGGCATGGTGCGGTTTCCCGCTCCAACCTTCCCAGCAAGCCCGGGGTCCCCGCCTCGACGTCACCGTCCTTCCCAGCAGCGTCCCCGCGCGCGGCTCACCTCTCCAGGAGGCCGGGGCCTGGCCGCTGCCAGGTCGCACCCGCTTTGGAGCCGGGATCTCGGGCGTCCCGGAGGAGGCCCCTCCCGGAATCCCGGCCCGCAGTTTCACTTTGGACCGCGGGGACCGAGATGTCCCTGCTCGGATTCCAGCACCGAGTGCGCCCACGACGGGGCAGAAGAGCCTTGTGCCTGCGCCCGCGCCCCGAGCTCCTGCCCGCCCGCTGCGGCCCTCTGCCCGCCGCCCTCCGGGAGCCCAGCCGGCCGCCGCTTACTCACCCAGCATCTTGCTGAGCTCTGCGTTGTGCAGGTCCGGGTTCTGCACCGCCAGCCGTTTCCTCTCGTCCTTGGCCCACACCATGAAGGCGTTCATAGGCCGCCGGATGCGACTCTCCGAACCCTTGTCCCCAGGGGGCCGGGGGGCGGCCGGCGGCGACAGTCCATCCGACAGGTCGGCTTCCAGGGCTGGGCACTCGAGCCCCTCGGGCCACGGGTAGCCTCCAAGCAGAGAGGCCATGGCCGCACGGGGTAGCCGGGCTTCGCCTCGTGGGGCGGGTGCTGACCGGGCCCTCGCTCGGGTCGAGGCTTCAAACTTGGCCCCCGGCCGCGGCCCGGGCCCTTATTTATCAGCTTCGGGCGGTCGGGTTCTCCAATGAGTCTCCAAGGCGGCGCGGCCCCGCCCCGTTTCCGCGAGGGTCCCCTCCCTGCGCCCCGCCGCCTCTGGGCTCCGACCTGCAGGGAGAAGGGAGGGACGGAGGAGGGAGGGGCCGGCCTCTCCCCGCGCCGCCCCCGGCCCGCCCCTCCGCGGGGACGCGCCGTCCCGGCCCGCCGCAGGTGCAGAGCCGCGCGCCGCTGCGCTCCGGCCCCTGCCGCCACACTCCAGCTCTTCCCGCAAGGGAAATCCGAACCCTGGCGCAAGAGACGTCACCGCGAATGCCCCAGATCGGCCAGTCAGCCCTTCTCAGGGAACACACCGAGAACTTTCCCAAAGTGACGGCCTTCGGTCACCTGCCCCCGCCAACTAGGGTGGCGGCAGAGGCGCGGCGCCCACCCCAGGCCTCTCAGGAAGACGCGCCTGTTCTTCCCATCCGAGCCCCTCTTGCCCCGTCTCCGGCGTCGGGCCTCCAGCTCCTTTGCCTTTGACTCGGGGTGGAATTCCCTTCTCCGACTCCAGTGTCGTCTCTCCACTCTCCCGTGTCCCTTGGGGCTTCCGTGCGACCCGGGAACTCGCCCAGTCCCTCACATCCCAACACCCAAAATACAGGGGGCTTCGGGCTGCGAGTTTGGCTCATCCCTCCCTAGCGAGGGCCGAAACTCTCAGGCCGCCCGCCCGGTGTGACAGGGCTGCCCCTGCGCTCTCACACCAACGCGCGCACATCGGGGCGCACAAAAATTGCCGAATAAGTGAGCGAATCCAATCCACGCGTGAACAAATGTCACTCAGACACACCCGGCTTATACGCCTCGAGGGTGGACTACATCCGGGAGTGCAAGCCACACATATTTGAGGGTCACTGCAGAGGTGACCATGGAAGGTGGGAGACTGGTGGGAAGACCTGGGCTTGGGGTCAGAGACGCTGCGCAAGTCAGGCGTCTCCCTAGGCCTCCGTTTCTGATCCTGAATTGGAGACGAGAAGATTGACCCATGGGGCTGTGCTGATGATTCAGTGAGACAAACACAGTGAAAGCTCACACTCTTCGCTCCATGGCTGACGAGCACACGACGCTCCACTCAGGTTCTAAGGCCCCAGTTCGCAGACGCCTCGCACGCAGCACGCAAGGCCCGGGATCTAACTCCGCGCAGGTGCACGGAGAAAGGCAACCTCTGGGTTTAGACGTCCTGGTTTTGACCCCAGAAACCCGGATAACTTTCATCGGAGCGCGCGCTTTGGGCAAGAACAGATTGCTGTGGTTTCCGCCCTCCCGCCGCCAGCATCCTGGGGCAGCTCCCACGGCCCGAGCGCCCTGGCGAGAGCCAAGGGAGCTGGGCGAGAGGCGCTGGCCTGGAACGTGGGTTTCGATCGGGGAAGAGAACACTGGGGCCCGAGGTGGAGCAGTGGAGCTGCCTGGTGCGGGGCAACCAGCCGGGAAGGAGGCGGTTCGCAGAGCACCCGCCCCATGGCGGATTTCCCTGCCCGGGGAAGCCGAGCCCATTTCCAGGGTCGGGCCGGGCTGCCAGAAATGCTTCCAGAAAAGCGCTAGGCCAGGGAGCTCCAGGTTGGGAGCTCAGGCGGCGCCGGCCTCTGGAGGGGAGCTCTCAGAGGAGCAGGGATAGAGGGCCCCACGGGGGACTCTGCGGCGGCGGAAAACCGTGACACTTGCTGGCACTACCGCTACCGCAGCTCCAGGGCTGGGATGCTCTGCAGCGGCCTGCAGGGAACAGCGCCCTCTTCCCGGCCGCGAGCGTCCCCACTGGGCTCCCGCCCCGGAATGGCCCGGAGCAGAGCGCGCGCCCCGGGGCGGCGCGGAGGGTCAGGTTGGGGAGACTCGCGGCCCGAGGGCGGGGAGCTCCGAGCAGCCCAGCTGACTCCAGAGACCCAGGGCAAAAACAGAACAACGGGGCTGGGGCAGAGAGAAAGCAGGCTGTAAAGGTTGTTCCCAGCTGTTTAATTTCTTGCACTTGGTCCGGAGCGCTTCCGAGCCCGGGCTGTCTAGGAAGCACCGCCCGGTGCCGCAGCGGCGGGAGCGCAGTCGCTGTCCGCGCGCCAGAACCGGGCGGGTCGGCTGCCCCGCTCCTGCATTCCTTCATCTTTTGCTTCCTCGCGTATTCCCGCGGGTAACTGCGTGCGAAGGAGCACACCCTCCTGCGGGCGGCGCCAAGGTCCCTGCGAGCGTCAGTCTGCTCAGAGCTCCCCTCCCTGCGTTCACCACAGCTGGTGCCGGGTGCTGGGCCCGAGACTCATCCCTGGGTCGAGGCCGAGCGGTGAACCGCCAAGCGCGGACCCGCGGCCACCGAATGCCGGGGCTGCCTCGCCCGCTCCTGGGTGGGCTCCTGTGGGCGCCCGAGAGCGAGGTCGAAGAGACGGGTGGCGAGTGGAGACACAGGGCACGATGGGCCCGCTTGCGCACCACGCAGGGCACCCGCAGGCGCGCAGACCCGAGCCCACTCTGCTGGCGCTGGTGTGAGAAGTGCCGAGAACTCATCTCCTAACTCGTTTTTTCTTTTCCTTTCCCTTCTCCCTCCCTTCCATCCCTCTCTTCTTCCCCATTTCTTCTTACTTCTCCCCACCCCCTTTCCTTGTAGGAACACCGGGCGTGAAATCTTGGAAACACTCAAAGTTTGTCGCGTCTGGCTTGAGGTGTCCTAACTCATTCGCCTGATCCCAGCCTCACACTCTTCACCTGTAAAACAGGGATATGCAGTAGCACTCACCCAGTGCTTCTGAAAACTCCTCATATACTTTAATGGAGTGCGAAAGAATTTTTTAAAGTTTTTTAGAAGGTCAGGGAGTTTTCCTTATCTATTCCAAAGAGGAATTTCAGCATCTCTAGAGAGATGGAGAGAGGAAGGAGGTGGAGGAGGAAAGTGGGTCGCAGGTCCCCACTCCATGCAGTGCAGCAGCCCTGCCCATGGCTGAGAACCCCAGGCCCTCAGCTCTGGTGTCACCAAGCGTGCCAGGCCGAGGGTAGGCTCCAAGGCGGGGCCACGGCGTTTGCTCTGGAGGCCTGCGCAGCTCACAGCAGCTTGGTGCAGATGTCTTGTTGCTCTTTATCGCTTGCCCCTGGCTGGAGGCGCAAATCACGTGGTCACCGTTGCTCACACATGGTGGACGGTCTTTGCGAAGCACCTTGCCTCCCGAGGGCTCATCCCTGCCTCCACACAACCTTCTGCGAAGTAGGCGGCCCGAGTTAGCAGCCGAGTCCTTTCCCAGACAAAGCAGGGGGCAGAGATTCCGCAGAAGCCTCTTGCTCTCGAGTCTGCCGCCTGCTGTCCGTGCCACAAGGGCTTCTCCATAGCTGCCGCCGGTGGGTCCCCGTGCACCCTGCCCTCTCCGGTCTGACCACTGCAAGTTCCTGCAGACCTTCCACACCTGCATGCTGGAAGCTCAGGCATGGCCAGGACTAGTAAGTGACAGGCAAGTGTGCAAATCCTGCTGGCCAGGGCTAGGGTGCAGCCCGACAGCCAGGGACCCCAACAGCCCGTTCCCTAGCCTCTGGGGCCCCGACCCGGTGGCTGCTCCAGCAATCAGCAGTGGCATTTCTTACAAGTTGCTGCATTCAGAGCTCCTCATTTCTGACCCACAGAAATCTCTTCAGTCATTTAAGAGAAACCCACCAAGGTTCCCAATTTAGAATAACTTTCTGGGGAGGGGGAATGGAAAGGAACAGGAGAGATTTAAGATGTACCCACAGGCTTAACCAAGCCCAGGGAAGCAGACAGAGCAGAGACACTTGGACAGGGTCTCTCACAGGCTCCTGCGGTTAGTAGCTCTTCTACATGGACACAGGGCAAAGGCGTTTTCAGACTAGATTGCTCCTGGTTGTGGGTGTAACATCAAAGCTGTTATGTACGTAAAAGCTGGTGAACAGCAACACAATCCCAGGATACAAAGCCCCCAGTTCTCCAGGTCAGGCGCTCCTCCACCCCACAGGCACGGCAGTTCTGTCACCTGTGTGACTACACGTGGCATGGGGGCAGAGCCCCTGTCTTCAGTCCCACCTGTCACCGTCTGTGCAGACTTCAGCCAGTCACTTCCCCGGGGTGGAGAGTGTCACCGTGGCCCCGAGAGAGGAAGGACTGCGTGTCCACCTTTGTGCACCTTCTGTGGCGGGTGTGTGCCTCTCCCGAGCACTGCGGGGCCAGAGTTCCCAGTCAAGAGCACACTTCTCCCTTAATTCTCTTCATCTCTGCTCTGAACGCCCCTCTGGTTTCCTTGAAGGGAGCATTTGTGTCAGATGACTGCACAGAAGTGGTCTTTCTTAGGTCAGAACTCTAAATTCCCAAATTTTGGTGGAAAAAATCAATAAATCTCAAGAAAAAGTAATGATTGTTTCAAGGGAATAGCTCGCTTGCTTTCTTTCTTTTTCTTTCTTTCTTTCTTTCTTCCTTTCTTCCTTTCTTTCTTTCTTTTTCTTTCTTTCTTTTTCTTTCCTTCTTTTTCTTTTCTTTCTTACCCTACTGCCTCTTTCAGAATGCCTAGAGGAAGATGTGGAGGAGAGTAGAACCCCCTACAGCAGGCAGCCTGGGAAAAGCCTGGTGCACCGCGGCTTCTGGCTGAGGAGTGAGCGGCAGGCGGGGGGCTGTGCGGCAGCCCAAGAATCTCATCTCAGAGAACTTAAGGAAAAAACCATAAAATAGTATTAGTTTGGAATCCACCCATTAGAGCAATCTCTTAAGCTAAGGGCTGAGGAAAATGTTTGTTTAGCTTAAGAGAGTCTTTTAATGGGTGGATTTAAGCTGCTATCATATTGTGTTTCTTAAACAAAATGCCAAGAGCAGTACAGTGCTCCTGCAGAGAGGTGCACAGGAGACACGGTGACCCCACACGACAGCGCACAGGTCAGGAACTAAGACACCCTCCCCGGCTGCTCTTGAGACGCCCTGTCACTACATTGTTTGCTTGAAGCAGGCACCAAGTAGCACTCCATTAAAGAACAGTCTTTACTAGAAATCTGAGGGATAGTAAGGCTAACAGGTCAGGTGTGCTGAACATAGAAAAGAACTTGTTAGTATCCTTAGGGGGATGTGGGATGTGGGCTCAGCCAGAAGCAGAGGGTCAAGGGCTAACTGTGGGCAGCAGCCTTTGCCACAGTGGAAGGGAGGGCTAGGCAGGGTGAGCAGGTTTCAGGATCGCCTGGAGTGAACAATCCCAGCAGGCTCCGGGGCCCAGGGACTGGCCCTGCCCTCTGGCACCTGGCCCTGGGGAGATCAGGGCGTGGTGACCAGGAGTGCAAGAGACCTATAGAGGAAGCAGCCTGGTCTGCTCAGGATTCTGGGTTTGCATACGAAAGACACCCCCAAGTGAGTTCTTTGGTCCCGTAGGACTTGGCTGAGTCTACAAGACACAGTCCCTTGAGGATCTGCAAAGCCCCAGAGGTCGAAGCATCAGGATACAGAAAATACAGGTCACAACTAATATGTATCTATCTTTGCCACTTCAGAACCTAAAATAATGATTTGCACACAGTGGGCACTTGACAAGGGGGAAAGATAGAAAGAATGAAAGAAGGAAAAGAGGAGGGAAGAGGAACGTATTGGTTGGTTACCTGGGCCCGAAGAGGGCTGCTAGCACTGCACTAAGTTTCCCAGAGCAAATCAAGGAGTAGGGCTGGGCAGAGCGAGGTGGGGATTGCTAGGCATCCAGTTTGGGTCTCCTGCTTGCTAGGCAAGCTCTCCACTGCTGAGGTACACCCCAGCCCAGGTGACTGGCTTATTTCTGCCCAGCTTGCTAGTGTAGATTTATATTCATAAGGCTGGCTGCCTCAGTAGTCTTCTCTGTCTTTTTATACCTGCTTAAATTCACCTTTGAACCATTTGCCCCACAATTCTGCTAGCGCCTGAGAGTGATCCGGGAAGCAGTGCACTCCGCTTATTTATTGCTACCTGGTGCAATAAGTCACCCAGACTTGGTGCCGCAAACAACTGTGATTACGCCCACTGACCCTGTGGGTCAGGATTTGGAGAGTACATGCGGAGGAGGGCTTGTATCTGCTTCCAGATGGTTGAGGTCTCAGCTGAGATGACAAGAACAACTAGAAGTCACTTGGGTGGGCAGAAGCCAGGTCACCTGGAGGCATCACCTCCCATGTGTCTGGCACCAGCGCTGGGCTAATGCCACAGTAGGGCTAAGTAGGGGCACTGACTGGGGTGTCTAGACATACACTCTCTGCATTGCTTTGCCTTCCTTTTACCACAGTGCCTTTAGAGGACATGTCAGCTCGTGGTTCCAAGAAAAGTGTTCCCACAAATAAGACAAAAGTTGCATGGCCTTTTATGAAGGCTCAGAAGGCGCCCAACATCACCTCTGACCAACTCTATCAGTCAAAGGAAGCCCAAGTCCGGCAAGATTTAGAAGAAAACATGAATACCAACCCTTGATAACGACACTCTCAAAGAGTTATGTCCATGTTTTAAAACCACCTTGTAACTGGGCCTGGTGGTGCACACCTACAATTCTGGGGGAATACAAGGAGGAATGCAAGTTTAAGCCCAGCCTATCTCAAAACAAAAAACTAAAAAAGGGCTGTGGCTGTAGCTCAGTGCGAAGGTCCTGGGCTTTATTCCCAGTACTGCGAAAGAAACCCCAAACAACCCCTCTGTGAGTGTGTGAGGGACAGTGCAGGTGAGCACACCAGAGATGTACCGCTCGCAAGGCAGCTAAGAGCTCACAGCAGTCTCTCCCATCCCACGCCCAATGTCAAGGCAAAGGAGGCATCACCCTCTTCTTGCCTTTCTCTCAAAGCAATTTTACACATCTCCATTCCTTCGAAAGTTTTCTCAAAGTTCCTCCAAAATCTCTAATGGAAATAGGATAATAGTAATTTCTAAGGCATGTTTAGAGCCATGGACCACTGTGGGTCTGGACATTGTATCTGAACAGAAACTGTGAGTTATGGATCTATGTTTGGAATGGAAATTTATAGGGTCTTCTTGGAGGGGGTCTTTGAGGGCACCCTAGTAGAATGTAAGTACAGGTAGAGAAAATGTCCGTGTGCCTTTCCTCTGCTGGCCTTTGACAGGAGGTATCCCCTGCACAGCTGGTGCTGGATCTAGTCAACAAAGTATTTGGAGAAATACGCATCGCAGTCTTGGACTGGCTTTAGCCTGGCGGTTCTTCTGGACGCCTACTTAATCATCTGGTCTGGTGCCTCATCACAGTCTTGTTTACCCTTTCAAGGGAAATTTTAAGGTGCTCCTCCATATCCCATCTCATTCACTTTGTAATACTCTAGACAGTAAGCAGAGAAATACTTGTATGGCTCTAATTTTGTAGATGATAATTGAACATGGAAATTAAATGGCAGCTAGTGAGTGAGAGGCAGAACCGGTAAAGTGTCTCAGGCTGAGGCCTTATCTTGGATATCAGTCATTGTTAATTCTCCACGGGACTCAGGGCAGAAATGATATGAGACTGGATCCGAACAAACAATATCCTGTGTAAGAAAGGAACCTATAATTATAAAGACTTCCCTTCTCCCCATGATCATATTTACCCTCCGACCTTAAAGACCTACAACACTGGAAAAGATCTGTGAAATAAGACATCGTACACCAGAAATCAGGGCAGCAATCCTGGAAGACAAATGCCCCTGGGGAGCTCACAAGCACCCTGAACAGGTTGCCAGGTCACAGCACAGGGCCTGGGGCCCACACAGAGGCCAGGATCTTCCTGAGCTGGGAGACTGAGTTCCGAGTTCAAAGAGGACACAGTGAGGGACAGAGACTGCACAGAGGGCAGGTGCAGATATCAGAGATCCAGAGCACGGTCTCCAAGAATCGTGGGCCAAGCCCTGATAGACGCAGGTGTGAGAGGAAGTAGTAAGGCCTGGAGGGAAAACCACTGGGCAAAGCAGGTAGGAGGATCTTCTGACAGAGTAGCTGTTCCTGTCAGCCAGGGTAGAAAGGCCTCCTAGAGTGTCCAAGATGAATGCTGGATAAAAAAAAAAGCCAAAACCAGGAACATATAACCCATAGAGGGAAAAGTCAATCAACAAACAATAGGGATGATGGGACTAGCAGGTAACACAAAACAAGGCTGCTTTAAATATACTTCATGTGTTCCAAGTGGGAGGAAAACATGATACAATGAAGAAAGTGATAAAAGATCCAAGAAGGACTAGAAAATTTCTAAGGTGGAATATGTACAACTTGAAATACAGAATACGTGATACAGAATTATCAGTAGATGAGACACTGAGGAAAATGTTAGTAAACATGACTCATGACAATGTCAGCTACCCTAAGTGAAAAGCAGAGAGAAAAGACTAATAAATAAGAAGCAACAACCTGTGAGCCAATACCAAGTGGCCAATTTAAAAGTAAGTAAAGTCTCAGCAGGAAAGGGGATTTAGAAAATATATTTGAAAAATAATGGCTGGAGATTTTCCAAATTTAATGGAAACACAATAAACATACAGAATAATAATAAAAAAAAGCCCAATAATCCTCAGGTAGAAGAAACACAAGGAAAACACACCAGGCACATCATAACCAGATTTCTGAAAGCCTTAAAAACAACTAGCAGAAAAAGGAAACATTATACCTAGAAGAACAAAAACAAGAATTATACTAGACTTTTGTGTTTGAAACTATGCAATACAGAAGACAACAGAACATTTTTTTAAAATACTAAGAGAGAGAGAACTGTCAACCTAGAATTACATACCCAATGGGTGGTTCATAAGGAAGAGGTTTATTTTGACTTGGGGTTCGAAGGTTGAATCTGTGCTGGGCAGCATCCTCTGGGAAGGGCCCAGGCTGTGTCGTAAGCCAGCAGATGGCATCACACAGCACAGCCGCCTGTGAGAGCAGTGAGTGACAGTGGCAGAGGAAGCCAAACACGCAGAGTGGCCTGGGTTTAGCCAAATTCATTTTGCAATAACTAATCCAGTCTGTGAGACCTGACCCACTCCTGGGAGACAGACATTAATGCTTTCTGGGCAAGGTGCCCCCATCATCCAGATCTCTCCTACCAGGCCGCCAGGTCAGGCTTCTTGCCCCTGAAACACTGGCGAAGGCACCAGTCCAAATCATAGCATCAAGCAAAACTATCTTCTAAAAGGAGGGTAGGACTTTCAAAACGCACAAAAGGCAAGTGGATTCACTAACACATCAGCATAACAGTAAATGTTGAAGGAAGTTCTTTAGGCAAAAGATCATGGTGCCAGATGGAAATGTGGATCCACACAAAGCAAAGGGAATATATGGGTAAACATAAGAAACCTTTCCCCATGTTTAAAATCCCATTCAAAATTAATTGATTGTCTAATGCCAAAATAATAATATACTGTGGAATTTATAGCAGTATAGAAGTAAAATGTGATAGTGACAAGAACACAAAGACTAGGAAGAGGGAAGTGACAGTGCACTGTTGTAAGGCTCCCGAATAATCTGTGAAATGCATAACATTATTTGACGGTAGACTGACAGAAGTTGTGTTTTGTAGAGCAACCACTTAAAAAGAGCTAATCATGTAATTAATACACATAAAGTTGCACCATAAAATTTAATTACTCCAATTTATCCAAGTCAGGAAAGGAAGAACAAGAAACAACAGATAAGAAGTGGGCACACTGGCACCTATTTGTAATCCCAGCACTTTGGAGACTGAGGCAGGAGGATCACAAGCTTGAGCCTAGCCTGGCAGACTTAACAGCTTAATAGCACCCTGTGTGAAAATTCTTAATCAAAGGGGAAGTCTGGGCAAATAGGTCATTGTGAAGCCCCTGAGTCCAATGTCCACTCCCAAGTACTACAACAAAACAAAACAAAACAAACCGGTGGGACAAATAACAAATAAAAAGATGTTAGATGAAATACAATTGTACTGATGGTTACATTAAATATTTATGGTTTATACACTCCACTTAAAAGGAAGAGATTTCCAGAGTGAAGTTTTTATGAACGTAAGAGCCAACTATACTGTTCCTGCACTGCAAATAAATACTAATGAAAAATAAATTTAAAAAGCAAAAGGGTGGCACTGACGGCCAGTTTAGTGGTAGATTACTTACCTCCCATGCATAAAGCCTTAGGTTCAATTCCCAGCAATTGAGAAAAAACAAGTGGAGTGTTCTGTTTCCCAGCCTGTCATGTAAGGAGTTGGAAGTAATTAATCCTACCCTACCAAGGAAATGAGATGAACAAATTGAAAAGCTACAGTTCTTTTCAGTTCCATCAGAGGACTGAGGTTACACGGCAAATCACTGTCCTAAGACTGGAAAGACAGATGGCTGCAGAGAGTCACAACTTCCTGGAGCATAAACCCACGAAAAGGCACCTGGATGGGAGCCAGTAACAGGTCTTCTTGTGCAGTACATGAGGTTTGGTTTTCAACAAAAAAGTGGAGGCATGCTAAAATGCAAAGAAAACATTTTGAAGAGACAAAGCAAGCGTGAGAATAACACTCAGATATCACAGGGATGTTGGAATTATCATGCCAGGAATTTAAAATCACCTTGAGTAACATGCTAAGAGGGTAGACAACATGCAATAACTGAGAGAGAGAGAGAGAGAGAGAGAGAGAGAGAGAGAGAGAGAGAGAGAGAGAGGGGGGGGGAAGGAGAGGGAGAGGGAGAGGGAGAGGGAGGTGCCGGGGATCTGGGGATCAAATCATGGGGCCTTGATTAGTAGACTGGATGTGGCTGAACAAAGAATCATTGATCTTGAGAATGTGTCAATAGAAACGGCCCAAAATGAAAAAGGAAAGAAAAAAACAACAGAAAAAAAAATACAATATGCAAGGACTGTGGGGACAATGTCATAAGGTGTAACATTTACCTGGTAGAACACCACAAGGAGAAGAAAGAGAAAAAGGAACACACATGACATCCTTCCCCCTAAAAAGCCCAATAGATAGCCATGCTGTATCCAAACTGCAGGAAATTAGAAACAAAGAAAAAATCCTGATAGAGCCAGAGGAAAAATCATTCTACCTGTAGGAAGGAAAGGGTAAAATTACGTTGGACTGCTCTTCAGAAATCATGCAAGCGAGAGAGTGGAGTGAAATATTTAAGTGTTGAAGGAAAAAATCTCTAATCTAAAATTCTGCATCTAGCAAAAGACTTTTATATTTATATAAACAGAACCAAAAGAATTGGTTGGGAATAGCCCTACCCTGCAAGAGATGTTAAAAAAAGCTCTTCAGAGAGATGGAAAATAGTGTAAGTCAGAAACTTGGATCTACATAAAGAAAGGTCATTTAAAAGGAGAGGTGCAGACAAAATAAAATACTTTTATTATTAACTCTTAATAGATGTACAAACTGATAACAGTTTGCTCAAAGTAATAGAACAATAATTATTCAGTCATTATAAGCTTATAATATGTGAAATAATGATGGCAATGAGATAGATGGGAAGAAGATGTTAGCATTTTTTTTTTGAGGGGTATATACTTAGAAATGGAATTACTGAATCTTACGGCCATTCCATTTAACTTCTTTAGGAATTTTCTTACTGTGGTTCACAATGGCTCCACCATGTTGCACTCTCACCAAAAATGTACAAGGGTACCAATTATTCCATATCCTCAGCAACGTATTTTCAATCACTAGCCTACCAAGTAGATGTGAAATAATATCTCATAGTTTTGATTTGCATTTCCCTAATGACTGGTGATACCGAGCACCTTTTCATGTGCTTACTGGACGTGTGTACATATTCTTTAGAAAATACCTATTAAAGTTCTTTGCCCATCCTTTAGTCAGATTACTGTGGCTGTTAAGGGTTCTTCATGTATTCTAGATATAAAATATCAAGTATATAATTTGTAAATATTTCCTCCCATTTCCTGTTCATCTAAGAATTTTAGTTTTAGCTGTTATATTTAGGCCTTTCATTCACTTTGTATTAATTTTTATATATAAGGCAAAGGTTGAAATAAATAAATAAATACTTAATTGTTGCATGTAGATATAGTTTCCCCAACACTATTTGTTGAAAAGACTGTCATTTTCCCATAGAATAGTCTTGGCATACTTGCTGACCATCATTTGACCATGTATGTGTTTACTTATGACCTGTATCCTATTTCATTGGTCTATATGTCCCTCTTTAAGCCAGTACTGTTTGTCTTGATTATTGTAGCTTTATAGAGTGTTTTGGTAAGATGAAGAGTGGGATCTCCAATTTTGTTCTTAAGATTGTTTTGGCTAATTAAGCACCCTGGAGATGCCACAGAAATTTTAGGATGAATTTTTTTACTTTTGCTAAATGAAACAAAAACAAATACAAACAAAACCCCTCACAAATTTGTCATTGGGATTCTGTTAAGGATTACACTATATCTGTGGGTTGCTTTGGACAACCTTAGCATGTTAACGTGATCTTCCAATCTTCATAGCTTTTCATTTATCTGTCTTTAATATTTTTTCAGCAATATTTTGTAGTTTTCGGGATACAATTCTTTAATCTCCTTGTTTAAATTTATTCCTAAGAATATTATTCTTTTGATGCTATGTATTTTTAAAATTTTCTGTTAGGGCTGTTCATTTTTTAAGGGAAAGACATGTAACTGAATTTTGAGTGTTGATTTTATATTGTATAATTTTTGCTGAATCTGTTTTTTAGCTGGAGAAGTTCCATATGTGAAATCTTTATAGGCTTCTACGAGAACAGAGATAGCTATACTTCCTTTCTCATTTGGGCTTTCTTTATCTCTTTTTCTTGTCTGAGTGTTCTGGCTATAACTTACAGAATCTTATTAAATAGCAGCAGTGAAAGTGAGCATCCTTATCTGTTTCTCATCTTAGAGAAAAATCTTTCTTTCTTTCACCCTTTTTGTTTTGTTTGTTTTTTTTCTGGTACCGGGAATCGAACTCATGACCTTGCACTTGCCAGGCAGGTGCTGTGCCACTGCGCTAAATCCTCAGCCCCTTCTTTCACCCTTTTGTATGATGGTGGCTGGGAGGCTTCAGATATTGTCTTTTCAGATGGAAACTGAGGCAGGTTCCATCTATTCCTAATTTGTTGAGTGTTTTATCATGAAAGGATGTGGAATTTTACTAAATGCTTTTTCTACATCAATATTATATTTCCCCCTCTCTTTCTATTAAGGTATTACACTGATTTTTATATTTTGAACTTTTCTTGTATTTCAGGAATGAATCTCCTGTGGCCATAACATATAATGATGTTAACATTCTGTTGAATTCATTGTGTTGGTATTTTAATAGTCTGTTGATTTGGTTTCCTAGCTGAGGATTTTTGCACCTAGGTTTATAAGGGATATTGGTTTGTAGTTTTCTGTTCATTGTGTAGCTTTGGTGTCAGGGTAACTTCAACCTCATAGAATGATTTTGGAAATGCTTTCCTGTCTTCAATATTTAAGAGAGTTTGAGAAGGATTGACATTAACTCTTCAGATGTTTGGTAACATTTAGCAGTGAAGCCATCTTGTCTTGGGCTTTGTTGGGAGGATTATGGTTACTCTTCAATTCCCTTACTACTTCCAGCTCTACTCAGATTTTCTAGTTCTCCATGAGTCAGTCTTAGTATGGTGTGTGTTTCTAGCAATCTGTACAGTTTGTCTAGGTTATCCAATTTGTAATAATTATTCATAGTACTCTCACATAATCTCTTTTAATTTTTGTCAAGTTGGTAGAATATCCCCTTGCTCACTTCTGATTTTAGTCATCTCACTGTTTTTTTAGTCAATCTAGCTAAAAGAAGGTAAGTTTTGTTGATCTTCTGAGAACCAATAGTTTTTATTTTTCCTATTTCTGCTCCAAATCTTCACTTCCGTCCTTTGCTCTTTGAGGTTGATTAAGATTAAGCACAGACTTGATTGTTTGAGATCTTTTTAAAAATGTGAATGTTTATAGCTATTAATTCCTCCCTTAAAAATTACTTTCACTGCATCTCATACAGCTTGGTATGTTGTTTTCGTTTTGTCTCAAGATGTCTTACAATTTCCCTTGTGATTTCTTCTTTCACCCACTGGTTAAGAATGTGTTGCTTAATTTTGACGTATTTGTGAAATTTTCAGTTTCCCTTTTGCTATTCATACTTTATTCCATTGTGATAAAAATGCATGATTTAAATTTTTAAAAATCTATTAAGAATTGGTATGTGGCCTGAAGTAAGGTAATTCCTGGAGAATGTTCCACGTGCACTTAAGAAAAATGTTTATACTCTTATGGTTGGGTCAAGTGGTCTGTTGTATGTCTTTTAGGTCCAACTGGTTGATAGAGGTATTCAGGTTGTTTCTTTCCTTATTGATCTTTGGATCTGGTTGGTCCAGTTATTATTAAAAGTAAGGTAGTAAGAGTGATTTCTCCCTTCAAATCAGTGTTTGATTCATATACTTTGCAGCTCTGATGTTTGGCACATATGCTTATAACTGTACCATCTTGGTGAACTGGCCCTTTCATTACCCTTCTTTGTCTCTTCTAAGTCTTTGATTTCAATCTTTTATATTCGCTATGACTGCAATCAACGCTCCTCTCTTTAGGTTACCGTTTGCAGTTTGGAATATCTTTTCCCATTCTTTTGCATTCAACCTGTATCCTTAGATCTAAGATGTGTTTCTTGTAGACAGCACATAATTGGATCCTGCTTCTGGAGAATTTAATCAATTTGCATTTAAAGAATTACTGATACAGAGCCCACTTACTTTTGCCATTTTGTCATTTTTAACTATGTTCCTCCCTTTCTACATTACTTTCCCTTTGTGTTTAGTTGACTTTTGTAGAGATGAGTACTGATTATCTTCTCATTTCCTTTTGTGCATATTTAATAGACAATTTTTCTGTGGTTACCATGGACATTAAATAAAGTAATCTACATTAAATTGATACCTACTTAACATCAACTGCATACAAAACTATCATTTTATAATCTCCACCCCCACGTTAGTGATGTTGCAACTCTATATATAATGTACCCATCAATACAGATTTATATTTTTAATAAATTTATTTCAAATCCTATAGAAAATAAAAAGTTACAAAATTAAAATAACACTTTTCATATTGTCCAGGGTTTTTACATTTACCAGAGAACCTTATATATATATATATCTTTACCAGAGAACTTCATATTTCATATGGCTTCAGGTTACTGGCTGACATCCTTACATTTCAACTTGGAGGATGTGTTGGTCACTTTTCTCTCATTGCTGGGACCAAATACCTGACACCCAAAATGAAGGAAGGAAAGGTTTATTTAGCTCACAGTTTGTGGAAGTTTCAGTCTACAATCAGCTGACTCCAAAGCAGAGTGGTACATGGCAGAGGGCAACAGTTCATGGTGGCAGAAAATAGCAAAACAACAAGAGCAAAAAGGAGGAGAGCAGGCAGGCAGCCTTTTTTCCTCCCTTACATATGCAAACTATCCGCCCCAGGGGCAGGTGTAGCACTCACACTCATAATCCCAGCAGTGGACTATGGATCAATCATAAATCTAGAAGCCCTCCCAATGACTGCATGAGGATCTGGGGGGGGTGGTACACCCAGACACAATCCATAACATTTCACCCCTGGCTCCCCCCAAAGACTCATGCACATTTCTTCATGCAGAAGACATTTTAGTCCATCTCTAAGAGTTGCCAAAGTCCTAATAGTTTCAGCACTGCTGAAAAGTCCAAGTACCGTCTCCTCCAAGATGTAAGGCAAACTCTTAGCTGTGAGCCCCTGTACAAATGAAGACAAAGTTAAACACTTCCAACATTCAATGGCACAAAATAAACATTACCATTTCGAAAGGTAAAAACAGGGAAATATAGAGCATTGGGACCAAAGCAAGCCCAAAATCCAACAGGGCTAAAATTATGTCCTGTAGTTCCAAATTGAGCATCTGAAGCAACTTGTGGCACATTATGAGCTCTAAAGGGTTTGAGTGACTCCACCCCTATGGTACTTCTGGTGGTTACAGCTTCCATGGCTTCTCCTTTAGGTCTGCTTTGCTCCCTCCTTGCAGCTTTCCTCAGACAATCCACATTCCTGGCTTTTTCAGTCTTCTGAGGTCTCCACTGCACTTTAGGCTTCTCACTCACAGCTTCACACACTGCCCTTTCAGGGGCACACTGCCTGGCCACCTAGGCCTTCTGAAATCTAGGTGGAAGCCTTCTTAACCTCAGAACGCTTGCATTCTGTATGCACCTAAAACCAGGGCCATGTGGATGATACCAAGGTCTGCTGCCACCTGGAGCAGTAGCCAAGCCTTCTCCTCTGTTGGCCATAGGGGTCAAGTGCTTGGATCACTGGGCACTCAATCCAATTCTTTAACGTGCATATTACACTGATTTTTGAGGAACAAATTTTCTATGCTGTCGCCATTCTGGAACCTGGTGCGGCTGCCGCTACCGTTCTGGAACATGGTGCTCTGCGGCTTTTCTTCTCAAAGCAAAGTCTTTCACCTTTGCAGTTTTGAGGCTGCAAAAGGTGGAGACTTGCTGTTTCTTGTGATGCCCTCAGGCCGTCTTTTCACTTTCTCATTCCTTCTCAGTAATGGATGTCTCCTCAGCCTTATCTTTGCAGTCCAAAGCTTTACCGGAGCTTCCTTTCTGACCAAACTCACAACATTTTAAATCATCCTGCTGGGCTCTTTGCTCTTGATTTTCAATATAAGTCTGACTAAAAGCCCCCGACAATAGCCATGTCATTGCCGCAACATTCAACTGCCTTGAAATTTCTTCTGCCAGATTAATTAGTCCACCACCCTTAACCTCAGTCTCTGGTAAAGTCTCTGGACACAAGCAAAATGCAGACAAACTTTCTGCCAAGCCATAACACATCATTTGGAGTCCAAGCACTAACGCGGTCCTTCCCAGCAGAAACTTCCTGAGCCCAGTCTTTACCAGCAGGATTTCTATCAGCCTTTTGGTCTTCTGAGCTCTGACCAGAATCTCCCATGCAGAACAGCTGAAGGCGTTCCAGCTCTACTCTTTCAGGCGACATCTCCGAACCTTTCCAAACACTTCCCACAAGCCATTTCCGAAGGCTCTTGAACCACATGGTCAGGTACCATCACAGCAATGACTACTCCTCCTGTACCATTAACATTTCTTCCAGAGCAGACCTAGTGGCAATGAACACACAGCTCTTATAGGCTGTTAATCTTGTCTGTCTCAGGGACTAACATTACAAGAGTCCTCTGATTTTTTAATTTTAAAAATTTTGTTTTTACTACTACATGTTTATAGTACACAATGATTACATTCATCTTAATTCTTTTTCTATCTCCTTCCCCTCCTTTCTCCCTTTTAGTTCTTTCCCCTTTATGCAAAAGATCTGTGTCCTTGTTTCCTATTCTACATCTTTTATTTTGCTCTGTAATTTATTTATATGTTGGGTGTCTCATATGAGAAACTGTGTGTATTTAAACGTGTGTGGGAATTATTTTACTTAACATTATGTTCTCAAGGTGGACCCATTTTCCTACACATGACTCAAGCTTATCCTTCTTTATGGCAGAGCAGTGCTCATATAAATATCGTATTTCTTTTACCCATTTGTCCATTGATGCACATACAGAATGCTTCCAAGGGTTAGCTATTATGGGTTGTGCTGCTGTACACATGGGTGAGCATGGATCACTGTAAATTATGCATTTAACTCTTTCTGGAAGATACCTAGAAGGGGAAGAGCTGGGCTGACTGGAATTTTTAAGTTTTTAAGGAATCTTCATACTGATTTTTATAGTGGCTGTACTAGTTTATATTCCAAACAGCAGTGTAGGAGGGCTCCTTCCCCTCCCCACCACAGCCTCACTAGCATTGGTTACTGATCAAAGCCATTCTTTCCGGAGTAAGACAGAATCTCAGTTTTGTTTTAATTTGCATTTCTTTAATGGCCAGAGACACAGGACATTTTTTGCATGTAATTATTGGTCATTCATACTTCTGAGAAATCTCATTTCAGTTGCTCTTTTATGATTGGGTCTTTCTTAGGAGTCTAATGTCTTTCATTTCTTTACGTATTACAGATGTTAGTCCTCAGTCTGAGGACTAGCTGTCGAAATATTTTTTCCCATTCTGTAGGTTGTCTGTTCACTCCGTTTTTTCTTTTCACACACAGAAGCTTTCTGATTTGATCCATTTGTTGATTCTTGATGTTATTTCTTGTGCAACTGGACCGGGAACCGAACTCACGACCTTGAGCTTGCCAGGCAGCTGCTTTTGCCGCTGAGCTAAATCCCCAGCCCCCGAGTGTCTCTGTTTTAACATTTAGGTCTTTGATTCATTTTGATTTTAGTTTAGCAAATGGTGAGAAATGGGTCTTGATTTAATCTTCATGTGTACAACCAGTTTTCCCAGCACTATTTTAAAGACAGACCATCTTTCCTCTAGCACGTTTTTGGCCCCTTTGTCAAAGATCAGATGGCTGAATGTGCGAGAGGTTGTTTCGGTGTCCTCTGTTCTGCTCCACTGACAGACCCTCTGATCTGGCTGCTGGCTTACATATCCATGCTTATTCTCCCCCTTCCAGCTCACTTACCATCATCTGTTCATCTCAGATGGGCAGTGCCGCATCACAGCAGAGTTTTGCAATCCCTCTAGGCTAAATTGCAACAACTTGCTCAACTTGGGGCTGTCCAGGAGTCCCAGGCAAGAGCAGGATTGTGAAGCCTGTCACCAAAGTCTGAGTCAATGTAAGCAAGCCCCAGCCCTGCCCCCAGGTTACCACCTCCAGTGGCCAGCCCTAAGCCTTTCTGGGACTCTGCTGTCTTCAGGGTGACCCGGCCACACCTTCCTGTGTCATCCTGAGCTCGTCTGTGCTAAGTGCTAGTTGCTGGAGCACGTAAAGGAGGCCTGAGAGCCCTGTGAGACTTCTATAGGGCATGAGGGCTGCCAGGTCAGGCCTTCCCCACCTGCAGAAGGATGGCATCCACCTTCCCTGATTGGCCTCCCAACTGCACACCAGGAGGACTAGGTTCACAGCGAAATGACGAGGAAGGTAGAGATTTCCCATATACCTCCTGTCCCCACACATAGTCTCTACCATGAACACCCTTTTTAAGTGGTGCCTCTGTTACAGTGGATGACACATGCATGCACTGACACATCCCACGAGCACGCAGAGTTCAGAGTTGACATTAAGGTCCACTGTTGCTGTTGTATGTTCTACAGGTCTGGATGAGTGTATAATGACGTGTATCTACTATTAAAATGTGCTGAGTGTAGTTTCACTGCCCTAAAAATTCTTGGGAGTAGTTTTCATTTTCTTTTCGCGTAGGTGTGGAGGGAGGGAGGAGAATGTTTTGAGTACCTGCTGTCGGGTATTTTGCTAAGTCCCTCTTTCATTTAATCTACCATCACCCTTTGAGAGAGACTTGGAAATAAGGACCTACAAAGGGGTCACAAGAGATCCCAGTGACCAGTGAAGGCCCTAGGGGAAAACCTGATAATCAAGCTTTTATACAGATTGGCTGTGGGGTGGGGGGGATCACATATACCAGATTCAGTGCTAGGATTTAAAGGGAACCCTAAAGAAGGGGTATAGCTATAGCCAGACACCTTCATCCCGGGATATAATGCAGGCCTTCAGAGCAGATTCTTATCTAGGTATGGTTTGCTCATTTTTTATTTAAGAGTCCTACTACATGCAAGGCATTATTCTGGGTGCTACAGGGATAAAGAGATTAATGCTGTCTTCCCAGAATCCGGGGTTGAATGGAGACAGTGATATATCAAAAAACCCTTAATGCTGGTAGACTCTGATGGGCGCAGAAGCACTATGAGGACCCAGAAGGGTATATATAGTACCTCGAAGGCAGTGGGTAGTGAAAGGAAGCCCACTAGGAGGTGACGGAGGAGACCCACAGGATTGGGCAAATCAAGACTGCACCTAGCGGGCCACAGGGATGGGAGCCGTGGTGGCCCAGAGGAGCAGGAGTCTGGAGTGAATTGGTGGGACGCAACGAAGGTGCAAAGGCACACGAGATCCGCGAGCATGGGGCAGTGTTCATGACAGCAAGGAGTCCTGAGCTGTGAGAGCAAGGACCTGCTTCTCGTGCACTGCTGCGGACATTTAATTAGGCTGTGCTGCTGAAAACAATTCTTGATGTTGGAGCCACCACGAATGAGAGCACGGGGACCAAAACAGTAGCCTGGCACTGGAGAAGGATGAACAGGAGTTCCCGGCAGGCCCTCTGCATCTGAGGGCCTCAGCAGGGTCTGCTGAGATGCAGGACAAAAGCTCAAGATCAGTGGGGGGCAGAAAGGCACATTTGGGAATCGCCCAGAAAGCACAGAAACACGAGCCATGAGCATCCACGTAGTTCTCGGAACAGAGAGGCCGAAGGTGAGGACAGATCTCTGAGCTAAAAACCACTCAGAGACCTCCAGCGTCCTCCTTAAGCTTAGCTGATGGCAGCAGGAGGAAAAGCCAACGTGCAGAAAGGAAAGGCGGCAAGGCTGGGATCTGGGATAGAGGCCTCTTGGGAACCACTGGAAGGTGAACAAGATGAGGATACTGTCAGTCCAGGGGTTGTGGATCACCCTGGATTCCCCACAGCTTCATTTCTCCAAGTTTTGAAGGCTGCAGTGGGACATTTTAACGAATTAACAAATATTGTAACTGCTTTTGTCTCAGGTTTCAGGGGTGACGCTAGTGAGCAAGTGGTGTGAGCCACCTCTCTCGCTCCACACCGTCGCTGCAGCAGAGCTGCTAGTGACATGGGCACAGGAAGCGAGCTCGGTTCTGGCTTTCAGACTCGTCTCAGCACAGGGGCTCTGGCCGAGGCAAACCCCACTTCTCATGCCCTGTACCTGGAGGAATGCTCGTAATACGATTTTGCTCACAAAGCAGAGTTGGAAGTGCTGTTAGTAAGGGAGATTGCAGAAGAAAGCTGCACCTTGGGTTAAAGTCAAATAATGAGTTACCAGTCCCTCGTCACTTACAGTCCAACCTGACGAGTGTTTCTCATGAATGCAAGTGGGGGTGGGGGGTGGAACATTCCCTAGCTAGGCAAGCGGAGGCCAGGTCCTGGGTCAGTCCGCTGAGACTGCTCCAGGACACGGTGGACCACTACACTAACAGAAATTTGGTGGGCTGCACATGTGGGTAGATTCTATAATGGATCAGTTATTCCACCTTGAATTCGCCTATAGCCCAAAGCTGGGGCTCAGTAAGCGTTTTTAGAACAAATAATTGCTTTTCATCATGCATGTACCTTTCCTTTTCACAGGCAATCCAATACAGAAAATACAGGACATTTCAGATGTAATTAATTACTTGGTCCTTCCCTCCCCTGAAGAACTCACTGCAGCTCCCTCCCTTTAAAGCTCACTGCTAATAACACACAAGACTACCTAGGTGGAAGTGGCCTGTACACCAAGGGTCTGCAAGCAGCTCTTGCTCACCTCTCCTGCTGTATCTGCATCCACACTGCCCGGGGCCTGCAGTGCTCCCAACCCCCTCACCCTTCCTTCTCTGGTCTTTTCCTCCTTACTGGCTCCAAGACAGCTATACATGTCACTGTAGTATACACAGTATTTCCTAAATAGACTGTGTCCTTTTATGCAAGGAGTTTAGTCATCTTCTTCATTAAAAGATGGTACTAATTTGCTCATTAATAACCCATCACCGTAAAATCACATCGGAGCACCCAATCTGACCTCCTGGGCTCCACATGCCAGCACAACAGGCTCCAAACTGCGGAGGCTGCAGAAGCTGTGAGATAAACAGGGTGGCGGTGGCGAGGAAGTTCTTACTCAAAACTAAATACAGCCGCTGCTTGCTGATCAAGAGCTGAGATCACTCAGAGAGATTGTGCCGAAACTCTTCTGGGATTCTAACTCCCTGAGAAGGCAGGTCTTGGCCTGCTCCTGCCACTCAGTGAACAGGTGAGAAAGGAGAGAAAGCACAGGCATGACCTGTGCTAGAGACAAGTGCTCATTTGAGTTTTATCTTCCCAAAGCATCAGTATTTCCTAAAACTTAGAAGTTTTTTTTTTTCTCACAGACTTGCAAACAGGCTTTAAGGTGCCTTCTTACCCAGTTTCCTGCTAACCACCAGACCAGGCTAGAAAAACGAATCCACTGAGCATTTCTAATGCACAGTGCACCCAAGGGCACTTTCTACAGCAGACACGAATAACACCAACTCGAGTTACCTGTAAACCTGCAGTCCACGAGCCGCTGCCAGATCTACTCCCACTTGGAAGCAGCACCTACATGTGCACTGGCAACATGAAACCCTGCTGGGCTGGGGAAACGATATGGCGAGGGCTGGGGTTGGGGACGAAGAGCTAGGGTTTGACTGTGGCAGAGAGGTCTGGAGCGTTGTGGGTCCACAGAATAGCATTAATCTACTTGTAGATATTGGAAGAGGAGCATCTGTAAAAGGGATAATAATGATGGCTCCCTCGGGGTTGTCTGAGGATCTGAATTGAATTGATCAATTTGGAGTGCTTGAAACAAGGGCAGGCACATAAGACTTCATTTTTGTTTTGAGACAGGGTCTTGTCATGTATTTCAGGTTGGCCTTGAACTTACTATATAGCCCAGGCTGGCCTTGAACTCACTGCGATCCTCCTGCTTCAGCCTCCTGAGTGCTGTGATTATAGGCATACACCACCATGTCTGGCTAATACTTCATCTTATAATAATAACAATGTATAAAATTAATAGAAGAGGAAAGAAATTTGCTGCATGACAATAAAGAACCTCTTCATCGAACAGCTCTTTTCCTGGGAACCTGTTTTTCCTCTTCAAACTAAAGGATGCCAAGAAAAGCACAGGAGAATATAAAATCGATGTATTTTCCACCTGGTCAGATCATTCCAGGCAAAAACTACGGTTCATACATGCTAACAAGTTCAAAAATATCAGGCCTGTGAAATGCAGTTCTGAGCATTTCAGTGTTATAACTTCTGCTCTGATCCACAACAAAGGGGCTTGAGAAACATGGGGGAAAAAGAAAAGTTGAGGATTTCTACAGAAAATACACCACCTCCTTCAAAGCGAAAGGTCACTGAGTAAGTCTGTGCCTCACCCTCAAGATACCACCAAAAAGGTCCAGGGGTCCTTTCTCCAGCCCCCCAGACAGCCACTGCCCCACCGCGTCCCACGTGTAGAAGCTGCATGCACTTCCGTGGGCACAGGCTGCTGAGGATTTTGCATCCTGCAGCGCCTCCCGCCTCGGCCTCCCACGCAGCCCCTGCTCCGCTGACCTAAATGTGTCCGCCTGCTTCCTGGCACTCCCACACACAGCCCAGCGTCCTCATGGCTCTCCTTACTGATGAAGTGAAGGTTAATGCAACACAAGGCAAAAGGAATTGTTCGTGGGAGTCAGTGCCCCTGGGTTCCATGCATTCCCACTCCCTCCTGGGCCTCCAGTTTTACCTGCAAGATGGGACAAGCAGAGGTAGCTTGGGCATGTGCCCTCTGTGAGGAAAGCGACTTTATAAATCCTGGGGCTTTTTTAGCTTGGGATTCTAAACCTGGAGAGACCGTAAAATTCAGAGACGGGCCGAGTCCAGGAATCCAGAGTGTGTGTGTGTGTGTGTGTGTGTGTGTGTGCGTGCGCGTGCGCACGCGTGAGCGTGTGCACATGAGTGAGTGGGGTGGGGTGGCGGTGTCTTTTCATACAGTGTCATTCACTATTCTTACAGACTTAATCCAAATGCTCTTCACATATTTTCTCAATTTCAAGACTCCTGAGGTTAGGCTTCTTATGTCATGTTTGACCTTGAGAGTTAAAATCAAGGGCAAAAGGTCATGAGTGTGCACGAGTTTTAGTTCCTGCTACCAGCAGTGACCTATAAATTAAGTGGTGAACCATGCCAGCCAGCCGGGGCCTCCCTGCCTCACCCTGTCAGCTGCAGGGCCAGCAGCACAAGATGCTATAGCAGGACAGGGAGACAGGGCAGGGACAGTGGCCAGGGAAGCTGGGAAATGAAAACAAGACAGTCAAGCAGGGATGAAAGTGTACAGGATGAGACAGAGAGAAGGAGGCAAGGAAGGAAAGCAGAGGGGGAGGGCACAAGTCGCAAGGGGTCAAGGCTGCAGGCCAGCAGCTGGCAAAGGTGGTCGGACCACAAGCACAGCGTCCAGTTGGGGCAAGGCTGAAAGGGGTGTCTGACTATTTATACTTTTAGGAGCTCTCTGAAAGCGGTTCCAGCCAAGAAGAGACTGACTTCAAGGTGCTATTCATTTCACAGTGCTTGGACTCTTCTGAGCACCTCCTGACTTCATATTATACCTAAGGCAGAGCCCGTGGTGGGTGACTGTCCTCAGTCAGAGGCATCGGATGAGAGCCTGGAGAGACGACTGGGACACCCGGCAAGGACAGCTGGCCCAGCAAAACCAGAGCACAACACAACAAAGCCCCCTTACTCGGGAATGTAGTCAAGTAATTCTGACTTGGCAGAGGTGTGCAGCTGGCTATAGAACAGAAGGAGCTCTCTGAATCCAAACTGTTGCCTCTTAATCCCTTAATTAGACCAAGTTCTTCAGGAGGAAGCACAAGTCCCTGTTCCCAAGGGAGGTCTGAGCCAGCACACACCGACAAGTCATGGATGCACACACCCTTATGTGTGCACGTGCAAGCACACACATGCACATACGCACAGCTGTGTGTGTGTGCTTGAGTATGAACAGACACTCATGTGAGCAGCTCAGTTTAGAAAGATTTATTTGCTGATGAGAGCCATGATCCGGGGCAGCAGAAACCGCTCTCCGCAAGGTGATGCGGGGCATGGGGTGTGAGGGCAGTTGTGGCACCTGCTGGCACGTTGGAGGCTGCGCCCAGTTCTGTGGGTTAACTCTGCTCTGACTTCAGGCCAGAGTCTGCCTGATGGCACCGACAGCATGGTGGTTGGAGGTCCTGGCTGGAGAGAACTCACCTGGAAGCTTTCTTCTTCTTCTTCTTCTTTTTCATAGCAGCTGCATCTGGTGCAGCATCAACAGCTATTTCTACTGGCTGAGGCAGCTTTGTCTTTGCTCTGCTCTTTTTGGGCTTTGGGGAACACTCCTGCTCACCAGGGGCCTGGACACAGTCCTCAGAGGCCTCATCCCTGCAGGTGTCTATGGACTGCCACTTGGCCCAGTCGTCCTTCTTTGCCATAGGTAACTGGCTCTTTTCTTCTTCCCGCTCTTTCTTTTTAGGCCGCCTGGCTTTGGTTTGGGGGTAATTCTCCAAGTCTTGATCTGCTGCGTGTCTGGTTTTTTTCTTTCCCTTTTTCCATCCCATGTGGGTCTCTGAAAGGCCAGGCTCAGCAGTAGGGTGCTGTGGCTTGCTCCTTAGCTGGGCCATCCGCTGGGCAAAGTACTCCTGGATGGTGTAGGTGCTGGTAGTCGTGGCGGTGGTCTCACTCCTGTCCTCAGTGGCAGGGCTGCACTTGTCCTGGGTGGGGAGAGAGTTGAAAGTGGTAAGCATCGCAGCAGCTGTGCAGCCACACACACTTGCAGTTAGAAGAGAGCCTGAGAGCCAGCTGCCTGTTTCTTCCTCCCCTCTGCTGGGCCTGGACCGCACAGTATAGGGCAAAGTAGCCGCACGTCCTGTGGCTGAGTACCAGGCAGGACAGTAGCTGGACAGACAGCAGCTAATGTAGGATATTAGCTGGCAAGCTGCCTACGTGGATTTCTGAGTAAACATTTCCTCAGGAACAATGCTATAAATGGTGATCAAATCCCCAGGGTCTCCCATAAAACCAGGGTCACTGAAATTCTGGAGCTTTGTGATTTTGACAGACACTCATTTCAGCTTCCTCATGGAGCACACAGGTCTCTGCGTGTTGATCTAGAGACAGACACCGTATGTACGGGATAACTGTCCGCACAGGCAGGAGCCGATTCTAACCCATGTGGGGAACGGTTTCTTTCTCATCACTATCCAGTGTGTAGCCACTTTGATTGGAATCCAGATAAGGATTTGACTAACTACTAGAAATGTAGTTGGCAATGCTTTGCTTGTATAGCTAACTCACCTAACAAAAACCAACACATACAAACAGACCCTGTGCTTTTTGACCCAGTGGCCCTTCCCCTGCCAAAAAACCCAAAAAAGCTCAGAGAAATGAGAAGTAGAAATTTCCTATTTGAAATTCCAGTAGAATCAGGGGCAACTTGTGTAGCCACTGCCCCACTGCATCAAATGCCACTTCCAGCATCCCTACTTATCAAATCAACACTGACCTTATTTTCTTTAGCCTCTGGGCTAAAAAAACAAAGTCATGTATTAACATTTGAAATTTCAAAGGTAAGATGCAAAGCATGTAGGATGAACAACCAATCTTTGGGAAGAAGCTTAAATGATCTATCAGCATTCATTTTTTGATGGAATTCCATCAGGTAATTTTGGGGAAAGAAAAAAAGAGCTGCGCTAGGAGACAGAAACCAGGGCAGGTGTCTTTTCATTCCTCATACGCTGAATAAGGTCTGAAACTGCACAGCAGGAAGAAACTCCTTCTCAAGGCTCTTGGTGCTAGCCAGTCAATCCCAGGCGGTGGACAAGAAGGCTCTTGCCTCCCACGAGGGCACACACCCCAGTCATACAGGGACATGGGTACTGGGCAGGTGGCCCAGTTACGGAACAGGTCTTGGCGATAGGTGCCTGCTGCGAGCCAGTCCCTCTTCTGGTGCGTATTTGTGAGTTAGAAATTTAGTTTGAGCCATATCCTTCGGACATCTGTGCCGTGCTCGTGTACTAGCAAATGCATTCCTGCTTTTACTAGTTTGATCGCAGGAACTGAATGCGGTTATTAGTCATGCATTTGGTTATTAGGAAACACAAGAGCATTTTTAGTCACTCGCTGAATTCAGTAGATCTTTGTAATCCCAGAAAATAGGCATGCTGCTAATGGACTCCTACAATACTGGGGAGGAAGCAACCCCCAGCCAGGGAGACAAGCAGAGGACGGGCCCAAGCCCAAGCCCTGCTCCTCTCCAGGGAGGGGCAGACAAAACGACCTGCTCAGGCAGCTGCTCAAGGTTGGGCAGCCACCGTCGACTACAGGAATATATCCTCGCTGAAAACCACAGACACAAAGGAGAAACACTGCCTGGGACTCACATTCCACACACTTGCAATCAGAAACTCAGCTTTACTAGAGATTATAACCCCTGGTTCTCTATTCTTGGTCTCAGCGTCCTATCAAAAAATATATATGTCTTCAAGAAAACAAACACGTTTTACATCTGGTCTCTTTTACAACATGAACAAGCCCTGAAAAAAAATCAGTTATTCGTAACATATTTTGAAACAGACAAGTTGGCATCTTCTCATATTTCCATTAAGCACATAACACAACCTCAAAACAGTGTGTAATACTTAAATTTTGTGACTTTCACTGCTTTGTAGACTTGGAGAATGTCTTCATTTAATGGTGTTCTATAAATGAGCAAAACAGACTTTTAAGTAATGTGAAAACTTCCAGTTCCACATACATACTACAGAGGAAGTTGTGCCTAACTCGTCATCTTGCCAAACATCTGACATAAGCTCAGGAAACGTCTCTTTTGAAAACTGATTCCTATTATTAACTAATGGAAGGCCTTAGGTGAACCCCAAAGCCTCTCTGGGCCTCAGTTACCCAAGTAAGTAAAATCAGCAGGTTAAATTAGGTGCCTTCTAAGGTCGCTGCAGGGCTAAAATGTAGTGGCCCCCGAGGAGCCGGGTGGGCGGCATCAATCATTCCACAGTGCAGAGCGCAGAGAAGGCCCAGTGAGCCCAGCGAATGGGTGGCAAGCTGAGCCCCGATCACGGAAAGCCACCACTGTGACTGTCAGGCCTACCTAAGGTGATGACAGAGCTATACTCTGCCCCTAAACAAACCCACTCAGCACCTGCAAGAAAGCATACGGCCGAAGATCACATCCAGTGTATCAGTCAGGAGAGCAGAAGGAGCCAGATTCTGTTTAGTCCTGAATAACAAGGATTCATTTGAAAGAACTGCTGCTATATAGAGGCTAAAATCCGTAAAGGTCAAACGCTGAAGTGACTATTAATTAGAACAAAAATCTCTTTTAAACCTAAGTCCTGGGAAATCATCCCAACACAGCCTTCTAAGCAAAGGGGTAGGAAGCTGGAACTCTACATTCCAGCGTTGTACTTTTGAAGGTTCTCTTTTTATGTTTCATAGCTTAAAATCTTTACTGATCCTTCACATACCGTAAATTTTTTCCTAAATGGTAGACTGTGGGTCGAGGAAAGGCTGGAACTGGAAGTGGGGGTTCTGAAAGGAATGAACTGAACTGGCAGTTGGCAACTCGGCTTTATGCCTCTGCAGCCCAAGATCCCTCAAAGCTTGCTCTTACACTAAGTTTTACCTGCCCTCTGGTGACAGCTCTTCCTGCAGTGCAGGGAAGGGGAGAGGTGAGAGGCCCGCGTGGGATCCCCAGCTCCCTGTGACTACAGATGGTGCTGGCTGACAAGGATGCCCTCTTGTGTGGTGGAGCTCTGGGCAGGGGCATGCCATACCTAACTGTCTGCGCCCAGCATCCCACAGCACCCCTAGACAGGAGCTTTTCAAAGAAAGGCTTCAGTGAATGGGAGGAGAAATGGTTAGAGAATTAGCAAACATTTAAAACTCACTCCTCCTACATTTGTAATATATGTTCTTCCCTTTCACTAGTAAGAAAGATACAAAAGCAAACACAGAATCTTGAGGTATTTTCTACATGTTTCTAGCAGTGACTATTTTTTGGAAATACAAAATGGAAGTTTCTTATACCATTCTAAAAAACAGTTTGATGAGTTAATATTTCATTCTAATCCAATAGTTTGATGTGTTAAAATTTTTTGATGATTGATTTTCCCCCAGTGTTAAATAGGACTTTGACTTCTACAGAATTGACACATGTTCTATGGATTAGAACCCAGATTACTTGGGGGACCTGCTTCCCACTTCAGAGCACCTTGACTTTGAAGCCAGAAGAGCCAACTAGGATTACTAAGCTCAGTCACATGACCATTCGTGACACATGGAAGAAGATAGCCACCATCAAAGACCCAGGCACTCAACATCTTGAGGCATCACAAATGATTTCACTGCAACCCAGGAAGCAGCATTCTCTCCATTTTACAGTGGTGGAAATGAGACTCGAGGCATTTAATTTGTAAGTCTCAGGGCTAGGACACATTAGGAGTGGAACGTGGTCCCAAGGCTGCCAGGAATGAAGCCACTCTCCTCCATTCTGGTGCCCTGACCGCTAGTCTGCGGCAGTCTCACCTGTCACCTTTTCTGTCTTCAGAGGCCACCTCAACACTAAAATACAGGATTACAAGATCCAGGGATGAAGGAGGGCAGAAAAAGTTTCAGGGAGAAAAACTGTGAAAGAGATAAGACTACCTTTTAAAAAGCGAGAAAAAAAATCTTACCTAGTTTGTAGTTTATGTATTTAAATAATACCCTAAAGCCAGGCATAAGCAATCTATAACTTGTCAAATTAGTATGTAAATTCTCTTGATAAAGCCTGACTGGAAACACTCAAGTCCAACCTCCTACCCAAGGCAAGAGTCCCTCTCGGTTAAGCGTTGGATAACCTCTTGGACACTTCCAGTGTAGAGACTGGGTTACTCTGGGTTGTAGTCCACACACAGTTAGCCCTTGTAGACTCAGTTTCCTCTTTATCAATAGGTAGATTCCAGGGGTACATAGATATATACTAGGAGAATCTTCATTTCTAACCCATCTCTAACAACTGAGAATCAGCGATGAAACAAGACAGCAGATGCAAAAGATGACATTGCAGAGAGAGGCCCTTATGATATGAATTACATACACCACAACCCTCTCAGGCACCTGATGAGCACCTGACGCCACGCACGTCCACTTTCCCCCAGTGTCTATTGGAGGATGAATCTGTTGTTTCTTTTAGATATCCTATCTGGAGGCTTGGCAGCTTGATATGTTGTCTGCCGAAAGCTCCTCTGGGAGAACTCTGCTCTTGTGTCATCCAGATGTGCACACTGAGATAGAGTACCAGAAAAATGTTCAAAGAGAAAGATTCTCGTTATCACTCTCAGAAGAATGTTATCGGTCTCCTTCTGGCCGGGAAAGGAGTAAGTATGCAGAGAGCGAGCTCAAGTGAGGCATTTGGGGCAGATGCGCCCTGTGTGTATAACCTGACTACTCACAACAGACACACCCTCCCAGGGACAGTAGTCAGAGGCTTAGCTCGCTGGGCTGTCTCCTGTGCTAGGGCTGCTCACGAGTGATGGGGTGGAGCAAGTTCTCTGACTTGCACGAGAAGAGCCACAGGTCTGCGCAACACTCATCCTTCAATGCGCTTTTCTCATCAAAAGTAAAAGCCAACACCCAGAGCTCAAGGGCAATGGATTTAGCAACCGTGGCTATTAGTTCTGATGGCTACTGCTTGTGATGAACCAGCGCTCCCCTCCACTGTGGCCTGCCTGTCATCAGCGTGTGCTGGATTAGCCTGTGAAAGGTTAAGAAAGCTCGGCAAGCGAGGAGTTTGAAAGCACATTCTGTACATTTCCCAATCTTTTTAGTAGGACACTTCTGACAAACCCAAATGATGTCTTGTAGATCCCTGGGAGACTGAAACTGTACCCACCCATTTGCACAGAGAAACTCAGGTGTGAAGTGACTGGTCAGGACGATGGTACTGCTGAGTCCCACTGTCTGCTGTCTGTGTACTTTTAACTTCTCCAACAGAATGGGCAATGTGCAATGACCCAGTCCCTCACCACCCAGGCTTGGATTACTGTTCCAGATCACTCATTCACAGCCACACATGCCACTTTTTTGAAGATCAAGTTCAAGACTGCTTCCTTCAACAAGGCTGATCCCTAGTGGAACACCTTTCTTGTTTACTTTCTACTACCAGCAACTAATTGCTTCTATTACCTGTTTCTGTAATTTACTTTGCAAGCATATTCCCAGGGAAGTAACAAGCTTCCTGAGGACAGGGACCTGTTTCCATTGTCTTTAGCAGTCTCCATTGAGAACAAAATCATCCTGTGTGATCAACAAAAGCACAAGACCCGAAACCCACCTGGATCAAGCCCAGTACAAGCTCCCAACACCACCCACTGTAACCTGGGCTTGGCTTTGTTGGCATAGATCTATCTGCACACGAGGCAGGTCTAATGTTAAGGGTAAGAAACAGCGAGAATCTGCATTCTGTAGTAGAGAGTCTTTCCACCAAGAGAAAACCACTTACTTTCACTTTGAACCTTGCCTCACAATGCAAAATGCTTCTCTAACTATTTCAAAGGATACATGAATTCCACTGGGTGTGATACAATTTATTCTGTGGCTCTCAGCAATACATAGGAACCGGATCAAATGATCCAAATACCTCTCTTCTGGCCTATTACTCTACCTGCTACCACAGCCATCTTCCAGGGGTAAGTCACCTGGAAAAAGCAAGATGCTATGGGAACTGTCACACTCTTTCTGTAGGTCAGGCTGGACACAAGCCACAGCCTCCATTGGCGGCTGGGGAGCAAGAGAGATCTAGGTTACACAGGAGGCAAAGGTGGAGAAGTCATGCAGCTGGATAGGCATTCCACCAGAGCCCTGACAGCAAGCTGTGAAATGCAGCCTGCTTCAGATCATGGTGTGAAAACACGAGCTGGGAAAACTTCTAGTTCTAGGGAGTCATCACTGGGTCTGCCACCAAGACTGGCGAGGCAACAGTTCTGCACTGTTAGCCAGCAGGCAGCGATTGTGCCACTGTGCTGGCACTTCTGTCCCTGTCTGCCATGACTCTTTATGGCTTCGTGCATTTCTTTCGTGGTTTCTAAATAATTGCAAACATTCCATCTCTTCTGGCAAAGAGCTACTTATGCTCTCAGAAAAAGTTTACCCAACTGTGAAATCCTGTACTTTTTTAAAGACATCCATCACTTACATTTGGAATTAGGCTAAACACACAAAGTCTCAGTAATAACCAGCCTGAGGGAATCTGACAGGGAGACATAGTCACTTTTAGCATTAGCAAGTATGCAAGAGTCAAAAACAAATAGAAACCCCAACTGAACAGTTTTGATTGGAAGCAGTGTTAAAAACCAAAACTCTAACAATGGAACAAGAATTGTGCTGCAAGTAATTGGCACACACACAGAGGAATTATGCGTGTGTGCACATGTGCAAACAGCATTGCAGCCCGCAGCCCATGTTAGATGCCCAGTCTGCAGGGGCACCTGGAGGCCCTCCACAGAACCGACTGACAAACTATGGCTCAGGGCCTATCTCCGCGCACTGCACAAGGAAGAATTATCTTTATACTTCTAAATAGCTGGGGTGGAGGATCAAAAGAACATTTGATGAGGTGAAAATTATACTAATTTCAAATGTTAGTGCCCACAAAGTTCTGAATTTTTCCAGTAAAAAGTTTATCTATTTATACAAGTATACATAATGGGTGCTAAGTAGTAGCTGAAAGAGTTTTTAAGAGAAGTAGTATACTGCTAGCTTTAGAAGCATCAGATCCTTTTTCAAAGCACATGTGTGCATGCACAGAGTAGTGTCCTTTATTCATGGTCTATTCTTTCCACGGTGCTATGGTTTGAACGCATCCCCCAGTTTCACATAAGTGAAACTTAGTCCTCAAATTCCTGGGTTGACAGCATCTGGTGTGTGTGTGTGTGGGGCTTTGAAAGGTAATTGGGATTGGATGAGGTAGTGAGGGGTAGGGCCCGAGGATTTGTGACTTTCTAAGAAGACAGACCTGAGCTCTGTCTTCTCACATGTGTCATGTCAGGATGCTGAAGGCCCTCATCAGACGCTGGCACTTGACACTGAATTTCCCAGACTCCAGAACTCAAAGAAATAAGATCTTTGTAAGTGACCCAGTCTCAGGCATTCTGTTATAGTAGGAGAAAACAGATTATGATACGGTTTCAGTACCCATAGTCATCTGAAGTCTGAAAATATAAATGAGAAATTTCAGAAAAAATTCGTAAGTTTTAAACTTTCTGCCACTGAGCAGCGCGATAAAATCTCCTCCATCATTCCTAGAACACAAGCTCATCCCTTTCCCCAGTGTCTATGCTGTATATGCTACTTGCATGTGAATCACTCTAACAGTGTCTCAGTTACCAGATCAACTGCTGCAGGATCACTGGGCTTGTGTTCAAGTAAACCTTATTTTTCTTAACAATAGCTTCAAAGCATAAAGAAGAGCAATTCAGGTACGCCAAGAAATTCTTTAATTGAAAAGGTGAAAGTTCTTGGCTCAGTAAGCAAAGAAAACATTTGCTGAGATTGATAAGCTCCACAGTAAAAATGAATCTTCTATCGATGCAAGTGTAAGAAGGATAAAGAAGTTCCTGCTAGTTTTGCTGTTGGATCTCAAATTACAAGTCATGGCCACAGTGCATGGCAGGTGCTCAGTTATAATGGGAAAGGCTTGGTGCTGTCCGAGGTTTGAGAAGTCTTGGGACATACTCCCCTTTCTGTCTGTATGTGGAACTGGAGGGCCCTGGGCTCTGAAGACTTCAACCTCAGTCTCTAGCCAGTGACAGAATGCTTGCCTTGACGAATATGTCAGCAAACAGGAGAGTTGCCGATAGCTGCTGACTTCTGAGCAGCAAAGGATGAAAGGCAGGGAAAACGTTAGCTTACGAAGCACTCTAGTGTCAGAGAGAACTCTCAATGACCTAGAGAATGCAGATAGCCACTAATAACCAGGCAGCAGAATTTGGCTATGAATTCAAACTCAGACAAACAAACCGGACAGCTCAGATGTGGATGATGGAGAACTAGGAAGCAGAATATCTTGCTTTTCTCTAGCTTTTGGCAGAGAAATACAAACAATGCCAGATTACTCACATGGATGCCAATGTTAACAACGCTGATCGTTTTCTTTCTTTTTTCCATTTGCCTACTCAGCTGCTCAAATTACCACTCATTATGAAAAGCCAACACAAACATGCTGTAAAGAGATGTTTTCCATGGCAACAACTCTTCAAGTAACTGATCAACACCGACAAAGTCACACAGCCTCTGGGGAGAAGAGGGCAGAGAAAGGAGCGGCAGGCTCCTGCCTTCTGAAAAGACCCTGGGCTGGAAAGCTGCAGCCAGCCACTCGAGTGACTCAAATGACAATGCCCACGCTTTGCCAGACTGGCTATCGGAAGATAAATGAGGCTCCTCCAGAGCTGGAGATGATCAATGTGACACAGGCACCAACGTCTCTGAATGAAGTCTAAAAATAATCCAAACTGTGTGTTCTAATTCTAGGCCGGCTGGTTCTCTCGCTGCTCTCCAGGGGCAGGACTGATTGCTGTTAGCCATGCCAAAGCCGAGGGCCCAGATCTCAGGAACACAAGCAGAGGCCTTAGGAGGCTCTGCCTTCTGTCCCTGTCCTCCACAGAAGCGTTGAAGAACTCTGACAACTCACCTGTAGGGTCTTTATTACAGAACGCAGAGCAGGGTGAAGTAATTTTTAGATTCTTTGGAGAGTAAGATCCTCTACAGCACTATTATTATTTTTTTCAGAATAGTCATGATCATTTTTAAAAGAAAGGTAAGTTAATTTAGACTACTGTAGCTAGGAAGAAAAACATGTCCCCTCTCTTAATTTGTATTTACCATGCAAGTAAGGCTAACTACAGATATTCCTTGTTTAACAACTGACCTGTTAAACAACTGTTCAGACTTATAAGCAAGGCATGCTGTTTGGACTTACAACCTTTTTTTGGAGTACATCTTGTTTATAAAGCCCCAATGTCTTTTTTTTGTACTGTATACCTTGTTTATACACGACTGTAACTTTGCTGATTAGACTGTACAGTACAGTACTATAGTTTTATGTTCTGTTATACATTATAGTACTGCACGTAACAGTTACACAAATAAAAGCAAAGTCATCAAGTTGGAGTTTCCTTTGACCATTTTTTTTGTTCTGAATATTGTAATGGACACACTATGCGTATACAATTCCTCATTTGGCAACTAACTCATTTAATGACCTAGTTGCAGCACCCAAACTTGGTTGTTCAACAAGGACTACCTGTACAGTAACACTACTTTCGTAAACTCTTTAACTCACCAGCAATCGATGTTACAAATAAAAATACTCTAGAAATACTTTAGGAGTAAATTTGGTAGGGAAAAATCATTATATGCTCAAAAGACATTGAAGTTAGTAAGTTAAAATTCTGAACTCAATGTTTAAAAAATAAACAGTACAAAATAATACACTGTCTCATCATAAGTATCGGTGTTACCACAATTAAAAAAATACATTGGAACAGTTCACTTTTAGAACAAATTAAATAACAACAAAATCAACTATAAACGGATTCAAGAAAAACAGTTCTCTATTAAATTGAGATTATAATTCCAAAGAGAGCATAAAAAATTAAAGTTGCCATTACTAAATAATCCTACAATGAGCACTTTTCTTGACTTTACATATGCTATAATTTTTAATTTTTTAAATATTAATTTATTTGAGACAAGTCTCACTATGTGGTTCAGGCTGGCCTTGAACTCACTACATAGCATAGGCTGGCCTTGAATCTGCAAGGATCCTCCTGCCCCAGCCTCTGGAGCGCTGGGATTATAGGTGTACAACACCACACCAGGCCAATTTTTATAAGCAAGGAAGAGATTAAAAGGAATATGCAATGTAGTAACTACTGTTATTCTCCTACTATTTTGTTATAAAATTTTGTTTTACCCTTTTTTCCATAAAATTTTTTTAAAAAAGTTTAAATGAAAAAAGATCAAGAAATACTGTCTCCCTATATACTCACAGCCCCAACCTTGAAAGCCCTGAAAGACCTGGCTCTCAACTGTAACAGAGCAGTCTGCAGTCCCTACGCATCCAAGCCTGGTGGAAATTCAATGCCCTAACTACAGTGCTGTCTCAAACTAGCAGGGCTGCAGGACTAGGTCTTTTGATTGTTTTGTTTTCTGCCTTTTTACATCTCCAATTGACTGTGGGCCAAAGTTTTTGCACATTTTTTTAATTAAAAAAAAACAACAACACAGAATTACTGGGAATGTGAAAACTTCTCCCAAAACACACAAATCACACATTCCAATTATAAAAATTACTATCAAACTAATATAAAAGTTCCTAAGTGCTTACTCTTGATTTCTGCCCTTCTCTTGTCCTAGGTTGGCCCATGGGCCACGCTTCGTGGGATCCTGGACAAGTCACCAGCCTTCAAACAGATGAGGAAATAGAGCAGAGGAGGAAGTAGAGCTACTTGGTCACTTTTCTCTCACAGGTGCAGCTCTCCAGAGCTGGTCAGACAGCCTTCACCCATGCATTCCCCCAGGTGCAAGCTTACTCACAGGGTCAGCCCAGGACACACCAGTCTGCAACGGCTGAGGTGAGCGTCGAATTCTAACCTATCTACCTGCCCTCACCTCCACTTGTGCGGCTCTTAGAACTCTAGGGAACACAGCTGGGAAACATCTCCAGCTACGTGTTTTATGGCCCATTACAATCCTAACATTCGTTACAGCCTAGGTCAGGGGTGGTGAACCTATGGCATGTGCGCCACACAGGCTGTTTGTATCACTGAAAGCTCTACAAGGTTTGCCATCACTGTCCTAGGTGATTTCATAGCACTGAGCAACAAGAGAGGAACAAGCGTTCAGGAATAAAGCAGGGCCTTTTTACTATAATAGGCAATTCCCCAAATTCTTACAAATTGTACAAATCTTAAAACGATCACTAAGTTTTGGACTTTTAACAACCACCTGAACTTGCAAGTGGGGTCCTCTGTCAGGCTCTTGGTCACTGGCGAGGGAGGGCCTGAGTTGGGCCCCAACAGAGACCTAAACCCCTGCACCTTAGTCCCTGATGGGTGCCTTGTACAAGAAGCAAGGCTTTGCCTTCTCACCAGCATGCCCCGACTCTCTAAGCCACAGGAAGGCTCCTCTTCACCTTATTTTCATGTCATAGGATGAATGACATCAGGGAGAGTGTTATTTCCACCTTCCTGGCAGGAGGGACAGACAAGGAAAATGAGCTGGTATTTCACTCTTCTGGTCCCACGTGAGGTCAATCTGGGTGTCAATCTCTTATTATCACAAAAACACTTAAAGCCAGTTGCTTGATCTGTCAACAAATGAAAAGCCAAATCTAATCCTTCAGGCCCAACCTGTACCCTGGCAAAACTCTACCTCAGCAAAAGAGCTGCATGATGCCAGCCTCTGATGCTGCCTCCTTCGGCCCCGCTGCCCGTCCGCTCTCCTTAATGAAAGTCTTCTCAAGAAGCACTGGGTGCTGGTCTACAAGACAACGTGCACCTCGGTGCTGCAAAACAACTTTCCAGACAGCGCTGACCCACTTTCTCCTTTCTCACTCCTCTGGAAAGTGAGGCAGGACCCAGCCCTGTTTGAAGTCCTTGCTGCCAGGAGATGGCCCGTTTATGTCTCTTGTCCTAGGACAGGAAAAGGATGCACTCTCAGCCCCATGTGCTAGGGAGAGATAAGACCTGAGATTTCTGTCCTCAGCCCTTATCAGCTCTTCCTGTGACTTTCCAGAGCAGACAGCACCATGACTGGCAATAAACTAAAGCAGCTGGGGGGGTGGGCTGTGAGTGGCTGCGGATGCAGGAGCGAGGGAGGGGTGCAGATGAGGAAAGAGAAAGTTTTTCATGTATCTTAAAATAGTTTGGTTCAAATGAAATTGCCTTTCTCTCTTTTTAAACATAGATTTTGCATCTCTGCTTGTTAAACTGCAGCAACAAGGACAGTGGTTTTATAACTTCCTTTTGGTGGGAATGAGCCACAGTGCCTGCTTTGAGCCCTGCCCCTCACAGCCTTGTGCTACCAGCTTCTGGGCACGTAGCACAGCGGATCTGCCGTGGGACCCTCCAGCGGGGCGCCTGTGAAGCAGTGGCTGTGGAGGGAACGCCTTCTGTAGGCACGCGAGCCTCCACTCAGCTTTGCTGTAATGCCTGTGGACTCGCTCACTGACACAGGTCAATTCCCATTCCATACTGTGAAGGAACAAGCGAGGCTGTGGGACACACCTCCGAACACAGAAGGATGTCATTGATGACCTGCTTTGTTCTGCAAGGAACTGCTCCTGTGCCACCAAGGGTTATGCTCTTCAGAAATCCTGGCCTTTTCTGGGTGGGGGAGGAGGAGCAAATGTAGCTGCTGGAAAGAGCTAGATTCACCCAAAATCTGGAAACTGCATAGTTCTCTTGATTATGTCTTATAGCTAAACTTAGATTTATATTGGTCTGTCTAAAAGGGTAGGCTTTTACCATAACACACTGTGTACAAAGACAGGGAAAATCGAGTAGGGCAGGACAGGGTGAGCATCCCATTATGAACAAGCAGCTGCTGGGGAACTTCAGGAATGAGGCTAATGCTTCCCCAGGTATCCCATTATCAAGACAGGAATTTCTGTTGCCAGGCTTAGAAAAATCACTCTTCTCTTTTGGAAAGTCAGCAGAGACATAGCTTGTGGAGTCTTCAGGCCCGCCTGCGACCTAACCAAAGCTTCTTTTCAGGACCATGTTCACATACAGGGGCTGCTCAGCCTGACCTGACCCGGGCCACAGCCACTGTGCAGATGAAAACTCTGGGAGCTAGGTTCTGCTTGCGGTCTGCACTGAGTTCAAACTACAGAGTAGTAAACGAACACATACTATTGTCAAGAGAATAAAACGGAGAAGGTAATCAAGAGTCAACAGGCACACAAGACACATTTTTTAAAAAAGCAATTCCTAACACTGAAATGGAACGAGTTGATTCTATAACCAGTTGGTTGAACAGCCACACAGAAATTCCACACAACTTTAAAACAGTTATCTAAAGCACACACAACAGAATTCCCCCCAGGACAAGGGGACTGCACCCCCAACTCCATGAATCTTCCTTCTCTCCCTTCTCCCCGTCCCTCTTTCTCCTTTGGAGTATAATCAAAGGACTGGGATAATCAAGTTCCCAGGGTTATTTCTGTGACTACATATAAGTGTGTATATAAGGGGAAATAAGCAAATGAGTAATATGATACTATGTTTTTATTTCTAGAATCTATCAATTCCAGAAATTCTGTATGTGTAAATTTAAAAGATGAACAAAGTTAAGCCCTTATGGTCCTATGAATTTACAATCTGAATAAAACTCCTAATACACCTTATTATTACAAAAATTCATACTCTATGTAATGAAGTATAGAAACAAATGCCTAAATCATGGTAAAATGATGTGTCTGGGTCGGGGGCAGGCTGCAAAACTGGTACCAGATTGGAAGGGAGCTACTGAATACCATTAGGAGCATGTCAAAAATACTAAGGTTGTTTTTATATAGAAATAAGGGGCTTTTTATGTTAATTTTGTATCCTGAAATGTTACTGAGTTCATTTATTAATTCCAATAATTTTTTGATGAGGTCTTTATAGAGTTTTCTGCAAATAAGACTATAGATCTTCAAAAGAAGCTGCTTTTATTTATCCCTTTCCAACTGAGACTGTGCACCTCTTGTCTGATGACTCTCACTAGCACTTCTAGAACTATGCTGAATAGAAGCACAAGAATAGGCTTCCTTGCCCTGTACCAGATCTTACTGAAAAAGCATTCCGTTTCTCCCACTGACCCTTTATTTAGCAGATGAGGAATTGGTAATGGAATGCAGGGCTTCAAACATGGCAGGCAAATGTTCTAGCATAGACAGACACATTCCCAGCCCTAGCTGAGGGTTTTCCATAGCTGGCCCTTTTTAAGTTGAGGTACTATTCTTCTCTATCTAAGCCACTGAAAGGGTAAGGATGGTGAGCTTTGTTTAATGGTCTTTCTTCATCAGTCTGTTGTCTAGTAGGTTAATATGATGTTACCAGATTGACTGATTTTTTTTTTGGTTTTGGTTTTTCTCCGGTACCAGACACCGAACTCACGACCTTGCGCTTGCCAGGCAGGCACTTTGCTGCTGAGCTAAATCCCCAGCCCCCAGATTGACTGATTTATAAACGTTCTACGAATGATTCTGGGAAACTGGATTTACTACATGTAAAAAAATGAAACTGGACCCACCTTATTCCATGCACAAAAGATTGAAAGAAACATAAAGATACGTCAACCAACTATGTGTGATCCTTATCTGAATCCTAATTCAAAGATACTATAAAGAAAACCAAAACTTACATTTATTAAAGTTGAAACTTGGAATAATGGCATATGCAATTATTACCAATTTTTCTATGGCATAATAATGGTAATGCAGTTATACACTGAAAGAGCCCCTCACTTTCAGAAATAAATACTGAGGTGCTACAATGTTTATGAATAAAATGTTGACTTCTGGGAGGGATGGATTAGTTTTGAAATCACCAAGAGGCTAAGCATCTGGGAACCCTGGCCCTCTGTCCACACTGATGGGCCGCCACGCTATGTTTGCTGCTCCCCCAAAGGGCCTGCTTTCTCAGCCTTCGACTCTGGCAGGCGCCTTCTTCTCTTCTCCCTAGAAGCCTCTCAACCTGCTAGCTGCCAGGAAGATGCTGCAAATGCCCCCTCCTGATCTCTGCAGGCAGACTCCACCGCCCACCTCAGGCACAGCGCCTCGGGCCTGGGCTCCAGCTGACTGGTGCCGGGGGCTTCCTGAGCGGACTGTGAACAGGGAGTCTGCTTCACGCCTCTAATCACCCGTCGTGCAGCAGTGCTCCCGGACGGCAGGGAAAAACCAGCTGAGTTAAGGAGGCAGGGAACTAGACGGGAAGAAAACTATTAAGCTAAGATTTCTCAGAAAGAAGAAATCATGGGAGATTATGCTGAAACTACCGCTCTGTGTGAGGATACGGAGCCAGCTGAAGCCTGCTGCTACAGTTTCAAAACACTTATGACTAGAAAGGAGCTGTCGCAGATAGCTAACTCTGTTCATTCAAAGACCAACCGCTCCTAATGTATCAGCCTCACAGTTCTAGACCCTTGTAAGGATCACTGAAGGCAGCCTAAAGTGAACAGTGACCAATGATAATCGTGTCAGGCAGTAGGATTCCAAGTGAAGTCCATTAAGAAACAAATGGCAGGAAGGAGAAACTTCTGCCTCCAGCGCAGTGTGTGCTGCGGAGGGGAGTGTGAGAGGGAGGAAGCGTGCTAAGTTAGATGGCTGATTTCACCCAATGAGTGGTGTTACTGTTCTTTTATTTTTTTATTTAGAGAATACATTATTAGCTTCTCTCATCGAACCCACATAGATAAGACCTAACATTTAATACAATGCGTTACCCTTGTACAAATACAAAAAAATTAAATCTCACGTTTCTGGACCAACATGGCTGCTTATTTCTGTACAATGCCAACTCAGCATGGTAAACATGGTAACTTTTTCCAAAGCTGACAGCACAGTTAAAGTTTCTAAAATTTCAAATTATCTATACATAAAAACCAGTAACAGCAGCATGTTACACATCAATAGCAGCAATAGCTTTTACAGGTTCTGCAGTCATCTGAACAAAACTATTGACATTCAGTATACTCCACTAAAAAAAAAAGAAAGACAAAAGAAAAATACCCAGAAAATAACGAAGTTTTATTACTGTTGTGGTACCTGGTGCCATTTTTCTTATTAGCTTCTTAATTATCATCTGGAAAGAAAACATTCTAGAGTAAGTGATGTTACTGCTTAACTTTAGAAAGCACATGGTAGGTACTTTGTTTAAAAGATCAGAAAGCTGTGTGTGGTGGCACATGCCTATAATCCCAAGTACTCTGAGAGGCTGAGGCAGGAGGATCACAAGATTGAGCCCAGCCTGGGTAATTTAATAACTTAGTGAAACTCTGTCTCAAAAAAAGAAAAGAAGAGAAAAGAAAGGAAAAGATAAGGCCTGGGGGATGTAGCTCAGTGGTGTAAAAGTCCGAGTCCAATCCCAGTACTGCAAAAATAAATAAACAATACAAAGTAAGCAGGCACACAATGTCTACTCTGAAACGTTAAGGATTATGGAATAAGAAGTGGATAGATGTTTTAAAAGCCGATACTTTCTCTACACGTTTCAGTAATAAACACAGAAATAAATGAAACCCCTCTTATACATTCCCAGCGTCTACCTGGTTTCCTGTAAGAGCTGCCTTCCTTGTAGAAAGAGTGCTGACATTCAATGTTGAGATTCACATAGGTGAAGCGCATGCCCCATGTCAGCTCTTCTGTGTGTGCAAATAGAAACCCCAAGTTCCTTGAAATCAAAATACTAATTAAATGAAGCACCTGTCAGAAAGCTGCTTGGAGTTCAGGCTCACAAGATGCTTCAAAGCTGGCCACGGAAAACCCAGCATCCTCACCCGATGTTAACAGTCTGAAAATTACAGAGGAGACCTGGGCAATGTCAGAACGAGGTCACCACAGTTCCTTTGCTTGGAACAACTCTTTTTGATGCAGAAAAGATAAATCTGTCAAAGAACAGCAGATGACAAATCAAAGAAGTCCAAACCGTTTCAGCCTTGTGCTCCTTGGCAGAGACCGGCTGCTGCTCCAAGAAATTCGGACTCTGTCTGAACTTCCTAGAGGCTTGGGCTGTCTCAGATAAGAACGAGCAGAACCGCTCAAAACAGAAAGCCCACCAGTTGACTCCTAATAAATAGATGGAACTCAGAATTGAAATCCTTCCAACGAAAAAGCATTTGGAAAAGTCCCACAAAGTTTCAGGCTAAAGACTGAGTTTTACCTGTAAACCTTTGGTTGTTATAAACGAGTCCCAATGGAATTATATAAGATTACAATTCAAAGACTGATGAGAATTAACAAATATACTAAACTACACTTGGAGCTACTAATGAAATTCTACTAATTCAGTGTTAAGTTTCAGCTGGTTCTTGTATTACTATGAAAGCAAGTTCTCAAGTCAGAATCTTTCTAATTTTAATACTTTACTTTAGAAGCAAAACTGATAAAAGACAAGATTCTTAAGACTCTACCCAATAGAGTTCTGGTGATAAGCTACCCAAATGATTTAATTACTGTCTGACTCACAAAGAACTCCTAAGGCAGAGGCAAATCTTTATTTAAATTAACTTAGAAGAAATGTTTTCAGGTAGCTTCGAGCCATTTAGTGGTGTTCACTTATGTACGAACATTTGCTGTACTAATTACAATTAGTTCTTATAATAGCAGTCCCACTGGGACAGTTTAAACAATAAGCTGGGGTTGAAGCTGTTTTTTCCTCTAGAACAAAGGTTTGTAAACCCCAAACTCAAGTAAGAAAGAAAATCTCGAAGACAAATACTGTACTTCTTACAATAATAGGCTGACTGAAAGACAGAAAGACAGAAAGACTGACTTGCAGTTACCCATGTGTGACTGTGTTGCTCATGTGTGCGTATCCACATGCGTATATGCATAGCACCCCCTCTCCATGCACGGAAGGAGGCAGACACACCCTAAAGGAACACATGTTGATGTACTGAGCACGGTCCTTTCGCTTTAGGAACACAAAGGTTAGGTTTGTTGCCACAAAAATCGTATTAAAGATGATGTCAGGATCAGCTATCTAAAAAGATTCTAGGCCTAGGATATATGTGGCACCCTCAACGCCACTGGTTCACAAACTTAACCACTTCTTCCCATTTTTTTCTTGGTACCGGGAATTGAACCCAGGACCTTGTGCTTGCCAGGCAGGCACTTGTGCTGTTGAGCTCTATCCCCAGCCCTGTTTCTTCCCATTTTCACTGATCACAAATTCCTTATAACCTATACAATTATCCCTAATCCTTCCTTCTTTCCTTTATTCATTTATTTTTTGCTTCTTGTCAATGTATTGAAAGAGTCATCAAAAGTAATTTAGGGAGCAGAACTTTTTGATGGTTAGAGAAATCCACTACCGCATCAGTTTTTGTATTTTTGTTTTTTATAGTACCTGTTCAAATCTGTGATGGTCAGATGGGATAGGATGGGTAAGTTAGCTATAATGTATCATGTGCCACCATACGAAGATGCTTAACTTTTAGGGGAAAATTTTCTTGGGAAAATTAAACCTGATAACTGAACATCAAGGCCAAGTCTGTGAACAGCATCGGTTACACTATTCCTGAGGGCCCTCTCACATGCCTGGCTTACAGACATCTGTGTTACGCTACCAGACAGCTTAGCCTTCTTGGTAAACAGGAATGGTGTCAGTGGCAGGTGTGTTGTACAGTTCCCACGTGGTTTTCCCTAGGCGAGTAGAGCTGGACAGTATGAACAGAATTATAATCCTCCGAAGGAAGGAGGAAAATGCCAAACTCTTTGGGCTTGGCTGCTGCAAAGGTAACCCTTTGCCAGCTTATTTTAAGAAACCTAAGAATGAGTAATAGTGGTTTACTCCCCAAGGCTGACACCTCTCAGCTGGCAAAGCCTCCCATGGTACAGACATCTGGCCTGAGGTCAGCTCCCATTCTGGGGGCAGAGGAAGCCCATGAAACTGCAGGCCGCTCTATGGATCTGGGCTTTTCTGAAGAACTCCCTGTGCAGTTGGCAGAGGACTCAGGTCCCCACCACAGGCCACCTTCCCTCTGTCCTGCTAGTCATGCCTCAGCACCTCCTGTAAGATTCCTGATGCCAATCCTGGGGACCAGCTGCAGCAGCACTTGGGTGCAGGGCCCTTCCTCAAGGAGCTGTCAGCTACTCACAGGCAGTATACCCAAGACCCCTGAGTGATAACTGTCATGGTTCAGCACCACACTTCCATCCTCAGCATCTCAGCACACAAGTCAATGTAATGTGTTTGATCATTTTTAAGACCTCCAAGTGGTCCCCTGGCCTGAGTGAATTCCTTCAAGAGCCAACAATCATTCTGTGTGAGTTGGGTGGGGGTGGGGGTAACGTGTGTTCTAACGACAAAACTGTATAGATTTTAACAATTTGACTCTTGGCCAATTTTTCCCAAAAGATGTGCTATTTTTAATGTGAAACTTTGCAAAAATAACATTTTACACAAACATATACATTGTGTTATAGCAGAAACATCTATATTTGACATTTGACATTACACTTTCTGACTTCAGTACTTCAGAATAGATTACAGTATTGACACCGTCTTTCTTATTACATTGTATGTTATATGACAGCAGGTAATGTGGCTGGTAAAGAGCCATAGAAGTGAAATTAATGGTGAGAGTGGGTCCAGCAGGGATGGTCATGCATGTTACAGAAGGGTGGTGCATTATGGAGCTTTTTAAGTCACTTACCAGTCCAATTATTTAAATACAGAAGGACCAAAAATTGCATATTTTTCATTAATTTTTATAAAAGGAAGTATAAGAATGACAATTTTATCAAATTTATTCAATACAAGAATCGGCTGGTTGAAATGACACCTGCCACTCGGGGTAAACTGTTAAGTGGTTAAAAATTGGAGATACTGTATTAAAGGATACTATGATGACAAAATCTACAAAATTCAAAGATCCTCGAAATTCTATAAGACAATGCACAGTGTCTTTAACAATAAACTCCAAAGAAAAGAGAGGAGGAATTGAACCTACTAGTTAAAAGGCCGTGGTGGTGCATACGTGCAATCCCAGCACTCAGGCTAGAAAGGAGGGCTGCCTTGAGTTCAAAGCCAGCCTGGGCTACAGAGCAAGCTCCAGGCCAGGCTGGGCTAAATAGTGAGCCCCTGTCTCAACCAATCAATCAATCAATCAATCAATTATTAATCAATGGGTCTAAAAATTACTGCCAGTGAACTGCAACATGCAGCCTATCCTAGGACCCTGATTCAACACATACAGAAATTAAAATATTATGAGACTAGGTAAATCCAAATACTGACTATGTTTGATGATACGGAGGAATCATTTTTTAGGCTGTGACAATATGTACCTCGGAGTCCTTATCTTTTAGACATATACACTAAATACAGATGCGAAGTAGTATGATGCCTATGTATCACGTCACTGATAAGGGGAGCGAGCAGCATAGCTGGAAGCCACTACCTGGGGAACAGGTACATAGCAACTCATTCTCTCTGCTTCTCTAGGTGTGCAGAGTGGCTGGTATGCAGTTAATAACCCAAGTGAACACGGCCACTAGCCAGCTAACGACCCATCACCATGACAGAAACATACCCATGGGCTCTTGCAGAAGCAGCAGGCCGGAGAAGCCAGCCCGGCAGAAAGGTGACCATGGCACGCTGACTCAGACAGGAACAGAGAAGCACGGAGCAGTGTGCTTCCCTTATGAGATCATGCGCTGGCCTCCAGCAACCACTACTAATGTTAGAACAGGGTTTTTCCCTGAAAGAGTCACAAATCCTCTCCCCAGCAAAACAGGAACTGACCTTAACAGGAATATTATGTAATTCCAGGGAACTGAGGAGACTGGGAAAAGGGCCACAGGATGAAGGTGGAGGTGGAGATCTAAAAGCAGAGCCCCTTGAGAGGGATGGGGGGCCAAACCTAGCTCCTACTTCCTTCTGGTGCTCTAGCCCTCTTGAGCTTCTTTCCCGGGACAGAGGCGAGAGGAATCTCACACTCTCCACAGCTGACAGAGTGACTGGACTCCTGGGTCGTAAGAAGGAAAGTGAGCCTGTGAGGGCTGGTGAGCAGGGTAAGCTGCCTTCCTCCCCACCTCCCACCACGCTGCTGAGGTCTAATCGACAGCTACACGCTCCATATATTTAAGGTGCACAACACGATGACTTGATACATGAACACACCGTGAAACAATTACCATCATCAAGCTCATTAGTACCCTCAGCACCCTGCGAAGTCACCCACCCAGTGTGTGTGTGTGCATGTGCGTGTGCACATGGTAAGAACATGTCGGTAACACATTCTTATTCACCACCTGGTGGACAGTGGCCTCCAGAACTCACAACTACATGTTGGAGCCTCTGACCAATAGGGAGTTCCCTTTCACTGCAGAAGGCACTTAGGCAGAGGGGGCAACATGTGTCATGGCCTCAGAAGCAGCGGCAAAAAAGCAAGCTCCCAAAGAGAGAGGAGGTGGTCAAGGCAGCCTGTCCGCTTTGGACAGGCAGGGAGGTGCATGCATCACCACCACGACACCCTCCCACCTGCCAGGCTTCAACTATGGGTATCTCTGCTCTCCACATCATGGGTTTTTTTCCTTCTGCCTAAGGTGTATCTAGCTCTTAATTTTTCAGGAGTGAATATGTACCACTTTCATAATAACAAATCACTGAAATTACAACACACATGTAAAAAACTCCTGCATGCCCAGGGCAGCAGCACTCTCCACTAGCCCCACATTAGGTCAGACTGCTGTCTTCCTCCCTGGCAGGTGCTATCCCTTGTCTCTGTATCCTTCTTTCACTTCCAGAGCGACCCCATGCTTCTCGCAGGGCTCTTCTGCCACTGAGCTGTATGCCGTGTATCTGCAGGGAGGCTGACAAGGCTGTGATAAAGCCTGCCGCCCAGCATGGGATGGGAACAGGAGCCAGAGGGATGAATGAGGCTCATCAGAAGACAGTCCTTATCGGAGTCCTTATCTTTTAGACATATATGGGTAGACGTAGGTGGGGACATGAAAAGGAAACACCTCACAGCACCAGGTGAAATATACAATAAATAAATAAAAAGGTTAGAGGCAATAAAATGATAGGCAAGTGAAGGCCCAGCAAGAGGGAACAAAGCAAGAACATAGCTATGAAGTAGGCCTGAGATGATGGACAGGCTGCCAGGCTCACCAGGGCCCTGACTAGTTTCCTCCCCCAGGGAGCCCACCGCCCCTACCCCCAGGCTGCCCCGCTTTCTCCACTCTGCGCCACAACTCCAACTCAGGCTTCCTTCCAGTGCCTTTCTGGTCCTCCTTTTGCCTGGGTTACATTTCATCTCACCCTTCCCACTCTCATTCTTGTTCTCATACCTCCCCTCCTACAAGGCAAAAACAATCCTGCTCTTCCTGCATTTCACACCTCTCTGGAGCTCTCAACAACAGCAGAGAATACATTCTAAGCCCCCAGCATGTATCTACTAATGAAAGCCTCTCCTTTTTGGAGCCTAGGTTCACCCTAAAAGTCGAAACTAATTTGCAACAAGACTTTCTTTCTTGTTGATACCAAGCTGCCCCTCAGGTGTCCCAAGCCTGTGGTGGCTTCCAGCCCTTGCCAGCGGAGGCACACGAAACAATGAGATGTACATAGCCTTGGCAATAGCGGTGGGCAGCTGGCTGCTGGTGGGATGGGAGATGATAGGCCCAAGGGCATCGGCGCTGCCCTCAGCCTCAGTCCATTACCCCAGGGAGGGGGGAAACTTACTCGTGAAACTCCAATTAGATTTAGGCCTCAGTATTAAGTTGGGAAGAGCTACATTCCTGGGAGAGGACTGGTTGGTTATTTCTCTTCACAGAGCCCCAACCCTATCTCTATAGCTGCCCCAATGTGCTAGAGGGATCTGCTAGCTCCAAATGGCTTTCTGAGTATGCATCAAATCTAAGCTCAGTTAGAAAAGTAAGAGTGGTGGTGGCCTCTTTCAGGCAGTGCCCGAGGTAAAGAGCTCGCATCTGACCTGCGGTGGTGCTGCTGCTATGGTTCCCACCCAGGACCCTGCAAGTCCTGCCCTCTTCCATGCTGACTGGTAGAAACAAGCTTTTGGAGGCCCTGTGTCACTGAGGGTCACCCAGCTCTACCTCAATCTCTACCACAGGGGTTCTTTGCACTGGCAAAGGCGCAACCCAGAATTCCCTGCTCTGGCTGGGACTGCTGCCTCCTTCCGCTGGCTCTCAGGATGGCAAGGGGTAGCGTGGGCACATGTTTGTATCTGCTCATGCTCCTCATCTGAGTTTTGGGATGAAGGCCCAGTTACCTAGGCACTGATTGGATGCACACAGGTCCTGCACACCTTGGTAGGCCCCTTGTCCCCTCCAGACGCTTCATACCTCACAGCTGGACAGATCTGGCCACCTTCTGTCCTTCTCAGATTACCTGGTCAGCCCGCCACCTTCACAGCAGCCCAGCCCAGTACTTGGGACTGAACACATGCTAGGCAAGTGCTCTACCTCCGTGCTACAGCCCCAGCCTTTAAATTCTGAGACAGTCTAAATTGCTCAGGCTGTGCTAGAAACTGATGATCCTCTCATTTCAGCTTCAAGAGTGGCCAGGTCTACAGGTGTGCACCACTGCGCCTTGCCGGGCCATGCCTCAAGCATAAAGGTATTGGGCTATACCTGGGTGATCCATGCCTTCCCTGATCCATAGCACTGTGTCCTCTTGTCCAGGCCTAGGGGTCAGGAGAGTTCCTGGCACACAGCAGGTGCTCACGGGCTGGTTTCAGGGTGAGCAGATGAAGGAAAACACATTTACCGTGAGCAGAAATGCTCAGTGACCGAATTGCGAGACTTCAAGGGCCATGCCACATGCAGCGCACAGCGACTGTTCATTGACGCCATTTTTAGCTCCTGACACTAACAGCTGTATCTACAGGGAATTTAACAGGAAAAGAACTAGTGAATGGACAGGACTACTGCAATGGAAATCTGGTCTGTGGGCACAGGACTCTGGACTGATAACAAATGATACCCCGTGTGTATTACTGACCTGCATGAATTACCTTTAATGTATGCAACGCCACATAGACAATATCATACAAACCATTTCAATGGGAGACGCCGACTTTACGACCTATTCTAGCCACTTCTCCGTTCTTTCCAGTCAGGCACTTTTCACCCCACCCCACGCCCTGGCAGCCCAGCCAGTGTCCTCGCCACAGCAGGGCCAAGTCTGCCCCCTGGGACGTGCTTCTCAGTCCTCCACTCCAACCCTCATCAGCCCCTGCTGAATGCGTGCTCCCTGTGGGCACTTGGCTAGGAGAGAAATAAAAACGACAATTAAAGCCGGGGCTTTGTACTGCGGAAGCTTTTAGAAGCACGAGATTAAGGAAATCCTGTCTTCAAACCTATACCTCTTAGTGCTTGCATTCCCTAAACTGCCTGGGTGGGGAGGGACAGTACTAGGAATTAAACACAGTTCTTCCCTACCAAGCTACATCCCCAGCACTTCTCCCCCTTTAAAAAAATAGTTTTTTGAGACAGGTTCTTCCTAAATTACTAAAGCGGGGCTTAAATTTGTCATCTTCCTGCCTCAGTCTCCCAGAATGCTGGGATTACAGGTATGGGCCAGCACATCTGAGACTCTAAACTGTTTTAATGAGAATATTACCTATATAACACTCCAATACCTGGCCTACAAAAACATTTCAAACCAAATTATTATTCATATCAAATTCTTCTGAGTCAGGAGTTGGGTTCCTGAGCTCACTTGGCTAAACTGTTTTGATCTAGATCATTCTGTTAAAAAGGTTCAAATGCCCTAATGCTGAAGAAAGGTCCACTGGCATTAAGGTATTTATTTTAATTACAAAAGGTCACCAATTTCAGCAGTCAAACAAAAACAACCCTACTTTTAAAAGTAAAAGGTGTAGTAAATTTACCCGTCATTGGGCCTGGGGATCTCTGTCAAAGCAGCATGAATACTGCTAATGTTGTTGTAACAGAGCAGGACAACGTGAGTCACTTGTGAGGGTTTTCACATATTCCGTGTTACCTGTTCTGATCTAACTAAGATAACTGAAAACAAGTGTTACTGCAGTGAGTATCCATTAACAGATTCAAACAAGGGCAAACACTTCAGCGGGGTGTGTGAAAACTACGCTGTTCAGCCGGGCTTCTACACAAGAGGGTGACCACATCCAAAGATTTAGGAAGACTTTCAATCCAAGCAAAAATAAACTTTTAAAATAGACTTGCTTGACTGCTTATTGTTGTTTGTGTTTGACATGATAATTCTTCACTGATTTTTCTTTTCAAAAAGGATACTGTCATGGAGTGGCAATGAAAGAATATTTTTAGGAATCTGTTCTTAAGACTCAAAGAATCAAAGCTCAATCTTTTACTATTTATCATACTTCAAATTTTTAATTACAAACATATTTTTAAATATATTGATTCTAGAAACATCCACAATAACCACCTTTAATCGAGACAGAAAAAAAATTTTCTTTATTCACAAAAAGTAGTATCACTACATACTGGCCTAGACTAAAACAGTATTACAAAGTAAAAAGAAACAAGCCCTTTGTCTGCTACTAGTTTTAAGTTAGTAGGGCCATGCCTTCCAAGTAGGCTTTTAGGATTTAAAACTAAAATCCCAGTGTGTAAATGTGCTTAAGATGGCATTTTGTTTCTGTGACATCAAATGCAAAAAGCACGCTGAGTCCTTCCCAGGAACAGAAAGCCCATTCATCTCCTGCCTTTACCCAGGACAAGTTTCTAGCCCCTGTCACCTTGGGAACTTGAACACTGCTGAAGAAGAGAAGGCGATAATGGAGGTGGGAACTAGAAGTGAACACAGTATAGACAGCTAAGTTAAACAGAAATATTACTTTTTTTTTTTTTTTTTTCCTCTGGTACCGGGAACCGAACTCACAACCTTGTACTTGCCAGGCAGGCGCTTTGCCGCTGAGCTAAATCCCCAGCCCCAAACAGAAATATCAGATGCAGTCCGATAGGGTTGGACCCTCGAGAGAGTCGGGACAAAGGTAAAAACACATCGTGACCATGGCCGGAGACACAGCTGTTGGAGACTAGGCCTAAAGATAAAGACGAAATGTCCAAGCCTACATACTTCCTCAAAAGACAAACACTGAGCCCAATAAAGTCTAGATAGACATCAGCCACCCCGGTGGGTGACCAAGACCTCCGGACGCATCACTTCCTAGAAAAAGTCTTTGTTCTTTTACTTGTTACGTGACTTGTTGCCCCATTGCGGGGGCACTGTTACTTAGGCGACTATACTTGCAAAATTACTGGTTGTTCACAGCTTTAACCCATGCTGTACCCCCGTGGTTTTTGCTCTATAAAACTTTCCCTAAAAAGTGGGATTCCCAGCAACCCACTCGGGCCTCTTCCTGTCTCTCAGGAACTGTACCTCTCCCCTGCAATAAATATTTCTTACGCTTAACCTCTGTTGCTCCTACAATTCATTCTTCAGTTTTAGAGAACATGAACTCAGTGTATCAGATATCTAATAGGTTGGGAGATATAATATTTTCATATTTCATTTCCTATACCAAACATATCACGTTTCCAAATACTTAGAGGGTAAATACTACGCCCATCAAGAAAGTGATTTTCATTCAGAGAATCGGACTTTGTAAATGCAAAAATTTTAAGATTAATTAATGAAAGGAAAAAGGGGGGACATGGGCTAGGTGGAAATCTTAATACCGAAATGAGAAAAGTCACCAAATCTACAGGGTTAAGCGTCATCAAACCTTCACCTCAGCCAGTAAGTTGACAGAAATTTCTTATCTGGCTGGCTACAAACAGGACCTGGCTCCCCCAGGCTTTCTTGGCTTCTACAACCCAAAAGGAACAGGTCCTTTTAAAGTTACCAGCAGCGATTTCCAACAATGTTGCCTTATGTAAAAGAAATAAAATAAAAGTAAAAAAGTCATTAACTTATAACTTCATGGCTTATACTTTATTCTTACTGCTTATTAAAAAAGCCTCCATAAAGATACTGTTAGTGATTCCATTCTTAAAATTAAAATCTACTCTATGTTAGGGTATGTCAAATTATATTAGTAACCAAAACCAAACAGGCTCTTTGCACAAATATCACCTGAATCATAATGCCTCAGCTTCTCATGAAGAACTAGTATGGATGAATACAAAAGCAACTGCTTTAATTACCTAAATGTAATTTAAGAAAAAGTTGCATCGTCCCTGAACAGCATCCCAGGAGTCTCGTGCAGGGAAGTGGTTGAGGACAGACGGCCGGGCAGTGGGACAGCATGGGCACGGGAAGGACCTGCAGGTTCAAGTAAGACAGAGGCGGCTAGAGAGCAGACAAGGACAAACAGCACACACCGCACTGCGGGACGCACGGGGCAGCCTGTGGCCTTCCCGCGACGGGCTTCTGAGGAGCTGTCTGGAGAGCCTGGGCCACACAGAAGAGCTTCAGAATGGAATCAAAGACTCCAGTGATGAGGAACATACAGGTCCTCCCCTGGCCAACTAGAGCATAAAGGAATTTTCAGAGTGAGAGAATCTGCACAGGTCTGATGAGACTCCTGTGTTTTCTACCTTGCATTTCAGCGCTTATCACAAGGCCACTGGTTTACCTCCCAGAGAACAGACCAGGAAAACCAGTGACAATAATTCTCTGGGTATGCTGTCCAGGTAGTGTTCGGTTTGTTTAGTTCTACTTTGGTAAAGCATTTTCCTAAAAACATCTCCGTCAGTTCCCCTGCTGTGGCTTCAGCTTCCACGGTTCCTGAGGACAACTATGGCCCAAAAATATTAAGTAGAAAATTCCAGAACTATGCAATTCAAGTTTTGAAATGTACACAGTTCTGATTTGTATGGCACGGTTCCGTGCCATCCCACCTGGGACATGCACCAGCCCTCTGTTGGGGCCGTCCACACCGTCCACACCAGCTGCCTGAGAGTCACTCAGTAGCCACTGTGGTACCAGGACAGGTGTTGAGGTATACAGTGCCTGAGTGCAAGGAATCCTTATTTTATTTTATAATAGCACCAGAAAGTAGTATGCTAAGGGTGCACCAGGGCATAAAACACACAGGACAGATTAACTCTGGTGCTAATAGTGTATACCAGTGGTGGCGAACCTATGGCACGCGTGCCACAGCAGGAACACAGAGCCTTCTCTGTTAGCACGTGGGCCAAGTCACCCCAGCAGCAAAACACCAGTTAGCAGTTCTTTTCTCTAATATAAAACCTCAGTATTCAGATTTAATTGCAGTGTTGGCACTTTGCCATGAATTGAATAAGTGAGGTTTGGATTGCAGTTTGGACACTTGGTCTCTAAAATGTCTGTCACACCATGTAATACAGGGCTCAGAACTAGTCACAGCTTCAGGCATTCACTGGGGGGCTGCAACATACCCTCAGCTATGGAGGATGACTGCAATGTGTGGGACACATAAGTCCTAGCAAGTTCACACTAGGCAGGTTATAAAAATTCAACGTTTTAAATCAGTGACTTCTTACTCGCCTGAAACACCTCAGCTCATTTAATTCCAGGAGCCATAAAAAAGGCTTCAGAGTCAAATAAGTCACAAGTTGAGAGAGGTATCACATTCATTACCATACAAAAGGCTCTAAGAAAGACGCAATAAAAACCTTGGTAAAGGGGCTGGGGATTTAGCTCAGCGGCAAAAGCGCCTGCCTGGCAAGCGCAAGGTCGTGAGTTCGGTTCCCGGTACCGGAGAAAAACCAAAAAAAAAAAAAAAAAAAAAAAAAAACCTTGGTAAATAATTACACACCTAACCTGGTGCGTCCCAGCTGAATTTAAGCATGTAACTGGACAACTGTCAGCACCCCCACCTGTCAGCAACATCTCAGTTCCAGGGAACACATTTTGAGAAACACTGCCTTACAGCACTGCTGACAGTGAAAACCAAACAAATGAAAAGAACCATGGCTTAAATTGAAGCTGTTCTGGTTCTGTCTCCCTTACCCCAGAGCATGGAGCAATCTGCGGCCCGGTGAAACGCGGAACAGGGAATGCTGCTGCTGAAGTGGAATGTGAACAGGGCCCTCGGGACTTCCACGTCTGAGCCCCTGGCCAAGCTCCAGCACCCTGAGTCTGCTCCTCTCACTCACTTCCCACTTGCCCACCCCTCTGGGCGGGGTGCCTGACGGACCCAGCAGGAGGCAGCACTGGCACTGAACTCTCCACACCAAAAGCTACGAGGTCTCACGACCACACTAAACCACTGGCTGTCTAATAAGGGTCAGCTTAACTCTAACCCTTATCTCTGCACTGAGCTCAGACCTGCCAGGCAGAGCCCCCGCCAGTCAACAGAGGTGTGGCGCAACAGCCTGCCAACAGCATTCTACAGACAAACAAGTTCTAAGTCGTGTAGATTGCTGAGGAGTGTCAGCAAACCATGACTTTATTCACAATAAAGCCAGAATGAGCGATTTAGAAGAAACACTGAAGACCCACAGGGACACCTGAAGTTTCCATTGTGACACCCGAAACCCCCAAAGCATCTTTTGGTATTTTCAAGTAACTTAAAGAAAAAGAAAACTACATTTTTAGTCACAGAACTACAGTAGTTCTTAATAATTTCTTTCAACATCTGGTAATTAGGAACTCGTGTCTTTTCACCATCTACTGGAGAGAGGAAATCTGCACTGACAGCTCCAAGTCAGAAACATCCAGCCATCCGAATGCATTCAAGCACAAAGTTCTACATGGTGACCTGAACATCAACTTCACTTAGTCAAAATTAAAAGTCAAGTATTCTTAATAAAGAAAGTACAAAGTACTGATCTGACTTCTCAGGAGTAACAGCCACTCTGAATTTCTCTTACGTGCCTGACCTGCCTGAGTGACATCTGTTAAATGCCCATTAAGGCACAAGTGTGTGCAGGGACACGTGAACACACACACACGCACAGAGTTACTGAAATGCACAGTCCTCAGCCTAAGGACTGTGAGCATTCCCAATTGACTTCCCCCTGCCATATCCATTTTCCGTAAACACAGCTGGAAACACCAGAATGAGACACTGTGACTACCTACTGCTGTTACCAGGTTTTAACTGGCACATGGCTAAAAGTAGGGTATAAAGGCACACTTTCACTCAATATATATGTAAGACATGATGATGGAAATTACTAAAGAGTAAGCACCTCATTTCATCAGTCAAGCTTGCAGCTAGGACTCCTGAGTAAAAGCAGTCAATGAACTGAGGTGCACGGTGGATATCTAGGAACAGTCCGCTGGCAGCAAGCCAGGCAAAAACAAAATCCTTCCACCTCCTCCTCAGCTGTTTTTGCAACTTTCTCAAAAGGGGAAACCACCTCCTCGAAATTTAGGGAAGGTAAATTCTTTTGAGTCTAATGGCCCAGTCTATGTCTGTGGAAGCACACATGACAGTCCCCTGGAGGCATGACCTGCTCGTCTAGTAAGGCCACCAGATGATTCTGCTAGCTAGAACCTGTGCGAAGAGCTGGGCACGGCGAATCATTCACTGCTCAGTAGCTCCCCCTGGTGCCAGCTTTTCAGAAGACACCGAGTTTTCCCAAACTGTGTTCAAGTATTTGTACTAGATCAACAATTATCACTCAATTTGTCCATGACAGCAGTCAGAAAAAATGCTATTACTTGCCTTCTTTTTCTTACTTACATAGTTACAGTACATTTATGGTGCTGAGCCTATAGATTTTGCCTATGCATCATTTTTTGGTCTACCTATTAGAAAAGTCTCTTCTGATCTTATGAAACTTAAGAAAGTAACAGTTTCTTAAAACTTAAGAAATGCACTTTTACAAAGATAAGGAGCCTCCTTACTTCCCTAGAAAACTGATAAGCTGTAGTATATTTAAATTTTATTTTAATAAAATACAATAGTTAGAAAAGGGTTCTGTTTTTGTCAATTAAAAAAGATTTGATTTTGGAATCTAGAGTTGCTATACTTGGACAAAAGAAATAACTGCAAAAGACAACTTAATTACAACGCAGTTACTTAGTGAGCAACGACTACACCGAGACAGACCTAAGACAAGCAACAACTACACCGAGACAGACCTAAGATGGGACAGTCATGGCTTTGCTGCATGGGCAGGACAGCGACACCCACGCTAAGTAGCCTCAGTTAAACGCTTTATTACAAACTTACACTTATGTTTTACACCATTCACTGGATTTCAATATAGTGGCACTGTTAAGAAGGTCTGGTAAAACTGATCTGACCTCTGACAAGACTGTAAAGGACCTGAAGTGTTCTTGTGCTGTCGTGTTTATGTTACAAGCAAAAGGCCGCTTGGGGACAGTCGCCATTTTCATCTTTCCTCTCCCTGGCTCTACTCTGCACCTTATTCTGCATTCTATACCTGCCATCATAAAGATTCAGGATTCTTCCCTGCCACTCTTGCTTGGCTTTGGTAGTATCCCAAGCGTCCAGGTGAGCAGCCTGACCACGAAAAGGAACCAGGGGAGGGCAGAGCCACTCAGACCCAACCAAGTGGGTGACAGCCCCACAGGGGTCTAATTCCACCAATATCTCCTAGGGTGCAGCTATGAGACTGTGTGGCCCCTGCTGAGCAGAGGCCCTGGCATCTAAGGATAAAGAGTCGTCACAGGAGGACAGTGGTTAAGGACTAAGGACTATGGGTGGGAACATAGATCCTAGGAATGTTATCGGGCTAAGGAAGGTTTTTTTTTCCTCCAGGTTAGGGTAATTTCTGATAGAGCTGGACAGGGACCTTGGTCTGAACAAGGGTCTGGGTTAGCAATGCTGAACATCTGCCACTGCCTGGTCAAGGGCTCGGAAGGTTAAAGTCATGACTGGGAGGCTCTTGACTGGGAGGCCAGAGCCAAGACAGGAATCCAGGTCTCTACGATGAGAAGGCCTCTGTTACTCCCACTTCTCCATGTGTTACTTCTGACCTACAAGATTTTTTTTCTTCTCCGTTTTGATATAAACTACATTCTTCTGCTTCTGCTGTCATTTCTACAAAGTGAGACCTAGGATATAGGACCATGACCTAACAAGGGCCTGATGTATACAATTTGGTGCTATTCTAGAGGTCACGGGATGCAAACATGGTGATATATAAATGAGCCTGTCCAACTTAAGAGCCACCCTGCTGCTGAACTGCACCAAGGCAATCAGAAGTCACCACATGGTTTTAGACAATGCCAGTCATAATTACTCTGTGGTTGTTTTCCTAAAAGTGCTGCCGTGAGTACACTGGGCTTCTCTCAGTCCTGGGTAATAAAACAACAGAAAGGAGCTAATCTGCAGGATCTGAGAGTAAAGCACCACTTCTCAGTGCTGCATTAACCTCAAGGGGAAAAGGATACCATCCTCGTCTCCTGCATGCCCATGAGCTCAAGCCCTTGAGCTGGACCCTGGTGCCCAGCAGGACCCACGTGATAGAGCAAGTGCAGGATCACAAATCTGGGCCCCCTAGAGTCAGTGTAAGACAGCTGCCCCTCACAGAGGGGTGCCCCTACTTGGCCTCATACTACCACAAGCTAAGCGAGACTCAGATAAACTATTTTATGAATATACTGCTACCAAAAGAAGGAAACCTAGAACACAGAAACTTCAATGACTGCTTTCTTGTCTCAGAGATTCACCAGGCTTCACCCTGTAAAGAGGAGTTAGGTGGGAATCAGCAAAGGCGTGAGATGGGTTTCCATCCAGGGCTTGCAAAATCAACCCTCAAGTCAATTTCTCCTCTATGAATAGAGGTGACAATGCATATGATCCAAGCATATTTGCTTGTACTGACTGCCTCCAAGGTATGGGCACTCTATACATGTGCTTTATGCTTTATTACTTTATCAACTGCATGGTAGCCTGGCTCATCACCCATATTTTCCCCAGTGAGAAAGCAGAAACGCAGAGTGGGCTAAGTGGTCAGGTCACTGACCAGAAGCTAAGTCTGGAATTCTCTCCACCCAGCTTATCCTCTCTGAACCTCAGTTTCCTTTTCTAAAAGCCTAAGGAAAACTAGATGGTCTTTTCCTCCAGCTCTAAAATTCTATACTTGTGCAAAGCCATTGTGAGGGTTTAGTGACAAAAGGACCCGAACCTAAGGTTTGACTTTTCAAACGATCAGTACTCACAGAACTATACCAAACCACTGCCAGTGAAGGAGTATCATCCCAGTATCATTCTTACTTCACTCCTCGAAGCTATGAATTTGGATCGGCACCTTAAGAATGCTGATCGCTGAAAGAACAAGGCTGTCGAAACTTAAAGTACTCCTGCCACTCACCGTGGATGTGCTGCTTGCAGAGAGGAACAAAGGAAACCGAGCACACACCAGAATTACCGCAATGTGGCAAACTGAGAGTATTGTTCCTCCAACGCAGAAAGGAAGTAAGCAACATATACGAGTCACAACTGTATCCTACTGATAAACTGGAAAATGTACACAAATGAAAGGATCCCAAAGACTTCAAAGACATGAACAAATTAAAAAGGCAGTTTGGGGGATGGAAGCACTGAGGAATGAAACTGAGGATAATCAAGAAACTTTCCAGGGCCATGCATGGTGAGGCCCGCCTACAATCCCAGCTATTCAAGAAGCTGAGGCAGGAGAACCACAAGTTAGAGTCCAGCCTGGTCATCTTACTGAGACACTGTTTCAAAATAAAGAAGAAGAATGAAAAGGAAGGTGTGGCTGTAGCTCAGCGGTAGAGCACCCCAGGCTCAAACCCTGGTATTGCAAAAACAAACAAACCACCACAACAAGCCACAAAGCCACAGCACACATCTCCACAGCACTCTTCTCTGGAGCGCACAGGCAGGTGTGAGCGAGGCTCAGGGTCTGACCACAAGTGGGTCGCCTTGGCGAGGGGACAAACTTCCACGACTTACACACAACAAGCCGTGCACACACTAAAGACACTTGGTGCGCTTCGCCCCACTGACAAGGGCAAGCCTCACATGTGTATGGAAACCTCTTTTCTTTGGGGATACCAATCAGATCTGCACAGTTCTAATGGGAACAGCCCTGCATGTCTCCCCTTGTCCCATGAGAAAACACTTTCTGAACTTGCTCCATCCCAGGACTTCTGTCTCTCCAAAACCAAACGACAACAAACTCTCAGCCTGCAGCCTCAGCTTGTCTAACTGCTGTGACTCCCCAGAATGGCTTTCTTAAGCGGCTGAGTGGAGACGCCAAAGGGCCTAGAAGGAAGCAGGCATTCCGCTCTTCATGTCAAGGGGTGTCTGCAGACAGGATGCACGCGGCTCCAGGGATCCAGGGGGCCCCCTAGAGGCCCAGAAGCCTCACAACGACGATCCTTCCACCTTTACTCTCGGTTTCCACCCCTGACTTCTGTCAGTACTAATTTACGCGACAAGAAGACACATGGAAAGGAGTAAACTAGGACAAGAGTAAGTTGGGCACCAACAACTTTGTACATGAAAAATGACCAAGGCATTCTGAACTTACTACACAGGGCAATTAAACCATTCTTTGGTAGACCTAAATACGTTTTAAAAACTTGTCATCGAAAAGAGTATTTTTTAAAGAAATTCGCTACAGAAATTTTAGAATATTATATACAAAAATATTAGTGAATTACAATATTCCTACCTACAGTTAGCAAGGTTTGCTGCAGTGTTATACCATTCTTCTGCTCTCTGCTATCGTATTTTGAAGCAAATCCCATATATCAAGTCACTTCCTTAGTCTTCCGGTACAGATCATTAAAAAGTGCAGACATTTCCTCACACAATCACAACCTATTAGCACACCTCACAAAATTCCTCAGCATCATCTAATTTATACCCATACTCAGATTCCCTCTATCTCGTGTATGTCCTTTTATGGTTCAAAGAGGCCCCCACCTCGTATCTGGTTACTTACATCTCTTCGGATCTATTTACAGCACTCATCCACCCCACTACCCTTTTTTTCTCACGCCACTGACTTATTATAGAAACTGGGTCAGTTCCCTTGAACTATGCTCCACATTTGGGATTTGTCTGTTTCCTTATGAAGGCAATGAGCTTGCAAGTCTATCCCCTGTGTCTCCTGTGACTGAAGACTACCAGAGATCAGAATGCATTCAGGAACAACATCCTAGCAACAAGACGCCATGAGCTCAGGTGCTGTCCCACCAGGGACATACGAGGCCTTACTGTTCTGTAGCACTGATCTGCGAGGCGCCAGGCTCTTTATAAGCACTGCACTGTTTTTGTTCTGGTGAAAACAGTTACTAACTATGGAAGTGACTTCTCAGTAACTCTTAATGTAATGGCTAAAACAGCAGATTTTAGGAGTAAGTAGGAACTTTACCATATTTTATAGGGTTACAATTATGAATCAGGGAAATCAATACACTTGATTCTCCCATTAGTATTAAAGAAATTCAATCTGTCAACCTAATTACAACTCAGTTACCTAGTGAGCAACTGCTAAGACACTGAGCCGGACCTAAGACAGGACAGAGTCATGGCATTTGCTCCAAGGGTGAGACAGAAACACCCACGCTAGTAAAAGAGGTAACGAGCTCAGGCAGCACACAGTGATCAGCACATTCCAACAAACGCAGAGTTGGGTGAAAGGAAGGACTGAGATGAGGAAACTTTTCATGAAAGTGTCACACCCTAGAGGGCAGTGACTCTTATCTGTTCTGTTTCTGCAATGTCACTGGAGCCCAGCACAGAAGTGTTGAATAAAAACCTGCCAGGGAAATGACTGAGCAACACTGCATTATGGCTTTGCTCACTGACCTGTACACCTCTTCTTCTCCCTCCTCCACGATGGGAAGCAGGGGCCCTGAAGTGGAGGTGGCAGCAGTCTGGCGACATGGAGCTGGCCAAGTAAGGCCCCGGAGAGATCGGCACTGGGGACCATCAGTATTGGGAAGGTGCAGCAGAGCAACTTGGTGGTCTGGTATTTTGCAATTGTTACTGTGGTAGGGGACTGTGACACAGGACAAGAACATCAGAAATGAGATAATTTGGAAAAAATAGATTAGCTTGAGAAAAGAAAAAGCCGGGCTGAAAGGGGCCACCAAGGGTTATAGCTCAGGGCTAACAGGATTAAGAATAGTTTCAGCAACAGGAATTAAACCACAGATATTAAAATACAAAATCAATGGGACTGTGCTGATCCACCTGGATATGAGAGACAGAAGAGAACTACAGCTCCTACTCCATCCAGTTCATTATCCAACAGTTCCAGGTAAATAAGATACCAATAATAAAAAATATGGGGAGTGCTTTTTCTTTCTTCCCTACAACTCTGAGTAAAGGTTTAGTCCACTCACCAACACTGCCTTATGAAGCAACCCCTTTGATGCTTTAATCTAAAACTCAACTCGAGCAGTCAAGGCAGGGTTCAAGGTCACAAAGGTAGTCACCGACAGGTCTAAGGGCTAAATGGAAACGTTACGGGCACACACTTCATTCCGCTTTCCATTTTAACATCACAACCAGTTTCCATTCATGCTTCCCAAGAGTGCGACCCTGCAGTAGGGAGGCCTGCTCTCCTGGCAGAACACCCTACATTCCTTCTGTGGAAGAGGAGCGTGGGTCTGGGGCGAGGCAACTGACCGGGGCTGGCCTCCTGCAGTATGCGTGGAGGAAGCGTGCAGCAAGGGCAGCACGATGGTGACAAGAGTGCCACACACAAGGCTCCAGGTCAAGGTAACAATTGTGGTGCATTTCTAGAGGCAGAGAGCACTTTGGCAGTCCACTGCACAGAGCTGTAAACTAGGAAGGACACATCTCCATGATACACTTTAGGCAACAAAGGAACTTAGCTGATCACTAACACGGAACGCCGCGCTGAGGGCATGGTGAGGGCAGGACTACCCCCTTCACTTCAGCGTGGGGTTTCTCAGGCTTCTGCAGGCTCACACTTAAAAGGCTGGGGTGGAGGCAGCGTGCGTGTCTGTGTGGGGGTGGGGTATGGAGAGAGGAAGAACTGCGTGCAACAACGAACTATCTAAAATTCAGATCATTTCTAGGGCAATCCTGCCTAAATACACCTTATAAGGGAGTGTATCTGAGTAGCAAATAGAGTAAGTTTTTATTTTCCAGTGGGAACAATGCTTAGGTCAGAATTTGAAAACAGTAACCATCCCACCCTTCCCACTTAAGTATTTTTGAGATACAATAACTTATTACATTCTGCAAGTGATGGATGAGAAAGGTGTTGTTAAATTTTTTAATACACTTTTCCTTTGGTTTGAAAGGGTTCCTACAGTGTGTGTAATCGCCTTTCCTTGGGTAACTATTTCCTTTTGATCCTCGGGCACAATAAGGCTCTGTCCACTTTACAGAACTGGGGAACAGCCACTAGCAGCTCCTCTGAGCTGACAAGAGGCACACTCTCTGCAGACACTGCACCTGTGCAGCTCTGCTGGCCGGACCTGAGCTATACCCGGAGGCCAGGGAAGAGGCTTCACGCCCGGAGAGGGGCCAGGGTGTGAGGTGGGCCCTCCCCACCTCGGACACCAGACCTCAGGCCCCTGTCCCCCAGGTCAGAAAGCTACACTAGAGAAGCTGCCTCCACAGACAGCACACCCTGCGAATTCTGCCTCCTAGGGGCTGCCTAGTGAGAAGGCTAATCCCAGAGATCACCTACAAAGCTGGGAAGGGCTCCCAGGGGTTTGGGGAATCCTCTGACATGACAGGACCCAAAGGCAAAGAGGCGCTCGAGGGAAAGGCAGAAACCCCACCTGTGAGCCTCATTCCATGACTCACTCGGAGATGAGGGACGCACTACTGTGCCCATGAAACAGGGACAGGGTGCTGCCTAAGAAAGGTAAGATGCTGCCTAAGGAATATAAGCCGGGCGTGGTGGCGCACGCCTGTGATCCCAGCACCTGGGAGGCTGAGACAGGAGGATCGATGCAAGTTTGAGGCCAGCCTGGGCTATACAGTGAGTTCAAGGACAGCCTGAACTACATGGTGAGACCCTGTTTCAAAAAACAGAACAAAAAGAATGCATGCATACAAAGAACAATCAGATAATGAGAAATAGATCTAAGAAATTAAAAATATGAGGGCTAAATTTAAAAACAAGAAAATCTCCAAAGAACAATGATACAGAGAAATCTCAGACAAAAGAAAAATCTGAGGAATAATCCAAGATGCCCAAGCAATTAATGACTTTCAGAGAAAATGGCAGGTGGAGAGAATGAAATAAAAGGAAATTTTCCAGAACTAATGGAAAGATATGAAGCTTCTGGCGAACAAAAACACAACCAACTCACATGCCCATGAGATTCTAGAATTTAAAGATAAGAACATGCAAAAACATCCTGCAGGGAGAGACAAAGAAAACAAACCTGTGTGAGGACACCAACAATGGACATCAAAAGACACCAAAGTAACACCCTCAACACTCTCAGAACGATTTTCAGCCCAGAATTTAAACCCAATCTGACATGATTTGAAGACGGAGATGCTCAGACCTGGACCCTTTGGAGAAGTCAGCGGCAGGACGGTGAGGAGCAGACAGGTGGAGGAAGGAGCCCAGGGGGGTGGGTGTGGCCCCCAGCAGGCTGTCCAGCATGGGCAGGAAGAAGAGGTTCAAGGCGGGCAGCCTCTGGGCAGCCACCCCAGCCAGACGCCAAGTGTGCGCAGTACTACCTTAAATGCCCTAGGTGTGGGAGAGCACACAGACTCCGGAGGTCTGTGTTTCACATCAACAAACAAGCCCAAAGCTGTAAAAGGAAATGTTATTATAGCGCACTACTTGGCATAGGAGGAAACAGTATTTTTTGTCATAAAAATGTAAGTGCCAAATAAAGGAACTAATAATTATAACATATCGGTAATTTGAACAGTAAAAATGCCCAACCTAGCAAAACAGAGGTCTAGATATTAAGAATCAACATATCGAAAGTATGAGAATGTAAGACTGTATCAAAATGTGAAGGTAAATAGCAGATAGTTTTAAAAGAACTGCAGATACTGTAGCGAACAGATTTAGAAGATAAAGCAGCAAAGGGTGTGAGTAAAGAATGCTGGTTTCCATTTCAAGCTGTTTGGTGTTGCTTGACATTTTTACTCTGTGTCCATACACTTGACAGAAGTAACAACGGCCAGGTGTGGTCCCATCACATCTGCAATCCCAGCACTCTGTGCTGAAGTAGGAGCATCACAAGTTCGAGCCCAGCCTGGACAACTCAGCAAGACCCTGACTCAAAGTAAAACTTAAAATAGGGAGATGTAGTTCAGTGCAAAGTTCAGTCCCCAGTAACAAAGCAAGCCCATGGCATTTAACGAGCCCTCTCTGTGTGCCAGCCACCGCCGCAAATGCTTTCCCTGTGCTCTCTTTGACCCTCACGTCAACTCTGGTAGGTGACAGGTGATTCTCTCCTTGCTCCGGGTTTAAAGATGAGGAGGTAAAAGCACACAGAGGTTAAGTACCTGCCCCAGGGATCACTGCTAGAGCCAGGAGTTCAACTGAGGCAGTGGGAACCAGAATGTGAAGACCTTAACTTTGAAGGAAGCCAGGAAAAGATAATTTCATAAATTATTTTGAGAAAAACAATCTGATTTTCACCTATTGATAAACCCAGACAGTGAAAACCAATGAATCTAAGACACTGATGAATAAGTACAAAACATTTATTCTCTCATATCTAAAATCCTATATTTTTCTATCAACACCACAAAAATGGAGCCTAAACAGCAAGGGCAGCAGAAAAGAAAAAGTTGGAAAAAAATTGCAGTCACACAAACTGTAGTTAAAAAATGACTAAGTTTCCTTGATATATGAATTTGTTGGAAAACCATTTATCAACAGCCTGTTTCTCTGTAGCAGAGTCCCTCAAGCCGAGAGCCATGTCATTCCCCTTTGACTGATTAATTAGCCAATCAGGGGACATTTTTCATTGTGAGGCATGATGGTTTATTTCAGCTAATGTTTGGTCTCTAATGGCGACATATTAAAGCCAACTCGGCTATTTTAGCCCTGTGGAGTGACCAAAAGGAAAGGAGAGAAGATAAATCAAAAGAGTTCCCTTCAGTTTCCCTTCAGTCCTTAACAAAACCCCTAAGGAGCAAATGGCTGGACCAAAGATCCTCTCCCAATAAAAATAAAGCAAACGAAAGGCATGGTGACTTCAGCCAGCGTGTCCCTCCCATTTCTGAAGAGCAATAATTTATCCTGTTGATTAACAGACCACTGATAGAACAGGAACCAGAAAGTCAATACCTCCCTCTTCCTCTTTTCATCAAAAGCTGTCTGTGCTCAATAGGAAACCGGCTCTGCACTGCGCCTTACTCCAGGGGATGGCTTCAGTGCACTTGGACTCAGAAGAGCCAGGGAGCGGCCCAAGTCCCATCAGCTGCTTTCCCATCTGTCCTGATGACTTGGACGGACACCGAAGTACAAAGCAGGAGCTCAGATCCAGGGAAGATGGACGTGAAAGTTTGCACATCCAGCAGACAACGTGTTTAGTATGCTGCCTCATACCTGCAACAAGATGGAGCTAAGGAGCTGGACTTTGCTATGTGATTCCGCATGTGCACATATAAAACTCCCTAACCCAGCTTCCTGTCTCCGAAAGAGCCAAAGATCCCAGCCAGCAGACAAGTGCACAAATTAAACACGTTTCACTGGTTCTGCAGTGCACCTATTGCTGTCATCACCCAGAATGTACTTTCAGGAGTGCTGCAGGCCTGCTGACAGGCTCTCACTGTCTAAGTCAGACTGCTCACAGTTACAGCTGCATGCAAGGACCATGGGCACAGGAATCTGAGGCAGGATAAGCCATTCAGAAGCTGTTGCTTCTGCTCTCCTGCGCCACCTACGCTGCTGGCCTAAAGTCTGATGATAACTACTGCAAAGAAAAATAAAATAAGGGAGAGCGCACAAGAGTAGCAGGGTGAGTGTTGTTGGCCTTTTTCAATTACAAACAGGGAAATCAAGGCAGGCTCACTAAGATGACACAGATCAAGAGAGGTATGGAGCCATTCCACGCAGAAGAGCCACTGGGTGCTTAAGCTGGCAGTAACAGCAAGCAGGCAGTGTGACAACACTGGGGGTGAGGGACAGAGGAAGAGGAGTGAGACTGCGTGTGGGTGGGGGAGGGGACTGGATCGTGCAAACCAGGCCATGTAAGGATGTGGCTTTTATGCCCAGTGAGACAGGGAAACTAAGAACGGTTTTGGGTAAAGGAGTGACATGGTCTCAATTACATTTTCAAAACCTCACTCAAGCTGCTGTGGGGAAAATGCATGTCAGAAAAAGATCCGCCTAGGCTCCAACAGAGACTTCACTACGCTATATCATAGTGTTTGTATGTCCACCTCCTCTAGCAGAGGACCACGACAGCCCTGATGGGGCCAAGCTCCACTGGGTTTGTATCAGAGCCCTAACTAGCAAATACCAGATACTCATTCTACACAATGGTTAGAAGTTGTAACCTTTAGGGGCTGGGGATTTAGCTCAGCGGCAAAAGCGCCTGCCTGGCAAGCACAAGGTCGTGAGTTCGGTTCCCGGTACCGGAGAAAAACCAAAAAATAAATAAATAAATAAAGAAGTTGTAACCTTTGAGTTTTCTCTGCTTTTCCATTATTGTCTAAGTATCAACAAAGTAGACTTCCCATGGAATAGAAAGCAGAAATATATACAAGCTGTGACGGGCTATTTTTCTATCCCTGGGATAAAGAGTCTCCGAAGTTACCAGTGCTTGAGGATCTGAGATTGGGTCATTGACTGTCCCTGGTAAGCAATCACTCTTAGCTTTTGTGTCTCGAAAGAGGCAGTGTTGCTCCGGTGGACTTCAGGGGGCAAGGGACTGATGATGGAGCCTCCTAAGCGGCTACCCCTGGAGTCTTAAACGGCATTTGATGTCACTGGCGAACAGTTACAGAAGAGAAACTGTCTGTGACTTCTCCAGATAATCTGAAATCCCCTCTCACTTTAAATGAGAACTTAACCTCTATAATTTGTTTTTGCTATCTAATGTCAATGGGACAAGACCCATTTAAAGCATGAGGACAGAAGTAGTCCTTGGTATGGGCCATAAACTAAGTGACACTACGGGACTGTCGTTGAGATCCTAATGCTTTCTATAAACAAACCAGCCCTAACATGACCAAAATACTGTCACTCTTATGGGAGCAAAGACAGCACCTGATCTTTTTTTTTTTTTTTTTGTATTGGGAATCAAACTCAGAACCTTGTGCTTGCCAGGCAGGTGCCTGTACCGCTGAGCTATATCCCCAGCCCACCTGATCATTTTGAAAACTGTTATACTCAGTCCTGTCACCTCCCTGACATCCAATAAATGCTGATAACAAGGAGCTTCTGCCTCAGTTTCATTTTTAAAGCACTGGGCTTCTTATACACAAACTTAATGCTTTCTACGAATCAGTCACAAACCAAATCAAATTCAATGGTTAGGTTCAATGTTGACCTTATGGAGAAACGTGATTTGGTTCATGACTGTTTGCAATCAGAATCACAGAAAGAATTAAGTTCATGAACCAAGGTACCACTATACTCTAACAAAAATGTCTATATTTCTACCCAATATTGTTATCACTGGAAGACTTTTCCTTTGGACATTATTTATCTTAAATATCAATTAAAACAAAAAAAAATTTGGGGGGGGTACTGGGAATCAAACTCAGGGCCTTGCGCTTGCACCACTGAGCTATATCCCTGGCCCTAAACAAAACTGATACAATAAAATTGCTATCTGGCAGAATGGCGCCCAAGGGCCCTTTTGCTAGCCGCCTGTGAGACCAGGAGGACTCGAGGCAGAGTGAGCTCCTCAGTGTGTTCGCAGTAAGCACTCTGTGTGTGACTGGGCACCCAGCCTGCTGGTTACTACTGCTTCACTTCTGATGAGTCCTCCGTGCAGGTCACTGCTCCATCCCAAGTGTAAGCATCGATACCAAACATACTGAGCAGAGCAGGAAGCCTGGGGCACTGGCCAGACACAAGGGGCACTTACTAAGTGTGAATCTCTCTGCTGCGAGCTTCCCTGGCTCTTTATCTAGCCTTCACCAGGTATTTTATTATCTCCCGTCACAGCTAAGAAGCAGAGGCTCAGAGGGGTTCGATTACTTGCCCCAAATCACATTCCTCCAAGTACTCTAAGCTCCAGTGCAGGCACATCTGACTCCATCGCGCCTATCACAATACTACCCTGCGCTGACTGCACCTCTTCCTTTAGAAGGAATGAGGAGAGAGCCTCTCACTAGATAGCATGATTTCTTCATCCTACTGTTTAAGATGGTTCACCACCCACATACAGTCACAGAACCATGGGGCAGTGGATCTTTAGGAGCCACTACAGTTATCTGCACACCAAACCACCCCAAAACACAGTGGCTTTCAAGTGACACTCACGCCACCATCTCAATCTATTTCTGTAGGTCAGTAGTTCAACAAAAGGCTTGGCTGGACAGCTGCAGCTGACGGTCTTTCTCATGCAGGGGCTGGCCCAGCATGTCCCCACTCCCCACAGTGCAGGCATGGGGAGCCCCTAACCTCACCAGTCATGGTCACTGCCTGCAGACCAGCCTGAGACTGGACTTCCCCAGTGTGGGTCTCAGGTGGCTGGATGAGTTACTGCACGCCCTTGAGAGCCCCAAAGCATCCCTATGGGGGGATTCAGCTACAAGCAAGTCACAGCCCTGCCCAGGAGGGGCGGAGACTGGACCCCCACCTGGCGATGAGGAAGTGACAGTGGTCAACCAAGAAGAGTGCACAGCGTGAATGGTACTGCTGGGGTCACCTATGGAAAACACGTAATTCAGTACTCTGGGGTCTTTTTTTCCCTTGTCTTTTTGAGATAGAATTTTGCTATGTAGCTCGGGCTGGCTTTGAACTCACTTTTTATCTCAGGCTGGGCTTCAATTTGCAGTGATCCTCTTGCCTCAGCCTCCCGACTGCTGGGATTACAGGCATGCGACACCACGCCTGGCAGTATCCTAGTTTTATAGACAAGAAAACTGAGCTTAAAAATAAAATAGAAAGATCCAAGAATGCTGTCTCCCCTCATATTCCACCTTTCAAATAATGTGTTTAGATTACAGTAGTTGAAACCTGCTACTGAACCTCAGGATCAGATAGATCATTACAGACAACCTGCTACTGAACCTCAGGATCATTTCATGTTCACATGCATCTCCTGGATAAAGAACATAGACAGACAAAGCCAAAACCACCCCAGAACATGGCAAGCAAGAAAAAGGATCTCAATAATTTTCTTTCCTTGCAGTCTAGCAAAACATGAAATGTCAAGGTAAGGCTGGAACACATCCGCAGGACTTCACACGGTTGATTCCATGTCTCACTCCAGAATGAAGGAGGGCTGGTGCTGGAGTGGCCTGGGCCTTAAGTTCTCATGCTCACAAGTACAACTGCAGGAAACCACCACGAGGTGCACCCGAGGCCGACCAGCTCTGCCAGCCCAGCTGCTCCTTTTTCTACACATTTCACCCCTCAGTCCTCAACCTCCCATTTTCTTAACTGTGTCTGCCAGACACACAAAACTGACATCTGTTTCAATGTGGAACGCATTTTCTAAAAGTGCCTGTCCCCAGCTGTGTCTCTGGATACACTCCTTTAACACACCGCCTGGGCCCAGACAGAACAGGTCAGCCACGGCCCACAGGAGCAGACAAACAGGAGGCCTGCAGCGCTGACACAGGGCAGCCTTTGAGCAGTGCCCTGGGTTCCAGCAGCTGCCACACCGTGGGTTTCAGTTTAGTCTGTGAAACATGTGTTCAGGTTACTACCCCCTAACTTTTCATTTAAAGACTACCAAATTAGAAATTTCTAGGATTAAGTGAGACTTTACACACCTTCACAAAATTTTACCTTAAAGAGGTGAGTAGGTTTTGGCCAAATGTCTCAGCTTAGATAATTTTGAATCTTGATTTTGTCACTGTTGGTCAAATGATGACAAGAATGACTGAAATCATTCCTGCCAGAAAAAAATAAATTTTACAGCACAGGTGTATCATTCAGCATGTTCACAGGCTTCTGCTTACCTAACAAGAGCTCTTCATAGCAGATGACCTCAGTAACACGGCGGTGGGAATGCTGGCACTGGTGGGGCTGAGGGAAGGGAGAGCCACCTCCCAAAAAACCATTCACAAAACTCAACCCAGTCTACCAAGAGTTTATCTGCATGAAAATTCAGAACAGAGGAGAAACAGCCTTCAATTCGCAGTAAAAATTTACCTTAAAATGTGTAAAAAGGACCCTTGTCAAAATCGTCTTCCCTATGAGGCCCTCATGGCACTGAGCTGAACCAGAAGGAGGGTCCAAGACATCCCTCAAATCCACCTAACCAGAAGAGGAGGCTCTGCTTGCAAGAGATGGGAGATGGAAAAGAAACGGGATTCATGATAAGACGTGCAAATGGAACGCAGGCTGCAAAGAAGGCATGTTTTGATTCAAAAAGCAAAAGCTACCAGCAGAGTTCAAGGAAAGTGATCATTCATTCACTGAGTATCCTGGGAGAAGATAAGCATTATCACAAGGTTTCTGATTCAATCAAGCCACGGAGGTGAAGAAATGGACAATTGTTTAACAGGAGCCTATGCTAGAGGCCTGCTGTTTAGAGAAACAAAGTGAGGTTGTTGGTAACACATTCTCAATCCTCGATGTAGTGTAGGAATATTTTTCCTAGTGATAAGGCTGAATCAGGAAACACACTGGACAGAGGAAGGAAACTGGGAAGGTGGCAGAGGGAAAAAATGAGAGAGGGAGAAAAAACTATGACTATTAGGAAGTTCAACCAGATAGGAACTAATGGAATTTGTTTTTCAGAATCTCTACCTTCAGTTTGGAAGCCCAGTGAGAACACACACTCTCTCTCTCTCTTTCTCTCTCTCTCTCTCTCTCTCACACACACACACACACACACACACACACACGTACTCACACACAAAAACGTTCCTGCACACAACTCTAGGAAAGCACTGGGCAGCACAGCACCTGCTGCAGGTCTCAAGGGACCCAAGTAATTTCAATTCAATATATTGGATCATTTCTTTGTCTCTAGAAAGTGCAGAGAGCTCTAATTTAGGGGCATTCCACTCCAGGGCACTGTCTTCCACTTAATCTAGCACAAATACAGTGGGAAAGGAAAGGACTTGGGAATCACGCATACATAGCCAGCTATGCCCACACAGCACAGGTTAATAAAAGTTTTCTGAGTAGCTGACACTTTGTGATGATTCTTCTTTCTTTAATCAAGTACCACTGAACAGCCAGACTGAGCTAGGAACCAGTGCCTCTTGACAGCCTCTATGGCTGGAAGAAGTACTAAGCACCAATAAAGACACCATAGGTCCCTGAGATGCCATGAACACTCTAACTCCTACAGCAATGAGAAACAGTCAAAGCTATAAAAAACTGTCTCAGCCTAAGAAGCCACGCCTGAAAACCAATTTCTGGGAAACTGGATTAATTTTTTTAAAAAACACAAAGTGGCATAAGCAAACATTCTCAATTTATCCTATCTCAAGAATCTAGGGCTGGGGACTTAGTTCAGTGGTGCAGCACCTGCCTGGCAATCCTGAGGTTTTGGTTTGATTCCCAGTACCTCTCCCGACACTTCCCTGCAAAAAAAACAAGAGACTCTACCATGGACACCAGACTCTACCAGGGGAGGCAGGGTGATGGGTACTTCCCACTCTCACAGGAGACACACTGAAAACATTTTAGAGGAAAAAATATTTCTAACATCAACCTTATAGCTATAAAATCATGATTTTAAAGATGTGTAACAAGTCCAGTTTTAATAAAAATAAAATCATGATTTTAAAGATATGTAACAAGTCCAGTTTTAAAAAAGGGAAGTAAAATGAGGTTCCTAGTTACTGAATCCTTACCATGCGCCACACACTGAACCAAGGCCATGGCAGGACTCAGGACTGGGGACACTGCAGTCCACTCTCTAAGTTTTTCACTGCAAGGTGTGTGTGACCAATGAAAACATCCACATTCAAAAGACAGTGAACCAATGTCTTCACTAGAGGTACAGAGGGAGAAACTGATAGGAGAAGTGATTTAAATTTTATAAACATGTCCTAGATATCTTATACAGCTTGAATTGTTACTTTGATACAACTTTCTGTTTATTCAGAAATACAAAGAGAAGCTTAATTAAGGGATCAGATTCTAGGCTTGGTACAATTTGTTCTGCTACATACACAAAGCTCACCAAGAGAAGTGACATTTTAAATGATTTTTTGGGGTAGGGTAGGAACTAAATCCATAGTTCTAGATTTTAAAGTTTGACCTCAGATCAAGGACTGCAGAAATCCAGTGAAAGCTCTGGACACTCCATAGCCAAACACTTGCATGCGCGCCCCACACAAATTCTGCCTGCCTCCTGAGGGCGGTCTCCAGCCTCACCATCACGAGTAAACACTACGACACTGTCCAAGGTGCTCTCCAACTCTAACACGGTACATACAACAAGTGGGCTGCCTTTCTGTATGCATCACTTTACAGTCTGGGATACCTCTCATTTCCAAAGTAAATGACTTAATTGACAGGCCAAACTGTAAAAACATTAAGTGATCTGTTTCTACAAGGAGTTCCCTGAAGACTTGTAAGACAGAGGACAGAAGATCTAGCATGGATAAGTGCAGTGATTAGGTCACGGAAACCATAATCACCATCAAATCCTGGACTCTGATCACAGGGATCTCAGCAGACTCAGCAATAAACTGTGAAAGAGCTGATCAATACATGTAGTATTCTAGGGCCAATCAGACAATTCTGCCTGCAGCAGTGGGTGCTGGGGTCAGGGAAGGTGGAGGGGTGCATACCTGTACCTAGGGTAGCAAGAGTGAGATCTCTTACGGTGAAAGGATAGTTTAAGATCACAACAGAGAGTGGTTACAAACTCTGTGAATGCACCAAAAGGCATAGAACTACACACCAATGTCAACTTCCTGGTTCCATCTCCTGGCAGAATTACAGAAGATACAGCTCGAGGACATGAGGGAAGGGTACAAGGAGCTCCTACTCTCTTTGCAGTTTCCTAGAAAGCTGTAACTATCTCAAAATAAAAGGTCAAACCTCTCGTGACAAATAATCAAGAGGTGGAGGTGTTTCTTGGACATAAATATTCAGATCAATCGGCTCATTGAAAGACCAGAAAAAGACACAAACAATACAGCATCTGTGCTCCAAAAAGGAAGGAAAATGGCTGCCGTGGCTGCCATTAGGCCCCACTCCTCTGAATTCGAGGCATTTCACCTTGAAGGCAAGAGGTGAAGTTCCGAAATTTAACCCTTATTTTCCACAAAATGGGAACAGCCAATCATAGTCCCACAAAGTGAAGACACAGTACTAACCACCAGTGTCTTTGACAAAACTCAAAGAAAACTGCTGAAGCATACCCTAATCGGTTCAACATAAATTTTCAATGCAAAAAAAAGAAAGAAAATCTTTAACAGTGGCAGTAGTAGGACAGGGAAAAGAACACTGATTTTGGAGGTGGAGGGGCCTCAGTTTCCTCTTTGCTAAGAAGGGGCTTAACATCTACCTCCACAGGACTGTTACCCAGATTCAGTGAGATATTATGATCAGCACCTAGCACTGTTGGACATGCAGATGCTTATTTCTATGATGGTCAAGGACTATAGTAACTACAAATAGTAGGCCAGGCCCACTGTGCATCAGCATGTGCTCCACAGTGAGGACCTGAATCCGTAGGTGTGGGACACAGGTCAGGGTCAGCACTGTTCCGCGAGAGCATCACTGTCCTCACATTCAACATGACCACAGGTTCTGAGCCTCCTGAAGCATCTGGCCTGTAGTAGAACCAGGGCCTCTACACTGCCAAGTATGCAAGTTACTACTGCCACGTGGTCGAGGAAATAAAAACACAGCCATATTCCTTCAACTGAAGAGAAGCCAAGGGAGGTGGTCACTTCTTGCAAACCTGAGCCAAACATCCTGGTCTCACCCACAGTCGGGTCTACACATACCTCCGGAAGCAAAAACCCAGATAGGCTACGAGCCATCCTACCCACAGTCACATCTATACATCCACTGGTGAAAAACACTAACCTCAACAGAAACCTTGCACAAAACATAGCTTGAGGCTGGACATGATGGCGCACACCTATAATTTCTGCACTCAGGGGGCTGAGGCAGGAGGAAGACCATGGTGAGTTCAAGTCCAGCCTGTGCTACACAGTGAGTTCGAGGCCAGCCTGAACTACATTGTGAGACCCCGTCTCAAAACAAAACAAAACAAAACAAAAAAACAAAAAAACACAACGTAACATCAAGGTTGACCCTGTCTCCACCAACTGGACTAAACTTAAGACTTTCCCTGGATTAGCACTAGGAAATTGCTGAAGCACCTGGAACACAGGTGAGCTTCTTGCTCAGACACGACTGACGGATGATGACATGACCACACATTCCAGAAACATCAGGCCATGTGGAAACACCTCATGGCACCTAACAACCTGTCTCCCAGAAGTCTCAGAAGCCTGATAGAAGATTAGAAACTAATCTCCTGCAAGAGAAAGCTTTCTACTTGAAAATTCTATGAAAAGCCGACAAACAATATTTCTGTCCATGGTCAGATCAACTGTAAGATTTCCACGAGGGCTGGAGCAGAGGAGGGGCAGGGGCACGGAGGGATGGAGGGAGGTGCAAGTTGTGGGAGAAGGAAAGATTTGAGAGGGCCGGTCCGAGGGGACTGTTAGACTAGCGTGAGCTGGAAGAGGTAGGGAAGGAGGCAGGGCTGGTACCAAGGTAAAGCCTGGCCGCTGGAGGAGCTGTCAGGGCAGAGAGCTGACCGCAGGAGGGCAAGGGACTGTAAAGCTAGGTTCTCCATGAGTACTCGGGCAATACAGAGCACTATCAATCCAAGGTGGGCTCAGAGAGGAAGGCTGAGACAAAACAAGTGCATAGCCCTCAGTGGATAGGAGGGGTCCGATCCAGGCCACAGGACAACCAGAGGGGCAGAGGGGACAGAGCCAGCCTGTCTGACCAGTAGTGCTCTTCCCAGCAGCCTCTCTCTTGTGAGAGAACATCCGTTATGGCCGAGGTCAGGAGTCCTCCTCCCTAAGGACCAGCTGCTGCCCAACAGCTCAGCACAGACGCTGTCGCCCCAGTCAGGCAGATATGCGGTGGGGGAGGGGTTGCTTCCGCCACCCTCACTGGAAGGGGTAGGGCATCCGAGTGGTAAGATCTGGGAATTCAGGCCCAACCTGAAGGGAAATCACCCCATGCAACTTCTCATCACCAATAACACCCCAGTCTCTAAAAATAATAGTAAGTACTAAATATCAACCACCATGGAAGAAAAGACTTCTCTCAGTCTGGAAAAATGTCAGAGATAAATGAAACAAGTCTCTTTTTCATTCTATACTCACCAGGGACCTTCACTAGGAACCATTAGAGGAATTAAGTATGACACACCAGAGCAGATTAGTTGAGTAACAGCTGGACACCATATATTCCAGGTTTTCTTAGACAATACCAGTTTTATTTTAATCCATTATTTCCAGAAACCCATATCTCAAAAATTCTAGTATTTTGACACACAAGGCTGTCTCTTACGTTTGGACATGGTGCAACAATTCTGTGAATTACACAGCTGATTTAATAATCAGGATTCTGAATTCTGAGTTCACCAAATTCAGGGGGTAGCTTAGTCATCTCCTTTCCCAGTTTTGAAGAATCCTTCCAAATGACGCTGCTGGAGCAAAGGTTAGGCGCCCTTATGATAAAACAGACGGGTTCTAGAGGTTGCGCGCACTTACTGTGTTCTCTCCCAAGCACATTCCAGACCATAGGGTAGCTGGAGAAAAACAACAAATGTCCCTGCAAGCGCCCTCACCTCCTTTGGTGATGGGGACACTTTTCCCTTTGACTACATCATCAGTGGGTCTGAATTCTTGTCCTCACACTAGGGTACACACAGAACAGACATCACAAAGACATCATCCTTTTTAAAGGTTCTTTACGAAATGTGGCTGCCAACTACGAGCACCAGATGAGTGCTAACTTACATGAGGTCCTTAAAAGTACTGGGGGGGGGTAACGTTCTCTGCAACACACAGTACCATTAATCACAGGCACACAGAGTCCTACCCACACGTCAAGACGACACAGTATGAAACAGAGCATCCCAACTCCATGTGGCTCCGTACCTCACAAGTCTTCCTGCTTTGCCTTTTCCCAAAAATGCAGTCAAGATCTGTTTTGCTCCGAGATGACAGGTCCTTCCCTAGGAAAACAACATGGTACTTTTCAGTAAGGCCGTTCATTCTAAAACAAGGAGCACAAATCTAAATAATGAAACTCTTGAAGGAAACATGACTTGTAGAAAAGAAATAAACAGTTTTCAATGACTGCTTTCTACCTACCCCTTAAAAATCACAACTCTCTGAGGAATAAAATTAAAGAATCAAGTAACTGTCTTAGAATCAGAACTCCTGACACTCTCTGTTAACTGTAAAAATAAACTACAGCTCACAGACATGAGGAAAACTAAGCCTCAAGGCTAACCCTGCTTCTGGCACACCTTCAAGACATAATTTCTGGGTCTCTGGGTTCCTCGTTAGAACAGAGATTTCAATCACTTCAAAGAGACACAAGCTACTTACCAAAGATTATGAAATGTATTTAAAAGATACTATTCCATGTGTTGCCTCGAACGTTTTAAATTTTCACTCATCCAATTAGTAATTATTGACACACAGGATCAGTAATTGTTAACAGAATAAATGAAAATTAAAAAGAATAAATGCAAATATAAATCAAATGCTTCTTTTAAAAAATGTTCTTAATTGCAATAGCAGTATCATCTATAAACAAAAGGCTACATAATGACAGCAGGAAATTAAGCGGCTCTGGTAAAAACAGTGTCCAAAGGATCTATGATTCTTATTTTAAAAACTAAACTCTAACTTAATTTCAAAGCCACAAACCAACTAATTTTGAAACTCACTTCGTTGGAATTCCACTTCCACCCAAAGTGCTCTGTGAGCAGCCGACCAAATCCTTTCCCATTTGTCAACTTCACGGTACGTGCATTTGAAAACGTAACTGCTCCGGGGAGGGCGGTCTGGGGCAGACACAGGAATCTGTGTTTCGAGGAAGAACCCAGGTTGCACTGCCACACACTCACTTGTCTTTGTGGTTTCCTGCAGCAAACTGACTTGGCAAAGCAATGTTATGACCCAGAAGGTTCTGGTTCACTGACTATCACCAGGGCATTCAAATATGATACTGCTCAGTGACTCCATGAAATTAAACAACAAAATACCCTTCAACTTAATGCAAAACCGGGTACAGAACAAGTCCAGAGGTAGGAGTACCAGCTTAAATGGGACAGTCAGTACAACCTGTTCCCAGAGGGCAGGAAAGCCCCACTCTGGCCCCATGCACCGCTCCTTGCCTCCATCTGAGCTAGAAACCAGCCCGCCTGACTTGGACTCCTAAACAGAACTTCAACAAAAGACCCCAGAGAAAACCTACTCTAGAACACAATGAGGCATAGCAGAGGTAGGAGCCCAGGAAATAAGCTGCAAAGTGGGGAAGATGACCGGTCCCGGGGGGCAGGAAGCGAACTACCTCAAAGGAGGTGCAGGACCTATTCTCAGCTCTCATCAGCACAGCCCACCTCCCACCGCACAGTGCATTCAGGTGGCAGATTCTGCTCCAGAAGAGCTGCCAAGCTTAGTTCAAAATGCTCACTGCAAGTACACTGCCTGTGTATCCCTAACCTGTCCCCTGGAATGGAAGAGGTACCCTAAAAGGAAGCGTAAATCAAGATCTCTTTTTACAGTTAAAAGAAAAGGTGGAGGGGTCAGGGCAGGAGGGCACACAGGCGATCACAACTCTAAAACAGGATATCAAAATATGAAGGCACTGAGATTTAAAACATATCTAAAAGTCAAAGGGAAAGTGCCGAGCCAGGAGACGGTCAGCTGTACCAAGGCAGGTGCAAGTATTTCTAGAGTTTTGGCGATGGGTTCTTGTAGCACAAATTTCTATTCTCTAGCAAAGTTCACTTAAGTAAAAGAAGAAACCACCATTGTTACAGGCCTTGCTCTGGGTTTGATCTGGAAAACAAGAACACAGAGAAGAAACAAGAGTCAGAGACTACTGGGAAGGAACTTAGGAGAAAATGTAAAGACGGAGGTGATGCTGAGATCGCTACTAATTAATGGTCCAGGCTGAACAGTTTGTAAACATACAACTTTGAACAAACTATATAAAAAACAAATCTTGAAAGCTTTTAGCCTCAGTTCTGAACCATGGTGAAATCATAGCAATTATTGCTGATAAATCTTAGAGAAATAGGCATATGAAAAGCTTGTAAAGAACAGGAAATCATATAATCGACCTGGGCCTGGTTTATCTATCCATGGTTTTCAACTGGACATAGCATTCTGAGGGCTGGGAAGAAAGGCTTCCAGCAGCCAAGCTAATGGAACACCATCCACACAACCATGAGCAGTTTATAGAAGAGAACTATATGCCGGACCACGTTAGCTGTCTGCCTTGTCCTTGTAGCTACCAGGCTTTCCAAGCAATCAGAGCAGCTATGGGGACACAACACCACTACAGTGAGACACATGCACCATACCAAGACATCCACAAGGGAAGAAGATAGACTATAAAAGACAACAGAACTGAGGAATCACAAAGATTTGTAATTATTCAGCTTACCAGCAAAGGAATGACTCCATAAACTCTAACAGAAAACAGTGGTATAACCCAGGCTCAAAACCAATGTGTATGCTGGGCACAGTGATATATGCCTTCGGTCCCAGTAGCTGGGAGGTAGAAGGACTGTCATGAGTTCAAGGTCAGCCTGAGCTACATAGTGAGACCTCATCTCCAAAACAAAACAAAATGAAAAACAAAAACCCAAACCAAACAAATGCATAGAATGTAGAGTTTATTCAGAGTGAAACAGGGCAAGGGAAAGGAAATAGTTTAGAAGTACATTTGTTAAAGAAAAACACAAGGCTTATGCAGGTAGCCTCAATTATTAGAAAACACATTTGCGTTTTTCAATCAAGAAGAATAAATAAGATACTAAAATACTATACTTCGATTTTTTTTCTTTTCATGTAACACATGGGATAGTAAGCACAGGGCAAGAAAAACCAACTTCACTAAAAGAGAATGCTAGAAAACAGGAAGTCTGGAAGAACCAGGGTGGGCTGGAATGAGCGAGACCCAAATAACCACTAAGACGGTAGTGTGAGATGGTGCTACTTGATATTTAAATGTCTACAGAAGCCAGGCCACCTCAAGAGGAACTGCCCTAAGAGGCCCCATGGGCCATGCCCCGGATGCAAAGGAGACCACTGGAGATCGGTCTGCCCTCTGAGGTGGAGGCCCCAGAGCTCAGACCCATGCTACCAATTAGTCCAACAGGAATGAGAGGGCTTGGGGCATGCTCTGCCTTATCCCTCTGGCCAGACCGTCATCTCCATCGAGGAGTCCTGGGTAATCATGACTATGGAGGAACAAGAAAACAGCCTGTTGCTAGACACAGGTGCAAGTCTCTCGGTCCTCCTTTTCAATCCTGGCCTTCCTCCCAGCCATCATACCTCAGTGAAAGGAGTCACTGGTGAGGAGGTAATATGCTATTTTTGACAACCCTTAGGCTGTAACTACTTATTAGATCCTTCTTGCATATCTCTGTCTTCCTGAGAAACCACTTTGAAGATACCACCATGTATTACAGCAGCCATTGATATTTTCCTACTAATCTATCCATAACTGTGTAAAGTTTGTAATGTTCCTATCCTATTTCATAAATGGATGTATGTTTATTATTATGTGTTTCCTACAACAACCATTGAGAATAGTTAATGATTTTTCCATAGGTCACTCATGTATAGCTCTATTTATTTTCTTTAGAAGCCACTTTGAAGATACCAAAGTATAGCACAACAACTCTTGATAATCTCCTACCTCTTTTGTCTGTAACTCACTATTATTTGTCTATTTATTTTCCTGAGAAACTATTTTGTAGATAATAATATGTAAAACGATAACCATTGATAATTTCCTACCATTTTGTCTGTAATATGCTAAGTCCCCCCTATTATTATGTTATCCTTGTTTTACTCTTTAAAATAAAAAATAAAAAAAAACAAATAAATGTCTACAGAATGAGAAAAGAGACCATGGCTCCTTGCCGCCACATTCCAACTCTGGGTGGAGACAGCTGCACTACCTACCTGCCAGCCATCTGGAACATGACCATGCAGGCCGTTTTTTGAAACAGCACAGGGATGCGAGGTCTGCATGAATTGCTGAGATGAAAGTGAACCACTACAGTTTCCGGCACTTTTCATCTACCCACTGTACAGCCAAAGGGGAAAGTAATGCTCTCCCAACAACTCTCACTGCACAGACAAAAAGACCTTCAAAAATGGTTTTGCATAAATTGGTATTTTTAGGGGGCTGGGGATTTAGCTGAGCGGCACAGTGCCTGCCTGGCAAGGTCGAGGTCAGGACTGGAGAAGACCCTAAATAAATAAATAAATAAATAGGTATTTTCCCATGTAGATGTGGCCTCACCAAACATTTCTTGAACATATACACACACACACACACACACACACACACACACATACACACATATATACACACTGGAGCTAGGTTTTAAATAAATGTGGATGAAAGTAACTTACAAATATATAATAAATTATTTCAAATCAAAATTATCAATTTGGGGTTATGAGTTCTGATTATTATGTAGTCAATATTTAGGCAGTAGTAAATTTTGTAGTACTCATTTGCTATGGTAAAACTGTTATCTGCAATTTTTATCAAGCTCTATAAAGTTCACCTACTTATGTTTGGTTTCCTGGACCACAGGTGGAGTCACAGTGTGAATCACCCTCATCAACTAAGTGAATTAGTAAATTCCTTTATGAGCATATCCTGGGCTAAAACCCCAATTAGCCATAATGCCAAGAAAGCACAAGTTCCATAAAAGGGGCCATCTACCATTAGCCACGAGCCAGAACCTGTTTTAGACCTTCACAGGGACTTACAAACGTTTCCTCACTCTACAGGAGAGGAAACTGAGTCTGCAGGAAGGAAGCTGGCTTGCTGATGTGTCCAGGAGCACCGAGGCCAGCAGCCAGGCTACCTGGGCCAAGCCTACGAGTCATCGTTCATATCCGACACTGGCTCTAGAGGGGAGAGTTCCTCTTAAGAAATTAAACCACTTAGGGGCTGGGGATTTAGCTCAGCGGCAAAGCGCCTGCCTGGCAAGCGCCAGGTCGTGAGTTCGGTTCCCGGTACCGGAGAAAAACAAAAAAACAAAACAAAACAAAACAAAACAAAACAAAAAAAAAAAGAAATTAAACCACTTTCAAGTAAGCTTTCACTACAGATGGTGAAGATGGGTGGCAACGATTCTCTTCACTACCTTGACCTCTGCTTTCTTCTTTCATCTCCTGGACGTGTCCCCAGTCTGTACGTGCTCCATCCTCAACTCTATCTCTTCTACCTGACAGCTTACCTTGAACTGTCTCTCTGCATACCAGTGCCTCCCTCATCCCCAAGTGTGGCTAATAAATATGCAAACCTTACTTTAAGAGGGAAAATGAAGGCACAGTGCCCCAAGCGGTTTGCCAGGGTCACCAGCAAGGGAATGGCTTAACCAGAAATAGAAAGCAGATACTTGTGGCACCCAGTAGATTAAAGCAGATTAGAGGGTTATCCAGCTGCAACAAAGGCTTCAGATGAAGTCAGGCGTGTAGTCCAGCATGGAAGGACAACTGGAGACCGTGCAGGGGATGCCGCCTCGAGCTGCCGTGCCAGCCCCCAGCCATCACCCACGCGCTCTGCCTCAGCACTGCCCCGTCTTGCTTCTCCTATGGCGCAGAAGGGCTATGGAAGGATCTGGGGAGGAGACCACTATCCTCTCCTCTCCTCTCCTCCAAAGGACTGAGGGGCGAGCAGAGTCTGCCTCCTGTCCTGCGCAGGGTGGGTCAGGAGCCCACAGGCTGACAACTGGGAAGGTTCTTGCCTGAGAGAAGAAGGGAGCAGCTCACAGCACATCCACTGGGAGAGAGCAGGGGCGGTACCAGACTCCCCCTGCACACAGTCTCCAGGGCCTCTCACTGAAACCAAATCCACCTTATGGGATCCTGGCTCCAAATGAGAAACACAATCAACAGTTCAGAGTAGTGGGGATTCTACCTTCCACTGCCATGCAGCGGGATGCTGGGAATTAAGGGTCCCCAAGCCAGCTGACAAAACTGAAGCAAAGAGACAAGCCTTTCTTGGCATACAGCTAACCTCCCAGAGAAGAACAATCGTGTGGCCAGATGTCACAGCACCTTCACCACCACATGTAGTATACTTTAAGGACATTACACAGTAAATAGTGTTTGTGGCTGTTTTGTGGGAAGAGACTAGGCGGGGGATTAGTTTGAGTTCAATGGTTTCTCACCGGCTAGAGACCGACACCTAGTGGTAAAGGAGGACAATTGCACTCACAAGGACTACCAGCTCTGGCATGGTGGTAAGAGGCCTGGGAGGTGGTGATGGAGGCAGAAGGGGTTTTCCACCAGGTCTCAAACCTGTTCCCCAACACCACCTTGGAGATGACAATGGGATGCTGACATTAACTCTCCATGAGATGGAGAGGCTGGAATATGGCCAGGGTCAACTTGGGAGTGTACTTTATCATAGCAGAGATCTCACTGTAGAGGGTGACTCTCTCAATGAGCATGCTGGGAACTGTTCAACACCAATGTTTAGCTCTGTAAAGTGTGAAGATGAAGGTAAAAACATGGATCAATAAATTAAAGTTATCTTCTGATCCTGCCACATAATGTTCCCAGTTTCCTCTCAACAGCGCACTAACTTTCGTTTTCAGCTTTGCCCCGGGACCTGTGCACACTGAGCCTCACCTCTGGGTCTGCATTTTAACAAGAGCCCCAAACTGCCATGGCTCCGTGCCAGCAGCTGTCCAGACGGCCCATTCAGTACACAAGTAAGAAGTCAGCCACTGCTGGTGAGGAGCTAAAACTGCTCAAGAAACTTAAGTATGAACACACAGACTTCAACAACAAATAAAGAAATGCTCGATCTTACCTTTTGTGAATTTCATGTAATGAACTCTGTTTTTCGAGACTTTGGACTTTTCCTCAAGGCCGAAAGATTTCTTTTCCTTGTTGTCTGGGGAATCTTAAAGAGGAAAAACACCACACTGAACTCCTTATAATCCACTCTCATTTATTATCTTACAATCATCACTTATTGATGAACTCTCATCAAATGATAAGAATTATCTTTTTAAAACTGTGTGGTAGGGGTCAGGCAAACTTAGCCACCAAAAATCTAAGAAGTTCTTGAGCAAGAGAAATAAAAACGTTTTTACACAAAAATCTATACATAAATTTATATTAGCCTTATTCATACTAGAAAAATACTGGTTTACCCCAAAAATCCTTCCAAAGGTGAATGAAGGGCTGAGCCAACTCTGTACGTACACAGTGGGCCAGCACTCTATAGGACAGAGGGCCTGACCACTGATGAGTGCACCTGGCTGGACCTCAGGGCTTTTGCTTAGTGAAAAAAAATCAATCTCAAAGGGGTACATACTACATGATTCCGTTTATATAGAGTTCTCAAAATGGCAAAACTACAGAAACAGAGAACAGATCAAAAGTTTCTAGGAGACAGGAATGAAAGTGGGCTGTCGGAAGTTGGAAAGGTGTAAGGTGAGTTGTGAATACACAGAACCGGCAAAATTAATTCTCTATCTAGACTGGAGGCGGCTACACGGATCTCCATTTGTAGTAAGTGTGCATGTGCAAAGAGAACGAAAGCTCAGAAACCACAATGAGAAGTCACTAAGGCCTGGGATCTGGCTAACAGTAACCCCAGGTACCAATTTCTGGGTTTCCACAGCCACAGTAATGTAAGATGCCATTCTGGGGGAAGCTTGGGGAGGGGCTTTCAGGATTCTTTGTACTATTTTGTATTTAATAATTACGAATGCATAATGACTTCCAAGTATGAAGTTATCTTAAATGTGAACAAAGACAGTCTGAAGGATCATCAAGAAACAGGTAAGCGATGAGGGCGAGTGTGAAGGAGAGATGGCACTGACCGCCACCTGACGCCAGCTTTCCTGGGAGGACACCTACAGGGACAGAGCAACAAAACCCATCATTGAGGAATACGTTCCTGTGCTCATTCCTTTGTGAAAAGAGGGAGATGCGAGCCAGAACCCAGGGCAAGTCCATCTGGGGTTGGTCAGTTGGAAGACATTAACCAGCTGCCTGCACCCCACTCAACACCCACTTGTACAGTTCTCCCAGAACAGCACCACAGAGACGGAACAGCACAGGTGGAAGGGCCAAATCTCCCTAGATTTTTAAGGACATTCAGCTTGGAGGTTAAAGAAAGACAAAGATGGAGACTTTCACCTTAATGCTGGAGCACAGGCCCAGGCCACTGGGCAACATGGGAGGTGTGTGACCCTCCCAGGTGCTTGTTACCGATTTCAAAGCAGCGTATGCATGTGTTCTACAGTGGGCTCAGGGCCAGAGGAGCACAGGTGTTTCATGCGTCCAGACAATGCCCAGCAAGGGCTGATACTAACTAACTGATGCAGTCTTCTCTGGAGCTACTTCTCAAAAACACTCTGGGACTTTTTCTTTTTTTTTTTTCCCAAAACATCCCACCCTGAACTTTTTCACCTCCTTTTGTGAACAAGATCTCACATGGCATACAACATCTTCAGTGCCAGCATTTAACGAACCATCTCAGGAATTACAGGTACCAGCAACAGCTGGTGTGAGGTGCAAGGCTGGACAAAGCTCTCTGTGCACTTGTGCATCATCTGCACAACCATCCTGTCGGAGGGGCCAGGATTACTAAACTTAGAAGGAGGATGAGTGAGGCACGGACAGGCGGGGGCTGTGATGGGACAGCAGCGCAGAGTCACAACTGGACACACGCCCTAACTACGGCACCTCGCCTCTTAACAGAGCTGTTCTCACTGAGGGGCCAGTCAGCCATGCGGGGCGCGCCTCCTGCTCTGGGCTCACACTCCGGCGGAAGGACGCCTGCGCCTGCACAGAGCCATGTGCCTGCCTGTCCACATGCACTCCCTGAGCACTGCTCTGGGTCTGAGGCAGTAGCCACCCAGCTCTCCTGTCCTACCTGCCCTCTGCCAAGGTAGGAGAGAAAGCATGAGTCTCCTTTCCCTCAAGACCAATGAAGAACAACCCAAGTACTGAAATTAGGGACGAGTCCTTTAATTACAGGAACTAAATCAGCTCCCCAAACCACCACTCCAACCTAGCTCATCAAAAGATGGACTGCCAGAGAGATCTCCTTGTTTTGTTTAATATTTACCAAAATCTGTAACATACATTTCTGCTTTTACTAATTGTAACCTTCTAATTATAATCTAATTATAATGACATCATAATCTAAAAGAAAAAATTTTTACAGGTGTTGGGGTTGTAGAAATCAGTAAAAAATTTAGATGTATTTATTCTGTGATACAGAAATATGAAAGGACAGTTAAGAATAAAAAGTTAAGAATAAAATATATTAACACAAACCACTATGGGGTGTATGAAATGGAAATAAGTGTCTGGGGAGAAGGTAAGGGAAATATAACACCTCTGACTACTACAGCATTTATTTTTAAGTAGATGATAATTAGTACCAAACTGCTATGGCATTTAACAGCAACAGGAGATACTTCTGATTGATATAATGGTTTTATTTTTAAATTCTATTTATTGTTCATTGGCTATATTTAAGATGGATGTAATGGACTTACTATAATTGCCAATATTTCTCAATGGCTAAGAAATTATGCTTTTGCAACTATGTATATATGATTTTTAAAACTCCTGGATGTTGATCTAAAAATGTGAGGTAGAGCAAATTGCTTTTCAAAATCTTTTTAGGGTACATGTATGCAAAATAACTCTGTAGACGCCTACTCTAAACTATGCATCTGTGTGTAAAGTTCTCAGCATCCCAGGTTACTTCCCGAAATACTTAAAACCATTAGTGACAAGATATGATGGACGTTAACAAGCATTTCCTAAATCGGAGTAAAGTCCACCAAAATGCTACCCTGAGCCTGAAAGAGCATAACTAAGTGAGATAAGGTAGTTTTAAAAAATGAAATCTGGGGGCTGGAGGTTTAGCTCAGTGGCACAGCGCCTGCCTGGCAAGGTCGTGAGTTCGATTCCGGGTACCGGGAAAGGAAAATGAAATCTGAAAGAATATGTTGATTGTTGTGTCCCAAAAAAGAATGGAGCTATTTCTACCCTCTGCAAGACTCTCTGAGAAGACAGCACACAACATCTGCTCAGTTAAAAGGCCAATGGTATGAATTTGGTAAGCACCCTAAGGAGCTACAGATACTATTACAGCAGAAGAGCATGCTCTAGGTTACTGTGTCCTCTGCTTCTCAGCTTTAATACAAATAATGGTGTGACTGTGATCAAAACATCACATGGATGAAGACACTGTATTTACCAAAAGTGACAAAGCAGGAAAATAACCTATTAGCTCTCCAGGTCCTGTCCTTGGGACAGACTTTTCCTGAAAGGAAACCTGTAAGGCTTTTTGCAGCCTGGGCGGGCAATGCAAAGCCTGGCATGGCACGGAGCTAGGGAACCTCTGCTAATCACTCACTGGAGCAGGGCTGCCGGCCCCCTCTAGTGGCCCAAAGTGGAACTTAACCACAGATCATTAATTCTGCAGCTTTCAGATCCTTGAAAAGTTTTAGGCAGAAAAGGAAAACTAATCTTGCACAGAGTAACTTGTGAAGAGCCTGCATGGGGACAAGGTACCACCTCTTGAAATGTGCTAGGCACTCAGAGCCCTCCTGACAACACAGGGCTCTGCAGAGCTCTCAAAACAGCCCACTACCTGCACTTCCTGGAGCATAGCAGGAAAGGCCACCAAGAAGCCCCTCTCCAGCCAAGGTCTCCAAAACTACCAGAATGGCATCTCTCACTTAGAATGCACCTGGTCATTCTAAGTACTATCACACGAGAGGAAAAGAATCTCCAGCTACCACTATCAAATCTTAAAACTCGAACCACTCAACAATCTGCTTTCTCTTCTCTTTATCCATAAAACTCAATCTCATAGCGCCTTTGTCTATGCAATCTCGGGACTGATCATTTCTTGGTATTCCTACAACCGGCAAAGTCACAAAGTATTCTCTTAACTCAGTGCATCAGGCTCTGAGAAAGTAATGATACCAAACAGTACAGAGAACTGTCTATTTTAGAATGGGTGTGTGGGGACCCCTACGAGAAGGAATCTAGACTCAAGTTTCCGTTTTCCTTGAGTATACTGGGTGGCAAAAGCTCCCCAAGAATGAGGAACACCCGAGTCATGACCTGATGTGTTGAGGAAATTACTGCTATTTATACATCATTAGCTATACATTAAGATAGAAGCCGGTCCCGGGTACTCAAATTGCTGTACCTGTTTCTCTAAGAAGAAACCTTTTCCAAATTTAGAGTTACCCTTCATTATAGCCTTAACGTAAAATAAACTACACATTGTATTTTATGAAGTAAAATACCTGAAGGTACCTGAGGTCCTATGAGAACGAGCCCCATGCCATTTTTAATTATTTTACCGTAAAATGTACCATAATATATAAGTATAGTTAAAATCTGCACCATTAAGCAATTATAAAGCACACTTCTTTGTAACCACCTCCAGGGTTAAGAAATAGGTGCTGCCAGTACTTAGAAGCATCCAGCCTCCACGTTTCTGTTCTCATTGTTTTCTGCTTCCTCCTAGAACAGTTTTTAATCTCTGTTCCATTGACATTTTGTGCACAGTATTGTTTCTGGCAGTGGAGGCACAACCCCTTATCCTCGGTAAGAGGTTTAGCCATGTCTCCGACCCTTTCCAACTAGATGCCAGGAACAGTTCCCCAACTGGCATGACAAAAAATGTGTGCAGACATTGCCAAATGTCCTGTAGGGGGCAAAATCACCTGCCTACCTCAAGAAGCAACATCTCAGGATAACTGTTACCACGGTTTTTGTGATCACTCTCCATACATACTTGTAACATCTGCTTTAACCATTTCTTTCTTTGGAGGTGGAGACAACAGCCAGAGCAAGTGCATAAAACATGATGGTTACAAATATCTGCAAGCGCCAGACAGGTGAAGAAACCGACTATTAACATCACCCTAGAAATTCCTCAGAAGCCCCTTCTCAATCCCAAGCACTCCCCCAACCAAAGCCATCACTGGCATGGCCTTCCTGGTGGAGCACTCTTTCCCTGTGGTTTAGAATAATTTGACCACCGAAGCGTAGCACCTTAATATCGGAGTTTAGCCTGGCATTTACAGTCCACATAAGGACAACTACACTGGATGCATATTTTGTGTTCATCTTCCTTCAGTCAACAGTAAGTTAAGGAGCCTTCTATCCTAGGAACCAACTATAATTTGTGGGCCAAATCGAACAGACACCCTTCTTTTGTAAATAAAGTTTTATGGCGACACAGCCACATTCACTTGTTTACATACCGTCCTATGGCTTTCACACTCCAATAGCCAGGCTAAGCAGCTGTGACAGAGACCCTATGATCTGTAAAGTATTTCTGTCTAGCCCTTGACAAAAACTCTACACACATACATACAACTACACTATATTTTTCTTTGCATTTATAAAAATGGCTGTATACTCTATTCTACGAGTGGGGGCATCTGATTATGACCAATTTGGGGATACTGCAAATAGCGTCCCACATTCCAGTCTGTATCTTCCAAGACACATGTGCACAGGCATCTATCTGCTGGACAGGAACAAAAGGCTATGCTTATCTTCAGCTGTTATAAGTAATTCCAAACTGATTCCAACGGTCCTATGAACCTATACTCTGTAGGAATCCCCACTGTTCCACATTTGCAGAACTTGACATTATCAGTCTTCCGAATTCTAATGGTTATGTTGTGGTGTCATGCTGTGGTTTTATTCTGCATTTTTCTGATGACTAAAGTGGCAGTGTGTTCTGTCACCTGTTTCTTGGGCACTTGCACACCCTCTTTTGTAAATTGCCGATAAAGACCTGTCTCACCCGGTACCGGAGAAAAACCAAAAAAAAAAAAAGCTGTCCTATTGGGGCTGGGGATTTAGCTCAGCGGCAAAAGCGCCTGCCTGGCAAGCGCAAGGTCGTGAGTTCGGTTCCTGGTACCAGAGAAAAACCAAAAAAAAAAAAAAGACCTGTCTCAGCCAGGTGCGGTGGCATGCACCTGTAGTCTCAGCTAGTTGGGAGGACTGCATGGGCCTAGGAGTTCAAGGCAGAACTTTAGGATACTTGAGCAATGTGAACCTCCTACATGAATTAAAAGGTGAGGCAAACCCCAGTACAAATGATCAACACAGAAAAGGCTTCTCTACTGATCCTCTGCTGGCTGTTGCTTATGATCCCACATGGTATTTTTCATCTGTATTTTTAAAACATCTTTTCCATCATATTCAAGCATCCCTATCAAAATGCCTTCACTACGTAAGGTGTAAACGGAACTCACTTATCTTATCATTCTCAAATGGTGAATGGGGAAAAAATTTTTTGCTGATGATCAAAGGGTCATTAATGGAAAGCACCAACAAAATGCACACAGAACTGAGTATCTGCAATAATTTGAATCAAGTGACATTTAGGTATAATTATGCTTTCAATAGAAGAGTTGATACAAATATTTTATACTGAAAAATTATGTCTCCTCTAAATTCAGTGACTATTTCCCTACCTGTGGTTTCCTGCCCATGGCAAGTGTTCAGCTCAGCCAGAAGCTGGTTAAAATCATCCTGATGAGCAATCCAGTTGTCCTGAAAATACCAAAGAGTGAGAGGCAAGACTGTCAGTGACCTGAGATAGGATATCTTTTACTCATTTTTCAATATTAGAAGTTTTTCATTTGTTAATGTCACATAAGAAATTTAAGCATGTTACATTATCTTAAAACTATAACTAATACATTTTAACAGACAAACCCTTCTCTCATCCCACCACCCCCTGCCCAAGCATACTGCCCTCATGAGTTAAGAATCTACGAGAAATAACCATAAAATAGTTTTTGCAGAGTCCTTTGTCTACAATGCTTACATGATGATCAGGTTAGTATCACCTTCCTACAAAATTTCTTTTTTTTCTGTTTAACAAAATAGTATCAGTAACCTTGATTTAATCAGTATAAAAATTCAATATATTAAAAAGCAACCCCTCAGCACTGTTATACCAAATATAGAGCGGACTGCTAATCTAGATGGAACAATCTTCAATTTACACCCAGACACAGTGGTTTATTTACCCTCTTCCCCCTTCTTATAAGAACTTAAAACAAAAACAAATAAACACATACCAAAAAAAAAGCCAAAAAAATATGAGGGGCCCTTTCCAGAGAGTACATAGGTAGTTCAGTGTCGATAATTCATATATTGCAACCAAGTATATAGGATATAATTCTTTTACAAAACTTTCAGTGTCAGAAAAGGAAATCAAGGTCATCAGATTTGCAACTTAAGCAATCATTTAAAGGAAATCTAGGCTGGGGATAGAGCTCAGCAGCACAGTGCCTGCCTGGCAAGCATGAAGTCATGAGTTCGATTCCTGGTACAAAAAAAAAATAAAATAAAGGAAATCTAAATATATTGAAATATATACAATGCTTTTGAGAAGGCTCTGTATATAAGTAAGGACTGCTATCTTCCTTATATCAAGGAAGACTGCTGACTTGAGAATTCATGTAACTACACAGCCTCAGGGGGGGTCTTGAAATGCCTTGCTGGTGGAAAGGTTCCTCCTCAACAACCACTCCAGATGGTTTTTCCTCAGGTGTGGTTGCTCTAAACACTACTTCTTTGGGCCACCTCCTCACCCTAGGAATTTTCAATATAACCTTTACACTTTCACCAGTGTCCCAAGAGTCCTGGTTCTTCCCGATAAGGTCAATGAGAGGACCGACCACAACACAACATTTGAAGCTCAAACTAGAACAGTTTGGTCTGCCTTCCGTGGACATCTGACTAATGTCTCCAGTTTTTCCGATCAGCTCGCAGCCTCTCACTGGTTGATCCTGTTTGGAAGTACTCTTCATGTGAATAAATCTCCCATCAACATCCATCTCTTCAATGTACACACTCTCAATGGCTGAGGCAGAATGAGATGCCAATGCTACTGCTTGTGTCTGATGCTTTACCTCACTCTCTCTCACTTTCCTCTAGTTGTGTGCACACTGCAATGCGAGATGCTCAGGACACTGTCACACAGAAGAGGTTGAAGAGAGCTGCAGCCTCCCTCCTTCGCCTTCTAGAAATTTCCCATAAGCACTGACCAAGAAGTTGTTCATAATCACTCAGCTGTAGCTGCATCCGATCCCTTATTTCCATCATTCCTCTCTGTCAGACAGCATGCAACAAGAGCTGTCTTTCTTAAGCAAGAAAGTCCTCCAACTCTTGGATCCTTTCCAAATATGCTCTAGACTCTTCCTGGAGATTAGTGCTGAGAGGAGAGGCTCTCACTTCTCACATGACTTTCCAGCCGTTTCTCTCTGGCACTGCCGACAGCCTGGCATTCCCCAGGGTGGCACAGCAAGTGTGCTCAAGCTCATCCTCAGACAGCCTCATCTGGGCACTCTGCTCTCTCTCATCTGGTGAAGGGTCTGAGCCAGCTTCTACTCATATGCAATCTGATGCCCAGAATCCACCCTATCAACACGTTTCACACTTCCTCTGGCCTTCCTTCCCTTGGAGGATCAGATCCTCCAAATCTCCTCTAAGCTTTTTTTGTCACCAAGTGTAGCATTCAGAGCTGCATCTTTAGAATTCAGTGCTACTTCCCATTCTCTTAAACTTCACCTAAGCTCATTAATCTCTTCACACGTTTTTACAAAATGCTAAGTGCTCAGTAAGACTCTGACAATGACTCTCCAAATCCACTGTAGGTAAAGTTTCATCTGCTACTTTTTGGCAGCAGCTGAGGAAGCTTCTAACTGGGCAAACTGATCCTTCAGATCCTCCAAATCTCCTCTAAGCTTTTTTTTTTTTTTTTTATCACCAAGTATAGTATTCAGAGCTGCATCTTTAGAGTTCAGTGCCATTTCCCATTCTCTTAAACTCTATCTAGGCTCCATTAAGATCAGATTCTTACTGCAACTGAGAAGCAGCTGGTCATGCTTCGCCTTGCACTTGTGTAGCTTGATCTGCAACCTGGTGTGCTGATGGGCAGTGTCCAGGATATATTTCAGATTCAAGGAAATCTGGTACTTATGAAATACTAAAAAATTCATCCAAGTATTGCTTGATACATTTAAATGGATTGAGGATGTTATATAAGCTTGCAATGTCATCATTTAACCTGATCAATATTAAAAAGAGGTTTTTTGGAAATTTAAGGCCTGACTTCAAATGTGGAAGATTTACCAATAGTCAAGTTATGGTCAAAATGGGTAACCTATGTGCCAAATATTAAAATAAAACAAAATAAAATTACTAGTTTTTCTCACTAGGGGAAATTAGGTAGTTCAAAGGGTAAGAGCAGTGAAGGACACAGAAGCTCTCTTCTTTGCTCAATAGAGCTGAAAATATTCTGTTCCACTCTGATTACTAGCAAATGATTTAAATCTTACAAAACTTTGGGGGAAGGGGAAGGAAGGACTCATAGCCCTATGAATCAGTGAGCACCCATCTGTAAGGTGACTAGCTAATAAGAGAATGCAGCCCGCCAAAACAGTACTGACTAGTGGAAAGCAGGGTTTCAATGCAGGAATTTGTCTCATTTGACTTCTGATGCCTTATTTTCTAAGAAGGCTTGTCAAGGCATACTGAATAGGTTTACTGTGTAGTGCTTCTGCTAAGAAAATAAGGAGACTATGTTGCCTGTCTCAAAACTACATTCAAAACAACCTTACATAAACTTTTTCTTTAGTGGCTGAAAAATTTAGCTGTTAGTCCAGAAAACTTTAGCTGTTCCAACCCACTACTCAGAGCTACTGAATTAATCGAAGTACTCAGTTCACCTAAAGTAATTTTCTTCTAGATTCTATTGGACACAAAAGTTTAGGAACAAAGTTTCCAGCCTGTACACTTTCTAAAGGAAACAACGGTACTAAACAGGAAAAGCATGGCAGGCCACTGCTTTTGAGTTACAGTGTCAATGTGCAAAAGAAAATGTGAATACATCCAAGTGCTATACACCAACAATCGGAAATAGACAACAGGAACGGAAAAGAACACTACTTTCTTGCAGCATCTCCTAAACTAAGTGCCACCAACTTTTAATAGTATAAACTAGTATCAGAATGTAGGTTAACATAAAACATCCTTTCTGTACTGAAAGAAGACTTCTGGCAAAGTTTAGCAATAAAGCTTTCTTGGCTCTTTTAGGTATAAGCAAGTAAGGACCCCAGGAGGACCGGAAAGCAAGGTGATGGCTGGCGTGTCACACGAAGATGCAGCAGTCTAGCCAGGGTTTGTGCTTTATCTAAACACTAATACTACACATTTCAATAGTCAAAACTGAGAGGACTGGAATTCCAAAGTTACCAGAACCAAAGCCAGTTATGCAAAGAAAACACCAGATGGCACACTGTGGCTTACTTCATTATTGATGGCGGCTCCAAGTCCAAGGTGGTTATTTTTAACTTGAACTTTAATATGTTCTGTGGCTCCTTGCTCCTGAGCCCCCAAGCCCTGTGAAGAGTAAGCACAAAGGGAATTAGCATTTTTATTAAGCAGAGAGTTCAGCTATTTCTTTCTTCACCAACCATTCAATTAATGACTAAACATCTAGGGTGAGGCACTGTTCTTGCCCTCAGAGAAAACACAGTCCAATCAATTCTTAGAAGATAATGTCTAACACCAAGGATGCACGGATAGCAATGAACTCCAATTCTTCAACCTGAGACCAGAAATGCGGTCCCTGCAGACACTAGGCAGAAAACGTCACAGGCTGGTGCTCAGAGCAGAGGGCTACTACAAAACTCACAGAGGCCCTTGTGAGGTGTTACAAGCCTACACCTCCCTCCATCACTTAATGTTACAAAAGGACAGCACAGAACGAGTGCGAGGGGCACTCTAAGACCCCTGCAACAATTAACATTCACTTATAAGGCTCAGTCAGGAGAACAGCAAGTGCAGAGCCTGATGGCGTGGTGTGCTGGAGGGTGGCTTCCGCAAGTGAATAAAGGGAAAATACACTGAAAGGAAGGGGCTGCACCTAGCAGGACCTCAGGTCTATGGAAGACATTTGGATTTGTTTTTAAAACTTCTTGGAAAGCACTGGATCTTAATCAAAGGCATACCATGATCTAATTTCCATATTCTAAACGTCCATTCAGTTGTCATACAGTGAAGTGGACCAGAGGAAGGAAAGAACGGAGGCGCTGAGAGCGCTGAGGGGATGAGAACAGGTGATGACAGTGGGCCTGGCGCTGGTCTGCAGGGCGGAGTGGCAACTGGAGAAGCAGGAGAGAGAGAGAGGAACCAAGTTCTCTGGCTTAAACACATGGGTAGATGAATACACGGGTAGATGGTACCATTTGTGAAAATAAGGACTCGGGAAGGAAAAGACGCGAGGGGACCAAGAGTTTTAGAACAAAAACAATGCCTGTGAGATGTATGCTCAAGTAGGAAAGCCAAGCAGGTTGATGAATTTACACACTGGGAGCTCTGAGCACAGAAGTAGACTCCACATAACTGAAAGCACGGCATGGCAGTGAATGAAATCACTGGAGCAGTACACAGAAAAGGGCTTGTGCTGGACCCCAAGGAGCTCCAAAGCTCAAAGTATCTGGACAAAAAAGAGACGGTGACAAATTTAGCAGTGAGGCCAAAGAGAAAAAGAGGAGGAGCATCATGGATGCCAAGACACAAGTATCACAAAGGAGCAGTAGATGACATCCCATGCAACGAAGGGCTATGTAATGTGAGAATGAAACAGGGTCTACTGGGTCTGACCTTTACTGGAACTGGTACATATGTGTAGACACTGCACGCGCCCCACTAGAGTCAGCAAGAGATGGGATGGGAGGAAAAGGGGAAAGCACATACAGTCTAGCCACAGAAAGGAATTAAACATCACTCCTGGCAACACGAGACCCTGATGGTTAAGTATGATTCCATGTGTGACTGAGTAAAAAGCAGTATCTAAGAAAGAGACTAATCACAGCAGTTTAAATGAAGAGCTGACATTCATGTTCAATTCTAATTTCATCACTTAGTCACTATAATTTATTTCCCCTGAATGACTTATTGATCCAAAACAAAAACTTCTACCAGACTTTTAACAAAAATGATTCATAATCTCCTGCCATGGCTCAGATGGTTTTTCTGCTCTTTTTGTTTGGTTTTTGCTTTGCTTTTCTCCAAAATACCTTTCCTTTAGACCACCCCATCTTCTCTAGCATCCTCTGGCCAAACTTGGAATCGTCATTACTCCATGCAGTGTTTCTTGGATCCACAGCCCACTTTTGCTTTCGCCGACCTGTAAATGAAAGAGTAGCCCAATCTTTTGAACCTGGGAAAAACACGCAAATACAGACCTACTTGCATACAATATGATACATGTTTTATTGTACACAGTTACCACACAGAACCTAGTGGATATTAGGAGAATAAATCATTTCTTCTTGTTTTCCTAATAACTATGTTCTTACTATACAAATTGACTTTCTAAGTTTAAACTGTTCCCTCGATACACCCCATATACCACTAGGTGGCCCTTCTACATTCGGCTATCAGCTGCAATTGAAAACACCTACGCACACCAGTGACCGCCTCACCATCAACAGTAGTAGCAAGAGCCCGTCTCATAGCTATTATTGCCAAGGCTTGTGTGCCAAATGCCACACATATCGTACTACATATGTGACACAGACATCATTTATATGCATATTAAATTCAATTTTTCACAGTAAGCCAATGAAGGGAAATAAGTCTTAATCTCTACCTTTCAGATAAGAGTATTTGAGGCCTGGAGAAAGAAATGTGCCTAATGTTCCCAAGCAAAGCCCAGAGCCTTTATACAAACCAACGTTCTACTGACTTCAAAGCTCTTATTCTTAATCTACAACATACAACAGTCATTACGATCTTAGGGAGTCAACTGTACCTCCACTGTGTGTACAGTCTACACATAATGACAGCTTCCCTTCTCACTGCAATGTCCTACACACCCTAACTGATTCACTGAACTTCCAGAATCAATGATCTGTTTCACTTTTGGCACATAACATACTACTACTGCATTAGGGCTATTTATGTCCATCATTTGTTTTCTGCCAGACCATAATCTCCTTAAGGAGATTATTTCTCATATTCATTTCTTTTCTTTATGTTTCATTGTAAGTAAATAAAGATAACATTTTACAAAAGCAGGCCTTCAATAAATATGTGAATGAATGAGAAAGAACAATGGGAAAGGGAGAAAGGAGGAAAGACAAGGGAAAAGAAAAAAAGGAGTATAATTGAATTAAGGAAATTGCTTTGAGTCTCATCAAACTGTTTTCTTACATGTACATAAATAATTGAGCTCTAAGAACTTAAGTTCATTGCTGAAGCTTTAAGAAAAGTTACTGCAGAGAAAAAAATCACAGAACAAAAATACGGTACCTAAACCCGACTGCAGGTGAATGAATCTGATTTCAGTGTCACTATCACTCACCCACTGCATCACCCAAAGCACACTCACTATCAACAGCCTCTGACCTCCGCCGTCTCACAACACAATTAACTGTAATACAACCTCCAGCCAAAGGGGCTCACTGCGCTGCATGTAAAATCAATACAGACCCTTAACTATACACACCCTAGCAAAACAAGAAACCCTTGGCATGCATACAGGCAGAAAAAAGCCACTTACAAAGCACAATGAGCGGGACTCAAATTTATAGTGTTCTGCAAGAAAAAGTTGATCCAAAAATGCTCTACCTGGCTAAGCTACCACTTACTTATCTTGTAGATATTCAGGATAACACTGTCTCTACTAATAAAGATACCAGTGGTAAGCCCTGCTAACCAGTATTCTGTATGTAGTTGGTAGAGGTGAATCAGAGTCCAGAACAGTACTTGCGAGGGGTCTCTGTCTGCAGCTGGAGTGAAGAAGGCAGCTTGGAGAATAACTGACTCCTCCACTACAATAAGAAACCCATGTTGCCCATCTATATCCAACAGATTGCAGTGCTCTACAAGACTGGCTACCAGAGGTCAGCTCATCTTCCTCAGGGAAGGGCAGGCATCCTCCACCAAGGGAGCCACAATAGTTGTCCGGGATTGACAAGTGGTAGTCAACTTGTAACACCCAGTTGAACTGAACCAGTGTGATGCTGGGTGTGGGAGGCCCACCTGAGGATTGTTGCCAACAAAATAAAAAGAATGGGGAAGGAAGAAAAGGTGAAGCTGTTGGAAGCTGTACAGAGCTGTTGGTTTTCTTGGAGGAGCTAGTCATGCTGGCTTTCCTGATGAACTCAGCTACTCTCAACGTCAAAGGAGCTCGGGACCTTGTTGTTGCTGGGGATGGCTATGGTTCACGTTGGGGGAGCTCTGGTCCTTACTTTGAGCATTGCTTCCTGGCCCCAGAGAGAAAGATGGTGCACTGTTCAGTCTCGTGGAAAAGCTTGTCATGTTGGCTTTTCTAATGGGAGCTCAGCTGTTCTTGGAGGAGCTCAGGTCCTCACTGTTGCTGAGGATGACTGTGGTACTTTTTGGGGGAGCTCTGGTTCTTACTTTGAGTGTTGCTTCCTGGCTCCAGCACAGATCCTTCAGCCTGCTAGCACAGATTCTTCATCCCGCTGACAAACTTTCTAGTTTCCACCACTGACCTTTGGGCCTTCCCAGCACAGATCCATGAAACAGGCCTGCGTGAGGCATTGTCGTGGGCTCTTAGCCTCCAGCTGAACTCCTGGGGGGCACTGTTATGGGCTCTAGGTCTTCAGCTAGACTCATGGAGAACATTACCGTGGGATCCAGGCCCCCAGCTAGATTCTTTGGTCTTTACTGTGTGGACAGACTTCCTGCACTCTTTTTGCATATGACTGTTTGGGTGACTATTATAAAATAATCATATAGTTAAGTGTCCTGTATTGCACTGTTTGCCCCGTAAACCCCTGACTACAACAAGTGTTTCCCAAATGAGGGTGCTGCGGGGAGGGGGTGCTCCTCACCTAAAAAGGAACAATGTCAAAAAACATCTAACAATGAGAATTTATGGGGAACTTTAACACACAAATGTGCAGATCCTCTTGGAGGGCAGACCAGCCATTCCAGACTCCCTAACTTATGAGACAAGAATACTATTTTCTTTACTCTTGTATAAGTTTTCCTGGGAAATTCTGGCAAGACTGTCCCTGCGCCTAGTATGCTCACAAGGTCCCAGGTTCAATCCTTAGCACCACGGACACACACACACACACACACACACACACACACACACACACACGGACCATCTCTGTCCTGTTCTGCCTGAATTACTGTATACCTGTCCTGGTATTTCTAGACTCCGTTTGTCCCAGCTGCTCAGACATCAGCCTTGCTAAGGCTGTACACAGAAAAGAGCTAAGATCAGGCCTAACTGCTGACTCTGAAGAGCTTGCTGAAAAGGTAAGCCTCTGCTGGGAACTTGGATTTCAGGCAGGTTCCTATCATTCTTCTAAGAATGACACGCTATACTTAACTGTTCTGCAAATGACATGACTTTTGAGTCTGCTTACTTTCTTGGTCCTGGCAAAGAAATTAAGCATGTCATGCAATACTACCAGGAGAGGATTCTGGAAGTGTGTGCCCAGTTTTCTCTGTACTTCACCCATGAATCTTTCCATTTACTTGTTCTGCCTTAGCATTCTTTAGCTGTATAAATCCAAGCCATATTAATATATGCTGAGTCCTGCATCTTAATCCAGCAAACCACTGATCTGGGGTAGTTGGTGAGGACTCCAACACAACCTTAAACAGCAATGTGAGGAACAGCACTGGGCCTCCGTGGAGAACCCTGAATCTGCCCAATCACTGTCTGGCATGAGGTACTCAACCAGCCTCTGGCAGGGGCTCCTCCTATTTGGAGCTCTAAGTGTAAGTAGTCCGCACAGGATACATCAGGATCCTCAGCTCCAAGGGACTTCACTTTTCAATCACTGCATGTCTGATATCACATGGTTTATGCCACCAGTAAGCTAACTTGACTGAATCCCAACAGTCAGGGACAGAAGTTCCCCTTTATTTCTCCAAAGATACTTTCAGATACTCAAGAGCTCCAACTATACCACCCACAGTCTTATTAAAAGATTATTTAAGACATATTTAACATCGAGAAAACTGCGATATAAAATTTTAATGCAATGAGCATTCAAATGCATTAACTAGTGTTAAGAGTATAAAATGTAATGACAAGTGTCAAAAGTGGTCTTCAAAAGGAAAACATCTATGAAAAAATTAGTATACTGATAAATAACCTGTGTCTAAAATTGTGAATTACATAAAGACCAGGAAGGGTGATAAATAAAATTCTTGTTTTACATGAGACAGATTCAACAGAGTAGTATCTGATAACTAGAGAAATACAAGCTAAAGAATGTTTTTGAGAAACACAAAGAAAACCATAGTAATTTAAAAACTAGAAGAGGGGTTGATGGGAGGGTCGGGGAAAGGGGAAAAGAAGTTATATCATGTACAGATACAAATTCTCTATGACGAATGTGATCGTTATGTATATCTAAAATGTACCAATAAAATCTAATTAAAAAATAAAAAAATAAAAACTAGACTAAGTGCCTGTATTGAAAATATAGTCCACATGGAAAAGGGAAACAAATGAAACACTATGTTTAATAAAGCAAAAATGTTTGCTAATGTCAAGTAGGCAAAAGTAAGGATACAAAACAACCTACTGAATTATCCCAATTTTACAAATTATCAGAGAATAGTTTCTGGGTACTAAAATCATGGGACTGGGAATTTCTTATGCTTTTATTTTTTTAAATCTCTAAAATGAGAATACCAATCCTAAATACTTTACCACGAGATGCCATAAACACTAATTTAGCAAATTATGAAAAAGGGCTACAAAAAATGTTCTATACTATCATGACAAAGATTTCACAACTGGGAGTACCGGAGGAAAGAGAACTGAAAATACTCATGCAACATAAATCACTGCTATCTACACCTATCATTTCACATCCCTACACCACTTCAGACTTTTCAAACTATTTTCAAAAAACCCATCTCATTGATTTTAAGCTAACCTCATAAAGAGTGTAAGAAAATTTTAATAGGCTTCCAGAAACCAATCAAGGGAACAGTAATAATAAACCAATAGCAGAGCCAGGGTCAGTGTTTCAAATGCTGAATTAGTACTTGTATTTACCAAAGACTACGAAAACCATAAGAAATTTTAGCAATCTAGATTCTAATCTTTTCTTTTTTTTCTTTTTGAAACAGGGTCTCACTATGCAGTTCAGGCTGGCCCTGAGCTTACTTTGTAGCCCAGGCTGGCCTCGAACTCGCAACAATCCTCCCGCCTCAGCCTCCAGAGCGCTGGGATTACAGACAGGCGTGCGCCACCACGCCCGGTTTAGATTCTAATCTTGACTGCTTGTTTCCGGTAATGAATAAATAAGAATCCACAAGGTCACCATCTAAAACATTTTCGTCTGAGTTCCTAATTAGAAAGCTGCTTCAAAAACGTAGACTGAGATAACTACATCAATTTTGCTACTTTCTAACTCAGTGACTTGGAGTAAATTATTTTCCTCTGGACTTCAATTCCTGCTACTGTAAAATAGGGATGGTGCCTGGCCCATTTCCTTTCCTATTCCTAGTGTTTTGGTGGTCCTTAGATAACAGGATGAGGCCGGTATTAATTTCTCAAAGTCCCTACACGGTTGCTGCTCGCCTGTTAAATAAGCTATTTCTGTCTGCTGCTCACTGCGCAACTTCCACAAAGTTCAGGGCCAGCTCTTCACGACCGTGACACGACTGCCATCTGGTGGCAGCAACCTCAGCTACAGGTCCCATTTAGAAGTTCAAGGACCTCTCCCGGAGAGCCGGAATTGGTGAGTTTCACTCCAGACGGTAAAACGTTAAAAAGGGAACAGACAGGATGGAGCACTGCGGTCAACGCCCTGGTAGTGAGCGGAGCAACTGCAACTAACGAAGACACGGTCACATTTTAAAATCACTCATCCCCCATCCCCAGAGGCTAACTTTCTGTGTCTGACGCTTCTAACCCCTCGACTTTTCTTCTGCGCGCGAATACATATTCAACAGCTGGATTCTCCGCCCGCAGGGATCCCTCTGGTCCACCTTGTTTTTAAACCTCTGTCAACTGAGGCCCGGGGAAATGTAGGAAGCACCTCGGGCTCCCAAGACCGTCGCAGGCAGGGCCTGTTCCGCTACCGGAGTCCCGACTTGTTCGAACCCACGGCGCGCGCCCCGGATCTGGAGGACAAGAGTCTCGGGGGACACGCAGTCTCTTTCACTAGCAGGCCGGCGGCTGACTTCCGGGAAGACTGGGCCGGGGCATCTCTGCAGCTGGCAGGACGAACCTAGCCCGGCTTCCCGGCCCAGTCCCCGGGTCTCAAACGCCCCCTGCATGGGCCTCTCCAGCCCACTGCGCGGGACGACCCTGCGTCTGCGGCGGCCGCGCGTCACCCCGTGGCTTTTCCTTCGCGCCGGACTCGGGCCTCCGCGGCCGACACTTACGCTCAGCCAGCATCGACATGTCGCCAAGTCTGCTGCTTGCGGACCTCCGACCTGGCGCGACCGTGGTAACAGGGTTACCACAAGGCAAGAGAGCGGTAGCGCCGGACGCACGTGCCGGACGGACCCTAGTGATAGGGGGCGCGTGCTGATGACGTCACGGCGCGCGACCCGCTACAGACCACGGCGGCGAGAGGCGGAGCCCTTGCCGTGAAGAAGGCGTGGCCACCCGGCGGGGCTGACGGGAGCGTGGTGATTCCCTGGCTAGGACCTCGGGGAATGCGTCCTGCCCTCAGGCAGCTGCCAGTCTAAGGGGCGTGGCGGGGGGGGAGGCGAGAAAAAAGGTAAACGACAGTTCTTAGGGGTCATCATTGTCCTCTGAAAGGTGTGCACAGAGTTGGAGAAACTCGGCTGGCAGGGAAAACTTGACACCGTGGTGGCCTCTTTCGCTTTTCTTCATGCGCTACCCGCCCCAGGAAGGGGTGATACTGTGTATAGCTCTGATATCTTTCTATTGTTGTGTGGAATCATGACCAGATCAGTTAAACAGATAACTAATTTTGGGAAAACGTCGTCTCTCTTCAAATAACGTGGTGCAAAGGCAAGTTTTTAACTTCTCCACCGCAACACGTGCACCTAATTTTGCCTTTATCAACCAGCACCTAGCACAATAATTTTGAGTGTGGTAGGGGCTCTATAGATGTTTACAAATTTAAGTTAAAGTGCCTGAGTTGTAAGGAGATTCTAGCAGTGAAAATTTCAGGCAGACAGTAGGGAAATGCTTTTGGACAGGTGTCTCTCAGGTGAAGTTTTCTCTGTGTAAGTAGGAGGTGAGCAGAGCACTACCCAGATGCCCAGAGAAGCTATACGAAGCTTGTTCTTAATAAAACTCACGCTTTAGGGGTCTAGACTAGCAAGGTAACTTCTTTTATTTCATAAAAATTAGAAGAAACACAAAGGAATATTTACTGTCAATAGCTACTTGGGAAACAGAGGGATGAGGGAGTACAAGTTAATGGTACTTTCCATGGGGAGCAGCTAAATCAAGGCATGGAGAGTAGGATTAAAAGAGGGATTGGATTTAGGAAGGTAGGGTCATGAAATTTTTGGGATAACTAGATCTGTTTAATTATAGTGAAAATGAAGGCAGTTCTATACAGAAAATAGAATATAGAAAATTTCTATATATTTTATATATAAAATCTATATATAAAATAGAATATAGAAAATGGAAAATTTTTCAAGTCCCACATATTTTGGTCTATGACTCAGGAAGATAAATGTGGTCAGAAAAGTCTGTGTTGTTGCTGCTGCTGCTGTAGACCAAGTGACCAGTGGTCAAAACTAGACCATAGCTGAGTGTGGCAGATTGGTGACACGTTTCTCTCTCTCCCCCCTTTTGTCTGTCCCCCACCAGGAATGTTCTGTAAGAAGTCACAAAAGAATGTTGTAGAAAGATTCTGCATTTAGGTGAGTCCAAAGTTTGTTCCAGCTCCAGCATCCTCTATGTCTATGAAATATTGATTAAGATTACAGGAATTTTATCTATTAAACAACAGATCTGGAGCTTGTCAGTTAAATTTCCCTTACTCCTCAGAGACAGAAGCCTGATACAATATGAAAAGCAAAACCAAGCATTATAATGGCAGTCAGAAAACATGAGAACCCAAATTCAACTATAAGCTTGGCAGTATGACCTTGGGCAAGTCATCTCACCTCCTTTGGTATCAGCATTCCAATCTATAAAAAAAAAAAAAGAATTGGATGGTATTTGAGGTGGTTCTCACATATAATTCTCTTTCAGAGAATTACTTTAACCAAAAAAATACAACCCAGTAGTCTGACCATTAGGGGAATATAGCATAAGAGTTCAGAGCTTAGATTTGGAGACAAGACTTTCTGGGTTCAAATTTTAGCTCTGTCACTCACCAGCTTCGCTGATCTTCTGTACATTGGGCTGAGTACTTCTCTCCTGTATGCAGCTATTCTTCATCTGTAAGATAGGAAGAACAGTGCCTACTGTGTAGAGCTGTTACGGGACATGATGAGATGCTACCTATCATGTGCTAAGGATGGCATCTTGCACATAGAAAACACTCAGTCATTATAACATTAAGTGAAAGGGAGGTAGGAGTGATTATACCAACAATTCCTTATTGTTTCAAGCATATACTAGGAGCCAGGTTTACAAAGGTGGACAGAGACAATCACGTCCCCTACCTTCATTGAGTTTGCATTTTAGCAGGGGAGATGATGTGAATCAAATAACCATGTGCGTAAATATAATGAATGCTATAAAGAAGTGATTTTTGTGGCTAGAATAGACTATAACATAGAGACAAAAATTAGGAAGCATGTGAATGTAGATGTGAATTGGAGCCATGGATTGTGATGTGAGCAGTCGAAAGGGATATGTTGTAGGAGCTCAAGGCAGAAGGCACTCCCCCTCAGCCAGGAGCAGCATGAAGAGTGTAGGACTCCTGAAGACAATGCTGGCCTGAGATTCTTCTTCTGGGCCTGCCAAAATTTTATGACTGTAGCCATCACAAAAGGGCTGTGAAAATCTGTAAAGTTCAACCCTCAAAAATCATGCCCACAGATCCAAATTAACACTGTGAGGTCAAAGGACACATCTGATTTCCTCACAGTCTTATAACTTCGGTTTATTGCCCAATTGAACCTTCCCAACCTTTGAATGAAACAGTGACAATTTAGTTTCTCAAGCCCTGAGATGTTTTTAGGGACAGCTTGTGGGGGAGGGGAGGGCAGTGTGGCCGAGGCAGGGAGAGACCTGCAAAGAGAAGGAGTAGAAACAGAGTGGAGGGTGGATGACGACAGTGGAAAGGGGATGGTGACTGACTGAGTCACCCTCTTGAGGTTTCCAGACCTGACTGCTGGTGGAGGCTTCCTGTCCTGACAGTGGGCAAGGCAGAGCCTCCGCTGTGGCAGTGATGAGTGGAATCAGCCAAGGAGGCTTTCCAAGTTGACACCGTGGGCCCCTGCTATAGAGCTTTCTTTCTGGTTTCCAGAAAGGGTAGGCAGCCTGGAGCCCAGGAAGCTCTGGTGGTGTGGTCTGTCCCTGCCATGATGGACTTCCTGGGGGTGGTAATTAGTACAATGAGCCCCCAAGTTAAGGATTCAAATCTGGTTCTGATGCTGCAGTTGTGTCCCTGCTCTGATTCTTCATCTGATGTTCTAGATTTCTTTTTTTTTTTTTTTTTTTTTTTTTTTTTCTCCGGTACCGGGAGCCAAACTCACAACCTTGCACTTGCCAGGCAGGCTCTTTGCCGCTGAGCTAAATCCCCAGCCCTGTTCTAGGAGATTTCTGTGAGGACTCAGAGTCAACACATAGATGCCTAAGAGTCACAGCAATCCAGTGCTGCACATGGCTACTGCTCCAAGCCTAATCTTCTCCACCCCTGTACTTCACATCCCGCTTTCCTCTTCCTCTGCACTTACCAGCTCTTGAGCCTAGGCAGTTGACTCAGTAAATTTCCTGTGTCTCAGTGTTTCCATCCACTTGGTAGATGGTACCTGCCTCAAAGGTCCTACTCTAGTGAAGATGTGTGACTTCCCCAAATTCATATGTGGGAGCCTAATCCTCAGTAGGAGGGTATCTGGATGTAATTAGGTCATAAGGGGGAAGCCTTTATGAACATAATTAATACCCTGCTAAGAGACCACAGAGGGCTCCCCCTTCCCTGCTGCTGCTTTGTGAGACCCTGTGAGCTGTCACTGGACACAGCCCTGCCAGCGCCTCGATCTTAGACTTCCAGCCGCCAAAACTGTGAGCCATACATTTCTGTCATTTATGAGACTGTTTACCCAGTTTGTGTATTTTGTTACAGCATTCCAAAGTGACTGAGACTATATATATGGTTACATAAAGTGATGTGTAATTTTGGACTATGCTTGGCAGGGAGAACTCAGGAAATGGTCTACTGGTATTTATGTGCCCACAGTTGTGGGTTTTGTTGTTGCTGTTGTTGTTTTATTTTATCTGTCTATGTCACCTAGGCCTCTGTCCTAATCTGTCCACTAATGATTTCAGTATAGTAATAGGTTGAGGGTGATTCTCAGGGACACAAGCAAGAACCTCTGAACATAGAGCTCTTCAAGTTATATCCTTGCTCAGTCACTAAATCACTGAGGTACTGGTGAAGAGAAACCATGGTCAGGAAGCAAAATACAGAGAAGAGGGCCTGTTTTATAGAAGTCCCTGTAAGTCCTGTAGCACATTTGTGATTTATAGAACTAATTTATATATAGCCCTTTTAGAAAACTCGGTCAAGAGGAATGTTGGTACGTAAATAAAACCATTTGCAAAACTGTAGGTACCTTTTTTTTTTAAAAAAAAAAAAAACCTCACTTTAAGAAAGAGTATGTATAACAATCCACATATACACTTAATATAGGTATTGGAAATGTGGGGAGAATATTTCAGGCTGTAAATACTGATATTTTCAGCAAAGTAGGACATAGAGTTACAAGTTTTACAGCATGCATTTCTATATTGTCAAAGCTATTAAACAATAACATGACATATTTCTTTACCATAGCAGAATGGTTTAAATATATCTGTCCTACCTATTAATATGAGAAAGGGCCACACTCCCTGGAATTTGTGGTCTCTGTGTGGGCTGGACAGACATAAGCATCTTACCTGGACATTTAACTCATCTGAACGTATGCTGGAAACCTACTGTGGGCACCGACTTGTTGGCCACCACCTGACACCTTTAGCCCCCCACCTAGGCGCCAAGCAAATGCAGATCCACTGGGAATGATAGTGGCAAAGCCAAACCAAAAGCCATAATTCTGCACCCAAAAGTACGAAAGTCCGAACTCTCCCGTGGCCTTCTCAGAGTAAAGACTCCACGATAGGCTCCAGGAGCATGTGCTACTCCCAGGGCCCCCTGGTCTCAGGGTGCTCACCCTCTGCCACACCTGGCACTGGCTGCCTGCTCTTTGCATCGCATTCTGCTTTCCCTGTGTTTTCTTTCCTCTCCCTCTGCCATCACTTTCCCTGCAGATGTCCAACTCTAACTGTTGCCTGTGCTGCTTGATTTCCCTTCTCCTTGTAGCCTCACACCTTTCAGGGGCTTCTCTTTGGCATGACTTCAGTCTCCCCTGCTTCCAGATGCCCCCCAGGAAGTCTTCTGGATCTTGACCTCACATTCCCCTGCGTCCTCTGTGGTTGTGTGTCCTGACTCAGTACTGGTCAAGGCCCTCTCTGCCTTAGGGACTGTTTCCCAGGGTCCTGTGCCTGGGACCAGCCCTTCCGTCCTTAAGTGGACCCAACAGGATTCTATGTAGACCCCGTTGCACTCAATGTATCCCTTTTTGTCTGTGAGTGTCTGATGCAGCGGTCTGGCTTTGGGGAGGGAAGAGTATGGGTCTGGGGGCTGACAGCCTGGGAACTAGGCCCAAAGCTCACCAGGCCGCAAAGTCAGGCGGCTGCCTCTGCAGCTTCACTCTCCTCTGTAAGATGGACAGGTTGAGAGCGCCTGGCCAAGCAGAACCATGTGCTTGACCATGAATGATAAATGACAGAAGATGGAGCAGACAGGACCGTTGTGACAAAGCGTCAGTCTAAACAAGTCATCCACAGAACACTCTGCCTACAACTCATGTCTTTTTCATCCTTTTCCTCTGTCTACATCACACTGCCCAGGTGAGTGTGGAGCTTCAAAACAAAAGGATGCGTGGAAGCATTTCCTCTGCTGTGCTACCCAGGGTTAAAACGAGGGGGCAAGGCTTTGCCATGGCTTTGGGGTCCTCCCTAGATGATCACTGCAGACCACTGAGGATCAGCCACAGGGTGACACTCACTGCCTGTACCTGAATCACAGCGTCAGCCGCCTTGGGCAGCCTCTGTCCGTCTTTGTTTGAAAATATCCTCGAGAAGAGCTATTATTAATCATTTGCCTCTGTTTATGGAGAAGTTAGGAGCCAATCTAGAGGCCAGGGCAGAGGAGAAAGTGTGCAGCCAATGCAGAGCTCAAGTTTTCAGGGGGCCCGTGGAGGACAGTTGGGGCACAGCAGGAAACTTGCTCATCTCACCATTTTGCCTGGAGCAGAAACTGGCCTTGTTGTGAACTCCTACATTAATCTTCATGGAGATAAGGGACAACTGAAAGAGAACCTGAGGTCATCGGTGTGAATTTCACATCATATGCAAATAGTCTGTGTTACTGAAAACTCTCAAGTCCTGGTCCCAGCGGACTGAGGTCTTACCAGCATGCTTCATCTGTGCCTTACACAACCATCACCCTTTTAGTTTTGATGTTGGTGAGCCAGTCCCATCCACAAGCAACCAGAACTTGACTGAGCCTGAGGATGCCTCTCCATCTATGAGCTCCACTCTGCTGTTCCCGGGGGGAAAAGAAGCTGGGGTGGGGTTCCTGGGCCAAGATGTTTGTATAGATACCGAAGGTAAAAGGAAAGATGTCACAGGTTAGAGGGAGAGAAGGAGCGAGGGAGGGAGAACAAGACAACGGAGGAAGGAATGGCTTAATTTCTGCTTCTCTTGACTTCAGAAAAGTATGTCTAATAGGCCTGGCATGTTTAACTAGATGGCCTATCCAGGGGCTGTGTTGCGGCTCCTTCTGTTGGGGGTCATGTGTTGGGGGTCTTGTGTTGTCTCAGTGAGGTGAATATGCCAGCAGTTCACTCATTTAGCTACAGGGATTATTCATAACAGTCCTTCCCACAACTCCCACTGCCAGTGAACCCAGAAGCCCAAAGTTGTCTTTACACATTACTGAGAAAAGAAGGCCAGCCCTTGTATGGACGTTTGTGCCCACCCATGCCCTGCCCAGATCCATGTATTAAGATCCTAACCCCCCGGGGCTGGGGATTTAGCTCAGCGGCAAAAGCGCCTGCCTGGCAAGCGCAAGGTCGTGAGTTCGGTTCCCGGTACCAGAGAAAAACCAAAAAAAAAAAAAAAAAAAAAAATCCTAACCCCCAAGTCGATGGTATGAGGAGGTAACTAAGTCACAAGGATGGGGCCCCCGGGAGTTCAATTAGCCCCCTCGAAAGTGAAACAAGGAGCTCCCCGCCCACTCTACCACATGACAACACAGCACGAGGCCTCATCAGAAGCCAAATCTGGTAGTAATTCACTGTTGTCCCAGCCTCCAAAGCTATGAGAAATAAATCTGTTGTTTCTAGGCCACCCGGACTATGGTATTTGTTATAGCAGCCCAAATGGACTAACACAGCCAAATTACACATCAGCACAGAGTAAGGGTCCTAAATTCTGGGTCCATGTTCTCTAAAAGCAAAATTCCAGTCAAAGGTCTTGTATCCTTGTCTTTGATCCCAACATTCAGTAAAGTTAGGACACTAGATCCAGGAAGGGTCTTGGTTTAAGGTGATCAAACCTCCTATATCTTTTGAAGTACTGGTTTAGGACTTGAAATAATCTGTTAATCAGTTCCCTGTCCGGGGTCACGGAAGAGATCAAAGATGGGGGGGTGGCTTCAGGAGGCAAAGTGGGCTCACTCTGCAGTGCTCCTTCTCAGAAAACAAGCCTGCACTGCGTGCCGCCCAGAGGGGGAGCGCAGGGAGGGAGGCAGGTATAGAAAGTTGCAAGTGTAAAAGGACAGAAAGGGGAGACATGGAGGGAGAGGGAGCAAATGGCCCGTTGTCATCAGAGTGTGGCCCTCGTCTGTATCACGCCTCCCTCTGATCAAAGCACCCCAGGAGCGCTGTATCGGGCAGCCTCCTGCCGAGAGGACCTGCCATATGGACATGGGTTCCTTTCAGGTAGTATCCCCTCGCCTCCCAAATGGCAGTTTGGAAATGGACTCTGGTCACGCATGCAGAAAGGGAATAATGTCCACTACTCCTCTGAGCACCACTGGCTTGCCAGACAGGCTGTGCAAGCCGTGGAAGTGGAGCCCCATGGACGTGGTTCCATCTGACCCCTCTCGCTCCCTTCTTCCTCCTCCTCCCCTCCCCTCGCTCCCACCTGCCTACCCGGTCCCACCTTCCGCTGCCATCCGGCAGAGTCAAGACTGGGTGGGATCATATTTGATGCTGCATTGCTCCTAAAACAGCGATAACAAACAATCCTCAACTAACAATAAGAGACCCTTTTGCTGGATGTCACCGGGGCTTGGTCCCAAGACAATGCGCTCCAAGGATCCATTTGTAGGATTTCTAGCAGAAAGCATTAGTGGCAGGGGGCCACAACCCAGAACTTTTCTGTCTTTCTCTACCCTCAGACCTCCGTCTTGACACTGATTTCTCCTCTCTGGTTTCTTTTCACCTTAGCTTCTTTGGGGTTTTTCCTGCCTCGCCCCTCGCTCAGCCTTCAATTGCCAGCCCACATCTGGCTCTGTGGGTGGGTTGTTTGGGGGCACACTTGGCCTTTTCTACCTGACTGCGGAGGCCATACTCAGTGTGAAGCACCTCGAGAGAAGTTGGTGCCTAGCAGGCCCCCACTTACCTCCTCACCCTCCCATACCATCTTGCTCTCTTCCAGCACCAGCTGCTCCCAACTCCCAGGGGCGAGCAGCTTCTACCCACACTGAGGTCAATTAGCACCCCAAGTTTTGCACCCCATGAATATCTATCCCTCCCCCACTATGCATAAAGAAAAAGGCACACACACATATTATTAAAATGAACTGTTTATATTATCTCAGTTGAGTCAATACATTATAATGTATTAAAATGGAAAGGTACAAAATTGAAATAAATACTTTCTGATTCATGTATAAATATTTTTTTGTCAAGATGACTTTTATCGTCAGTACATGTCACAAGAAAACATTTAAAATGACACCGAAACAATCATTGAAATCATGGTGCGTGGAGGAAAAAGGTAAAGAAAACAACCGTTGGCTTGTTTTGGCATGAGACCTTGATGCAATTTGGGTTCCCCAAAACCATGTGAAGGGTGATAAAATAGAAATGCTCAAAACTGACTTAAAAAAATAAACAGGCTTTACAAAAAAAACCCTCTTTTTTTTTTTTTTTTTTTTTTTCTTAACCCAGCCACTTCTCTACATGGTCTGCACTTACAATAGATACATTCATTATTGTCCAAGGGAAGACAGCAACTGCCTTTCACTTAAAGAGCTTGGTGGAGAGGCTGAAGAAAGATGCTGCAGCTGAAGGGGAGTAGCATGTTCCGGAGAACAAAATGTCTAGATGGTCTTCGTGGAGCATGAGGGGTGGAGGCAGAGGAAAGGGAGAGTCCAGATCTGAAGCAACCGAGACCAAAGGAGGGAGTCAGCTTGGCGGTGGTCACAAGGGCAGGGGCATCTCTCCCTCCTGAGCAGTCCTGGGCTTGGCCCCAGGCTGGGAACATTGCTCTGCTCTGTCAGCGAGAGTCGAACCCTGGGCTTTGGAGTCAGGCCTTGGGCTCTTTTCAGGCACAGCAGCCGTGGGGAGACGGGGCGGGCCTCCCTCGGATGGACACACACAGAGGGGCTTCTCAACACTTCTGACTGCTTATTAGGTGGTCATTAAGGCAATAAGGAGTTTAGCAAACTAGAGGTTAAGGGCAGCTAAATTCAGCCAGATTGAACGTAAACAAAAGGTGAGAAGGGGTCCCTTTCTCCTCAACTACCTGTCCCCCAAGAGCAAGGGGGCCCGGGCTCCTGAAGCAGAACTTACAGACCGCAGTAGCAGAGGGCTTGTCTTTTGGAAGGAAGGCTCCATGGGAAGTAGGCTCGTACCTGGCTTGGGGCAACCTAACCGAGTTTCTGCTCTCCACATCTCTTTCCTGGGCTCACTCCACTGGTGAGCAGAAGGCCAAGCACCAAGGTTCATTGCAGAAGTTGGGTCAAGACCCCTGCTAGCAACCGTCTGGCCCTTCCCAGTGGCCTGGACAGCCAGGTCAGACGATTGAGGCCTATGCTCAGCTGGAGAAGAGGACAAGCCCCATGAGGCCTATGCTCAGCTGGAGAAGAGGACAAGCATTTCAGGGTTCTGGAATGGTCCCCCAGAGCAGATGGAAGAACAGCAACCGGGCCTGGGGATGTAGAGTGTGGGTGGTCTCTGGGGGAATGAAGGAAGCTCCTTTGACGTGGATCCACTCACAGAGAAAGTTGCAGAAGACAGAAGTGCTCTACATGATCAGAGAAACTTCTCTAGTAACATACTATAGAAATGATCCCTGCAAGTATAGCCTTGCAGAAGACAGAAGTAAGCAGACAGAGCCTTCTCCTTCCTCCGAGCTCTGGGGGAAGCGGGTAGAGTCACCTTGGAGTAAAGCTGAGGGGACACAGGTCAGAGAGCTGCCTGCTGTTTGGGGCCAGCAAGAAGCTGTGTGAGCTGACTGCTGCAAGGTCCTGGAACTGAAGAACTGGCTCTCAGACGGCTGCTGCCAAAGAGTGAACTCCGTACTCCTGCCAATAGCACACATGACCTTGGGAAGGCAGACAGGAGCCACTCCATTCTCCAGTGTGAGACGGCAGGCTCAGCTGCACTCTCTAGGAGATTCCTGGGCCCTTTGGCTGCAGCAGTATGGGGACACTGTGCCCTAGTTACTCGGGATCCTCTGAACAAGGGACATCTGTGGGGATGAGATGTGTGACAGGAGAAACGTCAGTCATAACGGCCAGCTGCTTGTGCACCCGCTCCCTGCCTGGCCTTTCTCTTAGGGAAGTTATCTTATTTTGTGGGCAATATATTATCCAGGAACGTAAGAACAATACTAAGGAAGAAAATGTGACCATGAAGGTGTGGGGATATGGACAAATCAAGATTGGCCATGAGATAGTGATCATTCTTGAAATTAGTTGGTAGATCCATGAGACTTCCTTGTGTAATTCTACTTTAATATGTGTTCAGATGTTTTCTAAAGTATCCACAATACAAAACAGGTCTTCCTGTTAATTCCTCATTTAGCTTAATTTAGCTTAATTCCTCATTTTACGAACAGAAGGCAGTGGGTAAGGTCCCAAAGTCACACAGATTTCCTGCAGAAACAGTAGTACTAGAAACCCATCATCTTTCAGCAAGGATCGGGACATTTTGGTTGGATTCACATTTGTCATTCAGTGTCAGACTCTGCTCTTACCATGTTCTAAAGCTGGCAGTGATCTTCGGAACTCCTGCCAGTGAGCCTTAAGAACATGATCCTGATGGCAAGTCTCTGTTTTTGCTTTGTTGAGCTTTCAGGTACCCATCTGGGGGACTCAGTGGAGCCAGCAGCTTGGGCCCAGGCATTACTATGAGCAGCAAATATGAGCTCTACTGATTCGCGGTTTAGATAACCAGTTAGAACAGAAAAAATGAGAACCTGCTATGACAGCAGTGGCAGCTGTGTAGAGAGAGCACACACAACTGGATGACAACAGTATGCACCTGTTAGGGGTCATTCAGCAGGTACGGATGAGAGGAACGGGTTAGGACAGTGGGGTCCTGGGACAGCATAGGTCCAAATTCTACTCTTGATGGAGCTGTTGGCCACAAGGTTAACTGGTCATTTCCTCTCTCTAGTAGAGCCACCAGGGGGCGCTCTGCAGGCAAGACGTTTTGAGAGGTGAAACCACCTACCCCTGCCAGGGATGGTGAAAGTTTTAGAGCTTAAGATGGTAACAAATAGCCTGCTGCGCAGGGCCCTAGGTTCACCACCACTTCATCCCATCCTTTGTCTGAGGGGACAAAGCAGTTACTGTACTAGCTTACCTCTTCTCAGGGGATACGCCACCAGACAAGGACACTAAAGGTCCTTCCTGGGTCCCTGCCTGTGGCACCAGCTTTTTGTCAGCCCATTTGGGGGCCTGGTGGGGGAAGGGAGTTTTGCATTTTGAGAGGAGGGAGAGAGCCAAAGAGTTGGATAGCACCCTTTGAAAGAGTAGAGCTCTAAAAATCTTCAACTCAGGAGTTTGGTGTGTTTCCCATACTCTAGTTAGAATCAAAAACAGCTCTTCTCTTATGAAGAAAAAGACTCACTTTTTTTTTTTTCTTTTTTGGTACTGGGAATCAAACTCAGGACCTCAAGCTTGCTAGGCAGGCGCTTGTGCCACTGAACTTATCCCCAGCCCAGAAAAAGACTCAGAACTGGAGGCTGGGGAAAGGGAGGCAGGACTCAGAAGGCCCTTATCCATGATGTGACGCAGTAACAATTGAGGGGCTCAAGAGCAAATCACAGACTCTGGTCCAAAAACTCCAAGAAAAATACACATTGTAGAATAGATCTTTGTGAGTTGGGGGGGCACAAACCTCAGAGCCCTCCCCAAAGAAAACAGACCAGAGGGGCCAGGAGCTTCCAGGTTCCTTAACGGAGGAAGCGTGGTCAGGAAGCCTCCCACCACTTTTAGGAAGATGATACCCAGAGAAGTTCCCGGGTCCGCCATTTTGTGTGAGGAAAATATGCTTTGGCTGCTGGTGGTTCAGTGGAGATAAAAGTTAGCAGAGAAAGTTGCATAAAGAAAAAAAACAAAGGAATTTGTAGTAAACATTAGGAAAACTTGCCCGGATTAAATGGTTGTGGGCTGGTGAAAAGAGACTGCTAAAAGACACTGTGAATGTTCTTCCTGGAGTGGTCCGAGGCCTCAGGAGTGAAGACATGTGGGAAGGGAGGGATGACGAGAACAAGGGAAGGAGAAATGGCCACCTGGGCGGTGGGGAGATGGGTGGGTGATCAAACCACTTTGTGATTATTTAGAAAAATCTGTTCATGCAGGAGACTTAGGACTTAGGTTATAAATTTAGGTTCTCCCGTTTCTTATTGTCATTGCTCTTCCTCATTCTTCAAACATCCAGGTAAACAGGACATCAGCTCATTTTTCATCCCAAATGCTACCCTTAGCGTGGCTTACACAGGGTGGATGAGACAGCAGGGAGGGTACACGTGTGTTCACACTGATTAGGGTCACTGGGAAAATAAACACTTTTCTTTCCCAGGGATTTAGCCTGCTGGTTGGGAAAATACCACCCAAATTTCCCAAATTAAAATGAAAAGTCTGAGCCAGTGTTTATAAAACAGCAGAGGGACACACTTTGAGGCTTGGGGAGGCAGTTCCTGACAACGTTCCTGCTATGTTTCTCTGGTCATAACCCTTCCTCTCTCCAGGCTTTATGCTCCTCATGTGTGAAGGGATGAGGCTGCTGCTCTAGAATAGACGTGAACGGGTGGGGCTGAATTCTGGGATCCTGAAGATCTCTATAGCCTCCAGTGCACAGAGAGATGACCCTGCTCCTGACAAGAGGCAAGCAAACTTTCCAGGAGGTTTCAATGTCAGCTTGCTTGCCTATACTGCTCCATCTCCAGGTGGAGAGGGGCCTGCTCACCACATCTCTGGGTAACTGTGCCCTTTTGCAACCAAACTTGAATGTGAGGAAAAATAGGAAATGCTTTCAAACTGAATGAAAAGTCAATGTATTTTGAAAGACATCTGCCAGCAATAACGGACAATAATATGATCAACACTCATGGGTCACATATGTCACTGAGGTGTGCAATGCCTACAAGAGAGAGGATGCTTCTGAAGCTTTTGAGCTCTGAGCTCTCAACTTTGAAGAGGGAAAAAGGCAAGGACATCCAAGTTCTGGTCCAGTTGGCTGGCCACAGGGTGGAAGATTCACTACAAAGCTATTAAGTGCAAGAACCTGGAAAGACTGGCTATGGCCACAGCCTGAGGAAGAAGGAGCAGCCCATCTGCAGAGAGGTGTACTGTTCTGCCAGATGACCAGTGTCTAAGAAAGACAGACCCTGGAAATATCTACCTGGATGCTTCTAACACCACCTGTGCATATTGGTTCCTGGAAACAGGTAGAGGGCATCTACTGAAATTCACGGTGGGAAAATATAGACTAGGAAACTCTTCGCATTCCCATGGGAAAAACAAGCCCACAGATTCTGAGGAAAGATAGGATTCTGGGACAGGGACTCAAGTCCTTTGACCAAAGATATTGCCTACAAATTCTATCTCCTTCCAGGCTGTGCAGGAGACCCCTGGCTGTCAAGATGACTGTGAATCCCAGGCTCATCTTGAACTAGAACAGCACCCGCCCTTTCAGACATGTCTTTCCCCTGAGCATGTCTGATGTCCACAGGAGGAGAGGGAATCCTGCAACGCTGTCTCCAACCACTTAGGTAGTTAAGGATCCACTTTTCCTTCAAGTGCACTAAAGACCCAAGAAAATGTAGTTGCCTCTCCCTGCTCCCTACACTGCCCTTTCTAATCCTATAGATGAGGAAACTGAGGCACAAGGAAGCCACCACGTTTTCTGCAGTCTTGCATGGATCTGGCCACTCTCTGGCAAGAAAGCCCAGGATCTCCCTTTCTGAATCCTTCAGTATCTTTCATTGCCTTTCTGCCTAATTCACACTAAAAATCTGTCTGCTGCCTATCTGCCTATAATATAGCATATGTACTATTATGTATAAAATATAAATAACTCTTAGGTTCCTGCTTACCTTCCTGTTCTTTTCTTCTTCTTTATATAACTAGGACTGGAAAACAAAACAAAACAAAAAGATGTTCGGTGACAAGGGAGAGCCACAGTACTGCTCAAGGAATGACCTCTGGAAGGAGAGATGACAGCCCTTGTCCACAGGGGCCTGGCTGTTTCAGATCTGGACTGTTCAGCAATTAAATGGAACACAGTTCAACAGAAATCAGCAATGGAGACACCTGTGTCAGATGAAGTGAACTTCCACAACCTGGTTTTAAGGAACAGTAAATACAATAGAGATAGATAGATACATTATGTTGAGTCTTGAGTACTAAAACAAGTTATAAATAGAATTATGCTAAATTAAAGAAGACAAACATCATTGGGAATAGTCTGGTCAACAACCAATCACCATTAGAATCAAAAAGTAAACCGGCCTTTTCACTGAGTACCTCCACGACATTTCTCAATGCACTAAGTACATTTTAACCATGCAAAAATACACAAACATCTTAACTAGGTTGTTTTTTTTTTTTTGTAAAAAAAATCAAACACCAACATTATGCATTTTTGTTAATTATATTGGTTAAAGTAACAGCCAGAGGCTGCCAAATATCAGATACATCATATACATATTTTTATACAGAATCTGGACAACACAACATTACACATCAGAGAAAGAGAGAAAAAGAGAAAGAGATTATTTGTTCCTTTGTGAGTTTGTTGTTGTTGTTCAGTAAAAAAACATAAAGTAAAATATGAGAAGCAATGCTAAGAAGGAGAACACTTCAACAGTTAGGAATACATAGGGAGAATTGCTAATCAGAAATACAGGAGGAAGAGTCCATATTTAGGTCTGTGTCTAGAATTTTCTTCACTAAGAAACCAAGGAGCACAACAGGTGTATTGGTTGGAAAAGCAGAAAGAGCAGTAACATCATGCTGTCTGTTTCCCAGCACGTTTCCAGCAAGAAAAAAAAATCATATCACAAATTAATTTCACAAGTTTTGTTTCCAAAAATGTCCTCCCTTACCCAGGAAGCTGGGCAATGCAGGGGTGGGGGGCAGCTCAGTCGAGAGAGTCCTTGGCAAAAGTTTGGCCAAAACCACTGGCCTTGGATTAGTTGGAGATGTGAGCTGTCTGTGGGAATTCACGCAATGGAATGCAACGTCAGCTTGCTCCATCTAGGCAAGATTTCCCGTTGATGGCCAGAGACCTGGCCGGAGACACAACCCCCATGACAAGTTCTTAGCCAGGCCCCAGTCCTGCCCCTTAAACTTTTGGCGTCAACACAATCATAAGAATTCAACCTGGAAAGAAAACAAGACCTTGAACACAAGCTATGGAAGCGCTACCGTGGTCACGGTTAGATACAAAAATGTGAAAATTCAGATGTAATCAAAAATACAAAAATCAGTTTCAATAAGATTTGCTTTTTTTTTTTAAACCATTACAGTGCAAGGTTTTTCAAATTACAGTAAAAGTTATGTGTCTGCTTACAGTAACTAGAGAAAGTAGCTGATTTTGTTCTCCTAGAATCAGAGGTCCCTGATAAGTGAGATTGCACCAATCGGAAATCAACCAGCACAATAAATGGAGATCTTAACAGACACAGAATTCACCGCAGCCTTCGCCCCGTCAAACGGTAACGAAGAATGATGTCATTTGCACAACTCCTCAGCGTGAGGTTCTTCCTCATTAAAAAATGATAATAAATAGATGGTGTTCAAATATCAACAAGAAAAGGACTGGAAAACCAGGGCCGAAGGGTGAAGGACCCTAAAGGAGTTTCCCACGTCACTGAGCTTTTACCACTGTACTTTAAAAAAAGAAGAAGAAATCTCAGCCTGAGCCTCTTTGGGCAACGCCAGTTTGTGCTTCAGCTCCCTTGTCCCAGGCTGATGGGAGGGAGAGCAGCGCCAGCTACAGGAGGGAAGGAAAACATAACAGCCATCAGGAGAGGCCCCCAGGTGAGGAAAGGAGACAAAATAAGAGCTGGGGGGCTGTGGCAGGTGACTGAGGAGCCTCCGATTGGCAAATGGATGCCCCATGCCAAGGTCCAGGGTGCCTCTGACTCTCATGCTCTGGAAGGAAAGAAAGGGAAAGTCAAGAACCCCAGGGACATCTGGGAAGAGGAGTGGCCACTCCACCTCCCCTTGGAGCAAGAGGCTGCAAAAGAGCAGTGTGGCTGGTGGAAGGGCCAGGAGACCGACTTCATGTGCATGCAGCGGGCCAGGAGGCGAAGCCAGGAGATCATGGAAGAACTGCCATTTGAGACTTGCAACCACAACCAGGTGGGGAAAGGTTTGAAGGACCCTAGCACACTGGAGAGCCTTGGGGACCCCTCTCTCTGTGACCAAGAGGAGGAGACAGATACGTGGCACCTCAGGTACAGACAGACAGAAGCAGAAGCCAGGCAGCATGTCTGCTGGTCTTTGGCTTTCATCAAGCAACTCTTTTCTAGCCTTTCCCAAGAAAATCACTCTGACCCATTGGACTGGTTGGTCCCTTCCTAGCATGCCTGCCCCTCTGCTTGAATTTAAAATAAGGGGCTATTTTAAACAGCAAGAGCTGTTACTCAGGGCATGGGATTGGCCAGCTCTATGTGGAGTATGGGCTGAGGCCTGTCCCACGTCCCCTGGGTTGTAGTTGGTGGTTTGACTCACTGGTTTCCTACCAGTGGACCCGTGTGGGTCAAGGTGCGTGAATCCTTGGCTCACACCTACAGGCCTAGAAGGGAAAGAAACACAAACTCTCCTGCTATGTTAGCAAGTCTTCCAACCTTTGAAATAGAAGGAGAGGTGGTATTGGAGCCCAGGAAGCACTCGATTATTCCTGGCCACTGGAGGAAGCTTGGGATTGTCCTAACAACTTTGCTACATTCTTCAAGAGGGAAAGAAGGCTCCCTAGAACCTGCAGGCTCAGTGCCCATCAGCGACCACACAGTTCCGGGTCTTGCTGTCATGGGTGAAGGTAGACAGTTGAGCTCAGCAAGAACATGACTTCCTACGCATATGCCCTACTGTATGTGCTAAGGCAGAGCCTGTGTGCCTGTCCCTCCTGGTATGCTTAAGCAGCTCATGCTTACTCAGAACTGTTGCCAGAAGAGATCTTGCCTACCCAGTCTTCCAAATGTCCTCTCTTACTTCCCAGACTCCATCACCCAGCTGTGATCTATTATAGCAAAGCGGTCATCCTAGAAGCACGCTCTGTCCTCCTTACCAACCCTGTCCCAAAACAAAGCCCACAGCCTGGTTCTCTGCTCATTGCTCTGGGTGTCACAAAGTGGTTGTTTCCTCCAAGCCAGCGGAGATCTACAGGCACTTCGGAGCATGGTTCTTCCATGCATGGAGGATCTTTCCAAGCTGGTTTGCCTGAATGACCTTCACAAATGCCTCTTTTCTTCAGATAATGCCCCCAAACTCTGCCTAGCTCCATTCACTCCCTCCAATTGGTGTAATTTTGATCAGACAGTTTGCAGTTGAGACATTTAAGGATTTGTGATCATGGCACAGGATGAAATGAGGAAGTGGAATGATATGGAGTTTAGAAAGGCTACAGCAATGCTCTAACAGTCCAGAACATGCCCTGAGACAAGGCTAGGATGCCCTATTCTTGGTATCTGAGACTATTTGGTAGCATTTCCCTCCAGACATTCCTAGGGATGGTGTTTAAAGAAGAGACACAATCTATGCCCACTTTGGTGGAAATTGGTGGCCTGCACATTTGTAGCTCTCAAGAGAATGGAGTTGGCATATCACTGACTGGGGGATGGGATTCTAGGGTAGACTCTTAGTACTAGTACTAGACTCTTGGTACTAGTATGACTTCAGGCAGGTCAACTACTCTGACCTTTGGTTTCCTCATATGTATATTGGAGGTGACCTCACTATTCACAGTTGCTGAGAAGATCCAATGAGATGTCACACAGAAAGGCAGAAAAGGTTCATAAATTCCCAAGTTCACTTTTAATGAGAGAGTCATCTGCTCTAAGTGGACTTATAAAGAGCAGTGGAGTTGGCAGGACCCCTTTTTGCATGGTTTTGTTTCATTTGGTCAACAGTGTCTGCAGATTCTATGTGGGCAGTTCCTCTGTCATGATGAGCTATGCTTTGACCTTCACCCCAGTGCACTTAAACACTTGGCCAGCATCCACAGAAAAGGGATCGGAGAAAGCAAAGTGTTTTTCATCGTGAAGATCAATATTTTGAGTATGTTTATTAGGGCAATAAGCAGTTGGCTTCATCTTTCTCTTTTAAATCAAGAGAAAAATATAGTTGAGTTGATTTAGGAGATATTTACCTTCAATTTAAAGAGACTCTCCTTAGGCCCTTATGTTTACACGTATGAGCATGGTAAGGAAGGGTGTGCATTTTATCGTATTTGTTGGATGAGTGGGTGTGTTGATTACATGATTTTAGGGCAGAAGAGATCTTAGGGGAACATCATTTTCATTTGTAGAAAGGAAAATCTGCTTGGGCTAGTGTAGAGGGCTGGTAGCAAATCCAATACTCCAGCTAGATTGTAGAGAGGCAGGCCTATGCTTGGAGGGGTACAGGATCTGAGACAATGTTTCCATGTGCTCCTGGCATGCAGCAAGGTAGCTTCCTAATGCTCTGCATTTCTACATCAGAAGTCACTGGCTTTTACCCAGTTGTACTTAGTGAAAATTGCTAGATTCACTCCTGGTCAAGTGGTTTCCAGTACACTGAATTGAACTAGAAGATCTTGAAAGTTTAAATAAAGAATGCTGTTTGTCATCACTATTGAACAGTGAAGACTTCTAAAAATTCCATCCGCTGTTGACATAATCTGTAGCTTTGAAATGGACTTGCTTGAAGCTAAATAAATAATGTAGAAATGAGCACCTGGTTAGTGATGAATGCAGTAGATATGATACATCTTGACCTCAGAACTCTATTGATAAAAACCTCAAAACAGATCTCTGCATTTTCTATGAGAACAGAACTTAAAAGGAGTTGATAGTTAACTGCTGGTTAGAAGGGACATTGTAGGATTGGCTTAGGGCTTTCTATCTCACAGGGGACCATCAAAGGTTAGTCAGCTAACACGAAGCCCAGGAGGACCCTTGTGTCATGTCTTTGTTTTCTGTGTTTCTCCCAGATGTTCCTAAGAGAACATCCTTCTTCTTCATGAACTCACAGCGTCCTGCTTAATCTAAACTCTGTGAAGCCATAAGGTTCAGAATGAGGCCCATGGTCCATGGATGTGAAGAAACCATGGCTAGGAATGATAGTTAGAATGGTGTAGCGAGGTGGGAGTTTCGGGTCTTTTGTTCCTCCTGGATGCAAGGCAGGAAAGGGGCCCATCTTTTCTGTCCCCAGATCTGGGTTGACATGACTGTAGAGGAAACAATCCATTTTCTTCCTAGAATAATCTATCAAAAGGAAAGAGGACTCATCATTCTCCCTTATCTTTGTCTCTTCTTTCTATTTAAACCATTTTTTCTCAGAAAGAATTGAATTGGAGAAGGTTGTAGGTGATTTTTGCAAGAGGTGTCCTCTAAAAACGGTAGTCAAGAGTGCCATTTACACTGTCAAGAGCATCATCTACAGTGTCAAGAGCGTCATCTACAACATCAACAGCACCATCTACAATGTCAAAAACACCACCTACAATGTCAAGAGCACCATCTACAATGTCAAGAGACCCATCTACAATGGGGCTACATTTAAGGGAAGGAGGGGACACACTGTAGTCATTGTTTACTCATCAACTGTCTCTAATGTCCCAAACTGAGGCTGGCCTACCCATGAAGAATACTCAGCAACCCTTCAGAAAGATAGGTGAAAGCAGAGAGCTCAAAATGCCTCCTGCCATCCCCCTCTGTCTTTCAACTCAGTGATGTTAAAGTTGCCTTCTTTTCCTGGAACCCAAAGAGCTTTGTCTGCACTCATCAGTTTCAGCCTTGATGAATATGATTGAGATTTGCCACCAGATGATGAATTACCCGGGGACAGGTCCTAGTCAAGTACCTGGCATCTCTGCTAAGTGGATGACAAGTGAGTCAGAAGACCGGCTGATGAACAGAGTGACTCAGCTGTGCATTCTGATTGAGCCCTTTGTTCTCAAAAGAAGAAATCTCTTCTTTTAACCTCAGGAGAGATAACTGCCAGTTTTGATGAGTGGCATCAAAGTCAAGGTCTTCACAAGCTTTCTGAGGCATAGAGTTAAGTCCTTCAGGTTGGCCAACTTGGAGGCAACAAATCATGCTACATACAGAGTTACATTGCTCAGTTTCTTTTTAGTAGTTTGGTGTCTAATGATAATGATGCCACCACTCCATACCCCAATGTCTTCTCTACCCCATAGAGGGACCCTACAAAAGCAGCCTCCGGGAAAGACCAAAAGAATACCAGCCAACTTAGAAAGTAGGCTCTCGTAGGATCTGCATGAGGCAATTTTTTAGTGAAAATTCTTGGAAATAAGGAAAGGATTCATATTCTACACATCAGACTCAAGGTGATGCCTCAGGGGTCCTGTTCTTGGCCATCTCAGGTGGATTATTTATATACAGATTAAGCCATTGTTGACCACTGCGGGCCCAGATAGAATGACCCAATGTGGGCTAGACCCTCAGTGTTAAGTCTGGCAACTGGAAGAAAAGAAAGGTAAAACCCCCATCAATGCAATGACAGTGTGTGCCAGAGGCATGGGGGAATTCCAGGGGGGTTTCCATCAGGACACCTGAGCTAATAGCCTGATGTCATCTCTTAGTTATGGAGGGAAATAGGAAAGATCATCCAATCACTTCTAGATGATAACATGAAGGTGAGGAATGAGGTAAACTAAATAAGCAAACAGAAAAACACTTAGCAAATTGGCATGAAGCACTCAGTCAATATGAGTTAAATCTGAGAGGAAAGATAGCTTAGGCAACACACTCTTGACAGGTAGCATGGTATGTGAGGCACGTAGGAGCCTGGAGGGTTCTAGATGTCACCCTCAGGGGATGCGTATGTGTGGTCAGGCTCAAGGGGAACCCTGCTGGTATGTGGTAAAAGGGAATTATTAAAATTTGAGGTTTTTAAGCTTGGAGTTAAAAGTTACTTGTGCGGAGAAGTCTATTTTTTTTCTGAATGGATGCTGCACTGACAGGGTTGATCAATCAGCCCCAGAGAGGAAGGCGAGCACCATCCCACCCAGGTTGAAAAGAACACAGGCCACGGATTGGTAACAATGGAGGTTAAAGAGAAAATGACCATACGGAACAAGACTAAGAGAATTTGGAATTTCCAAGTCTGTTTCCTACAGTAATTCAGATCAGTCATCTCCTACCTTTCTACTTGGACGTGCTGAGAGCTGAGGTCTACGTCAAAGGCCAGGCCACACTCAGCATGGCAAACACCAACTTCACGCACAAACTCCCCTATGAGTAGGTCCTCATGCTGGCTGTCATTCTGGATGCCTTTGCAACTCTCATTGGACATATGAATATTTTTGTTTTTGTGCTTTTCTAAACCTCAGAGTATGGAATTATGCTGAACAAATTGTAGGAGAATCTGTGTGTAGGGCTGAGGAAATTGAGGACTATGGAGGAAAGAGTTAGAGAAAAACAATTTTTCTTGGCCTCTTTTTCTATACTCTTGTGGTACCTGGGAAGGCCCAGAGCACAGAACAAATTATAGGAGAATATAGGATCTCCAGATCTCAAGGCCTCAGTCCCCCACTAGCACGTGCTGTGCCAATGTGACCAGCTGCCACGGCTGCTACAGTGAGGGCCTAGGGCTGACCAAACTCTGCACGGCTCAACTGCTTCTGGGAGGCTGTGGTAGTCTCAAATACTCTAGAATTTTGGCCTAATCAAGAGTGAACTGAAAATTTATTAAGAAATGGAAACTGAACTCTTCTGTGACTTTCGAGAAGCTTGCTCTTTAAGAAATGCTATTTGTTATTCAAATTCTTTCCCTCTGACCTTAAAAACTTTGTGGCACCGGAAATCAAATGTAGAGTGGTCAACCGTTACCTTCCAATCTTCTGCGGTCCTTGCCCTGGTGGACACATGCAACTCAACACTTGAGGCCTCATTGCTTCTGGCTTCCACCGCATGTGAAGAATCAGAGGAATGGCATCAGACAGACCACAGCTGCAGCAAACTGAACACCGAGCGCAGCATGCACATGGGACACCTATCAGCACCTGCAAGCCCAGCTGTTGGAGTTGAGCTGCAAGCCTCTGAGGAGGGGATGTGGTTAATCACAAGGGGAAGCCATTCCTCGCATCACGTTGCCAACCCAGAGGCAGCCTTCCTGCAGAGAAAGGGACGTTCCCTCAACAGGACACATTAATGCCAGCAGGCAGTGACAGACAGAGCACGGCATGGATATGCTCTGCTGGAAATGGTCTTGCTTTCTTTTCAGAAGCCAAGCACCATCTCAAGTGAATGGATGATATGACACAACTGTGAGCGTGGCCAGCCCTCAGCCCCCAAGCCAGAGCCCAGTGTTTCCAAGGTCTCCCCTTACTCCCCTCTGTGAAAGTGCCTCTTCTTGTTTTGGCCCCAAATAGCACATTGGACCTCTCTTTGGGTTCTATCATAGTATCATGGTTATTTCTTATTCTTTCTAATTGAAAACCTTGCTGTTTGTTTCACCATTAGACTCCCTACAGTTCCAGCCCTGTGTTTGGCAAAGTACGTGTTCAATAAATACTTGATAGTCAATTGGCAGAGTAAATTCAAGGTGGTAACACTGTTGCTGGCAGGAAAACTGCTATGAGGTAAAATAGACTCATCATCTTCCGCCTCAGCCCTGTGCTAGGAAGATTAGGGCATGGAAAACAGGAGCCTGGGAATTCCAAAGTCCAAGACTCTGCCATGCCTGTACCACACCTCAAATCAGGGTAAGAGAGATCCTGGCACTATTTGCCACAGCCCCTTGACATACACCTGCTGCCTCTGGTCCAGTGATTTCAAAGTTCCTCAGGCCTAGAGGTTGTGCTTCTCTGGGAGCGAGGCACCCAGCAATCAGCTGGGGGAGGGGGCAGAAGTGGATTCCAGCTTGGAGAGAGTGGATTCCAAATTAAAGAGTTCAAGAGCACCTAATAGTCATCAGTAGAATCGAAAGCATCTCCATCTGGAACAATCACATCTGAGGCAGTGCTTTCTTCCTTCCCAGGAGACAAAGAAGTGTCCAGACTAGCGACAATGAGAAAACACTCAAGGGATCCTCACGGAAGTATAGAAAACTCCCCACACAACAAGCCACCATCAGCAGCCAAGTTCAAGGACCAGCCAAGTCTGCAGAGGTGCCACTGAACGGGAAGGTGGGGAGAGAGGAAACACTGTCGGTGGGTGAGCTGAGGCTTGCCTTCCTTCCCTGCTCCACACGGCTCTGATAGGGGTGCCAGGGACTCCCTCCAAGGGACATTTGCCACACCCGGATGAAATTGGCTTATCCAGGTCAGAGGTCTCATCTGTGTCCTCTCCTTGGTTGACAGAGAGTAGGCCCTTCCTCTAAAAGAAAAAGATTAAACCTCATGCTCTGAGCCACAACCCAGAGACTGAAAGTGCCTCTGCCAACAATGCAGGTGGCCCTCGTTCTGCCAGCCCTCACATTTCTAGGGGGGCACACAGGAAGTGACTTTAGGGTCACAGGTGGCCCAAAGCCTGTGTGGAAAGAGCAGCCAGCCCAGTATTCAGGATTCAAAGGGTCTCCAGTAAGCAGGGTTCCCTTGGGAGGTGCAAAGAGGTGGAGCAGAATCTCAGGGCATTGGGTGGGATGGGAGGTGGGATACAAGACAGGATCCCACACAAATCCACATGAAATAGGCTCCTCTGAACCCACCATAGCTTTGTCACCAAAAGAATAAGGAGTAACAAGAATTGTGCTTTCTAGTAACAAAAAACAAAAAGCAAAAAGCCAACACAGTTAATTATCTTAAAGGAAATTTTGGAAAGCTCAGTGAAGTAGCAAATTCCTCAAAATCGAAAACCAGCGTTGGAAGCATATTGTCATTGTGCCCATCTGTGTGGTTGTGTGTGTGTGAATACCTGATATATTCCCACTCACCAACTTACACACATGTATATACATATAGATATATATTTATCAGTATAATTTTCCCTCCAATCAACACCAGTGTGTTCCACCTTCAGCACAAGTTTTATCCGCATTTCAATCCATAGACAGACCATTGTACCATAAAAAGAGAGAAATAGTCAAGAATAGGCCAAGCATAGCTTAGCCAGAGTTGTTTTAAATGCCAGTTCTGCATTGTTAGAGAACAAAGCTAACCTCCCCAAATACAAGTTAAAGTGTCAATTATTGATATACACCAGCAATTCTTTATGATCATCAGAAGAAAAAAAGAGGAAAATCCAACATATTATGAAATTGAATCTTAGGCATTTTCATTTTTTGTAGCGTGGTGTGTATTTTATGGGAAAAGTCACCATTTGTGGAAATGATCCCCCCCTTCAATTACTGTTTTCCCCTAGCTCCTTGAAGCTGGGGAATAATAAAACACTTATAGGATTTTACAGAAGGGTCATTTTTAAGAATATTGTACTCTCATGTATAGACCTTTCTTTATCCCACTTAAAACACATTGAATGAACTTGAAAAAAGTCCTACATATTTTGGTCAAAGACACACAAAAACAGGGATTGTAGAACTACACAAATTACATAGGCTCACCACCTAGATGTGCTTAGTTAAAGGAAAGTAATTCTGTCCAAACACATAGAAAAAGGGAATAAATTGCAGACAATCCACCTTCTATCCAAGATCCCATGAACCTGTCCTGTGATTGATCAGGACTCTTCTGAAAAACTTGAGTCTCTATGGCATCACTGGCTTGTAGACTACAATTATTTCCAAGCACCATCCCTCTTAACACATGGTATGGAAGAGAGTTCCAGAGGTCTAGAGAAGAGGTGGGGCTGGGCACAGCATAGGTCACCACCAAATAGCACAACACACAAAATCAACCTAGAGAAAATGAAAAGTCGAAAAAGTCAAAAGCAGCCAAATAGACAAGAACAACAGGGAGTCAGTGAGTTTCATATTCCATGCCAAGAAATTGAAGTTACAAAAAGAAATAAGGTTGAACACAAGTAAATACCAACAGCTTGAAAAAGTCAAAGCCAAACCAATGTTTCCTTTTTCCCCCTACACACAAACCTTTCACGTTGAACCCAAAGCACGACGGCGTTGAGATCAAGAATTGTATCTGGAAGATTCAAGTCTGAAGAGACACTTCCATTGATCATGTGAGTCCACAGAAATAAAGCACCTTTGAAACCAAGAGTTGTTCAAGAATCCTAGTGTCTTATTCAATGTGTCAAAAAAGTACAGTTAAAAAAATTAGAATAATTCATCAAATGGCAAACACAACAATATTGACTCTGGTGAATAGGCCAAAGGGCTCCCAAGGACAATTCACAACTAAGAAGATAGAGCACGGTAAAAGGCTATGACATTTAATGAATATTCTGTTATAGCTTTGAACTTTATTGCAAAGCAAAAATATATATTTTTATATATATATATTTTTATCTACATTTCACCTCTGACATTGTACACAACACGAAAGCACAGGAAAACCAAAAAAATCATAATGAGGTAGATACATAACACTTACAGATGAAGGAGACTAAAGATTTTAAATTTGGCTTAATACAGTGGTCATCAATGTCTGCATTTCTAGCACAGCAGCCAGCATTGATTCGCTGGGCAAGAAGCCCAGGGATCTCAGATCCAAAAATAAGCCCCATTAGAAAATACCTGCTTCAAAATGAAATTTTAAAAAAAATTTTTAAGTCAGCGTATCAGATGTGTTCAATTGCAAACCCTGGTGAAACTAAGAAAAAATATTGTTTTTGCTTTTGTGCCCAGGGGAAAAAAAGTAATTTAAATATATATCTAGTTAGGAGTAGCCTATCCCTTGGGGTGTTCTCTGTATTCTTGCTTGGTGGGGCTCGGCACTTCCAGAGCTAGGCAGGACATGTGGTGGTGAGAAAGTCAGGGGTTCTTCCTTTTACCCACAGCAGCCCTCACCACGGCTGCTACAGAGGCGACCGGCTTTGGGGCCCTGGAGACACACTGGCTGGAAGGGAACTTGTACCACGCCTTTCCTTTGTAGGATCAGCTGCTCTAGGAGGTTAAAGGAGGGTCACCTAGGCTGGGACAGTCCCTTTCCCTTTGCCATGTCCAGTGACAACTCTGCCAGTGATGAGCTTAGCGGGTCACCCAGAAGGCCGTTTTCAGCCTCAGTTTTGACCCTAAGTGTGTTGTCACTGTCCAATGTGCCTCTGGGCAGCAAGTGGCCAGGGCGGAGCCCTCTTCCCCCATGCCTGTGACTGTGTCTGAATGGAGGGAGGACGGGGTGTGGAGAAGGGGACAGGAGGACCCTGGGATGGCTGAGGCAGCGCCTGGGAGAGCAGAGCTATGGTCCAGCCAGCATCGACAGATGGCTAACAGCAGCCCTAGAGAAAAATACAGAAGGAGCAAGGCCCAGATCTGGGCTCAAAGGGAACCAAACTTTCTGGGACAGTTTGGTAGTTATTTTCACTCCGCACATGATCAGGTTTGGGTGAGAAATAGTGAGAAATAGCTGGGAACAGCTGCAGGCCAGGTCAGCCCCCCCATCCAGAGGGAAGGCTGGGGGTCCTGGTGGACGGAGTGAGAAGATGGTAGGGTGGGGGGTTTCGAGGGGCACAGGAGGGGTGAAGTTGGGGTGTGCTGAGCAGGAGCTCCTTGTCTTCCCAATAGCCTGTGTCACCTGGGCTATGCCACAGGTTTGTCCCTCATCTTCCTGTGACTGCTTTAGGAGACCCTCTTTTGTTTTCATCTTCCCAAAGCCCAGTACAGCACCTGCCCCATACAGAACTCACCACCCAGGTTGAAATCGGTTTTTGGAAAATGCAACAAGAGGATCTGGGTGGGGCAGAAGGAAGGTGTCTGCAGTGATCATCACTTTGGAGATTCTAAGACTGTCCCCCATCCAGGACCGCTCAGGGCCTCTCTAACCTTCTTCCACCCTCCCCAGACAGAGACTTGCATTTGAAGTTTAAACATAAAACACTGGCCCCAGCAGGGAAGAAACTAAAATCAATTCAACTGAGTCTGTGGAACAACTGAGGTCCCCTCGAGGTCAGGCGGAGTCCTGGCTGTCTTGAGCAATTTATTTTAGGAGGCAGAGACAAGGAGAGTTTGTGACTGCCGTTCTTGCCTTCAGGAATTCCTGAATGGGGAAAGGCCAAGGACATTTCCAACGGTTCTAAAGCTCATTAATCCAAGGACTGGGTCTCTGTCCCCAAAGCCAGAGAAATTAGCTGGGACTGCAGCAGGCAGCTTTAGGCCGATTCTAAGGGAGGACTCTGATATCAAGGAATCTACAGTAAAAGAATAGAAGAAGCTTTGTCCTTTGGGAGCTTTGAGTTTAACGTCTTTTGTCTGTGACCCTGTGGATGAGCAAAGGTGGGGGATTCCTTCACATCCTAAGAGCCCACAGTGCCAACCTTAGCACCCCATTTCCTCTATTCCTTTCTGCTCCCCCTTGGTTCCCCTTCATCTTCATCTACATTGTTTTCTCCTGTAATCAGTTCACATGGCTATGAGCTTCACTTTCTTAAGCCTTTCTTTTGATGAGGGTCTCTGCATACCCTGGCTTCGGAGGTGACACTGTTTTTCTTTCCAAATCTGAACGTACCCACTCAGCACTCAAGACTTTGCATCGAATGCATTTGCTCACCTCGCTGTTTTAGATGTTTGGTTTGGATCAACCACAGCCATCAGTGGGTTCATCCCTGTGTTTCAGAGATGGGGAAACTGAGTGTCATGGCAGGCAAGGGGCCAGCCCAGCACGGTGGGGACAAGAGCCGCAGTCACAGGCTCCTAACCTGTGCTTTCCCTACCCCTGGGGATATTTCCAGCTGGGTCCTTCCAGATTAAGCCATAGCCATTGTCCAAAAACTGGCTCAGAACCGACCCAGGGAATCTTATATTTCTTAATTTTTTTCTAACTCCACCTGTCAACTCCTCCAGTGGATCCTAGAGGAAATTATCTACCTATCTGGAAGTCATCTTTTGAGATAATGGAGGAGCAAACACGAGGAGTCACAAGGGCTTTTCCTCGTAGGACTCATGCACTGGGCGTGCTCAGGGGCACCTGCCGAACACAGGGGCACTGCTCACTAGGCTTTATATATCACCACGGTGTTTCCTACTCTTTCCTAGCTTCTGAGGCATCGGACAGAGACAAAATGCCCAGGCTGCGTGACGCCCGTCTCCAACAGTCCATGCTGTGCCCTGAGAGCCACCTCTCAGTAATTATGGGTCTTTGGAAGAGGGATGAGGTGGACCTGTGAGGTGGGCCAGAACCACAATATCCAGGTTCGACCCCTTGACTGACCATAAGGCCCTGTGAAAGTCATAGTTACCACTTCAGCCTCAGTTTCCTTGCTGTAAATGGGGTAGGATCTCTCACCTTGGAAGGACTTAGATGGGATCATCGGTACAAAGGCGCTAGCACAGAACTTCCCTCACTTCTGTCACTCAGTTGACACGAGTTGACTCTGCACTCCCTTGTCTTTCCAAAGGGGCCTCACACCAGCTTGCTAAAACTACCATCCAAGTTCCATTGGACTTCCCTGATCCAACATGCCTGGGCCAGTGGGAAACCTGAGCACTGGTCTTCTCTGAAGGGACTGTCCCTGCTCCCATCCCAGCAAGCATAGCATCTCTGTCCAGGCTTCTTCTGAAGCAGCCAGGGAAGGCTCTGGGTTACACCTGAGTCCCCAGCCCCGGCATTAGAAATGGCCCAACTATGGCTCCAAAGGAACTCAGGTGCCAAACACCAGCCCAAAGGCCACCATGGGACACATTCATTCTGGTGGGAAAGCTTCCTCAGCCAGGGTCTGCCTGTACTGGTAATGACCAATTGGGCTCCAGACTGGCAGGTTCCATGGGTCCGGCTCTGTGATAGAGACTCAGCATTGCCATGGTCCCCATAAGCAGGCATAACACTTCCCAGACTGGCTGGTGGCTGCAGCCCCAGGAGGGTGCTGAGAAGCTTGACCTGGCTCTGAGTGAGGAGTGAGATCTGGACACCCTCTTGGAGAGATCTGGGGTGCCTCTTGGTGTTGCCCCAGAATCAGAGCCTCTTGGAAGACCTGGGTCTCCGAGGCCATCTCTGGGCCTGAGCAGAGATGGGGTAGGCAGGGAAGTGGGCAGGGGGCAGTCATGAGACAGGATCTCAGCAGCCTCCTAGAGGCCCTCAGCTCCCCGTTGTGTTTTAGGGCAGCCAGGGATTGGGAAGGGATTTCTGAGCCTTAAACACAGGTCAGCTCCTGGGAAGACTCCTGGGGGTACTTATGCAGCTGGACTCCACAATAGGCCCAATGGTCTCCAGAAATCTACCTCAAAGGATAAAGCAGAAAAAAGAATGAATGAGCAGTTCCTGGGATGGGACTTGGCAGGAGTGACCAGCGACAGGACAGAAGCAAATGAACAACACTTCATTTAGATCCCCTGAGTAGCTAAGAGAACATCTGAGACTTGGAGGTGGGGAGCAAGGCTGCTGCAGACCACGCGCTCTCCTCAGAAGCCCGACTTCTTTTCTCATCCCGAGGAATCCTGTCGAAGCTCCCCCCAGCCACAGCGTGGGAGCAGGTTGTGCTGGAGCAGTTAGGCAGTGTCTGAATTTATCTTTTAAAAACTGTCTTGGATGGCTTGGCCACCTTGTGCGAGATATGTAAACCATGAGCAAAACTCAGACTTGTGCAGGATCTCAACAGACAGAGCTGAGAAGCTGCCTTCTGCGGGCAGGGTTGCCCCTGCCTACTTTGTGCTTTGTGTAACCTGGGACCTCTCTTCTTCCCTGTGATGATGTTTCTTAGAGCCCCATGAAAGGCATGCCAATTCAGCTGAACTGGCTTTGCGATAGTTTTGGAGTGTGCTGGAATCCACTGCATTCCTCGGTAGCTAAAGTTATGTTTTCAATCCGCCTCTAAACGGCCTACAGTCTGAGGGAGAGCTGGCTTCCTGAACACAGATGATGTCAGGCTTGTGAGCATTCCTTTATACCCAAATTTCAAAATGAAATCAGCGGCATTAACCCCACTCAGGCAAGCTGCCACTGGTGGCTGGCAGAGGGGAGGGGTATCAGCAAGGGTGGCATTTGGCACTGGGAATAGGGCATAGATTGGGACAGCAGCTGGGAAAGATGTAGTTGGCTGAAAGCTAAGGCAAAAGATTCTAGCTGACCCTCTAGGGATAGGTTACTCCATATAGATGACTATAAAGAAAGAAAAACATCAAACAGGTAAAATCCTTCCCCGAGTACCCCAGCTTCCTGCAGCATTGTATCTGGCCCCAGGACATAGGGCCTCAGAAGCTGCAGGTATACATTACCCCCACCCAGCCCCAGGTCACATGCTTATTGTTCTACTTAAGCCAAATTTTTTTTCTTGCCTTAAGTCAACACATCCCCAAAACATATACCGTACAAAGTAGAATCTATAAAGAAAATAGATATATCAAACCAGGAGGAAGATGAGAACAGGCTGTAAACATATAACTGAAACATAAAGTACATAGCAGTAGTTCCCTACAGAACCAAACAGGTTTACATCAAATCATTTCAAACGAAAGCAAAGGAAACTTTTTGTTTTTGTTGCTGTTGTTGTTAGCTCTTAAATTTAAGAAAAGAATCGCGGTAGCATGCTCACCTTGAACTAGGGGTCGGATATTGTGGTTCTTGGACAAAGGGGGAAAAAAATCTGTGAGGGATATGGAAAACAGTTTGGAAATCTGTGAAGGGTAACAGTTTGGAAATCTGAGGCGGAGGCGGGAGGGAGGAGAAAGGGGAAGATTGCATAGTTGTGAAACAGTGGCTTCTCATCAAGGTGAACAAGTGCATCTCTGATAAAATAGCATTTGATATAGTTTTTTTCTGTTCATTTCTGTTTGCTGTATTTTGTTCTCTGTCCACCAGACATTTCATACACTGAGACATATATACAGTATACACACATACGCACACATACGCACGCACACGCACACATACATGCTAGCACTAAACACCTGAATTACACAGCTATCCTTTGAAAGGACCCCACACGGCTTGTTCTGGCACAGTTCGGATTCACCAATACATTTTTCCAACATCTTCACCCCACTTCCTGTCAAAAGTCATCTCTCGCATTCTTGCTTTCAGTAGCAACTAAAGAAGGGCTGGGAGCGAGGATGAGGGCATGAAGGAAAGCACCAGAAATGGTTTCTCTTACTGAACTTCTGTGGAAATGCCCCACATTCTGGTTGGGGGGGTGGTCATTATTCTTTAAGAGATGAGAGATAAAACAACTGTCCTTTTTTTTTTAAAGCTTTCTTGAGGTAAACATTCTCTGTTCACACCCCAGGCGGTGGCCATTTTTACAGTGCTGTTGAGAAACCTTTGAATAAGAAGGAAAAACACCAACGTGTGACAGCAACGCATAGGACATGAAAAAGCACATCTCTGTTGTCACTTGTTTCCATCATCTCTCATTCAGCCTACTCCTTCTAGTAACACACAGAACAGAACAGAAATATGAATAATTTCATGTATCGCACTGTGCATCCCTCATTCAATCCCCACTGTGAACCTCTCTTGCACACATACTAAAAATTGTGAAGCAAGTAAAAACTAAAACTAAAGATGAACGTACTTTGCATTTTTCCATTCTTTCTACCTCAAGCACATGGTAGTTTACATTAATATAGGAAATAGCAAAGGTCTTTTAGTTACATTTTCTACAGAATCTCAGCATCTTTATCTTTATTGTCTATTCTCTCTCACTTTTTGGATAAACAATTGGCTATAACAATCTATAGTAAGGCTTCACAGAAAGAATTCTGCATGTTTTATTTTTCTCTAAGAACCAAAGTATATAAAATGAGGTTTGATTCTAGCACCTTATACAGTATTAGTGATGTTGTTCCCTTGGGAGAAATTAGCACTACTCAACGACCTGGGTGACTCTCCGTTAGTTACACAATATTCCAAGGTATCGCCAAACGAAGGACACAAAACAGCAGAGATGCAGGAAGAAAGAGGAAAAAAGCCAAATACCAAGATGAAAATCTTAGCAACGTACGAACAAAGTCTTGAAAACATGTCAAGTTGCCGTCTCCTAATTAAAAATGATGCAATGATTCTGCGCCTTTGATTAATCCTTTTAAGTTACCCTTCCCTGAGAGGTAAGGAAAGAGTATGATACCTTCTTTAGAGGGGCAACTGAATCTGGGCCATGTAGGCAGATCACAGAGGAAGCTGAGTTCAGAAACAAAGTCAGGAATGCCTGAACTCTAGCCTCTTCCTCCCAAACAATCCCTGGCCAACTTTGATTGGTGAATTGAGATTTTGGAAAAGCAGCTTATTGGTCACAGGCAGGGAAGCTAAATGAATAAAGAATTTAAAAAAATATATATCAGCACCAAAGGAAGTTTAAAAGAAGCTGCTCTTGGCTTCCTTATCAAACACTCGTGTGATGGAGACAGCAACTTTCACAAGAAAGAAGAAAGTTCATCCCAGGAGAAGAACCCATCTCATCAATCAATGTCCTTCCCCAATGTCATCATTTAAAGACAGCCATAGTTCCAGCTGAGTAGTAGTATATTTTTGCAGAGGAATGATCAACTCCCAACCAAAGCTGCATCAGAACCTCAATTATATAATCATATAACTATAGTGACATATCAGTATCTATATACGTATACATTGAAGTCTTTTACTGCACTGGCACATAATACCCAGGGAAGTACTGGCATTGCTGCTTGCTGCGAGTGGCTGCCTTGAGTGGAGTAGATGACAAAGAAGCACCACAAGAAAAGGCACCACAAGGTTTTGAGAAGTTAAATTCTTTGTTGTCACCACCCTGACCTGCCGTGACCTTCCGTCACCACCTGACCACCCTGACTTTCCATCTCCTGCCATGGTAGGGGAACAGAAAAATCGTTATCCTCAGCAGAGACCCTGGAGCCACTGATTCAGAATACCTCAGCCCATGTGCATTTGTCTACTCCAACTCAACAGGGAGAGAGGGAGAAAGAGCCTGATGCTGTTCTTTTTAATGTAATTGTCTTTTTTGGCTCACAAAAAAGGAAAAAACATTTCAGCCTCTAAAAAGAAATGAGGGGCCTCAGACACTGGAAACCAAGCCTTCCTAGGAAAGGACAAAAATTTTCTGCTAGGAAAAATCTACATAGAAATTTGTCTTTCTAACAAGAAGAAAGAAAGGGGGAAGGAAGGAAGAGAAAGAAAGAAAGGGAGGAAGAGAAAGAAAGAAAGAAGGAAGGAAGAAAGAAAGAAAGAAAGAAAGGAAGAAAGAAAGAAAGAAAGAAAGAAAGAAAGAAAGAAAGAAAGAAAGAAAGAAAGAAAGAAAGAAAGAAAGAAAGAAAAGAAAGAAAAAATTACATCCACAGGCAGAGTTTGCCACAAATAGCACCAGTTCTAGATTAATGAGGATGGACAGATGTACAAGTCTACCCACACAGCTGTGAACTATGGATTGACTCAGAATCAATGTTACTCCATCCACAGAGTCTGGTCAAGAAGATGGAAGCCACTGGCCACCTGGAGCACCAAGAAGTCTGTGTGCCACTGGCAAACTGGGATGGGATTGCAAAGTGGATGAAATGGCATTCCAGCTGTTATTCGCATCCTTGCCAGCCTTGAGATACCCAAAGCTCTGTTTCTCCAGGTGAGAACTATGCTACACTTGTGAATGGGGAGCCTGTCTTTCCTGCAGGAGGGTCTCGGCATGGAGGGGAGCAGGGCTCCCCTCACCAGCCATTGTCCTTGCCTGGCTTTGTGTCTGGGCTGAGAAAGGGAAGTCCACTGGCCATGCTGGTGTGACCTGACGGCTCCCAGGACTTGCCTTCCATTTCCAAGCCCATGGTGACAAGACAGGGAGACCTGTGGTCAGGATCAAGATGGCTCCCCGCGCAGGGACTTCTCTTCCCAAACCCAAGCCAACGTATCTCCTGAAGATAGGAGAAAGCCTCTGCTGGTGGGAATATGATATGGTGATCTCTGAAATACATCATTTAAATGGAAGTCTAGCTTTTCCTCTGGTTCCTTGGCTTGGGCTTTGTGTTTTTAATGGCATCCAAATTGAGAGGTTTGGGGGCTGGGGACTTAGCTCAGCGGCAAAAGCACCTGCCTGGCAAGTGCAAGGTCGTGAGTTCGGTTCCTGGTACCGGAGAAAAACCAAAAAAAAACCAAAAAAACAAAAAACAAACAAACAAATTGAGAGGTTTGTCTATACCAAAAGTGATTGCCCCATTTAAGAAAGAGGCAAATAAATAATTTGCACTATCTTCCAATATTCCAAATTATTTACCCAAGCCTGCTTCAAGGGCAGGAGCAGCAGAGACAAACAAAAGACTTCTGTCAGAGCAGTCTCTCAGTCTCAAAGGGCCTCTTCTAGCACCTTCCTGGGGCAGAGAAAAGTCCCTGTCCCCCTTTCCCAGGGCTTCCTCTTATGCTCTTTGCCCCCACCTGCTTCTTGTGCTAGCAGCCCTGGGTGTTTGGAAGTCCTGTCTGCCTCAAGGGATGTAGAGGAGTGGTCTCTGACCAATTCTCCCTTTCTTGGGTTCCCAGAACCTCCTTGTGGACAGGATATTTACATCACTGGCCTCAAGCCCTGCCCTCCTCCAACCTGGGGTTCCACAGCAAGTGGAGTCTCAAGGGGGAAGTACAGCTCTGAACTGCTGCTGGCCACCGGAGATGGCAGAAAGGGAGGGAACCCCACACACGTCATCAGTATGGCTCCCCAAGTGAGCCTGGGTGGAAGGTGGAAACTGTGACACAGAAGAGCACCAGGTTGTGGCCCAGGAGACGGGGAGTAGGGACAGGCTCAGCTCACAAGCTGCTGCCTCCCGTTTGTCTTTGCATGCCCTTTGCCGTGCACTAGAGCAGTTGTGTCCATCTGAGTCATGGTCACCGGAGTACTTCAGAGCTGGAGAGCATACTTTTAAAACGTGGACACTGATGACCTGAAAGGCTAAATAACTTCCCCAAGGCCACAGAGTTCAAATTTAATGATTCCTTACTGAGGATCTTTCTACTACCCAGTTATGTCAGGTTCAGATTTCCTTTCCAGCCTTTACAACACCCTCTGGATTGTCATTTGATATTTTACAGCCCCTCTTGTTTTAACCATTGGCAAGGATTACGTTTGGCATATAACAGGTGTTCAGTTAAATTGCATTGGGAGAATTGGGGCTTCCTTTTCCCTCCAAAAGGGCACATTAGTTACATAGTCATTGTCACCTCCACTGCACTAGGGCCCCCTGTACTTGCCCAGGTAGCACCTGAGCATCACCTACACAGCCAGGTGACCACCTAGCCCTCCCAAGAGGTGGGTCCAGCTGTGGGCTCACCTATGTTTCCTTAGGTGAGGAGTTTGACTAACAGCAGGTAGCCACGAACCTGCCCCTTTAGGAGGGTCCGCCCGCACACTTTGTTCTCAGACGACTGATTGCAGAAGATTATTTATAATATGAGCAAACTCAAGAGCAGAGGTAAGCCCGGTCTGAGTTTTGGAGGATGCATGCTACCCACCTGCCCCTTCCCAGGGTGTAATCACATACGTGCAGGAAATGGAGAAGAGAATGCTGGCTGCACACACAGGTTTGCTTCTATAAAAAGTTGCCACTCCATGGTATCAGGAAAGCAGGGGCCTGGCCACTGGCCTCAGCTCCTAACAGCCAAATTGTTGCACTTTGCCTTTAGGGATTTGCTTGCCTGGTCACTTCCCTTTGGTGGAGTGGGGAATTTGGAATCTCAAAATGAATGGTACTTAAGGCCCTCCTTCCTAGAAAGCAACGAACATAAGTTTCTCAGGTAGCCGAGGCTCCATAGACAAGAGCAACTGGAAATTGTATTAGCCCTTTGGGGAAAATTACAAATTATATGCATTCACGGCTCTGAATTACCTGAGAAGTTCAGGAGATGGGAAGCCACTTCTAGCACCTTCATGGGGCAGAGGAAAGCCACCTGATTCCCTTTCCCGGGGTCTCCATAAGGAGTCTACTAGGTGAGTCATCAGCCTTAGTGGGTTAAATGGGGAAGGAAGATTGGGAGAAGAGCACCCAAGAAAAACTAAACAAATGTGAGAGGGCAGCCCCATAACACTGGTTCTGAGGAGAGAGACCAGAGCCCTGTAGGCTGCAAAGGACCAGAGAATCATGGGCTCAGGAGAAGCCACCGTGGCTCATGCATGGGGTGGAGTTGGTGGGGCCAGACCCACAACCATGCCACGCCACGCCCCACCATGCCACAGCTGCGTGAGGCACGCTTGGGCTGAAAAGTGCTGGGATACTCAGCTCTTGGCAAATCAGAGACAGCCCAAGACACCAAAGGATGTGCGACATCTCAAGAGACTACTTTCTCTTTCTTCCCCCCTTCTTCTCCCCTCCCCTCTTCGCTCCTCTCTTCTCCTTCCTTCCTTCTCCCTCCCTCCCTTATATATTTTTTGTATAACAATCTTGTCATGTTTTTACTAGTGAAAGTACACAGCCACACAGGACAGCTGTGCTGCTTCATAACTACCCTCGCATCTTTCCTCGCCCTAGCTCCTAGTTTCTCTCCTCAGATCCCATAGAGCGGCTTCTCTGAGACAGCAGCAGCAAAATGGGTCTCGAACACATGCTCTGTCACCAGAAAGCCCATGCAGGAGAATGGAAACATTGCACAGCAGGGCTTGGGGCTGGGGACCAAGAAACCTAAGAATGTGTCCAGGGCCGGGAGTTGGAATGCGTGTGGACATCATAGGGAATGCAGAGTCTATTGGCTGCCTGTATGGCTCTGGGACTAGTATGAGACAGCTGGGATGAGGCAAGGGGGAAAAGGTGACAGATGTGATGGCAAGTCCCAGCACGGCAGTCCACCAGCCAGCCACACAGCTATACTGCTGGGCTTCCAGAAATACAGACCATGCATGCATGAAAAGATCAGAGAGGCCCCCAAAGCTGTTCTGGGGTACTGGGGCTAGGAAGGTGTCTGGGGTTCCTGGACAGACCCTGTGGTCTTTGGCACCAAGCCTCCTGGGTGGCAACCTGGCAAACACTTGCCTGACTCTGAGCTGCCCTTGAATATGGACTGCAGGACTGCAGGTGGCCGTCCCAGCTCTTCCAGCCAGAGCAGGAGCTCAGGAAGGAAAGGCTGGTGGCTCAGAACGCTGCCGCATGAGTGCCTTCTCCCTCCCAGCACCACGTGCTCTTCCTTTCTGAGGAACAATTCTGTGAGGATGACCAACATCCTGTTGCCTCATTCACGCTCATTCCTTGAGCAGCACAGGAGGCGACTGAGTAGTTTTTCACTCCACATGTACCTGTGCTTTTACTGAAGCCGTTGGAAAGGCCCAGGCCTGCTGTCCTACCAGGGAGATTTGTGGCCCTGCTGGAACTACGTTATGCCTCCCCCAGAGCAATTGCCCAGGATGTCTCCCACCTATCAGAGTTTGCATTTAGATGAGGAGTCCTGTCCCTGAGTCCTCAAGTTTTAGCCCAGCTTCACCTGCAGCTATTGATCTTGTAGGTCAGCTATGCATGCGGGTCATCGTCCAAGACCCTGGTGCCAAAGAATATCCAACACCCACCGGGTTCAGAGCCATGACAGACAAGCTCCAAGCTCCATTACCTGTGTTTATTTTCTTTCCCTACTTTGGTGACTGTCCTGCTAACTGCCCAGGTCTATTTGTGTGATCAGAATTCTGCAAAACAGGGAGTTATCTACGAAGCTGTTTCCCACGTCTGGCTGCAAACCTACTAGGAATGTCAGTCACAAATGGAGAGTCTCTAAAAGGCCAGCACAACCCTGCTCTTGGTTTTCTGTCACAGGTGGAGGAGAAAAGGGCGTTGACCAGCCCAAGGTTTCTTCAAGACCTTGTGCCCTCAAGAAAGGAAACAATGCAACTAGGTCAGGTCTACTCTAAGCCTTCCAGGAGCTTTAAACATCAGAATACTCTTTTCCTTCAAGCTTTTAAGCCCTTTAAGAGAAAAAATACACATATATGTATATATACATACATGCACACATGTATGCTCAGGATTGGCACATGTATGTATCTCAGTGTGATCAGTAAGCTTAGAATGTGGTTACCATCTCCTGTCCGCTTTCCTCTGTACAATTTGTGATAATTTCACAATCTCAGGCCTCCTCCTAACTTAGGTGGCTTTTAGTGTGCCTGCTATCTCCTTCTCTTCCACCTTTGAGCATCTCATAATTAGTATAATTCCAAACAAATAGGAACAAAACCATCAACCTGGAGCAGGTCCTATAGCACAGTGGTTGACAGTGTGGCAGAGGGCACATGTGGTTGTTATTTCGAGGAGATAAGGCCCCAGAGAGCCCAGGAACTGTGAAAAATGTATATTTTCCTTTGGTGGCTGGCATTCGCTTCACAGGAAGTCAGTGAGTGTCCCTGCTGTGTTCCTAACACTGTCTGCCCCTCTCTCCTACCCTCTGCCTCTGTGAAATCTTCACCAGGGACCCAGGACCAGACCTTTTAAAGGCACATGGATTTAAAAGAAGGAAGAAAAAGCGCCTGTCCTTGACTTCTGGACCAATGGCAATGATGGAGGCCTGGGCTCAGAGGGGATGATGTGATGCATCTGGTGGAAGCACGCAGCAGTAGTGGCGCAGAGGCAAGCGGAAGGCTGTAGGAGCCATGGAGGAGCAAAGAGCCCTGACCTGAAGCCGTGTGTGTGAAAAGACTGGACACAAAGAGGAGGCCTTTTGGAATCAACAACTCGACACCAAAGCTGGGAGCTGTTGGTCAGTATGGGTTAGAGAAGGGCAGAGACACAGCTGAGGAGCTCAGAATGATCCAGGGCAAGATGGCAGCCTTAGAGCTGAAGCCACCCCTTCCTCAGGCTCCAGATCAAAAGGAAAATGATATGAAGTCTCAGTACTGCTTTGGGTACCTAAGGGAACTCAAAACGGGCCTCCCCAGTCCTTTGTCCAAGATAGAGGGGACCATTACGGACCTCTGAGCCCCCATCCCTTCTTACAACAAAAGGGTCTGTTTTTCAAACCAAATAACCTTCCTTTTCTCTTTGTCCTTTCTACCCTCTGAAGGGAGAAGTATTTCTCTTCTGCCCTCAAAGACAGGCATTGTTTAAAAATTTCAAGATAACTAGTGGCTTCATGCTGGTTCTACCACACTGAAGAAGCTCCCACTGGCTTCTGAGGATGTTCTTTCATGGCAAGAAGATTTCTAAGAACTCACGATCCCTGAAAAGACAATTCCCAAAGCCAAAAGCCCCAGGGAGCACCCTCAGGAAGCTTCAGTCCAGAGCTGGAGTCTGTACCTGCTCAGCTCAACCAAGAGTTGGCTCTTTGCAGAAACTAGTGACGCCCTGCCCAGCATTCTCCAAGTAATCAGAGAAGCTCTTTGTTTTAGACCATGCTAGAATCCAGACTTGGTTCACTGTGTGTGTCTAGAAAGGGAAGAACTTTCTGCAGATGGAAAAACAAACAAGCAGTATCGGAAAAAGGCTTTGTTTTATGTGAGGCAACTAAGAAAATGAAAATTATCCCCTCTTCCAAAAAAGACAGTCTCATGTTTTTAAAGACCCTTATCTTTGGAAGCCAAGACTTCACAGCAAACAGCGTACCAGACTTTCTTAGGCAACGAACCAACCAAAAAGTGCCCACTCTTCGGGGACAGCAGAAACAAATCGTTCTCTGTGAAAAGAGAGGAGATGAAGGCTGCAGTCACACTAAGTTGAGCACAGGAGGGACAGTTGAAATAATAGAACCAAGTGTTCGGAGCACAGGGAGTGTTCAGCGCTGAGTGCCTTCATTTCCTCTTGAAAGGAGTACAGCAAGTGTCCAAAAGGATGTTTGCTTCTTGGAAGGGCATTCCCCGACGGAAGCCAAAGGACTTAAAGCTTTTCCTTCTTGCTTGCCCAGATACTAGGGAAGGAAGGGGAGTGGCCTTGTTGGGGCAGAAAGTCAGAGATCACCTCTCTTGTCCCACACTGAGATAACACTGTCATTCTGTCCTCTTAGCTCTTTAAAATATCCTTAATCCAAAGAGAGCAGAGGTGCTAGCCCATGGCCTTTCATCCACTGCATGAAGCATGGTGCTTTGCACACAGTAGGTGCTCAATTAATGTTCCAAAGGATTTTAAATACAAGGAAATTGATAACCATAACACCTCTATCCTCAGAGTGCTTTACCAGACATTAATTACTTTATCCTCACAACACCCCTGTGAGGTAGGTAAGCAATATTCTTATTTCACAAGAAGAGAAATTGGCCCCAGAGTGACTTGACATAGGTAGGTCTACAGAAAGATAGTCTAACATCTTTTGTTTCCAAATACATGATATGTCCACAAGATCATGCCTCTCCTTTCTTTAGAGACACTTTCTCTGATTCTTTTGCTTACAAAAAATGCTTAAATAAGCCACTCTGTAAAACCAATTTCCTCTATTTGAAAAGAATATGCTTTGCTATTTCTGACCCAGAGAGTCAGAAAGGACTGACTAGCTGTTTGCTGATGTCGTTCTTCCACATACTCCTGGAAGCCCTCCTTGTCTGTTCACCCTTCCTACCATCTACCGAGGCATCCAGTTCCCTGTAGGTCCACGTGGCATCCTCTGGCAAAGTTCTCCTTCCTGAGTGCCTTACAATCCATTCGCCAGTCCAAAGGGGTGCTAGTGGACTCAGGAGCGGGTCAGGGATCTTGTGCATGCCTTCCTGTTGTTAACCATCAGAAATACTTTCTGGTAACAACCCTCCCAGGATTTGGCCTAGTCATAGAATAATCAGACACAAAATCAGACAGAAGTCATCACTGAATTCCAGGCCGTGACCTGGTCCCTCACGCCAGCACAGCAGTGTTCACCTTGGGGAGCAGGGTCAGAGCAGGTGGGAAGGAATTTGGGCTCCATGGTCAAGGGCAAGTGGCTTGGCAGCAGCAACCAAGACCTGCCCTTGTAAGTACTCTATTCCTCAGGACAATTCTTTCTTTTCCTTTCTTTTTGGATGAGAATTTCTAGATCAGAATATACCTGGTCAGGGCCAGATTGACTTATCCATAATAGTTGACGCTTCTAGAATTTTCCTTTCCAAGATGATTCTCAGAGCCAATAGCAAATCAGTGTCACACCTGGCACCCCTGAGAGCTAGTGTCCTCTCTGGTTCCCACCTGCCCTGACTCTGGATTGAGTCCTAAGAAGTACATATAAAGGTTCTTAGGAGAGGTCTTGTTTCTTGCTCAAGGTGTAGCTTGGTCCTTGAAATGATAACAGTCAAACCATAGTAAAAAGAAAAAAAAAAAGGAAAGAAAAAGAAATTTCAACTTAGCTTTTCTAATTCAAATGATATGGAAAAAATACCCCAATTTAGAAAAAGAAAAATTTGTGATATTCCCCAGCTTTGTTTATCTCTGAATCTCTACCTACAGGTGCCAGTCAAAGCACACCAGGGAGGGATGAAGACCACCATGGGGACCTACATATTTGGTGAGTGGGACAACTGAACAGCAAATTTTGTTTTCTGTACTCTGCAGAGGGAAAAGAGAAGGTGAGTCCATTGGATGAGGTGAGCCTCAGGGTTCAGATCAAGGTGCGAGATACTTCCTGAAGAGCTTTATGCCACCTTTCAAACAACCTCCAGGCACTCCTTTACGTCCCTTCTCTTGTCTGCCCAAAGCTCAAAGGATGTCAGTTTCCAGATTGACATTCCCACGTATTCGCTGATCCTTCAGGACAAATTAACATCAGGAGATTTAGTTTAAGAATTATAAGCGGTCAGTTTGAGCCAGGTGACCAGGGTCACCTGACCGGGGGTGGGTATCATTGTACTGGGTTCACAGTGCTGTGAATGTCTAAGGACTCCAGGGATGTCAGTCTTCTCCCTGTCCCTTCTCCCTTCCTACTCACCCTGGGAGTTTCCAGGTTCCAGTGTGCCTGGAAATCCCCCTTTTTCTGTGGTTCCACTTTGCAAGGAATGAGGTCACTCCTCTTCCTCCTACCATACCTTCACTACAGGCAACATCGACTCCTCACAGCATCCCTGAGCAGGAGGGTGAGCAGAGGTTGGGCTGCTCCCCCTCCACTTTACAGATGGAGAAACCAAGGCACCAAGAGGTGAAGTGAGTTATCCATGGTCACAGTGGGGCCCCTGAATCAGCCTGTGGCATTTCCTGATCTTCCTGGGCCTAAGAAGAGTGCCTAGGAGGTGTGAAACTGGAGCAAATCCCCAAGCCCCCTTTAGTTGAGGACCTGGGAGCTGCACAGCGGATGAGCAGAGGAGTTCATTGAACTGGCGAGGGCTTGTCTGTATCCACCAAGACAAATGGCCAAGGTCTGCTATGGACAGTTCATTCTATTACCAGTTGGCACTATACCAAAGGGAAATAATAAATATCTTTGTCCTTGGTTTGAAGATGACTTTTTAAGAGTAGTGCCCCCTGGCGGCAGGAGCATAGAGTTGCTGTCTGACTTCAATTTGGACCAGGATCTTGGGATTCCTATTAGGGATGGGTGGGCAAAGGCAGAGTATCCCACAGGACCTGCATGTTACCCTGCATGCGATGGGGCAGCCCAGGGCAGATGTCCCTAAGTCCTGCCTGCTTATGTCCACTGTGGTCTATTCTTAGGTGTTGGCCTGGAGAAGGGAGAACTCCTGCTGCGCTCCGTCTGCTGCCCTCGGAAGCTGCCACTAATAGCGCTCACGACCTTTGGCTCCAGAATGGATCAGCCGTGTGCTGCCAACCACTGCAAGGAAAGGCACAGGGAGCAAGAAGAAGCAGATGGTGCCCGGGGGAGAGGAATAAGGCAGACAGAACCAGGTGAGCAGGGGGAGAAAGCTGCAGCCGGATCAAGGCAGTGTATTTGATATTTGGCCAAAAGCACAAGAGGCAGTGTTTGGAGCCAGAAATGAAACCCTTAGAGCAGCTGAAGATGAGGGACAGGGAGGCGTACGTTGCCACTGCAAGAATTCAAAGTAAACATCGTCGTTTTCCCCAGAGAGGGGCTTAGGACACATCTCGGAGAGGGCAGGGTTGCCTTTTTATGTTTTGATGTTGGGACACGCACACATTGGTTTAGGATGCACAGGGACAGTCCCCCTATAAGCTTGTGGGCTTGCGACCAGCAGATGGGCTGGCCACTGCCATACCCACATTCCCAAGGCTGGCAAGTGGGTGAGAATGGAATGTTGCTCCTCTGAGAGCGGCCAGTCTGGGACGAGGACAAAGGAACACAGAATCGGACCTGGACCTTCATGAGAGGAGTTCATTTTCCAGAGGATGCCCGTGGCATGCTGAGGAGGGCCATCAGCCTTGAGGACTTGTTGGAGAATAAAGCAATGAAATCCCTGTAAGTAAGGCTGGCCCAGGTCCTCCCCTTCGCTAGCGCATGGCCTTTCCCAGGACTCCCCTAAGCGCTTCCGGTCTACCCTGGAAGTTTTCCTGCCTCTACTGGGAATGCCATTTGGATCTGGGTGAAATCACAATGATCTTTCTTCCCTTTACGCTCTCTAAATTCAAGTCTCATTCCTCTCAACCAAAGCTGATCATGTTATTTCAATATTTCTTTAATGCAACAGAAAACACCACTCTCTAGGAGACCAGACAAACGCTAGCCAAATGCTCCCCAGCCCAACCTTCCAAAAGGAAGGAATGGACAGGTGTGGAAGCCTTGGAGTGTGCCCCAGTCTAGCTGTCTCTTAGGCTCTGAGCCTGATGTCTCCTGGCTCTCTTCCTAGGTAGGGGGTCAAGAACACTGTGCTCAGGTCCAGACACACGAGTGGAGCAGCAGAGACAGGGGACAAGAAAGCATGCGATCTTTAGCAGGCACACAGAAACCCAAGGCCGTTCAGATGGATACAAAGAAGTGGGACCACCTCCTCCAAATGAGGCCAGCCTCAGAATCTTTTCTTCTATCCTTATGCCCGGATGGTGGGAGAAGGTAAAATTGAGGGAAGAGTGGAGAAAATGATATAATTTGGTAGGCTCAAAGTGGCCCAGGGGCCGGGGCCCGTGGTGTGAGATGGCACAGGGCCATGGGATCTCCCTTATACCCACTGTGGGACTCAAGTGGCCACAGCTGTGGAAATACTGTCTCCCTTGATTGAGGTCGTGTCATGGTGAAGGCGCATGTAGCCAGGACAGATTGGGCTGATTCCACGTCAGCCCCTGATCTTCTTGGGGGGTGTGTTCCCTATGGCATTCCGGGTTTCTGACTTACTGGGATAAGTGTGACTCTAGTGTGTAAGATGACCTCTTCCAGAGAGACTGGACAAGTGTTTGGGATATGAAAAACTTTGGGGCGGGTGAGGTCAGTGTCATTAATCCAGTGAATTTAGAGCCTCTTAGCTGTCCTCATGGTAGCCTTAACAGAGAGGAAGCTTCTTGTCTCAGGCTGTGACCGTGAGCTCAGAGACATCACCCTAAAGATACCTGAGCAGGCTGAGGTTGCCTTTCATGCAGAGGCTGACAGAGGCAGCAAGACCTCCCTGAGCATGGAGATAGAGCTTTCAGAAATGATGCTAACAAGAGCAGTCCCATTATGGTGAAGAGACCCTGCTTCTTTGAACAAAAAGAGCCGCGTGTTCCGTGGGCTTAGATGATGTGTGGGAGGTTGTGGGCAGATTTAATGGGGGCAATGAGGAAACGAAGGGACAAGTTTATTTTATTCTACAGCTCCAGAGCCAAGTGCCCAGAGTTGTTTGTCATCAGGCTTTCCTGGGAAAGAAAGGGGTCCAGAGACTATTGCAGGCCACCCACCAGGAAGCAATGAGCTGGCACCTCACTGGCCTGTACACAAGAGATTATCAGGGGCCCAGGCAAATGACAGACTCCCAGGGATGCGACCACTGTATCTCATAGGTGCGGTGGCCAAGGAAGATGTAGGTGTTCAGAATCCAAGTCATCTGAGCAGGGGGCACGGACTTCCCCGGTGGATTCCTGCAATGACACCCAGGGCCAGTGAGCTGCTAGCAGCCTCCTGAAGGGGAGGGACACTGTCGAGAAGGGAAGACCCCGGAAGTGCATGCCTGGGACAAGTGGAGGGAGGGTTTCCTGGTGACTGTAAAAGCAGAGACTGTAGAAGATGAGGATCAAGTGACAACTGAGGGATATCTCTCTGGTCACAGTGCAATCTCTCTCCCTCCCTTCCTTATCTCCACTGGTCACCTCCTTCCCTTTCCTGTCTCTCAGCAAAGCCACTTTCTCAGCAACTGCAAATGGGCTCATGGTCTCAGTTGTACCATGAGGAGAGGTACCGATGCCACAGAGCAGGGGAGGCGGGAGAAATGTTCCTCGGCCCAGGGCTCCCAGAGCCATCTCCAACAGAGGCTGAGCTCAGGGACTCCTGAGCTGTCCTGCGGCCTTCTCCTTTGTCACCGTGGCTACCGCCTCCCTGAGCTGGAAGCCATCCCGCTTTTGGTGCTTGAGGTCAACACCTGCAGTTCTCTTTCTAGGTTTCCTGTAAACATGAACATGCATGTGCACGTGCACACACACATGTGCACTACATGTGGAGTAGTGAGAGAGGTGGCAAATGAACGCCTCTGATGGGGTGCAAATGAGAAGGAAATACACCCAAGCATAGACGAGAAAGCAGAGGTCCCGAGGGGATGCATTTGGGACAGCTTCAAGGGCTTTAAGGGAGCCCCAGACCCGGGCAGACAGGAGCTGAGATCTCAGCCAGCCTAAGGCAGTGGCCTGTCACATGGCCTCACCTTTCCCAGCCTCAGCAGAGTACACAGAGGAGCTTGCAGGCAGGGTCCTCAGCCGGCAGCACTGTAACCAGAGGACACCAGGTAGAAAGCACCTTGGCTGGCGGGAAGCTGGGTGTGACCGGCTGACCTGTCCCCTGGCTGCACCTGGGCAGCCCAGCTGGCCTTCACCACAGCCCCAGGTGTGCTCTGTTCCATCCTGCTTCCTAGGGAGGGGGCCAAGAGGACCCCAGGGAATGCTGTCAGAAAGGGGGCAAGGATGCACTGCAAAGATTTGTGCTAATTCAGGTGAGCAAGGAAAGCAGAGCAAAGGGAAGGAACATTTGGTTTTACAACTGATTTTTTTTTTAAAAAAAGAAAAGATTTGGATAAACAATGAAAGGGGTGAGAAGGAAAAGCCTCTTTGAATAATAACTTTTGAAAAAACAGCTCCACAAACATAAAAAAAAATTCCTCAGTTGAACATCTTTTCCAGAATAGTTCAATGTGAGGTCTTGCACCCTAAACGGTTATATCTGGAATTTTCTTTTAAAAAATTGCAACTACACACAACAAAGACTAACAGTATTTACTTAAAAATATTGTGTGTGTATATATATACTTATATTTATATATATATATATCTTCTTTTGTGGAGATATTTTTCTTTTTTTGTTTTCTTCTTTTCCTTTTTTTTTTTTTTTTTTTTGTGCCCAAGTAGAGATACAATGATATTGTGATGATGTCCCAGAACAGAAATAGTCCTGAAAGGAACAATACTCCAAAGAATACAAAGCTTACAAATGGTTGAACACACGTGCAACACCTCCAGATATTCAACTTGGTACAGTGAGAAAATCAATAGCAGAATCAAATCCTCACCCGAGCTACGTGGCCTTGCAGACCTGCGTCTGCTGCTGGTGGACACCCGTTCTCTGGGGAGGGGCCTCATGCAGGCACCTCGAAACCCCCACCCCACCTGGCCCCTGGCACTGGCCCTCCACCAAGCCACGACAGCGCCTGCCTCCTAGAAATTTTGTGTATTTCTGGCAAGACCTTGCAGCGGGGACACACATATGTATATGTGCACCGTGGCACACACACGCACGCACACACACATACACACGGCACACACAAATTTCCCACTCAACCCAGATGCACCAGGTGAGCTGAATGACCTTCAGCCAACCACAATGACAGAAGCACCAAACAGTCTTTGAAATGGGTCAGTTATTACAATTTGACTTTTTATATATATAGATATATATATATATATTCTAGTTTTCCTCTTTGTGTTATATTTTTTTTTCTTAAAAAAAAGCACAAATGAAAAATGAATAATTCTTTCCAGATCAGTTTAAGGCTTCCCACCAAATGGAAATAAGAGGCCTTACACACCAGCATATGTGATAAATGCACGACCGTTGTCAGCCTTAAAATGATGGAAGAGATCATTGTTGCCGGTCACCGATTAAGTATTGTGCCTTTAAATTGATGTTCTTTTTGCTACTATGCTGAGTTTTATTATTACTGATTCTCTTTGATGGCAGATATGGAAATCTCCTTTGATTGGCTGTAGAATTTCTTGACCTTACCGAATTACTAGGGTGGCTTTTTGTTTTGATCTGTTTTGCTATTCATCGAGAAACAAATGCAATTCTTGCAAGGTGAGCACTAAGATGGCCCGTGGACAGCCTTCCAGTAGCCTTTGCAGCCATTTGAGAGCCAAATGGCCCTCTGGCTCCTCGAAGGCTCTGAGAAGTGGGGACAGGGACAGGAGAGGAGGGAGAGAAACTGACTGGAGAGCGGGGGTTTATGCCTTTGCTTTTGGTAAATTTGTTTTCTTCAATACAAATAATCAGATAGGAAGAATGATTGCTTTGTATTGTATTTGTTGGTTGTGTTTTATTTTCATTTGTAGATTTGTTTCATTTGATTACTTAATTTTCCCTCTCCTGGTGCAAAAATCACCAGAGAGTTTTGCATGAGAAAACGTGACAGTACTTAATGAAACTCAGCACCTAAGGGCATAAGGCAGTTGAAGGTTTTTTTGTTTGTTCATTTGTGTTTGTTTGTTTTGTTTTGTTTTGTTCTTTCAATCAGCACCAATCCCATAAATGATCTACACTTGGTGTAAGGTATAAAACTTATTTTTGATTTTGGAGTGGAGACAACTCCTCCTTCTCCACCCTATGAACCATGTGTGGGATTTTTTAATACTGTTTCTTATGTGTAAAAAACAAAAGAAAGGTTTTCTTTTTGTTTTTACTTACAAAACATAGAGAATATCTTTGTATACATACAGCGACTGGAAAGAAAGCTTATCTGAAGGGGATGTGACTTATCGATTTTTTTGTAGTGGTGGTGTTGGTGGTGATGTTGGTGGTGGTGTTGGTGGTGGTAGTGTGGTGGTTCTGTGTACTGGGGGAAGGGAGGGTTATATTTCTTGCAAGCGGCATTGACCGCAAACCAAACTTAAGGTCCCCTTCTCAACTTGGGTCAAGATGTTCTTAGAGTGAAGACTCGTACTGCAACAACTCGTACAGGAGCGGCCCATCTCGATAGCGAATGCCTACTGCCGTGGGGGTGACATACTGCAAGATGTTAATAGTCCTTCTCAGCCTCCTGTCCACAAAATGAGCATCCCAAGCTGGGTACCTCTTTCTTGGCATGTCAATCTTAATGAGGGGCCCTTCTGGGGGGTAAGGACGCCCCGACGGGGTAGTGGGCTCCATGGGTCTCACTTGGAAAACGGGCAAGCAAGTGTCAGCCGTGAGATCCTCCTGTTGTTCCGTCACGGCTCTGGTGGGCGTAACCTGGGCCGCCCGGTACCCAGGGGCTTGTGGTGCCATGGGCTCAACATCGGGAGGCAAAGGGATGCCCCAGAGCAGCTCGGCACAACAGGAGCTGGCAAGGACCTTAACCCGAGGCCCCATGGGATGCAGCACGCCATAGTATAAGAGCATCAGTGCGATCCCAGCCACAAAGCTCACAAAGACACAACACAGTGCTGGCACCGCATAGGAGTCAGTGGTCTCCGGGTCTCTGTAAAAATACCAAAGGAACGTCAAGGCAGCATTCTCGGTCAGGACTATCGTATAATATGCAAACATTCGATATCGAGTCCGCCCTTCCTTGACGTTAAACCAGCAGAAAATGTACACAATCCCTACCACCATGTTGAAGAGGATCTCCTCCCACTTGGACATGCAGAAGTCTGTCCCGCCATGGATGACCCAGAAGGCCATGGCGCACCAGTGCACCACCACGAAGATCCCGAAGTAGAGCTGGAAGATGGAAGCAAAGAGGGCAAAAGAGATAACTCGGGATGAGATGGTGAAGAGGCGCCAGAAGAGCTGGATGAGGGCCCCTCTGTAGCTCATGCTCTTCTTGTCGTCCCTGGAGTCCCGCAGCAGCTTGTGATAGGAGGCTAGCACCCAAGCCAGGGACATCAGGGAAGTCACAGAGGAGACACCTGCCAGAAAGACACAAACCCACACAGTCAAAACCTTGGACATCAACCACGGGGTACAGCAGGGCTGCCGGCCAAGGAGACGCCCACACACACCTTGATCTAAAGGAAGAGGGAGAAAGAGACAAAGTCAGGCCGCTTCCTATGCTGAAGACTTTGCATGGCTTGGTTTGCTTCTGTGGCTCTGCCTAGAATTTCAGGAGCCTCTTAGTGGCTCAGGGGTAAAGGCTGGTGCACTTGGCACATCTTGGCACATCTACCCATAGAAGTCCTATCTTAAGGGATCCCTGTTGCATGTGACAAGTGGCCTCCCTGTCACTAGCGGCCCATGCCCTTAGAGAAGCCCAGAGAAGGGACTGCAATTGTGAAGACCAGCGGTGAACTCCCTGGTCCACTCTTTGGAGTGCTGGAGCTGCTCCTCTTCCCTGCCCTCGGCTCACTCCAGGGCCCAAGAAGCCCTTTCCGGAGCCTTGCTCACTTTGATGCTCTCCTATTTCATGTAAGGCCGCCCCGGGATATCCCACCCGCTCGTCTGGCCACCTCTGTCCCTCTGGTTTCTGTTGATCTCTGCACATCCTCACTGCTTTATCCACCCAACTCTTACTCAAGTTTCTCTTGGGCCTTGACGGGTGCAGTTGCCCCCTCTGGTTTCCCTCCCAGTTCAGCTCTTTGGAGGCACCTGTTCCCCTCACCAGCTTGGTGAGGTGCCCCAGGCCTCTGCCTTCCGTTTCCCCCAGTGCACACAGTCCAAAAGTATCTGACCCTAAGTGATCAAATTGCTGTTGAGCAATTTTATTTCTAACTCTGCCTACCTGACACTTATAACTAAATCAAACAGGACACCATCAGTAGTTACTGGACTCTCTCCGAGTCCGCCCATGGGCCACGCCACCTCCTCTCAAACAAGCGTGCCCAGCACCCTCGGCACCTCAGGCGCAGCTCCACTCAGTCCACCTGGCACCTCTTCTGTGGATCCTTTTTGCCTAAAACTTCAAAGCTAAGTGCAACTAGACGCCTCAATGTCATCTCACTGGCAATCATCTCCTTCCAAATTTTCTGTTGTCCCAGAGGACCATTTCCCTAGGACATTCTTCAATGCTGAAATCAAAATTACCCATTAGATTTTTTTCTCTTACACCAAAATGCAGCCCCATTCATCCAGGGACTAACTGAGCAGCTCCACCCCTTCCTGTCCCCCTTTTCTTTTCCTAGGTCCCTGCCCACCTCCCCACAGTGATCCAAACCCCAAGGCAGAACCAAAGTCCTCCCACTTGATGGTCTCAGCATTTACGCTCTCCTACCCATCTCTCCAGCACCCTTCCTTGCCTCATCTCAAGTTGATGCCCAGGGACTCAGCTTGCAGAACAATATGGTGCCGTGGCAAACCCAGTATGCTGGCACAAGCATAGGAAACACCTGGACAGCCAACTGCTACAATGAACAAGCATGTGCTGCTTTTGTAGTAACAACAGAGATGTAAAACAAACAGTAGAGAGGAGACTCAATCCCTACTTTGCCATGGAAACCAATCTGGAGAACACCTCACGAGCAGCTATGGTGATTTTCTTCAAGCTTCTCGGGAGTGTTCTGAGTGAGACACTTTCAGGGCCCTCCTTGCTCCTGCTACCCAGGGACAGGCTTGGGGGTGACACATCTGCAACTCAGAGGACTGAGTGGTCCCTGGGCTGAGCTTATAGAGCCCAACTGTGTTTGAGCTGTTAGGTTGGGGCGGGAGAGGAACAGGTTCTCTTAGGAGCAACCAGATTTGAGGTGTGGCTTTCTGGAGAGAAGGGGACATGGGCAGTCCCAGCCAGGTGATCTGCACCAAGTTTATTCCCAATCCTACGCACAGCCGGGAAGCTCCTTTCAAGCAGCCTTGTGGCTCCAGCTGAACTCTCCTTCCTTCTTTCCTTCCTTCCTTCCTTCCTTCCTCCCTCCTTCCCTCCCTCCCTCCCTCCCTCCCTCTCTCTCTCTCTCTCTCTCTCTCTCTCTCTCTCTGTCTCTCTCTCTCCTTTCTTTCATGACAGTCTTGCTACATAGTTTAGATTGACCTTGAACTAAGTAGCCCAGGCTGGCCTACAACTCATGATCTTCCTGCTTCAGCCTCCCAAAAGCTGACATTACAGGCCTGTACCACCACGCCCAGCTCAATTTGGCCTGATTTTGAGGGTGCTTTGGAGTAGACTTGGGGGCCAGAGGACAGCCCCAGCTTCCACTGTTTCAACTCCACTGCTCGGTGCCACTCCTTTCAAAGGTGAGTGAATAGGAAGTAAATGCGTAACCGTCATCACTAGCAGAGTCAAACAGTTTCTGGACTCTTCGTGTCCCATCTCTGGTCACCAACACCATGTCCCATCTGTCACTGTGATTTTGAGGCCTGAGGCTCTGCTCTTGCCTTGCCTTTCATGAAGGTTGCTGCACCCTCCGTCTCGGCTAACCACATACCACCGTGGCTCTCGGTTGGGACTTCCGGATTTTCTCTGTAAGGGCTGACACAGATGTTCCCTGAATGTTCTAAGACATCACTGCTAAGTTCCAAGGAGGGCTCAGGGACCAGTTACACAAAAGACTGAACTGCTGACACATGGACTGTGCTGGCCACAGGGGTCTCACCTCTCTGCCGCCTCTGTTCCTGACTTGGTGAAGTTAGGCACCGTGCTCAGCATTACCCAGGAGTTGCTCCCACACTGCGACTTCCACCTGCCCATCCACAGGGCATAGAGGCTCGGGGGTCTGGGCAAGCAGGGTGGGGCATGTGCAGGGGGTCTGGTACCCACACGGGCCTGCTCCTCTTTCTGTGGGCAGCAGGGACAGGGACGATCATGCAGGAAGGGGCTTTCCTGGCAGTGGCCCAGGCCCTCACCCCGGCTGCTTTCTAACTCACCACCTCCCAACAAGCTCCTCATTCCTTCCAAGGCTCTGGCCTCATTCTACGAATCAAAGTCGGTGCTACTGGAGAGCCGAGTCCACCGCAGAGGGGAGCCCTGAGAGCCCAGGCCCACTCCAGGACACACTGGATGCCCACCAGAGAGTGACCTTTGTCCTCTCAGCGGCTCCAGAACCAATACTGAAGGTATCAGGTAGACCTGTTTTCAGCCCACCTGCAAAGAACATGTCTGGACGCATCTGCAACATCGGCCACATGGTGTTTGGTGAGACCGTGTGTCTGTGGCTCAGCCGCTCTGAATATCTCGCCCTTAGGACAGCTCTGAGAAGGAGGGCTGCCAGCAGACAGTGGGGCAGAGGTGGCCAGCTAATTGTAGGGATTCAGCAGGGGCAGGGGAGAAGCCAGGACTAAGACAGCCGTGAGCTGGGACCCCTGAGTCAGCGCCCCTCCCTCAGAACCCACACCCACTGTCTGGTTTGGAAGCCCAGCCCTGTGGAAGATGCACTACTTGTGGGCTCAATGGTAGCCCAGATTCCTGTGGCGAGGCCCTAACTCTGAGGAAGCACCTCGGAAGGGGGCTGTCCTTGGAGAGAGGGTCTTTGGAGAGCTCGTCAAGGCCACACGAGGCCATGCGCCAGCCTACTCCAATCTGACCAGTGTCCGCATAAGAAGAGGATGTTTGGGCACAAGGGACACCAGGGGCACATGAGCATGGAGGGAGACACAAGAGGACACAGCGAAGTTGGCATCTGCCAGCCAGGGAGAGATACCTCACGGAGCACCAGCCCTGCTGACACCTGTCTTAGATCTCCAGCCTCCAGAGCGCTGAGGAAATAGAGGGCTGTTTTGGAAATGCCCAGTCTGGGGCACTTTGTGGGGGTGGCTTTATGACACAAACATCATTCGTTCTCTCTCTCTCTCTCTCTCTCTCTCTCTCTCTCTCTCTCTCTCTCTCTCTCTACCTCTTTCTCTCTTAACACTGAAGATTGAACCCCGGGCGTTCACACTGAGCTACATGCCAAAACCTTTTTTAATTTTTTGTTTTCAGACAGGGACTCCCTAAGTTACTAAACTGCCCAGGCTGGACTCAAACTTTCAATCCTCCTGCCTCAGCCTCCCAGAGTACCACAGAGGATCACAGGCATGTGCTGCCATGCCCAGCTGTAATCTCATTTAGTCATTAAAGACATTTAAGAATCTCTTTCCAAAAATATACATCTACTAAGAGACGGAACGAGGATTTAAAATCACAGTTCCACTCCGGTGGCCTTGAAAGCAACCTCACAGGCCCCAGACTCAGGTCTCGGAGGGGCGAGAAAAGAAAGGTGCAAAGGAGGTGCACCTTGCAGCGGCACAGGAAGGGTAGAATCTGCAAGAGGGCCTCAACTGTCGGGCAAAAACCAAATTTGAGTTCTACTCCACCTTCCTCAGGAGAGTAATGTTCATGCCACAAAGAAAGAGGCTCCTCCAACAGCATTAGGTACAGCCGCCTTTCCACTGAACAGTGACTCATCTTCTAAGGCTTGCAGTGAACCCTCTATCTCAGGGGATCCACAGCCTTCTCTCAGCAGTGGCTCACAGGACAGGCCGTGCTCTGCCTTGCCTGAGATGAAACCCAAAGTCAGAGCTTCTCCCGAGCAGGATCTGAGCCTGCAGGACCCCCTCCCACTTCCGCTGTGGCCGCTGTGCATTGCCAAGATCAGAGTGGACATGCCTCAGTGCTGGTGTTTGCCTGTGACAGGCTCCAGGTGGCAACCTCTGAGCCTCCTCACTCTCCCTAGTGCAAGTGGGCTTCAGTTTCCTGCTGAGCAGACCTATGTCCAATGGCTTGGGCTGGGAATCTGCTAGGTGGAGCCTTTGGGGACAGCTGAGCCGGGCAGGCCTTGGAGAGAAGGTCTCTGCCCGTGGGCCGGGGTCTCGGGTACCATAATGTAATGCCCACACCTTATGGCCCATCAAGCAGAGCAACAGAGACAGGTATGAGGCGAGGTCCAACTTGGCGCTCTCAATGCCATAGTCAAAGGTGGCCTCTAATTGGGTGTTTTGCCCATTAGAGAACAAAGCAAAATATGTGAAAGTGGGCCTCCTGCTGGGGGGCGGCCCAGTGACAGGGACTGGGGCTGGATGCCACTTGAACCTGGACGGGCAAGATGAAGTGGAGACAAGAGGTGCAGTGCAGGAGGTGAGAGGATGGGGGTGGCAGGGAGGCTGGCATCTGGCTGGAACAGGACAGGGCCACCACCCCGGGCAGCCCAAGGGAGCCGTGTCACTTGTCAGCAAATGGTAACTTGATCCCATGTGGACAGGGACCCCAAGGAGGAAAGAGAATCACATCACCTGGTGGCAGCAGCACTCTGACAAGCCCTGGGAGCACCTAGAGATGGCACCTGCCACCAACCCCAGGACGGACCAGGCTAGGCTGGTCACCAGCCGTCCTCCCCCGCCCTTGCCAGAGGGCGCCCGGTGCCACTGCCCCTCCCCCAAACCACATGCTGGAGAAACATTCAAAGAAGAGGAAGTGGAAGGGGTGTTAGAACAGGGGCACAGCTGGACCCCCGGGCGGGCTCCTCAGTCCCCTGGGCCCCGCCCTACCCCCATGCTGTCCCACCTGTTTCTTCCCCAGCCTCAGCAATTGCTCCTTTCACTCTCCCAAGAGCAAGCCCCCACTGAGGCGGCCGACCAGTCCCCAACGGCCCCTTGCAGAGGACTGGAGGCCTGATCCAGAGTCCATTCTCTCCTCTCTCAGCCCTACAGCTCCTCTCTTCTCTTCTGGCCTAGCTCTTTCTCCCCAGCTCTTTTTTTCTTTTCTTTTCTTTTTTTCTTTTTATTTATTTATTTTTATTTGACACAGGGTCTCACTAAATTGCCCAGGCTGAACTTGAATGTGCAAACCTCCTGCCTCAGCCTCTCGAGCAGCTAAGATCGCAGTCCTGTGCCACCATCCCCACCTCAGCTGTTCAGCATTTCATGGCAATCTTCATTCTGACCTTATTACCCCCATTTCACAGATGACAAAAGTGGAGCTGCAGTGAAGAAAGTTAGGTGCGGTCACAACCATACACTGGTATTACCCGTCCACCTGGCATTGGGCCCCAGTGGGCTGGGCCCCTACAGTCCCAGAAACAAGACCTGTACTTAGCTGCCACTTGCCCATCTGCATGTCAACGAGAACGTCCACCTCCCCGCCTGGCCTCCTCTCTCTCTAGCCCCAGCTCAGCCAATGGCTTTTTTGTATTTTTCCTGCATCGAGCTCCTCTTAGCAGCAATCTTTCTTCCACATCCATCAGCACACCCCCATCTTCCTACATTATAAAAAGTCCACAGTCTCTTCTTGGAAATGTCCCCAGATAAAGATGAAGCAGCTGTGCCCTACCACCAGGCAGGGTCAATGACCCTTCTTGGAAAGCAAGGTGGCTCTCTCTGCAAATGAGAAGAACCTAGCTCACAACCTGATGGTACATTTCCCAGCCAGCACCCACCACACGGCCCCACCTGCCCCCAGTCAGAACCAGACTACTTAAGGCAAATATGAACGCAACAAACAAAGGGTGTCCTTTCTAAACATGCGCGAAAAGTACGTTCTTGCAGTGAATCATTTTAGGTCTAACCACGCTCTTTGAACACAGTCTTTCACAAGGACCAACATGCGTATTTTCCTCACATTTCTATATCCAGAGAGGGTGTGATCCCCAGGGAGGTTTCCATTGGCCCCAAGAGCCAGCGGGGGTAAGACGGCATCCACCATCTGTAACTGTGGCCCTCAGGACTGACATGTCTTTGTGACGGGGGAGGTCGGGGGCAAAGCGGGTTGGGGTCAACACAGGAAGGAGGGTTGGGGTGTCTCAGGCAAGCTGAAATCTCTGGCTGGAGAAAAAGCTCTGAGCAGACAATTCGAGTCTGGCCACCCCAGGCTTAGCTTCTGTTGCAGAGCATTAATCTTCACTATGGTTTCCATGAAATGCCTCTCTCTCGGCTTTGAGCCAATGCATATCATAGCATCTGCTACTTTCTAGTAAGTTTGCAATAACCTCCCCTCTACTGAGCAGCTGTGTTGGTCCAGGCCATAGAGGAGGCATTTGCCATACATCACCTCAATCATTTTTCCTATAAATCCATCAGAGGCAATAGGCTGGTTTGCCAGGAGGAGAGTGGGGCTTACGGGAGAAATACATTTTCATATCAAGTGGTTCGGATTTGCCAAAGTGGGATTTGAACACCAGCCTGTGTGAACCCAAAACTCAAGTTCCCTTTTAAATCACTGGGAAAGTCTTCCCTTCCTCACCAACACAATAATGACTCTGCATTCAGGGTTAGACGCAGGTCTGTTACCATTCTGCTTATCACCCGTTAGTGCTCCAATCGTCTCTGAACACTGCCAAGGTCAAATGCGTGTCTGAGGGGCTGAGGACCCGCCTAAGAGGCCAGAGTGTTCGGACAACTTTGGAGGCAGTGACACCTCCATCCCAGGAGTCTTCCTTGCCTGGATTCTGGAATGGATTCCTAACTAGTCTCCCGAAATATGCCCTCCTCCAGTACTCTGATCCCACTACAGCAGCCCAAGTGACTAAGTGACAACATGCCCCTCCAAGTGGCTTCCTAGGCCGCGTAGGCCACCAGTGGTCACTGGTTTCCTGGCTTTCATGGAGGAGGCAGTACCTTCCCGCCATGTTGAACTCAGGGGTGGTCACGACCAGTGGCCAGGCCACGCTCTGGGCTGTGTCCAGGACCCAGCAAAGTCCTGCTCCAAGGGATGGGGCAGCAGAGTGCTCCTGAGTGTGTGCCCCAAAGCCAGCTAGCGCTGCCACCTTCCTGCCACATGACATGGGCATCATGCCTACCTTCTCATCTGTAAAAAGTTAATAATAATTGCACACCACCCATAAAGGAACCATGAGGACTGAAGGAACAGTTGTATAGCACGATGCCCACATGATTGACAAACGGAGTCACACAACCATGAGCCCGGGCACACCACACCACCTCAAGCCTCTGTCCTTGCTCACCTAGAGCCATGTTCCCTGCCTCTCAGCTGCCTCCTGCTCACCCTCCAGGCTCAGCCCAGGGACAGGGGAGACCATCTCTGAGCTGACCACTGTACCTTGTGCATTTCTCCCTGATCATTGCATTTTACAGCCTCGATTTCCACGGAGTCTCGGTCTCCCCTAACTGTAACTTCCCTTTGGATGGAACTAGCATTTAGTCCCCAGAGTAGAAAAATTGCCCATCGTTCCTGCAGAGAAGCCACTGAGCAAATCTTACCTGAGCAGATGCTTCACAGACGCTGTTTCATAAGCACTGCTCCTGTGCAAACCCAGTAGCCCTGCTGTTGACACCCTGATCACAGGACGCTATAAACGCAACGCTCCTGCTGCCTGTGCTGCTACAGCATCATTGCCTGGATTGCTCATTAAACCTACCTGCCCCATGGCATCGGTTGCCTGTGGCTGCTGTAACAAATGACCACAAATTTACTGGCTGAGAACCACCCAATTTGTCATCGCAGGAGTCTGGAGGTCAGCAGGACAGGGCGCCCCCTGGGGGTGCAAGTGAGACTGTGCCCTTGCTTTGCCAGCTTCTAGAGCAGCTTGCCCTCTTGCCTCATGGCACGTTTCTTCATCTTTGGAGCCACGGTGTAGCAACGTCATTCTTTCTGCTTTCATTGTCACACTACCTCCTGTCCCTCTGATCTCCCCTACCTTTGTATCAGGTCCAATGGGCTAATCAGAGAAATCTCCCATCTCAAAGTTCTTAATCTCTTCTGCAGAGTCCTTTTTGTATGCAGTGATACTTATAGGTGCTGGGGTTAGGAGGCAGCATCTTGGGGGCCATAGTCAGCCAGTAACATCCATACCACCCACCTAAAGCAAGCAATCATTCTTAACTGGGTGATCTCACCCTCAGGAGACATCTGGTGCAGTCCAAAGACATTTGGTTCCCTGTAACTCAGGCTGCAATAACCCTGGCCTCTGGCAGGTACAGTCCGGGGATATCGCTAAATACTCTTCCCAGCACAGAAAGCCCCACCACCAAAGATCTGGCCCCAAATGCAATAGCTCTGAGGTTGAGTCAGGTGAGGTAGGCAATTCCTAGCTCCTCTGTATTCTCCACTGTTTGAACAGCTGGAGATTTGACCTTTCTAAGTGGCAGATATCCTGGAAGAAGCCCTTGGGGTATAGACACAGGGACATGGTCTGACAAAGAGCGGTGGGTTCCTAAAGAAAGACCCACCTCCCAACCTGAAGCACAAGCTCTTAAATGCATTCCTCCTGTGGCTGCCAGGAAAGTAGGGACAGTGAGAAATACCACTGGACCCCTCAGGAACGTGGCTGAGCCCAGGATGGTGCAGCCCTCTCTGCAAGGAGCTTCAAGGTCACCGACAGCAGGAAAGCGAACTCCAGCCCTGGCTTCACTTGCCTCCTCCTTCTGAGATGCTGTCGGAGATAAGGAGACACAGTCTTCCTGCAGCTGGACAAAGGCAAGGCTCAGAGAATGTGCGGGGCAAACACCAGCCCCTAGGCCGGCGCAGCCTGAGCTAGTGGGGCAGAGCCATCTGCCCTCCAGCAGGTCCCCTATCATTCAGGAGCACACAGCTAGCCTGGTTCAATGCCCTGTTGCTTCCACAAGTGACGATGGATGGATGGCAGGGCAGAGAAGCCCTGGAAGGGACATGGGCTCTGCCAGTGTCCCCGGCTTGCTCTGGTTGTGTGGCCTTGGGAAAGTGACTGCCAAGCCCCAGTTATTATTTGTGAACCATGGGTAAAAATACAGACTTTGAATATGCAACGAATTCTGTATGAATATAAAGCAGGTAGGCACATCTTTGCTTATACAATAAGTGCATATATAAAATACACTATATATGCTCTACATATGCATATTTTAAATATATATAGGATATATACATATGTGGCTCATATATAGAGAGAGAATATGTACAGGGTAAATGTAAATATATGTTCTCTTTATTTTTTAAATATATACACATACATTCTCTCTCTCTCTCTCTCTATATATATATATATACACACACATATACTCAATATATACCTGACATTACTCAAATATCTATTTATTTTCACCTATTTCCACTAAAATGTGAGCCCGCAGGGGGCAGAGACCCCTGTCTGCCTTGTTTATCTTCACACCCAAAGCCTGGTGTGGGGCATCCCACCATCCTGGGCATCCTCTGGAAGCAGACAACAGCAGGTGGGATTATTTATGACTTAGAAAGCAAAGAACATGGCTCAGAGAGACCCAGTAGCCGGAATCCCAGGCCCTGGGCATGTACAAGAGATACGCCTGTGGGAAAATGGCTTCACTCAAGCAGGGGCCCCCTGTCATGAAAGAGGGCCAAAAGTCAACATCGGCCACCGCCGGTGAGGTGCTTCCTGTGTGCCACCTCCTCCACCCAACCCCCTGGGGTGGAGTGACTGGGTGCTGTTCGCAAACGAGGCCACTTCTGGGAGGAGGAAGGGAAGGGTCCGTGCCCGAGGGATGCGCTCTGTGAGGGCAGTGCACAAAGCCGGGCCAGGGGCCATCAGGGAGCTGAACTCAGGGCCAACAGGAGGCAGTGCCTTTTTCCTGTGTGACAGTCTCCAGAGGTGACCATAGGGACAGACAGAGAAGGGCTCCGAGGGTGTGGCAGCAAGGAAGCCCTCCTTCCGGAAACTCCAGGCTCTCCTTGGGGTCCACAGTGTGGAAAAGCTCTTCAGATGCTCAGTTAGCTGCAGCCTCTCCAGGAGCCGGACTTTTCTTGGAGCCCAGGATCCTTCAGGGCTGTTGGTCATGCCCTGCAGAGGCTTCCTGCTTCCTCCTCAGTGTCAGAGCCAGCTGGGGACAGAGAGGCCTTGGGAGTTCCTGCTGTGGCTTGCAGGAGATGAGAACAGAGTTGCCTAGGACCCCTTGCAGTGGCCAGCTCAGCTTGGCAGACTTCGCATACACACGGTGCCCCTTAGCCGGTGGCTTCCCCATACAGACCATGGGCAGAAAGATCTCACTGAAGAGCAGCTCTGTGCATCAGACCCTGGGGGCAGGGCTGAGCTGGGCATGTGGAGGGCTCCCTGCCTGGCTCTGGGACCCTGGTGCCAGAGACTTGTGCTGAGTCACCTCTCCTGTCTGCCTGTGGCTGGGCCTCTAACTCAAGCAACTCCCGTCGCCCAAGGCCTCTCCCCTGTCTTCCCTCCGTCTGCAACCCCTTCTTCCAGATGGCCACCCCTGCTCCCTCCCACCTGTACATCTCAGCTCCAAGGTGACCTGTGAAAGCTTCCACCTGGCTGAGGGGTGCTAGAGGCTCTGCTGCCCCTCCTCTCTTCTTGCTCCATCGTGCCCCTCAGGGCTTGTTATTTTCCAACATGTGAGACAAAATGTTTGCTTTGCTTACTGCCTGTCTCTCTGCAAGAAAGGCAGGCACCACGAGGGCAGGGGTTCTGTTTGGTTTTTTCTCACTGTATCTGTCTCCAGCTCCTTCAACTGTGCTAGAGCACATAATAGATTAATAAGCACTTCTTTGGTAGTCACTGCCCAGGCCTCTGTACTTGCTGCCCTGGAGCCTTCCCCTGGGGTACCACCTTGCTCACCTCTGCTGGCTCAGGAAGCCCAGAGCAATGTCCCTTTTATGCCAGTGTCATGCACAAACATGACTGCATGGCCAATCTCTACTCTATCTGTATCCACTGTAAGCAAATCAATTCAGTCTTCTATGCTTGGGTTTTTCTGCTGTTTGATGATGATCCTCCCTGTCCCCAGTTGTTAGGGGCAACCTCCCTGAAAGGCTTGATTCGGGCTAGATTGAGGCAGTTTAGCAGGTTCTGTTTAACAGCATGTTTTGTGACTTTGAAGAGGAAGCGCTAAGAGTTGGTGTCGCCCAGCCAGGGGGACCTGTGGGTTCACACCAAGCAGATTTGCCATGGCGCTGGCTCAAGAAGAGAAAAGAAGGCAGAGTCAGGGAGAGACACTGGAGGAAGTGCATCTGTTCATGTTCTGGCTTGAGAAGAAGATCCTGTACTGATGAGCCTCTCTTCATCTCGGCAAACACGAAGAGGCTGGTCATGTCCTGCAGAGACTTCAGGAGCAGGGGACCAAGAAGGACTTGTACATCTTTTCCTTTATTTATCTGCTGGTGGCCACGACGCAGGAATACAATGGGCAGCCTGGAAGCCGGGATCGAGTGTGGGCACCTGTGTGCCCTCAGCCTGAAGCCCAGAGCATCCCAGAGGTGGTCCAGCTGCCATCTGCAACCAAGTAGTCTCACCAGGCAGTGCCACCCATGTGAGCAGAAGGGAGCACAAACTCCCTGCAGCTCCGGGCAAGGGGATTCCTTACCCAGTGTTGTTTGATGCCATGAACCGGCTGTTCCAGTAACACATTTGACTTCCTGTTTATGGGCAAACAAAGTGGGAAATTCATGGCTATGGGGAGCGGCACAGACCCGGGATCTGCAGCCCCCACTCAGGTCACCACCGCTTCGGTGGCAGCCTCACCCTTCTGTAACCAGAGTCCCAGGCAATGACTGCGGCCATCTGAAAGTCCCCGCAAGCTCAGGTGCTGGAAACCAGATCCTCAACTGCGTGAGTTAATGGTATTTGGAGGTGGAGCCTCTGGGAAGTGACTGTGATTAGATGAGGTCATGAAAGTAGTGGCTTCATGAGAAGGACAAGACAGACCCAAGTGGACACACTGCCCAGTCTCCCCATGGCTGCCCTGCACCACGTCATGTTCTGCAAGGAGCCCACACCTGATGCCAGCGCCATGCTCTTGTCTTCCCAGCCTCCAGAGCCATGAGCTTGGGAAGCTTCTATTCTTCCTCAATTACTCAGTCTCTGGTATTCTGTTACAGCCACAGAGAGTGTCAGCCAATGTGTGCATGAGCAGGACTGGAAAGGCCCAGCGAGCATTTAGCAATTAAGGAAAAGAAATGCTCCAAGAGGAGAGACATGGATGCCATGTCTTTCGGGGAGAGGAAAGAAGGGAGGCATTGCAGGAACCCAACAGCCAGCAGTGAGAATTCTTTCCTTTCCCACGGGAAGCCCGGTCAGGGGACTGAGCCATGGGAGCCGAAGCTTCCTGTGAGACACTCTTCATGCTCAGGCAAGAAGCACCGCATGGAGCTGGTAGCTGGAGACAGCACAGGCCTGTGAGCCTAATGCAAGCAGGGAAAGGGGAAAGATCGCTCGCCTTCCCGAGTCGCTTGGTTGCTGTTGGTTAGAGCTCTCGCAGATGTGAAAGCAGATGTGAAACTCCAGTACAAGCCACTGGAAGGGCTTTCGATGCCAGGAGTCTGCCAGTGGAGTTAAGAAAGAAGAACCTCCTAGGGCCATTGATGCCAAAGACCCAGAAAGAACAGTGCCTCAATGTACCTCAGACACGTCTGTGTAAAGGAAAACCCACGCTTAGTTGCAGGGCTTGATGTTCTTGTGATGGATGCAAGTGTGACCCTAGGATCTGTGGTGGTGAATGTCTAGGTGGGAGTGTCAAGGCATGGCATCTGGACCATGGCTTCTTCTTGTCACACTGCCACCTCAACTGCGGGCCGGGGTGGCAAGGAGCAGGGGATCCCTTTGTGAGTGCCTTCCTCGTGGTGTGACTTTGGGCAACTTCCTTCCTTGTTAGGGTGTCCTCTTTCCAGTGGGATAGATGGCCTCTATTGATGACATCTCCCCACTCACAGGGTCCCAGAACTCCTGTAAAGTGTTGTGTGACAGAGTGTCACTTAGGAGAACAAGTCACAGTCTGCTCTGCTCACTTCTGAGAGAAGCGCAGCCTCCAGGAGAAAGCACATCCTTGATATGTCTCCCTAAGCAGGGCTGCTCTGCACCCCACCAGCTTTGTACCCCATCTCTCTACCTTCAAGTTCCAGTCCCCGCCCAATCTCCACTTCCATCTTGGGACCTCCTGTCATGCTCCTGGCTGAGGGTTGAGGGGCCCCTGCAGTTAGTCGGTCTCTGAGGACACCTGAGGTTTCCTCTGGCTTCTCTGAGACAGAGAAACCTAAGAAGACCCTTGGAACGTGCGCCATATTGGATATGCGGGCACTGGGATTCACAACCAAACCTCTCGCTAATTTGCTGAGTGATGGACAAGTCTCTTGGTCTCCCTTGGGCTTTAACTTCCTCACCTGTAAAATAAAAGTGGTAAACTACATAGTGGCTGAGTCCCAGCTTCCAGCACAAAGGCTGAGATTTTATGTACACGGCATCAGGAGGACAGGCAGCCTTCAGAGAGGCTGGCCTCCTTTTACCGCTCAGGAGTCTCAGTCTTCCCAGTTTCCAAGGCCAGAATGATGGTGGGTCCTTAGGGATTTCCCTAGGGCGGGTGGCCCTGATGTCTGTATCTGAACTTGGAGTGGAAATGATTCCCAAGGAATGGCTTGGCAAAAGGACATAACTTGAGTGTCACTAGCAGAGTTCTGGGGAGCTAAGAGCGTCCTAAGTCTCAGGCCCGTTCCTTGGCTGTCTCCCGTTCAGCTCTGTCCAGAAGCACCTTGCAGAGGTAGCTCAGGCAGGAAGCTCCCACACTGAGAACATTTTCAAACCACCAGGCCACAGCAGACATGCATCGGGCAAGGGGCAGTAGCATCATCTCTGACCCAGCCATTGTGATGACAGGGCACCTGACGCTCACACCCACCCACACGCCAGTGCAGATGGGTGTGAGCTGGTCCCCAGCTGGGCCATGGTGCATGGCAGTCCCTCCTCCCCGCTTGCATCAGGGACTTGCTCCCACAGAATCCTTGAAAGTCTATCTCTTCAAGACTCAGCCACAGCTGCCCTGGCTTATAGCACAGGCTTGGGGTAAAGGCCTCAGTCTCCCCTCACAAGCCTATGGCCTTGTGCATGGTGTGCAACCTCTTTGGGCCTCAGCAACATCATCCGTAGAATGGGAATAATAAAAGTTGCCTGCTCTGAGAGCAGCCATGGGGCTTCAGTGGGTTAATCAACTTGTATAAGCTTAAACTAGCTGGTTCTGAGCTCCCCAAGTTTAATGAGTGTTGCTGGCACAGCCAACACTAGCACCACCATCGCCCACATTTCCTGCGGGCAGCACACCCCACTGTCCTCATGATCACAGCTCCTCCCCACCTACCCTCCAGGCCCTCAGGCCCTGTTCCTTGGCACTTGTGGTTCCAATGCCCAGCCTCCTCCTCCAAGTGAGCTCCTACTCACGCATCAAGACCCAGACTGAATGTGACCTCCTCTCCGATGTCCCCAGAAACAGTTGCCTTCTCCTCTGTGCTCTCAAAGAACCAATACCTAAGTTTCAAAATCGAAAATGCAGAGCACCAAACCCTAAACTCCTGAAGGGTGGGTGACTGCAAAGTCATTCTGAACACGTCTGGGCCAGGCTAGGAAAAAGAGGAGGTGGCGGTCAGAGCCCCGTGAGGAGGGCAGAGCCGCTCCAGCACTGTGAGGGTATAGCGAGCCCCAGCCGACCCCAGCCAAAGTTTGCACGGAAACCTCAGAAAAGTGCAAGGGGAAGGAAAGGTGCTATAACTGCCAAGCCTCCATCTAGGCCCAGGCCCAGGCCCATTCTTGCTAATGCCCAGCTAGAAACCGTCCCTTCCATCAGTACGCACTTCAGGCTTTTCTTGTCCCATGGTTTACTCTCCGGAACAATCTCCGATGCACCCCCTGTTCAACGTCCCTGCTTCCCTGGGCTCCAACCTGTTACACCCTGACAACCCCAGCACCCGACCCGGGGGCCGAGTTCCCTTGTGCAGATCTAATGGTAGAGTTTTCTGTGTGACCTCTCCCCCCGCGCAAGGCCTGAGTTTCAGTTTGTGGGGCCACCAGGCCCCTCCCCTGGGTCCTGCCTTCTGCTTCCTCCCTGCTCGCCTACTGCCAAGCCCTGCCATACCGGCCCAAACCATGCTTTTGCTGCCTCGGCCCTTTGAGCATGCTAGTTCCCGTTGCTGCTCCCTCCTGCTTCCTGCTGTTCCGTCAGTCTACGTGAAAGCTCTCCAGAGAGGCTTTCTTGGTCCCTGCCTCAGTGGGCGTCCTCCCTCTGATAGCCTCGGCCCCACACCATGTCTGCATCAAGCCTCCCCATGGCTGACTGTTTCGTGCTGTCTCCCAGAGGATGAAAGGTTCGCAAGGGTGGGGACCAGGCCCGCCGTGTCCCGTTATTCCTCAACACACGCTGCGGCTCCTGGCTGAGGACATCCCTGTAGCATGGCAGGCTGCCTCACATACACACGGCGCCGGTAATGTGCTATGGAGCCATGTGTGGGGCTCACTCCACCCTCACAACACCTCCGGGAAGCTGCTATCACTCCCACTTTACCAATGAGGAAGCACAGTTAGGAAATTAACCTGCCTTGCATCGTAAAGTCCAAAAAACGGCAAGGCAGAAGGTCACACACAATTCTCTCTGCCTTTCCTGCCACAGCAGGCTGCATTCCAAACCCATCCCAACCCTGAGCACCAGGGCAGCCTCCGCAGGCACGGGACTCGGCACGAGCAGAAATGCGTGTCCAGCACTCTCTTCCTATCTTTAGTCAATCTTTTAAGACAGCAGATTCAAGAAGGACCCTGCAAAAATGTCCAGATGACTCTATCATAATATCATTATTCCACCAGAGTCTGTATTTGTGGGGAGACTGCGCACAACTACATCTTGCAGGCTGAATATTGCATGATTGGTGAGAACCAGAGGGTGTAGAGATGGCAAGGTGGGAGGAGAGGTTGGCACAGGGCAAGATGAATGGAAAACCTGACTGGTAAAGCAGTCAGGATGGCATCAGTGATCTTTCTACCCATCTACAGCATATGCAGTGTAGGGTGGGCGGAGTCATCACAAAGCCCACTACCACAGATCTCACGGGGTACACCCGGCACCGAACTCAGACCTACAGAGAAAGCATCACCAGCCGCAGCAGACACTGTATGAGGACTGCCCTGGAGTGACAGCCCAGGAGACCCCCTGGCTGGGAGGAGCAGGGACAAGAAGGGCTTACGCCCCTCCCCAGCTGCCTCAGCTGCCAGATCCTCCTCGCTCCGGTGGGAGCCTCTGCAGCAGCTCCTATGATGAATCCCCGCAGCAACTTTGCTGCTTGAGTACTCCTAGTGATGAGGCACTCACTACCTCCTGAGACCATCTTCTCATGGCAAGATGGAATATCTCCCACCTGAACTGATGTCCCCCTGGTGCTGGCACTGCCCTTTACGACGGTTTTATTCCCCGTGACATCTCTTCAGATGTTAGGATTCGTACATCCCAAGTCTTCCCAGACTACCCCATCTTCCTCAGGAGTCGCCATTTCTGGCCTTCTTGTCCGAGGCCTTCTGCCCTGCGGGAGCTCCCATCCCCTTCGCATGTGTTCTGAGGCTTGGCCTCGACCGGCGCGTCTGACCACGGGAGAGCATCTCCTGCAGCAGAGTGCCTTAGAGGTCCGCGCTGTCTGCACTGTGCTAGGCTCCTGAGGCGCCCGGAGGCCACCTGGGGCCAGGGGCAGGTGTGTGCCACCCCCACCCTCCAAGTGGAGCACAACCCCTGCAGCCTGTTTTACAAGTCTGAGCCAGAAGCCAGAGCAGCGCAGCTGAAAAAGCCACACCGGCCACCTAACGGGATTCAGACTCTGGCGTCCCTCCGCCCGACTGGGAGACATAGGGCGGTGCGTTCCGCTGGGACCCGGCTGGCTCTGCCCCCCCCCGGGCGCAGTGGAGGCCCCTGTCCGCGCTGCCCATGGGATCAAGGTGCTTGGGAAGGCTGAGCAGGCTCGCACAGGGCGGTCCGGGAAATATGTGGCACTCAGGACCACCGTGTGGGCCATATCAGCATTGCCTTGGGCTGGACATCCAGGGAGCTCCACGCGGGCCAAAGCAGAGAGGGGGCGGGGCCTGAGGTGGGCGGGGCCGGCGGGGCGGGGCGGGGCGGAGCCGGCGCGGCACTCACAGGGCAGCGTCTCGGCGCTGTTCTTCTGGATCATTATGCAGAGCTGTAGCACCAGTTGGGGGGCGCTCTCCAAGAAGGTCTCCAGGAGGCGCAGCATGTTGACGTCTGCATATTCGTACATCATAGCCCAGTAGAAGCGTCGCTGGTGTTCCTTCCGCCGCTGGCTCTGAATCCCCAGGTACATGGTGCGGATATACCTGCCGGGAGACAGGAGACAGAACGCAGAAGCGTGGGTGGGCGCAGGGGCTGCAGTACGACTCAGCAGACGTCCCCTAAAACCAAGAGCCTGAGTCGGTCTCCCCTCCCACCCGCTGCAGGAAGGAGTTCCCAGAGGCCTGGCTGAGAGTCTGGGGTTCTTCTGGCCTAAGGATGCGGAGCTCAGGCCCAGGGGTCGGGAATCCTGCCCCTCCTGGCCTCCATCGGCTCATCTGGGTAATGAGCGAGCCGTGCTATCTCAGGGCCGACCACCAGTTAAGCATCTCAGGCGAGGTCAGCAGGCATGAGGGCTTCTCCAGGTTCAGGGTTGGGGGGCATTCTGGCAGGGTGACCCCCTCTAGGCACCCTGGAGAGGAAGGTAATTGACATTCCTGAGTACCACTTCTGGGCTGGCCACACCCAGGTGAGGCGCAGATGGGCATAATTCTCACTGATGGTAGAGGGACAGCTGGGGCTCTGAGCAGTCACCTCACCTGCTCAGGCTGGCGTGGATGGCAGAGCATGTAGGAATTAGCCCCAGGCCACTGTCCACTGAGGCTTGTGCGTCCCCCTCTACACCGGGGAGGCCCAGAGACCACAAGGGACCTGCATCCCTGGGCAGTCTTGCATCCACAAATCCTACCCTCAGGATGACACCCAGGCTCTGTGGGAGGACCAAGGGGCAAAGGATTCAGGCACCGGTGGACAGCAGGCTCCAGGTCAACTCTGCAAACTGGTACCTTGAGCCAGCTGTCCCAGCCCTGTGCCCCTGTCCCTCCTCTTTCGTCACAGTGCCTCTAGAGTGGTGGGCAATTGATTAGCCAGAAGATGTGTATTGCGGGCACTCACGCTGCAGTTATGTCATCAACCTCAGGCAAGAGGGGGACTTACGGTCCCAGGTAAAACCAGCCAAGAGCCAGAAAGTCCTGGCTTTGTGAACCCAGTCAGATCAAGAATGGGAGCCTCAGCGCAGGTGCCAGGCCAGTGGGCGAAGCTGACATACATTACTAAGCCTTCTGAAACGCCCAGCCTAAATCTTAAAGATGCAGTGCGCGAGTGACACTCCATCGAGGTCCTGCTGTCTTCAAGCATTTCCAAGTGCCCACTTGGGGCTATGGATGGCCCTGTCTGTCCCCCCTGCCCGCCCCCGGCCAGCACTGACACAGAAGCCTCCTCATCAGCTTGCACTGTGCACTCTGCCACCTAACAACCTCTTCACCTGCAGCCAAAGTGCTCCTTGCAGATCCAGAGTGTGACGGTGCCGCTCCCTCTGCTGGCCTGCCACAGCTTTCCACTGGACTCAGAATAGCCCACAGGTCTCATGGCCCCGCCTTGCCCTTGCTGGCCTCGCCCCGCTTCTTTTGACACCGCTTCTCGCCTGTCTTTCCTGCTGCTCATGACCTGCCACAAACGTGCTAGCACCAGGTCCCCCTTCAACATCTGGAGAACAGGGCCACGGAATTCTGTCTGGGTTTCTGAGGGCCTTTGGCGGAGGTCTGGGTGACTGTCCTGAAGGGACCCACCTGGGATACACCTCAAGGTGGACAGACACCCCCACTGAGAAGTGAAGCAAGGGCCAAAGAAAGAGGCAACTCTGTCGGGGAGATGATGGGGCAAGGGTAAAGGGTGTCCGCCCGGCCAGGCGCCGCAGGTCTGCCAGTTCATGGCGTCCTCGGATGCCGTGAGGGCCAGGTCTACTTAGCAACGTTTAGCCAGTGGGGAGGCTGAAGCTCTGAGGTGAAGCCAAGCACTGGATTTTGGTTGTTTCAGCTTCTGTCGCTTGCTGCCCCTGCCAGCTTCGCACGAGTTGCTGCCTCTTCCTGGGGCCCTGCCTGGGAATCCACAACAGCAAGTATCCAGGGGAGATGCTCAGGGAGGGAGGGAAGCTGCTGCGCCCCGTCCCATCGGTAGAACTGTGGGTCACCAGGGAGGGGAAGGGTTGGAGATGAACAGACCAAGACAGGGAAGAGGAAGAGAGAGAAAAAAAAATCAGGAAGAGAGAGAAGTAGGAGGGAATCAAAGGAGGAAGAGAAAAAGGCATCCAGTATGGCCATGTACTGTGGGACTCACCAATCAGAAGTGGCCCCTGATCCAAAACTCAGCTCTGCCTGTGTATCTGGGCATAGACTCCACCAGGGCCCAGGCCACAAAGAGGTCCACTCAGACCTCAGACTGTCTGTCCTACCCACACAAGTGGCCAGCTGCTGAAGGAGCGATTGTGTGGCAGAACTGAGCCTGGCTATCCAGCTCCTGAGGTGATGCCAACACTCAAGTTCACTGAAGTGTGCCCTTCCCAGGGCAAAAGGGGCACTTCCCTGCCCCTCCACCCTCCATCCTCCCCAGGGCCCAGCCTCTCCGCCCACCAACGCCAGGGCAGAGGAAAAGGAGCAGCCCAGCACATGCTAATGGGACTGGAAGAGTTGCAGGAGAAGCCGATTTCTCTCTTCTGGGACCGCCTCCCAGGGCACAGGAGGGGCAAAGCCAGAGCCGTCTCAAAGCCCACCAGCAAACAGGTGCCAGACGCAGAGCACATCAGGATCCCATGGTGATCATCTTGTCCAACTTCGTGTCAGCCTCCTGGTTACCTGAGCACACAGCCTCTCCCTGGAGCGAGAGCTAAGTGAGGGTCAGCTCCCCGCTCTCCCCGTGCTCTCCTCTTGGGCTGGGAGGTGGTGGGCCCTGGCTCGCAGCACAAGGAGGTCTGCACACTGACCCAGCCTGCTGCTGCTTTATGGCCAAGGACCCCAGCATCAGAGAGTGAGCTGAGCCCTGTCTCAATCACAGAGACAGAGGCAGAGCCGGGGTCTCTGGCTCCCTGACATTGCTTGTCCCCCAACAGCACAGTCAAAGCTCCTGTCCCTCCTGCCCACTCAAGCTGTTGTCCCCAAGTGCGCAGGCATTCCTTCTCCAAATGCCCCCAGATGCGCCACCTCGTTTCCCAGGAAACACCAGCTGGGGGTGGTGGGAGCGGTCCCCCCTCCTTCCACCTGTCCCGCCGTCATCTCGTCTGTCTCCATCAGGTTGGTCTGGATGGCCTCTGATGCCACCCGGCCAACTACTTCTAACTGGTCCTCCAGCTCTCCGCACAGATAGCCTGGCCGGCGACCACACGGTGGCGCCAGACCCTAAGCGACGCAGGAGAGACGCGGCACACCGGTGATCTCATACCTAGGGCGCGCGCCCCCTTCAACAGACTGTGCGGATGCAGGGACAGCGAGGTACGGTGCGCCCCCGGGGTGCAGCGTCCCGAGGGGAAGGCACAGGCCACGCAGGTGACACGCGGCTGCCACCACGCCTCCAAACTCCCGAGTCCTCCTTTCCTTTTCGGGTTCCAGAACACTCGCCTCCCCCAGGCAGGGACCCAGGAGAGAAGACATCAACCTGCTCCTCCTGGATCTGCTTCCACATCTGTCACCTCCTGTCTCACCGCCTCCCACTAAGAACACTGACTTCTGTGGTGCACAGATGTCCATGTAGAGAGGGTTGGAACTGGGCCTGGTCTGTGCCCCGCAGGACTGTGTCACCATGGGAGAGTCACCTCCTGACATGGCCCTGGCCACCCAACTGCAGCAGGAAGGGCAGGCTGCAGGCCTTTCTGTCACCTCATTCTTCTTCAGAGTGTTAACGCATTTAATCCTCATAGCCACCCTGTAAGATGGGCACAATATTAGTCTCATTTCACAGGTGGCACACTGCAGCACAGAGAAGTTCCTCAGCTCAGAGAAGTTCCTCAGCTCAGAGAAGTTCCTCAGCTACATAAGTGGCTGCACAGAGCTTTGCATGAGGCAGCCTGGTCCGAGGCCCATGCCCTTAAGCCCCGTCACATACCTCTCAGGGGCTCCATTTGTCCCTGCCTTCAGGACTGAGTCCAGCCTGCTCCCCTCATGACAGTGGGGAAGCAGGGATTGCCCAGAATCCTAGGCTTCCTCACAGCTTTGCCACATAGCTGTGTTACCGTGGGGACGTCTCCTCACATCTCTGAGCCTTGATCTGGAGTGGGGTCCAGGACGTGTTGCAGGAGTGGACACCTCTGGGAATGCAAGTATCCAGCATGGCGGGACAGCAGAGGCCACCACCTGGTAGCAGCGAGCCCTGTTCCCTGGGGTGCACGCCTCCCGTCTCCCTCTGTGCTCACCTCTGCCCCTTCCTTTGTGAGCTGTGGAGTTGTTTGCAACTCCTTATCCCTGACTCCAGAACCCATGAGTTCTG
>NW_004955403.1:52434361-52482392 GCF_000276665.1 Chinchilla lanigera
GAGGCATAGTGGCCATCTTCTTCTGTTGACTCATCTGAGGTCCATAGTTGCTAAATAGCAACTGAGGCATAGTGGCCATCTTCTTCTGTTGACTCATCTGAGGTCCAAAGAGGCTGAGTGATTGCCCTAAAATCACAGTCATGGTTCAGCCAAATCAGAAAAGATCTTGCCCAGACCATATTGTTCCACTGGGAGTTAGCAAGGGCTCTGCCCAAGCCTGGCTGCCGTGGAAAATAATCAATTTCCACAAGGGGCAGGAGGCTGGAGAAGTTTGCTTATCGGGACCTACAGTCCCTTGCTTGCAGAAGTAGCACTGGAAACCTTTGACTGCAGAGAGCAATGCACCCTTAAAGCCCCAAACAGGGCCAAGCCCAGACATGGGAACCTGTCTTCAAGAAAGGAGTAAATTCTGCAAGTCACTTAAAGTATAAACAATACCAGATCTGCATGCTTTTTTCTGGAAAATGGAAAAGGAAGGAAAACTTCCTTACTCATTTTATGAGACCAGCATTACCCTGACATGAAAGTCAGACAAACTTGACAGGAAAATGAAACTGAAGACAATAGTATTGCTCTAAATAAATATGCAAATGTCTTAAAATATTAGCAAATCAAATAGTGTGTTGAAGGAATGATACACCGGATCTAACTGGACTTTATCTGTGAACTACAAGGCTAGTGCAATATTCAAAAGACAGTTGAGTAATCTATGATATTATTCACAACAACCACCTGTCCCATCAATGGATGCAGAAAAAAGACTGTTGACAAAATTTAACATCCACTCATGATTTTAAAAAAACAAACCTCTCAGCAAACCAAACATAGAAAAATTTCTTTAACCTGATGTAGACATGAGGCCTTTACCAAAACCGACAGTTAATATTGTACTCAGTGAGACAAATTTAATATCATACTCCATAATAAAAGATGGAATGCTTTAGTCTTAAGGTCAGGAACAAAGCCATGGGGTCTATTCCCCCCCACTTCCCATTTCCCCCCACCCCCCATTATTTCACATGATACTGGGAGGCTAGCCCATGCACAAAGTCAAAGAAAAATATATACAAATATATTTCTTCTAAGAAAGAAGTACAACTGCCCCCAAATGACATGATTGCTGAGACTGAAAACCCAAAGTAGCTACAAAAACTTCATAGAATTCATTAATAAATATAGCAATGTCTTATAGTATAAATTAGCACGTGAAAATCAATAGCATTTTATGAACTATTAATGGGAAACTGAAATTTTAAACATATATGCTATTTAAATCAGCTCCAAAAATGAAATTCTTAGACAGAAGTCTAATAAAATGTGCAATGTTTGCATGCTGAAGCTACAAAATGATAATAAAAGAAATCAAAGAAAATTTAGGTGATGGGAGACATACCAAGCTCCTGGATTGGAAGATGCAGCATTGTTAGGGTGACAGTTGCCCCCAGATTGATGTATACGTTAGAATTTCAATAAAAATGAAAATACCAGCCGATGTTTTCTGTAGATTCCAAAATATAGAAAGGTAAAGGACCTCGAACAGCCAAAGCAACTTTGGAAAAGAATAAATTTGAAGAAGTCGCACTATGATTTCGGTACTTACTGTAAGACTATAGACAGTGTCACACTGGCAGAGAGAAAAGTGTATCCAGGAAACAGAACAGAGCCCAGGAGCAGACCGCATTCTTACGGCTGATTTCTTGTGGGAGGCCACCAAGCTGCGTTCTCCTGAGGAACGAAGCCCTTGCCTCTATCTTTCCCCGACCTTTACTTCAACCCTATTCACTGAGGTATACAGAGCTGGCTATATTGAACCAGATGTTCCCTTAATTGGCTAACAGAATGTGATCGAGTCCCGCTGAGATGCCAGTGTGTCTCAGTGCAGCATGTGGGCAAGAATTCCCCCTCTGCTGATGGCTACAGTGGTGGTTTGAGCAAGAGCCTGTGAGCTCCTAGGGCTAAGACAGGAGATAACACCTCAGTGGAGGCTGTGGGACTCAGAATTATACCTCCCTGGCAGTAAAGGTGCCAGCCAGCCATTGCACTGCTAATTGAGGGCCTTCCTAGCTAAGGACTGGAAAGTTTCTTTTCCCTAGCATTCCACCTCCCTGATTGATACTGATAAAATCCATGAGCTTTTGGACTAACGGATTTTGTTCCACAAGAACATGGGTCATCCCAGAACTTCTCAACTGCAGAGTATTCTCTCTTTGTCTTTCTTTTGCATCCATGTGCCATGTTGCCAGATGGGAGACCTGAACTCTCCAAGGAGGTTTCAGTAATTTCTTATAGAGGTGAAAGGTCAACTTAACTGAGAAGAGAAAGTCTTCCCAATGAGACAGGAACAATTAGTCATTCGTGTGCAATGATAAACAAGGTGTAGCATAGATTAAGATGTAAAAGAAAGACTTGAAGAGGAAAACCGAGAAGACAATTTGGTGGCCTTGCCTTGAGTAAAGAGTTCTTACTTATGATAGCAAAAGCATGATCCATAAAAGAAAATTTGATGAATGAAACTTCATCAAAATTAAAAATTTGATATGTGATGGCATTTTTAAGAGAAGAAACAGACAGGTTAGGACAGTGATGGCAAACCTTTTAGAGCTTTCGATGATACAAACAGCCTGCTATGGCACATGTACAGTAGGTTCGCCACCCTTGGGCTGGGGGCAGATGTCAGGGATCCACATGTCTCAGAATATGTAAGACTCTCAAAAGGCATCAGTAAAACAACAAATCAACCCAGTGTTTCAAACTGGGCAAAATATTTGAGCAGATATTTCACCAAAGAAAGCATATAAGGGCAAATAAGCACAGGAAAAGAGCTCAAAATAGTAAAATCAAAAAATAAATATAAAATCATAATTTAAAAACACAATGAGTCAGTACTTCCTACTATGGAAATCATTAAAATTTGTATTAAATTGACAATATCAAGTGCTGGAGGGAGTGTGGAGCAACAGGAATGCTTACATCAGGCAGGGTTGAAAGCAAACGGACAGGCTCCCTGGAAAATAGCTGAGAGTCTCATAAAGTTAACTACACTCTCACCTTGTCAGGCAGCAGTCCCATGCCTCGGTTTTTATTCTGGAAACAAAAACTTCTGTCCCCACAAAAAAACATGTACACAAATGTTTTTGCAGCCCTGTTCATAGTTGCTAAATAGCAACTATAGTTGCTAAATAGCAACTAAATAGCAACCACTACAAACATGTACATCCACACTGGAGGATGCAGGGCAGGGTCCATCGGTACGATGGCTCTAAGGCCTTAAACTGCAGGACCTGACTCTGTTGGTAGTCATATATCCTGTGGTTCCACTTAGGTGACATTCCAGCACATGTCTGGCTCTGAGACTGGGTTAGAGACACTCCTGGACTTATGAAGGAGTTGTGTCCTGATAAAGCTGTCTTAAATTGAAATTGAAAGTATTATAGGTCAAAACTGCATGTGATACACCTGACCACTGAGCCCCACACCTGAGCACTCCAGTGCTCTGGAAGGGTTAGTTGTTTCCCTTGGGATCAGGCGGCTGTCAGCATTGAGAGGACTATGCCGAATTTCATCAGACCCAGAAAAGACCCAAATTCAAAACCCATGTGTAGGTTCTACTGAATGCAGGCCACGTTCACAGCATAGGAAAGTCAGAGCATTGTAAGTTGAACCTCTGTAAGTCCGGGGCATTTGTAGTTAAAAGAAGGAAAGAAAAGAGGGGATAAGGATTTGAGACAGAGACAGATAAAGGAAGGGAGGGAAGAGATGGGGAGAGAGAGGAAGGAAGGGAAGGGAAGGGAAGGGAAGGGAAGGGAAGGGAAGGGAAGCCTCCCACCTGGAAGTCACTGGAAATCTGAGTATGGGCTGGGTGGAGACCGAGGCAGGCATTGAATTCCACCCATGACCCCATGGGGTGGAGCAGGCCGCACTCTCCTCCCCGAGGCCACCTGCAAGGCTGTCCTGGGAGAAAAGCCACACTCCCAAGCATTTGCCTTCCTGGGGCGGGATCTCCTTTGCAGGCCCCAGAAGCACCTCTCGGTCAGGAGCAGTGTCGCTTACCCGTGACATAGAGGACGTGTGCCCAGTGACCATGACCCCTGGTGTCACACTCTTCCCATTTGCAGAATTCTAGTAAGCCTGTCACCAGCAAACCACTTTGATCCCCAGCTGGCCAGTGCCCCAGACTCGGGGATCCCCTCCAGCCAGAAACTGACTGGGGAGCCAGCAGCTCCCTGCTGTTCCTCCCTGGGCCTGAATCACCACACACGTGGCTCTGTGTGGACAGGGGCGTGCTGGGCTGAGGAGCAGGCAACTCAGCTGCCACAGTGATTGGGCCACCAGATCAGACCCCTCAGACACCACAGATGGAGTGGGGCCCCGACTTTGGGCGCAGCCCTCGGCTGGGCAGGGCCTGAGAGGAGGCCTTTCCTCCTTGCCTCCCGCTGCACAGCCTCCACCTCTGGGTCCTTCTGCCCCCCTTCCCAACCTGCAGAGCCTTGGCCCTGGGCTCCGATTGCTCCAGAAGTCCCAGCTGCAGAATGGCATGCAGGTTGGCACTTGGGGACTGCACAAGGGGATTCAGGGTGAGGACAGCAACAACACAAAGTGGTAACGGAGGCCAGCATGCACCAGCAGGAGCACTGGGCACAGGACGGGCCCCTGCCATGTGGGCACCAACCCCAGGGGCTCCTTCGGAGACAGGAAACCGAAAGGGCCTGACCGGTCACCAGCCGGTGTCTATGACCCACACAGTAGGGCACTGCTGAGCATGTGGGGGAGCTGTGGTTAGGCTCTGTCCACCACAGGATCCTAAGCCCCTGAGGGCAGGCCCAGCCCAGCTCTGCTCCCAGCAGGTCCCCAGTCCTGAGCAGTACCGAGGACCCTGCTGAACACCTGCGCACTACTGAGGCACAAGGACAGGCCCGGGTCCCAGCCTCCTGACCTCAGTCTTCCTGGTCATGCAGCCTGGTGGCTGCTGAGGGCCGTGGAGGCCGTGAGCAGCTGGAGGGGCTGGACTAGGCTGGACTTGGCCTGACATCGCAGCCCAGCCCCAGCCCTCTGCGTCTCAGGCAGTGCTACCCGCAACCTCTGAGCTCACCAATGAGGCCCTGGGACCCAAGGCCAGGAAAGCACACTGGTCCCCAGAGGCTCATCCACGGTGCTCCAGCAACAGCAGCTGGGCCCCAGGGGTGCACTCGAATCCTTTCAGGCCAAGTTCTGTTCAGCAGTTTCCAGAAAGACACACAGAGCCCACCTCAAAGGCAGGACAGGGTTTCTCTGTGAAGTTAATAATAGTCACCCACCTGCAGGCTCTTTGCTGTCATCAAAACGCCTTTATCTCTGTGGCACATTTGAACATAAGAGGCCATATGAGGGGGCTGCACTTCATCCTGGGTATGGCACATACACTCTCTTTCATATCCATACACATGCTTGCACCCACCACAAGCCACGCACAGAACGCTCTCCACATGGACACCCCACACACGGACATGCACACACTGTGAGGACACGCGGTGCCACAAGAGGACACACACATACATCCCCGGACACAGCACACACACACATACACACACACCACCACTTACTTGTTCACGCACATGACACTTGTGAGCACATGCTTACATCTTCCTGGCCTGCACCCGCAGTCAGCCTGGGTTGCAGGCCTGCCTGTCCCCCTTATCCAGGGCCTGTTTCCGGCCACGCACTGCCGCTGTGGCCTCCACAGGAAGGCTGTGGGGAGCAAGGTGGAGGGCCAACTGCCAGCTCGGCCCCTGGGAGCCGCACATCAGATTGGAGCTATTTTTAGCCCTCCTTGTCCACGCGTCTGACATCAGCTGAGCCATGGTGGCAGCCGGGATGCAGGAGAGAGCAGGCATGAAAGGGCATTTCCTCCCAGGCCCGGCGGAAACGAAGGAGAAGTGCCTGAGAGCTTCAGGAACCAGGTGGCTGCGCAGAGCAGGTGCCTCCCAGGGTCTTGCTGGATGTGAGGTCTTGACAGTGGGGTGACCTGAGCATCGGCTGAGTGGACAGTGCCCCACCCACCGTGCTCCAGCCTTATTTCCCGCAAGCATAAGGGGCCCAGGCCACTCCTTGTGTCTCCATCGCAAACCTGCTTAAAAAGATCCAAACGCCTCCGTGAGCGCAAGTCTTGAAGACAGGCCTTCTCTTCCCCATGACATCCTCCCAGGATGGAGCCCCAGTTCGGGGTTTCTGTTTATGTTTGTTTCTCTGGAAGTAGGAACACTGCCTGGCACATCACGGAGTCTGATGTTTTTAGGTTTTTTGAGACAAGGTCTCGCTATGTAGTCCAGGCTGGCCTCCAACTTCTGGCAACCATCCTGCCTTACCCTGTGGAGTACTGGGATTATAGGTACGCGCCACCATGCCTGTTCATCTGATGTTTTCTAATGAATGAATGAACAAACTGAGCATCTAGTTAGCAAAATCCAGGAACTGTGGAAAGTTCAGATGTTCACATTCCGAACTCACGGGCAGGGATAGGAAAGGTCCCTTTCTCTGGCTCCAGCTCACCCCGAGGCCCCACAGTGGTTCAGAGTTGGATGAGCCTCGTTTCCTCCCTTCCCAATCCCCTGCCTAAGCCTCGCTCTCCACCCCGATGGAGCCCCCAAGCCTGAGTGGAAGCAGTGACCACACTATTTCTCTCTCTAGTCAGCAAGATAAGCCCAGGGTAGGTGAACTGTGCCTGGGGTTGTGACAGCCGCCACGCCTCACACAGCAAGGCCACTTCACCTGCATCCCAGCTAGGGATGAAGACTTCAGACACAGGCTCCCAACAGTGATGCCCAAGTGCCCACTGTGACCTGGATTTTCCACGGTCTAGGTGGCCCATGAGCATGCAGGCTGCCCATGCAGATCGGTGCAGAGGGCTCTGCCAGGGAGAATGCCAGCATTGTTCCCAGTCCTTTACATCTTCAAACAGGACCCGCTGGCCCTAAGTGAAGTCCCTTGCATGTTGCTGGAGCTCTATGTTATGTCACAAACACACAAACAGAAGCACATGCTCCCAGGGCAAGACCGGAAGGAGCCCTGGCCACAGTGGGAGGATATGCTAGTGCCCGTCTGGAATCATCTAGTGTCTTTTCCAGTCTGTAGTAGATCTGTCCTTGTGAATTTATCTGAAATGCTGAATGAAGGTGGCTTCTCATTCGACTCTGCTACCTCTCAGGGTAATACACCCTGCTGGGGCCTTGTGTCCTTCTTCCTGGGCCCTGTGTCCTTCAATTTGACAAAAGTGCCCCTTCAGGACCCTCCCGAGAACTCTATGGAGCGATCCAGCCCCCTCCCAAACAGATTCAAGCATCCAATAGACACAATTGAGCATCCACTGCATGCCAGGCACCACGGGAGCCACAGGGGACCTGGACAAAGAAGTCCTGATGTTGTCCTGTTCACAGACCTGTCACAGTGGGACAGCAGGAGCTGAGCACAGCAATGGAGATGGGGACATCACCAGGAAGCAGTCCTGGGGCCCTTGGGGTGTATGTGGAGCACAGGGCAGAGACGGGGCTTGAGTTGCAGAAGGGGGTTAAGGAAGCCCAGGGCGTGAAACCAAGGCCATGGCTGGGGACACTCAGGGAGAACAGCTCAAGACTGGCCCAGAGGACGGTGGCACTGAACTTGGAGAGAGGAGATCAGAAAGAGCAGAAAGAGAAGCTCCGCTCAACCAGACCAAAAGAGGAAAGGGACAGATGCTCAGGGTGGCCCAGGTTCGAGCCCAGTGGCTCAGCCTCAACTTCAACCAACCAAAGACTGGAAACATTTCCTTTGTACTGAACTCGTACAAACTTTTGGGGGTCACGAGTCCCTAAACAATGCAGTTTGACAGCTATGCACATAGCGCCTCCATTTTGTTAGGTATCATACATAGCTGGAGATGATTTAGAGTCTCCAGGAGGATGTGTGCAGGTTTGGTGCAAATACTATGCTATTTTATAGAAGGGACTTGAGCACTGGAGGGTTTTGGTATCTGAAACTGTCTTAGTCGTTTTCCTGTCTCTGGGACAAAGTACCTGACATCCACAATTTAAAGGAGGAAAGGTTTATTTTGACCCAGTTTCCAGTGGGTTCAGTCCATGGCTGTCTTGCTCCAAAGCAGAAACTCCATGGCAGAGGGGCCCGGGTGGAGGACAGCTGCTCCCCCCATGGCAGCCAGGAAGCAGGGAGAGGAGGAGCTGGAGACAAGGGCATGCCTTTCCAGGTCACATCCCCACTGGCTACCTCCAGCTAGACACCCACCTCCTCACAGCACATTCATCCACTACTGAATTAATCAATGGGTAAATCCACTGGTGAGAACGACACCCCCATGATCCAACCACTTGAGGTGACGGGGGATATGTTAGATCTAAACCATGACAGAAACCAGTTCTCCCAGACCCAAGGAACAGCTGTAGATGCAAGTGAACACTGCAAAGGGTCCCAAACAGGCTTAATCTAAATGCATAAGAGGAGCAGAAGAACAGCTCTGGCTCTTCTCAGACAGAGAACGCTTAATAATTCATTCATCCATAGCTCAGCACATTCTGAATGAAACTGAGATGGCAAGAGCATATGATACAGTTGGCAAGCACCATGGACCCTCAGCTTGCTGGCCACACCATCCTTGCCCAAGGTCACCGTGAGGAACTGTGAACACTTTCTGAGGCTGGCAGCCTGAGGGAAGTTTCTTGCACCCCATTTTGTTGAACTCCACAACTGTCCCCATCAAGAGGCACAAGTGCTGTGCCATTCTACACACAAGAAACTTGAGACAAGGCCGGGCAGGTTCCAGGGTAGCAGGCAGGTGGAGACAAACCAGGCCTGGCTGTGTCGGGAGGAACCCGGCTCCACCCTCAGCTCACAGTAGCAGATAGGGGGACACTACCCAGGCATTGCTTCTCTCAGTTCTCATCCGCAGGTCTTTGCTGCCCCACACACGTTCTGTGGCTTTCCTGGGTCAGACAGGAAGGCCAGGCCAGGGACCTCACCACGATTTGTCACAGTTCACGCCCAGTGGTAATGGGTGAGGATTTGGGAACAGAATTCATCCTCCCCTGGGGCAGCCTCTATGGGAGGCCAGTAATATTGAGGGCCACATTGGAAGCTCAGCGACTCTTCCTGGCTGGCCTCAGCCAGGCAGTTATGAAAGCGGGCCATGTAGGACCCATCCTGGATGTTCCCCTGAAGTCTCATGTGATCGTAGATGGGACCTTTAGAAGATGACTGGGTTATGGAGGCGCTATGGCTGACTTGCTGCTAGGATGTGCGGCCTGATCAGAAGAGGTGGGTCACTGGGGCCATGGTTTTGCCCATGACTCCTCCCTTGGTCCTCTGCTTCCTGTCTGCCGTGCCTAGAGCAGCTACATCCTGCCATGCCCCTCTGCCACGCCACGCTGCCTTGGAGCTGGCCAGCTATGACCTGAAACATGAGCCAAAATAAACCTCTCCCTTTAGGCTGTGGGTGTCAGGTATTGTGTCTCGGTTACAAGGGAAGTGATTGAGAAGATGGGGTGAGGAGCAAGGTCTTCTCCCTGACCTGAGCCCAAGAGGACAGGCGCAGTCATCAGGTCCCCATGTTAGGAAAAGGCCTCCGCAGAAAGGCCAGGTGGGAGGTGACAGTAATTCTGAGTAGGCGGGCTGGGGGTTTAGGAAGGAGAAGGACGGGTAATACAGACAGACGTCTCTTCCCTGGACACAGCATGGAGTCCACCGCAGGGCCCTGCTGAAACCTCACCCCCACCTCATGCCTCTCCCCCAAGGCCTGGCTCTGGGCTCCACCCAGCAAGGAGGCCTGAGGGCACCTGCAGGGCTCTGGGCACGTCCACTCAGAAGCGATCTGGCAGGGGGCAGATGCACCCGTACATCAGTAGTGTAATACACAAACTCGTGCATTATACACACAGCCCACGAACCCCTGCTAAGCACTAATAAAATAAATAAATCAGACTTTCTCATATTCTTAGCGTGCTCGCTGAACAGTTTTTCCCTTACATTATGATATTTGAATCTTGCGAGAATTCTGTGCATTTGGAACTACTCATCTCATTCTACACGCGTGAGAAAAAGGTGGGGGGTCTGAATCTATCGCTCCCTTCCTTTGTAAAATGGCTTTAGGAATTTACCCTTCGGAAGTGTGAGTCAGTAGTTTCAGTGCAGTCACATAATCGTGTGCATTGCCACAATCTAGTTCTAGGGCATTGGCACGCCCCAAAAAGAGAACCTGAACCTATTAGCAGTCGCCCCATTCTTCTGTCTCACCATACCCCTAGGCAAGCTCTGACCTTTTTACAGTTTAAGGGATTAGCACATTCTGGGTCTTTGCTACAAATGGGCTCATATAACATACGGCTTTGTGTGCCTGGCTTCTTTCACTGAGCACAGTTTCAAGGGCCACCCATGGCATGGCTCAGTGGTGGCGAACCTCTGGCACGGGGGCCACAGTGGGCTGTTTGTATCCCTGAAAGCTCTGTAAGGTTCGCCATCACTAGTAGCCTGGCTCAGTGTTTCGTTCCTTTCCCGTGGCTGAGCATCTATGTGTAGATGTCACGTTTTGTCTAGCTGTTCATCAGCTGATGGACATATTCGTTGTTTCCATTTTTTGGCTCTCATGAATAACACTGCTAAGAGCATCCGTGCACACATTTTTGTAGGAACACGTGCTTTCCTCTTTCTTGGACATACCAGTATGTGTAGTGGAATGGCTGGATTGTGTGATAATTCTCTTTAACCCTTTGAGGAACTGCCACACATTTTTACAGTGGAGTGGCTGCACCATTTTACGATCCCGCCTACAATGTACAAGGTCTCCAGTTTTCCCACATCCTTGCCAACCCTTGTCATTGTCTGTCTTTATTTTAGCTATCCTAGTGGATAGGAGGTGGCTTCTCAGTATGGTTTTTCTTTGCATTTTCCTAATAACTAATGTTAACCATCTTTCCACCTGCCCACTGGCCATTTGCATATCTCAGAGAAATGTATGTTTGTCTACATTGAAATGGATATTTGGAGAACTGTCTGTTTGAATTTTTTGCCTGTTTATTAATTGAATTGTCCATTATTGAGTAAGAGTTCTCTATCTAGTCTGGATATAAAGGCCCTATTTGAGCATGTGATTTGCAAATAGTCTATTATTCCCTGGGTTGTCTTTTCATGTTTTTGGTGTGTTTGTTGAAGCATAAATGTTTTTAATTTTGATGGAATCTAATTTGTCAGGTTTTGTTTGTTGCTTGTTCTTTTGGTGTCATATCTTAGAAGGTTTTGCCTAATCCAAGGTCATGAAGATTTATTCCTGTGTCTTCTTCTAGGAATTTTATGATTTTAGCTTTTACATTATGGTCTATGGTCCATTCTGAGTTGGTTTTCTTGTTGGTTGTTTGTTTTTTGTCTCCTGCAAGGTAAGGGCCCAATTTGATTCTTTTGCACATGAATATCCAGTTGTCACAACGCAATTTGATGAATATATTCTTTTCCCCCACTGAATTATTACAGTATTCTTGTGAAAGAGCAATTGCCCATATTCATAAGAATTTCTTTCTCGGGGCTGGAGATTTAGCTCAGCGGCAAAGCGCCTGCCTGGCAAGCGCAAGGTTGTGAGTTCAGTTCCCGGTACCGGAAAAAAACCAAAAACCAAAAAAAAAAAAAAACAACACAATTTCTTTCTGGACCATTCTGCTCCACTGATCTATGTGTCTAGTCTTAGGTCAGTGTCACATCTTGAATACTAGAGCTGGTTATAAATTGTGCAAATGGCAAGTGTAAGTCCTCCAACTTTGTCACTGTTTTCCAAGATTGCTTCTTTGCCTTTTAATCTAAAATTTATAGAATGGAGACTGTCACATGTGAGTAAATGCACTGTGTGTATTAACTCCCTTAACGTGACCTCTGAGGAATGTTCTATCAGGATTACATCTTACAGACGAAGAAACTAAGGCACGAGGAAGTCAGGCGGCTTCTCACAGATGGAGTCAGTGGCAGAGCCGGATGGTAAACCAAAGCCACGCGGTTCTGCTCCCCCTGACAGACACCCAGAGGGACGCCAGAACACGGGGAACAGAGCAGAGCCTGAGGTGGAGAGACGCTGTGGCCAGCTTCAGAAGAGACCCAGGTCTACGGGTGCCGGAGCAGTGATCCCTTCTGCCCACACCACCACTGCTCCTTCAGGCAGTCCCCGGTGCTCATTTCAAGGTGACACTACCTTCACAAATGCAGAAAGGGACCCGGAGACCATTCCTTTGCCTCCCACCTCCCTACTCCCAGCCTTGGGACCCTCATGGCTCCGAGGCCTGGCCCATGAACACACCTGACACTGGCAAGTACCCCACGCCAGCCCCTCGGCAGGCCCAGGGACCTCAGGGAGGTCCTCAGGGAGTAGGCCCTCGTGGCTTGTGTTTAGATGTCTCCCCCAAGCCTCATGCGGTCATAGGTGGGGCTTTTTCAGAGGTGGCTGGATCTAGAGTGTGCGACTGATTCGTGGTGCAATGGTAGGATTAAGGGTGTTGGGGTTAAGGATATGAGTGCAACCCGCCCTGGATATGATATAAGGGACAGGAAAGCTCGCTCCTAGTTATTTGTAGCTGGTTGCTGCTCGCTTTCACTGTCTCCTGCCTGCCATGAACTGTTTCTCCTCTGTGATACCCCTGTGCCACGCCACCCTGCCTTGGAGCCAGCTGATTATGGACTGAAACCTCCACAAACTGTGAGCTAAATAAACCCTTCTTCCTTTAACTTTGGGTTTTGGGTATTTTGTCTCAGCAACAAGAAAAAGTAATTAAAACAGCCCCAGACAGGGTCTGTGTGGAGTCCCCACGTCCTGCTGCTGCCCTGCGATATCCCTGGGTTCATCTGTCTTTTGCCTGCGCTAAGTTCCTGGAGGCCAGTGGCCCTGTTTGACATGGTGTGGCCCTGCAGCAGGAGCCCAGGGCCTGGCAGAATCCAGCTGCAGCCAGCAGGGATCGCGCCCAGTGATTTCTGTGGGCTTCTGTCTGCCAGCAGCTGGCACTGGAGTCACACAGCCTGGACCTCGCCAGCACTGGGGGAGACACTCCTGCTGCTGCCCCGCAGAGCCGACTAGGCAGAGCTCGGTGCCCCATCTCAGCATCCGAAACCCTGGCTGCCTCCTTGGGGTGCCCTCCACCTTCCTCTGCCTCCCTCCTCGTCACTGCTGGGGCCTACCAAACGCCGAACATCACTTTGGGAATGCATTCTGTTGTCCCTCCTCGGCTCCCCTGGCCCCTGCCATTGTGGCTATAATGTCATCATTTCTCGTTTTCCCTTCTGTCCACTTCCCAAGACCACAAGCTCCTCACAAGCAGGGCTTTGCTGCACCAGCCTGGCTCTCGACTGGTGTTCAGTGAGTGAATGAACGAATGGGCAGCCACTGGCCCGGGGATGGAGGCAGCGGCTGCCACCCGAGGACAGCACTGGCAAGCTACCCAGTGGATCAGCTCTCCTCTCCTGTGCCTGAGACCCACCTGGCCCCAGTGCAGAGTCTCCACAGATGCAGTATCACATGACCCTGGCCACACGCAGGGAACCCAGGTGACTGCGGCTCACTGTGCATTCCCACATGTCCCCTGTCCTGTGAGTCTCTGACAAGTACCATCACTCCCACTTCACAGATGGGGACATCAAGGCCACGAGAGGCCAAGGACATGCTGGCTTGCACCCACGAGGACTTCCAAGGTCACACGCAGCTGTCAGGCTGGCTTTTGTGGCTCTAAGACCAAGTGGTAATAGGTTCCCTTGCCCTGTTCCCTCTCCCAGCCTTGCCCGTGGTGGTCACCCTGGAACATGAGGTTGTCTTTTTCACAAGCAAGTCACTCCCTGAAATGTCTGCTCTGTACCAATCCCTCACCTACCAGATTCCCGTGCTGAGCCCTAATCCCAAAACCTCAGAAGGTGACTATTTGGGGCATGGATTTAGACAGGCAATTAAAGTAGAATGAGGTCACAAGGCTGGGTCCTGGGTCTATCTGACTAGGGTCTTTATGAGAGGAGGCAGCTGGGGCACAGATGCATGCAGAACGAAGAGCAACCATGTGAGGACACGAGAAGGTCGTGGTTAAGGACTGGATTGTGTCCCCTGTCTCCCCACATTCACACAGGGAAGCTCTAAGCCCAGGTGTGACTGTCTGGAGACTGAGCCTGTGAGGAGAGGATGAAGGTTAAGTGAAATCACCTGGGTGGGGCCCTGACAAGCGGATTAGTGTCTTGTTTAAAAAGAGGAAGTGAACCCAGTGATCTCGCTCCATGCCACACACGGGGAAAAGGAGGAGCAGAGAGGCCTCAGAGGGAGCCGGTCCTGCCGGCACCTAGCCCTTGACCTGCAGCCTCTAAAACTGGAAGAAAGCAAGTGTCCACGGTGTGCACTGCCCTGTCTGTGTATGTGCTGTGCCGCTGGGGGGGACTCATGGTCCCGAGGCCATTCACGGAGCAAGGAACCTCCAGTTACTTGTTCGGCAAATGGTCAGTGTGCACACGCCAGGCTGCTGGCCACCTGGCCGGAAGGGCCTGGCGCACGCAGAGAGGACACACAGTGATTCTGAACCCCGGGGCTCCTGCTGCCCTGATTCCTGCCCTTAGCCCATTAGTTACCATTCCTTCGGCACCTGAGAGTGAGCCAAGGCCCCCAGCTCGGTTTGCACAGAACAACAGGAAGTCAGAGGGGGACGTACAGGAGCCGGCCTCCTCCCCTTACAGACGGAGCAATCTGAGCCCAAGAGGGAGATGCCTGGGCCTGGGCCTTATCCCCAGCTCTCTGCCTCCGGCCTGCGTTTGTCACAGCACCTTCCTGCCTTCCCTCGTGGGTCCTCTGCTGGGACTGCGACCGCCCGGGACAGGAGGCGGAAAGCAGAGCTGGGCAACTCTGTTCCCCTAACGATGTGCCGGTGCTGACCCTTAGAAGTAAGTACAGCTGCTGTTTGACCTGTGATGGGGTCATATCGCCTCCTGCTCACCTGAGAGGTACCTCCGAGGGAGTGGTGGAGTGGACACCAAGCCTATTGTACCTTGCTCTGCCAGCCTGCCTAGCAGCACGGTGTGCACCAGAGGGTCACGTGGTGACTTGGTGACCGAGGAGCCGACTGAGGCAGTGGCTCGCTGTCACAAAGAGGGCCACACTGCATCTCGCTAGCCCAGGAAAAGATCTAAATTCAAAATTCGAAGTATAGCTTGTACCTAATTCACACAGCCTCCTCCAGCCTCAGGAGACAGACAACCAGGAGCCCCTGGACACAGGAAAAGCTGGGCACTGCCCGATAGATGCGCATCCAACTACCTGCCACCGGGGTACACCTGCCTTGATGCCCAGTTACTGTCAGTACAGCCGGTTCCCACCCTCCTGGCTGGTGACCATCACTGCACGGTGTGGTGTGGGGCTCTCACGAGTGGGGTCATCCCCCATTGCAGGACAGAGACCTCTCCCTGCTGCCCCAGGACCAGACACACTGGAGAGTGGGGAAGCCCTTGAAGATCCAACGCCTTTGTCTCAGAACTTGAATCAAATCAAATCAGCAGCCAATAAGTTTGCTGAATTTAAAAAATGACCCGCAGCATTATTTTTAAAAACTGAACCAAAGTGTTAAAAAAAAATACCTTAGTGAACTATGGTTGGATTTGTAATTAAGCTTTGATGTTAAGCTGAATCAGAAGCAGACACCTGTGGTGATTTGGAAGCTGTACTGGCCTGACGGGTGTGCTGTGTAATCTTGAGCAGACCACTTGCCCTCTCTGGTCTGGGTTTCATTCATCTGTGTCAGGCTAGGAAATCTAAGTGACTCGTGGGGCTGTTGACCTAATCCCTAAATCTCAAAAGAGCCTCCAAATGGGCCCTGAAATCCTGTCATGCAGCTCCAGTTCTGTTTGGATTATGACCAAGCCCAATCATCTGGAAAAGGAATGTTCTCCTGCGCCATCTGTGAGAAGCCTGGGAAACAGAGGAGCAAACCCGGGGATACAGAGCCCGCTGGGCCTCTGGCACCAGCGTTAAGGTAATTATGTGATTAAGACTTTCCTCTGGTTCAGTCGCAAGGGACAATGAGCTGCCTGCTGGGGGAGCCCTTCTCCCAGGAGGGTCCTTGCCCAGTACCCTGGGCAGGGCTGGCACTGAGGTCTGGAGGTCACAGCCCAGTGGGCAGGTGACAGTGTAGCAGCATCCCTGGATCCGTCCGGCCTGAGGTCACAGAGCTGGCTGGGAAGCTGTGACTGCCTTCGCTTTTACAGAGGAAGAAGCAGGCTGACAGCCCAGATGCAGCCTGGCCACCAGCTGTCACATGCAGCGGCCGTCTGCACTTCCGTTTCCCACCTTGAATAGAGTGACTTAGTTCTTCCTGGGCCCCCGGCATGGGGTGAGCATGTCCCTCAAGGAGAAGGAGACATGTGCGGCCTGAGGGCTTGACAAAAGTCGGGTCCCTAGACTCTGGTCACTTTCCAGCAAAATCTGCAGGACAGCATTTTAAGGGCCCCCCTCAGTTGCAGGCTGAGGGCCATGTTTCAGGGTGCCTATAATCAGAATGACCAGGGCCAGCTTGCTCTGTGAGTCCCTGGAGAGGAGCTCACACGGGGACAGTGATGGTTCGCGCTACTTTCCCTGGGCTCCTGTTCCCTCACGGCCTCCCCTGTCCCTGCTCCATAGAGGCGCCTGGCCTGGATACCACAGCAACAGGAGAGGGGGAGAGGACTGGGTCCCTCTGCCTGCCACACAGAAAGGGAGCCTTGCTGTCTGTGGCCTGGGTGGAGTAATGGGTAGACATACGAGGGGGACTGGTTTTCCCTAGATCTGTAGTCATCTTGGGCTGCTAGCACCAAATACCACAGCGAGCGCCGCGTAGATGGTGACCATTGAGTTCTCATGATTCTGGAGTCTGGAAGACCACGATGCAGGTGCCGAAGTCCCCACCTCCTAACCCCACTGCTATGGGAATGTGGGGACACAAGCATTCAATCCGTAACATTTGCTATCGGAGAAGCGATGGAGGAACCATCACACATGGGCTGGACACTGTCTTGGGCCCTTTCCAGTGCCCTTATGACATGAATACGAGGGAGCAGTGTCCAGGAATGAGTAGGAGGTGGCTCTCAATGGTTGAGAGTTTTTGGGACCAGGGCTGGAACTAGGGGAGCAGGATTTAAGGTGGCACTTATTCACAAGGGCCAACCCTATGTACACCATCGGGTGAGATCCTCCTTAAAATATACACCTGGAGCCTCTGGGTTCACCCTAATCCCACCCAGCCCCTGATTCGCTGCCCACCCTGACAGTTCTCTCCCACCAGGCCTGCACAAAGAGGCCTTGTCCTGGGTAACTGCACTCCAGGTGCAGCAGGTGGCTTCAGGTCCAGCCTTCAGGTCTCAAGGGAACTCTTGAGGATAACCCCTCCTTTCCAGCAGGGAGCCAGAAAGGAAAACCTCATGCAATTTCCACTCTGGGCTGGGCTGCCTGTCACTTCTGCAAATTTGATCCAAAACAGAGTCCAGTAAGGAGGGTATGGGTCTCAATTTACAAATAAGGAAGCAGGCTCAGAAGATGTAAAAGGATTTGCTCAGGGTCACGGAGAATGTATGCCTTGGTCCAACCTCCAGAGTCCCTAGTCTTTAAGTACAAGGGTTGGATTTTCATTCCTTCTGTCACCTCCTTATCTATGCTCCCAGACGTTCCTTTCACAAACCTTCTGTGGCTTGGATATTCCTTGACAGCGTCAGGCAGTCGTAGGCAGCCCTTCGGAGGAGACTGGATAACGGGGTCCTGAGAGCTGACTTGCTGGCCGGAGGTGGGGTCTGATGGAAAGGGGTGGTCGCTGTGGGTGGGGCCCCGAAGTTCCTCCTTGGACTCTGTCTCCTTCTGCCTGCTCTGAGCAGCTGTCCTCTACCAGGTCTCTCTGCCATGCCACCTGCCTTGGAGTCAGCTGCCTTCAGGCTTACATGGGAGCCAAGAGAAACTTTTCCTTCCTTAAACTGTAGATGTTGAGTATTTCGTCCCAGCAAGGGGAAAAAAGACTCAGATAGGGCATGTGCTGGGGCGGGAAGACTGCAGCAGCTCCGGAGAGGGCCTGGCCTAGCCAATACAGAAACAAGTGAACACATAGGGGCCAAGAAGAAAGCAGGATGATGGCTGACAGAAGAAAGGGCCAGCTCAGACCGGCTGTCCATGGGACCCTCGGAGCCCAGCGGTGCTGATCCTGAGAACCGAGCAACAAGGAATTAGCAGGCAAAAGGCTTGGGGTTCTGGGGTCAGCGGGGCAGTCCGTGACCCCACCTGACCTGGGCGGGGATGGTGGAGTAGGTTGACGGGGCCCAGCGCTGGAAGGTAGGCTTTTAGTGAGTACAGAGGGAAGCCACTGGTAAGATTTTGACAGTGAAGCAGCAAGCTCCAATTTGCCAGTTGAGAAGATCCCTCTGGCTTTAGTGCACAGACCAGCCCAGAAACCAGGGGCCACGTGGCGGCCAAGTGGCCCCTGGCAGTCTTCCAGGGAAGGGGCGGTGGTAACCCGAATGACTGTGGCAATGAGCTGGAGAGACATCAGTGACACCGGCTGTCCTGTAGACAGAGCTGGGTGTGACTGCTCAGCCGTGGGGTGGTGATAGACTCAGGAGCGGCAAGGGGCTTCCTCAAGCTGGAAGTCAGACACAGCCCTAGCTCACAGAGCGAACACGTGATGAACATCCAATAAGTGAATGAAGATGTCTGAAGAGAAAGTCAAGACTGTTCCCCTGGGGAGAACCTCATGCCTGCAGACCTACCCATCTCGGTGACATACATGGGCCTCGCAGGCCACCAGCCTCCTCCTGGCCCAACAGCCTCAGGTCTAGAGAGAGACAGCAACAGCCCCGTGAGTCGGAAGGACAGATGCATGTACTTGGCTTGTCTCCTTTCACTCTTGCACGTGGAGCCTGGGTTGTTGCATGTGGCTGCGGGTCCCTGCTCTTATGCTGGGCGGGATCAATCCTGCCTCTGGAAGGCAATGTCACCAACAGGAAGGGAGGCCAGGGAGTGAGGCCGGAGCCTGGTACCACACCGAGGCCCCCAGTCACTGCTACACTGATAACAAAACGGGGGAATTTAGTATTCATGCAGCAGGAATGCACGTGTAATTACACCCCCTTTCTCAGAGCAGCTCTCCCTGGGACGCTGGGGAGGGTGGCACGGATCTACCTTCCCCGCTTAAAATGCCGATCTCGCTGCACGCTGTTCTTGGAAGCACAATGCAAGAGTGTTGGCCTAATCATGACTTCCTGCAGGCACAGGAACGGGGAGGAGGTGGGCCCCCCAGAGCACCGAGGGGACTTATTTTCAATCTTTCTTAAGAAGTAACAAAGTGCAAACCCTAAGTAGGCTTAAATGCTTTTTTGGTGAAGCATAATATTATCCTACAATAGAAGGGTTATTTAGTCACATAATACAACTTGTTCCATAACCTCCTTTGGGCAACATAATTGCATTGCATTTCTGGGCTCAGAGTCCCTACAGTGGGGTCCCCAGCAGGGCCATCATCCAGCCAAGAGGGAGCTCCTGGTGCCTTTCAAGGTACCGCGCGCCCTCTCTTCCTGATGGTGTGGCCTAGGGACACAAGTATAGTTTTGTTCCTTTTTGATATTTTACCTCTTTTGGAACTTGCAAGGGGGAGTCTGATTCGGGTTAACGTTTCCTGCCTGTCCTGCTCCATTCCGAGGCTGACGCTCTAGTTTGCCTCTTTCTGAGGATACAAAGGAGCTTGGAGTTGGACAGAATTCCCAAAGACAGGACTGTGCTTGACCCCAGGAACCCTCTCTGGTCCTCCTGCCCCAAGACTGACCCTACAGTCAACACACCACACTGTCCATGTCCTGCTCACCTCCTCTCTTGTGGGCTCGCATGTCCCACGACTCCATGAGGGCTGCTCAGCCTCAGGACCTCACACTATCTGTCCCCTGGGCCCGAGGGTGCTTTCTCCCGAGAGGCACACGGCTCTCCCCCTGCCAGCTGCCTTCAAACACCGCTGTTTCAATGCAGTGTTTCCTCAGCAAAGGCTCCTCTTCTGCTGGTGTCCTACCTCTACTTCCACAGCCACTTACCATCTGTACCAGCTGTCCCGCTTCCCTGGGGCTCTAGCATGGTCTCTCTGTCCACACTGGGACAATCGCACCAGGAGGGCAGGGATTTTACTCTGCGTGAATCCACAGTGCCTAAGCGGGGCGCTTAGGAGGCCCTTACCGCAGAACACATGAAGTGGGCTGACGAGGGCTTTGGGCCAGTCATGGGTTCAAATCTCGGCTCACAGCAGGTACTTTTCCACACCTTCATCTCCTCATCCACACAAGGGATGACGTGGCGGGGAGGACTGGATGTGGCATCTAGCACCACAGTGGCACAGCATAAACGGCCATCCATGCTAGCATTCTGCTGTCTCCTGCCACAGCCCTCCCCAGGAGCTCACTGGTGCAGAACTGGCTGTGTAAAAGCTGTGCGCCCCCAGAGGCAATCACAGAAGAGCACGCATCCGTCCAGGGGCTGGAAGCTGCCAGAGGCCCGGCCTCCCCTTGGTTCCTCCAGCAGCTGCAGCCTGGGGTGGGTCTTGCAGCCTACCAGCTTCTTGCTTTAAAGGGGGAGTCCAAGATTATGCCTGTAGCAATCTTGGAAGCCCTTTTCCCTCTCACAGGCCAGGTCCATGGGACCTGCACTAAGTTTCCCTGATCCCTCTCAGGAGCCAAACTCTATCTCTCTGCGGCCTCCTGTATCTTCCAAAGGGCTGAAGGGCCTGGCTGGACTGCACAGCCCCTGTGGGTCTGCGGGGCGGGCTGTCAGCTATCCGTGGAGGAAGCACACTGCTGAGGTCTCCAGGACCACAGGCCAGCCAGTCAGTGGGGTCCAGTGGGGTCAGTGTCCACACAAAGCCTTCCTGTCCAATTCTGAGAAGACCAGCGGTACAGCTGAGCTCTGACCAGGGCACCAGCCCTGTGGCCATGGATTAGGACCACACTGCCTGGGTCTGCTCACACAGAGAAGACAGCTGTGATGGGCAATCCAAGGCTCACAAATCACCCTTGGTGAGGCACAGCTGACAGCCCCCAGCTCCCAGCACAGCCCTCGGCAAGCACAGAACAGCAGGGAGGAGAACAGAACACTTCCGGTCACTTTGCACGCTGAGCTTGGGCACGCAGGGGCTCTGTGGGGGTAGCTCCGGATGCCTGTCTTTCCAGAAGGAAAACCAAGGCAGCCAGCAGCTCACTGGAGACTTGAGGAGTGGGCTTACTGCCTGGAAGCGGCCTCTCTCCTTCCCTCCTTCCGGCAGCTGCGGGGTGTTACCGGGGCAACAGACCTCTGTCTGACAGGATTCAGGATTTAACTCGCTCTGCACCAAACACAAACATGAGAACAGAGAACGCCTGAGCAGATGCTCCTGCGTCTGCTGTTGGGCTCTGCTGAGAGACAGGCTCGAGGCAGGCACCTCCACGCTGACCCTGTCCCTCACAAGCATGGGGCATCTACTCCCCAGCAACAAAAGAATGGTCTCAGATCCTGAAAAGAGGCTTCCTCCAGGGCCCCTCACCCACTGCCAGCCCCAGCTGGGATCGCTTGCAGGTGCCACTTTGCTGACCACAAAATATGGATCCCTGGGCCCCGCCTAATCCCAGAGTGAGGCCCGAGAATTTGCAGTTCCAGCAAGTGAGGCCCCTGTTAGTGGCCTGTGGAGCACCTTCAGACCACTGCAACCACCGCGCCGCTCGGTGCCTGGCCCTCAAACCGGCAGCGCCAGCATCGCCTAGACATTAACTACGGGTGCAAGTCCTCAGGCCCTGCCCTCTGAAACCCAGCAGTCTCTGGGTATGGGGCCCAGGAATCTGGCTTACACAAGCCCTCCAGCCGAGTAACGCACAGATGTCTGAGAAGTGGTGTGGGCCGAAAACCTCACTACCTACTGGACCCACCCCGGAGCCCTCTCAGTACCAAGGTGGCACCCTGATCTCCAGGCTGGGACTCAGGCCTGGGGCATTTCCAAAGCTCCCGCAGTGATGGTATGGGCAGCCCTGCTAGAGAATCCCTGGTCTATAGCCAAAGTGTGGTCTTGGGACAGCCGTGTGGGCACTGCTCAGAGTATTGTTAAAAACACAGACTCCCAGGCGCTCCTTTCCTGGGTCAGCGTGTGTGATACCACAGATCCCTGAGTGACGGTGACAGTCACCAATGTGCTGTGAGATCCACTGATGTAGAGACAGCCCCACCCACTCCTATTACTAGGGCCACCTGTGAACAAAGCATTCCTCTTCTCTGAGGCTTACTTTGCTTATCTGTAAAATAGGCTCACTGTGAACTAGGCAACAATATATCCCTTCCACAAAGATGACAAGCCATGGGAAGGGGCTCCCCAGGCCATCAGGAGGACCCAAGGCCAGGAGACCAGTGCATCAGTGCCAGGCAGAGGGTGGGTACTGCACCCAGGGTACTGTGCCCAGATAGAGCTGGTTCAGCATCCAACCTGCTCGTGTAAGGTTTTGACCCCTGCACTGACTGGGCTCAGAGAGGCCCAAAGTAGAGAGAGCACGGGACAAGGCGGGTCAGAGAGACCTGGCTGTGAGGTGTGCCGGGGCCATGGCTGGCCCGCCGGCCTCCTTTCCTGCTTCCTTCCCACAGTTCCTCTGGCTAAACTGAGCCCCAGGGAGAGGAGAGTGGACACATTCCACACCTTGGTCTCTGGGTCCCAGGACAGGGACGGGATCTGCAGACAAATGGGAGATGCCAGCACCGTAGGCTGGACTCTTTTTGCTTCGTTTGATCCCAGCCCCCGGCTGTGGTGGAGAGAGGTGACATGGGGAGCGGATCACCACTCAGGATGCCCGGGGCCACCGCACGTCCTCACCCTCACTGCTCCCCCTGGCCCGGAAGTGTCACTCCAGTGAGACTCCATTTCTCTTCAGGAGCCACTTCCATAGCAAAGGTGGCACCCACAGTGAGCAGCAGTGAGGTCGGAACAGTGGGGTTCATGGGGTTGGGGCGGGGTGTGGGGTTTGCTGGGCGAGTTTCAGTGGGGCAGAATGAAAGAGTTCTGAGCAGGGAGGGGTGGAGACTGTTGCACAATGTGAATGCATGCAGTGCCACCGAACTGGACCTTTACAAATAGGTAAATGTTATGTGGTGGCTCTTTTATCCAAACTTGAAAAAAATAATTAAAAAATAATACCTGGGTTCAAATCCCAGCTCTGACTCTTGGTGTGCGTCCTGGGAATGGGCTTGGCCTCTCCGGAGCTCCACTTCCTCCCTCCAGAACATGGGACTTGCTGTTCTGAGGCTGCTTGGACTGCAGGACCTGGAGCCAAGCCCCAGCAGTCACACAGCAGCAGCAGGGAACCAGGGCAGGGCCAGTGGCTTCGTGCTGGCCTCTGGCTCTGCTGCTGAAGAGAGGGAATATCGGGAGGGAGTGTGGCCAACGTCACCTGCCAGGCCCCAGTTCACCTGGAGGCTACAAGCTCCTTCTCCCAGCAAATAAAGCAGCAGCATGGAAGAGGACTGCTCCTGGGAATCACCCCAGCTCCCCAGAAGTCAGGTTCAAGTGCAGTTGCCACACAACACAGCCGAGAACCATGTTTCCGACCTCTGTCCTCTCAATGCCCACGGGGGATCCTACCCCTGCTCGGACCCTGTGGCTGCACAGGCGTGGGATCTGCCAGGCTGCAGGAAACAGGAAGACTCTACTCTAGAGAGGTCTGAGGTCAAGCGGAAGGAAGCCTCTCTGTAGGAGAAGAGGCCGCAGGAAGCCAGGAGGCCCAAGTTCAAATTCCAGCCCAGCCCAGCCTGACCCAGTGGATGGCAAGTCCAAGTCCAAGTCCAAGTCTTTGCTACACCCTTGGATGGCTGTATGGCATTCTGCAGGTGACATGGGCTCAAATCCCTGCCCTACTTCTTGTGCAATTCTACTTCTCAGGGTTTCCTGCCCTAGAAAAATAGAAGCATCCAAAATGGCTCTCCTAAGGACTTCATGAGGCCAGGAATGAAAAATGGCATTTGTGGATAAGGATCTCCTATCACACAAGCCCAGCCAAGGTCACGCAGGGGCCTCCTCCCACCAGTGCTGACGCCTCCGAGCGCGTTTGCTGCAGAGGCTCTGGGAACGGGAAGCTGCCACAGGGCAGGCACAGTTCCCAGCAGCCCGAGGACGTTAAGCTGCAGCCCCCAGCCCCATGTGCAGGACGAGAGCCTGCGACAGTGGCACCTGCACCCCACCAGTCATGGGGCGTCCTGGGCTTGAACTCACAACTGACGGGATGCCCTCTGGAGACCATGAGGGCATTCTGCTCTCCTCAGCATCCTGACACAAGCCTAGAAAATACACTCCTGCCCTTATCACACCGCCCGCACCTCTGACACGAACCCAAGGAACAAGCGCCCCAAGGGCTTTACAGTCACGGGGGCTTGCCTCTTGGTCGTTGTAATGCCATTAGCATTGCAGTTTGGATCCCCCTGGTGGGCTGGGACAGCCATGCTGCCTCTGTCTAGGCCCAATTAACTGGTGAAAGTCCTATTAATTATCACCCCAACCACTCCTCAAATTCTAGCACAGCAAGAGAGAAGCCAACCCTGGAACTCACTGCAGAGTCCTCTCCAGAGCAGAGGGTGGACTGCTGGTACCAGTGGTTGCCATCTCTGGGCACTGCCCACTTGGACCTTTCTCAAGGGTGCTTTGCCCTCAAACCTAAAACAGATAGGGCTGCTGTGAGTCAAACTCACTCTCGAGCTTTCTCCTTAGTCCACACGTGGAGTGTACTTTCCTTTCACAAATCACCTTCTTGCTACTTCTGTATATCCTGCTTACTTCTTCGTTTGGGAAATAACCTGGATACTGGGTGAGGCTGACACTTAAGGTGGGCTCTTCTGCACCCCCAGGAGCCCTCACCTCACCAAATTTCCTTGGAAGTAACCTCACTGCCTGTCACACTGCTGGTCCCCAAAGCTGTCCAGGCTAGCACCCCGGTGTCACGGAGAGGGAACTCATAGAGCTTGAGCCGCTGGAAGGAGCCCAGACCTCCAGGCCCCACAGTAATCCCCAGAGCCGCTCTGCCCTCTGGTGGCCCCATGCCAGCGCGTCAGTGGAGAATGGCAGGACTTCTAACCACGAAGAGATAAAGAGACCAGAGAATCCTTGAGAATGCAAGCAGTCTCTGGGAGGTGGCGAGCGTCTGTCACTGGAGGGATTTGGGATGAGACTAAATTATAACCTGGATGTGACTCCAAGTATGTGACAGCTGATGCTGCTCCAGCCAGTCAGCGAGAAGATCTCCACAACCCAGGAGGCGGGCCCAGCCACGCACCCAATGCCGCTGGGCACGACTCCAGCAAACACGTGAGGGCGAGTCCCTCTGCCTCCAAGGCTGGTTCTGTCTGGGATGGAAACGGTGGAAAGAGGAAGATGTGCTGGAATCGGTAGCTTAAGAGAGCAGCCTAATCACTGTGACTGGAGATAGTGACATTACCACCCCAGTGTGTGCAAGGATCAGCCGGGCTAATTTTTGAAAAGCCAAAGTGCACAGTAGGCCCTCAGTAAATGGCAGATGTCATTTTAGCAACTTCTGGTGACATAGGTGACCACTCCAGAACCCATCTTTCCTAGGGGGACCTCAAGGGTCTTCTAGTTCTACCAGCGGGAAAGAGGGACATGGAAGGGGACTGGCCCCCAGCCCCTATGCGTTCACCAAGGCCTCCAGTGAGGTCCCCAACCACCACCTAAGCCCCAACTCACCACCATTCAGAACAGATTCATAGGAGAGAATAGATTTATTGCCTGATATGCATATTTAATGACTTTCAAAGATAGTTCATAAATATACCATGCAATTTATTGGTATTTAATGTTATGCATTAATGAATAATTTTTAAGCCATCCAGCACTGGCCAATTTGAAAAACTTAATAGAACATTCAATAACTCTTGTCAAGACTTAATAAATTCCCATGGATTTATACATCCTGAGAACTGCACTCCATCTCAAACAAATTAAATAATACATGTGATAAGATGAGGGGGGAGACAATTTGTGGAAGCCTGATTTAATAGGAAATAGGTATATTTTAGCACTTGGGCCTTTTATTAGGGTCCGTTAGGCACCCTCTTCCCGAGAGTGGGAGCAGGAATCCAAGGCAGGGATGCTGGTGGTCTCTGACCCTCACATAGCCTGAACTGTGGCTCCTCCTCCCCTCTGCTGGCTCTGTCCTGGGCCTCTTGCCTTCCCTGCACTGGTTTCAGCTTTGGCAAGGTGCTCACCCCCAGCTACAGCCACTACCCCAGAGTCTCCTCCTGGCCCCAGAGCCAGCCAGGCAGCTCTCCCCGAGGCTGATGCATAGCCTGATCCTGTCTCTGCTGCTTAAGAAACCTTGGTGGCTCTGCAGCCTGTGGGCAAGCCCACTTCCATAGGTGGATGTTCCAGGCCCCCAAAGTGCCATTTTTCTCAGTCAGTGCTCCCTTCTCAGCCACAGAGCTACAAATCCCCATACAGAGGCTCACCTCTACACAAATGGCCCCACCACCATGCCCATCCTGTCTGGGCTCCCCAACTCCATGTGCTGGGAGTCTGACTTCTGTCAAAGACCTGCTGGACTTTAGGGACCCATCTTCAATGTCACCTCCTCTCTGAGCCTTCCCTGAACCTCCCACTGGAAAAGTTCTCCACTTACCATGGTGCCCAGGGTGTCATGGCCCAGCCAAGGCTACCTCTCTTTCTGCTCCCTTGCACTAGGAGGCTACACCTTGTTCCTCACCCCTGCAGGGACCAGTGGAGCTCCTCATGCACTTGCTGAAAGGGTATACATGTAAGACCAACTCATGTTCCTGTCTTTGCAAAACAAAGCTGATGTCTGGCATCAGCGGGTGCAGGGGTCCCGGTGACTCTGCATATTTGGACTGTTCTTAATCCCCAGAGGATGTGCCTGGAACCCACCCAGATAAGGTCATTTCCTTCTCTGGAGATGGGCCAAGCAAACATGGCCTCCTTCTTTCCTTCTCATGGGGCTCCAGGAAGTCCTGTGTTTGCAGGTCCATGGTGGACAAGGCAGGGCTGCCTGGGGCTGGAAATGGCCATTAGCAGCTCCTGCCCACCGGACTCCTTATGCACTGGTGTTGAGCATGGACCCTGTACCCTGGGGAGAGAAGTTGCAGGCTGCAAGCTCAGAATCTGACTCAAAAGCTAAAGTTTTGCCAAACGCTAAAGGATGGGGTTCCTTGGGGGCTTAGAAGGGCCTCTACGTCCTAGGAACCTTGGGGGCCTGGGAGATCTAGTGACCCTGGGGAAGGGCTTTGCTAGATCCCCTACTCCACCCAAGCCTGCTGCTGCACTCTGCCACACCCCATCCTGGATCACTTCGGACCCCAGGTAGATGTCTCTGTCCCAGGGCACTCCCCACCTGAGACCCAGGGACACGCAGGGAGCTTGCAAGGAGATGCACTCTGCAGGCCGGGACACAGGAAGGGGCATGTTGAGAGGAGGTGGCACTTGGGCAGGGTGTTGGAGGGTGAGGCCAGACATCCCCATTTAGGGCTCCTCCAGGTGGAGGGAACAGATCCAGGAACAAGAGTTCCTGGGAGCCTGGATGGGTGCAGCTTGCCCAGGTGGGTGGGGGGGGTCCCTCTGTGTCCCACAGAGCCAAGGAGGCTCTCAATCAAGGAGAGGGAGATTCCTGTGTGGGATCCCAAGGGTGACAGGGAGCTACCAACAGATGTTATCTAGGGGAGTGACCTGGCCTACTTTGTACATGGAAAAGGTCACTCAGGCACGCGGCCCAAGGGCAGGAGTCTCCCTGTGATCACTGCCGTCTCCTTAGCACTCAGCCCACGCTTGTTATGTGGTAAGTGCTCAGTTAGTGTTAAATGGGTGACAGCTGAAGGATTGTGGTGTCTGTGTTGTATGGGTTACAACTGATATCTACGTTATATGGGTGATGATTGGAGCATTACGTATCGATCTGTGCTATATTGATAGTGACTGGTGGATTGTGATATCTATACTGTGTAGATAAAGACTGAAGTGTTGTCTATCTGTGTCGTGTGGTTGTGACTGATGACCTAGAGGTCGGAGGGACTAGGACAAGGATACTGGGGGGTGGCAGTTAAATTCCAGAGGCAGTCGCAGAGAGAGAGAGGAGAGAAGAGAAGGAAAAGGAGGAGGAGGAGGAGGAGAGGACAAAGAGGAGGAAAAGGTGGAGAAGGTGGAGGAGAAGGAGAAGGGAAGAGGCAGGCCAACCAATATGGTTTTTTTCTAAGTTCATAGGGGCAAATACAGACACTTTCTTTGTCTGCCCCTTCTCCTCCACAAGCTTGTCACTCATGCAGTCAGCTAGGCCCAGAAGACAGGCTGCCTGTAGGAAGCAAAAGCCAGCTACAGCAAAAACTTGGAACCAATTACAGCTCCTTCTTCTGGCTTGTGTGCTCATGGTTGTACGACCTAGCACACAGGAGGGGAATAAACAGTTTTTCTGAGAATGAAATTTTTCATCGCTCCTATGGCAGGGTCAGTTCCCCCAACAGTCCATGTCATTTGGAACCCTGTACAGTATTCTAGGCGAGGCCACGGGGACCTGGACCAGCGGGCACAGAGCACGATAGAAGAGACTTTCCCAATGGGGGTCAGCAAGGGTGAGGAGCTCAAGGGTTTACAGGCGGCCAAAGCTGCCAGGGCTGACTGAGCCCCACTGGCAGAGGCTAGACAGAACGGTCTGAGCTCAGAACCACTTTCCGATCTCTGCTCTCTCTGGATCCAGGGATTAATAAAATCATAGGCCCAGGGATCTAGAGTAAACCTCCTAAAGTTGATGTCAGCCTCACTTTCCAGAAAATAAAATATCCAATTGAAATGAAATATCTTAGAGAAAAATACCTCCTTCTTTACCTCCAACCTCTACAAAACCCAGAAAAGGTAAAGAAAATAATTATCATAGAAAAAACTGTCACAGAGGCAATCTCACTAAAAGGAACTTGGTCCAATTGGTTTTATAGAAAAATTCTAACTAATCCCTAAGAAAAGGATGACTACAAAACTATTTAAAATGGTCCAGGGCACAGGAAAAGAAAGAAAACTTCCTCATTCTTTTTGTAAAATTAGCATGGCATTGCCAGCAAAACCCAAGAAGATAAAACATAAGTGAAACTATAGGCCAATCTTAGAAATATTATTGTAAAATTCTTAAATAAAACATTCACAAGCCAAATCCAGCAGCAAGTAACAGAATGGCACATTTCAGGCAAGTGAGTCATAGGGTCCACACACGCAGGGATGCATGAGGAAGCCTATTACCATGACTTTCCATAGTAATGGATCAAAAGAGAAAAATCATACAGTCGTCTCCATGGATACTGAAAGTACATTTTACAAAATTCAAAATCCGTTCTCAATTAAAACACAACTCTTGTTTTTGTGTCAGAATATAAAATTCTCATACAGATCCATGATCATATACACACACAAGCACACACATTTCAACTCATCGGGCCGTGTCACACCTATTTAGGAAGCACTAGAAATGTCACAAGATGTGTGTTACCAATACACATTTTTAGCATTGGTCTGAGGGTACCAGTCCACCCAACTGGAAGGAAAGAAGTACAAAAGTTGGAAAGAAGGAGATAAAATTATTATTGTTTTCAGGTGAAAACTCCAGTTACATGATTGAAGCAGCAAAGGAATGTCACCAGGTTGCTGAGTACAGAATTAATAAGCAGAGACCATCAGCCTTCCAAGTGAAAACCACCAAGGAAAAGTAACACAAGAGATAAAACACACAGGAATGTACGCAAGAAGAAATGTGTGTGAGGAAAAGGGGACAATTCTGCTCTGGAAATAACCAATTGAACAATAGAAAGTTATCTTACATTCTTAGATAGTAAACCTCAACACTAAAAAGATGTAAATTTTCCTCAATTTAATCCATACATTTAGTGTGACCCCACTGAAAACTGGTGAATTTTTAACTAGGCTAGCTAATTCTCAAATTCAGATAGAAAAATAAATGAGCAAGAATATTAAGGGTGTATCTAGAAAACATAGGAATAATGAAAGGCGGCTCTGTCAGATTCTTTTACACCTGATTCCACAGGGAGCCAGTGTAAGCCTACTTAGTAAAGCCTTTATATATCACATGATTTATATATATCACAGTCTATATCATGTGTATATATATTCTGTTTCCCTGGTCAACCCTAACTGGTACACTTCCCATGCAAGGCACACACAGAAATGGGAACTGCTGGAGAATAAGACTATAGAGTCCATGAAATCTTGCTTACAAATGGGATGACTCCAGGTCTGCTCCGAGAATTATCAGCCATTCCTGGTCAAGGGGAATTAAAATGCATCACAGTCACAGAAGTTGACACCAACTTAAAACTCACAGAGAGAGAGAGAAAGAGGGAGAGAGACAAAGAGAGAGAGAGAAAGATCAAAGAGTTATTTGCCCCAATTCTTCATCACAGAACAGACCATCAAAAGATGTCAACTCTTATTCTATGCATTCAACATCTAGAATGTGCCATAGGGCCACTGCAGATTGACCTTTCCACTTAGTGGCTTGCGGAGTACTTCCTGATCACCAAAAGTCACATCCTTCTAGGTTCACAGTACAAGGAAGAGCACTCTGGACACAAAGGCCTACTTGACACTCTCAGTGGGACTCCATCCTGGCACTCAGGACTCTCAGTGGGACTCCATCCTAGCACTCAGGAAGCACCACACGCAGGAGCTACACCCTGCTATGGACTCACCACTCACCTGTGTGCAGCACTGAGAAGCAGACAGTCAAGGTGACCCTACAGCCAGGTAAGGAGCAGGAGCTTTATGGAGGTTAAAAGGTAGGCAGTGCCCGTGGGGGCCAATATTCAGGTGAGCTCCATTACCTGGACAGCCCAGTGGCTGAGCATGAATGAGTGAAATACTCATTTGTTTGTATTAAGGAAAATGAGTAGGGAGATGCTCCCAAGACTGACAGAAGTAATACTTTTCTTGGAACTTCTTTGGTTATCTGTGAGAAAACAAGACAGTCAGAGGATCATTTCACAATGATTTATAATAGATCACACAGTTACCAAGACGTGGTTGGCCCCAAGTCATGAACGATGTGAGACATGACACCAACAACATCTACATTAGATTTCATTCTAAGTGGTATCCACTTCAATAATTAAAAGAAAAAAAAATGGGGAAAGAGAGATCAAGTTTAAAATGATGGCCCCTAATTATAGCGGAAGGGCCAGAATAATGTTTCAAATCCCAACTGCTACACCTAATAAGTACATTAAGTTAGTTTCTTGGCTTTTCTCTTTCTTTCTTTCTTTTTTCTTTCTTTTCTTCTCTTCTCTTCTCTTCTCTTCTCTTCTCTTCTCTTCTCTCTCTCTCTCTCTCTCTCTCTCTCTCTCTCTCTCTCTCTCTGTTTTTATTTTTAGATGGGACCTTGCTATGTAGTTCAGGCTGGCCTCTGACTTGCAGCAATTCTCCTGCCTCAGCCTTCTGAGTGCTGGGCTTATAGACATGTGCCACCATATTTGACGTTTCTTAGGTTTTTCTAAAGTCCAGGCGTAGCCATAAAATTGGGCCTGCTCAATCAACCTCCTCCTCACAGAAGTAAAGTTATAAAAATTAAATGACATAATGCATAGGAAGCACTTAATACAGAGCCTAGTCATAGTGTGTGCTTTAAAGAGGTGTTGTTGATAATAATGTGATTATGTAACCAGCAAAGCACTTGTGTAAATACCCTGCCTGAGTCACAGACTAATTACAAACAAAAAAGTGTAGACAGTATGTAAAGAAATGGCCTAGACAGACTAGTTCCTTACTCCTGGGATCTTTTAACTGAGCTCTGTTTTCTACCTGTAACAGAATCAGATGATGTGTCAGGGGTCAGCCTTGGATCATTTTTTGTTTGAGTGTTTGGTTTTTGTCTGGTGGTGCTGGGGCTCAAACCCAGCGCATTGTGCATGTGATTCAAGAGCTCCACCACTGAGCCACATCCCCAGCCCCACCTTGGTTTATTTGTGTTCAGGTGATCGGAGGTCTGAAGAGTAGATCCACAGTGGGATTCAGGTCAGGTCCACTGCCTTATCATGTAACCCACAGGAGGCGGCAGTTCTCTTCAGTATGGTGGCAGCCTTTGTAAAATGCTGAGACTGTGATACTCTCCACCTCATAAGAGAGGTTGCACAAATGAAGACCTACTATGGAAAAAACAGACTTTTGCATCAGCCAGGAATTTGAATGGATAATGGTTATACTTGCAAATGATCTTTGACGCAGTGGTTGCAATGAAGAGCTTGCAACAATGAAGATTTTGCCGTGGTTTCAACAAAGGAACCGCGATGGAGGGGCTCCTACGGTAAGACTGGAAAATACAGTACTGCACAAGGTATTTTCAGGAGCCATGGTGCTGTGGGCCGCTGGCCGTGGTCCTAAACACCGCCCTGGGTCTAATACTAGCTCTCCATGGTCCCAGGCCACTGTGGCTGGGAGACAGTGCGGAGAGGCGTGAAGTTGTAGTGTACCACAACAGGCTCACATTGGAGGTGACCGTGGTCCTGAAATCCCCCCCCCAGTAGCTGTCCATGGTCACAACCCATTGTGGATAAACCTGTTCTCAGTATGCAAGGATATGCTTCAGCTGAAATTGCCCAGTTTTCCTCTGAATTCTGGTCAGTTCCTCTGTCTAACGAACGAGCCTGGGGACCATTATGATTCAGAGGCTATCCAAAGAAGCAGGTTCTAATTCAAGATTAATTTGGATGTTAAAATCAGGACAAGAGGAGTTTATCTTTTCTGAGTCCTCAGGGTTGCCATGGGTCTTAATTTACGGCAAAACAACAGCTCAAATCAATACAAACGCATACTCTTGGAAAACTTCCACACAGAGAATGACCCAAGTTCAGGCAAGGTTCTCTTCACACTTGAGTGGGCAGGTTATGGGTAACCCGGGATCAGAACAGACCAGAATCATGGTTTCTAATATAAATTTAGCTGAAGGTAGAGTTACAGAATTAGTACCTTCAGTACATATCTTCAGTATCTACTTTGCATTTCCTCATAACTTCTCTCTCCATCCTTTGCAAGATAGCATGCTTCTTTTTACTCCTGACCATACATCCAGAGTGAAATTAGTTCAAACGCTGTCCTCTGGTTTTGCTTCCAAATATACAAAATGGCTAAAGCCTAGTGCAAAATAATAAAGTTAGAAAATGGAACTGGGTAATTCTTAGTCCCTGAATCCACATTTTAATTTCCTGTCTTTAAACAGGTGGTTAACAACGGATGTCATAAGACAGCCATGTGATAGGTGCAGCAGGAAACGCAGAACTGGGCATGAATCCTACCTACAGGCCGTCACAGTCTGAATACCAGGATCTGCACTCTTCAGGGGATGGAGCTCTATAAATAGCAGAGAGATGATATCATCATCTTCCAGCCTGTTGCTGCTCAGCTGTCAATTATTTTAAAAGAGGTTACAATATAATTAATATGTGATGGTAAATTCTATAGCACCATTTAACCATAAACTCTCTCCATCCTAATTCTCTGTCTATCTGTCTCTCTCCCTATCTCTCCCTTTCCCCTTCCCTCCTTCCTCATCCTCCTCTTCCTCCTCCTCCCCTCCTCCTCTCCCACCAGACCAACAGCTTTTAGGGGCTACTTGTTAGAATAAAGCATTTATCTAACTAAAAGTCCACCTCTCTGATTCTGCCAGAGCTCTTGTGTCTAAAACTCCAATCCATTCTCCATGTAGGAGAAAGATGTGTTTCTCTCACCAACTCACTGTCTCTATACAAAGTCTCTATTTCTTTGGATAGTGAAAGACTCAGGGTTCAGTCTTGAATGAATAGTAGCCTGTGAGCCTTTAAAATGAACCTAACATGTTACAGGGAACTCTAGTCATAAAGGAAGACCTACACTTGACATCAAGAGAAAGGACCTGGAGCTGGAGATTCCACTTGTTACTGACCTTGAACAAATTCCTTGACCTCCTCCATCCTATTAGCCCAGCAGCAACTGTGTGCAAAGTCAATTCTGCCCTGATGAGGAAGTCTCCAAAATGATGCTGGAGGCTGCCACTGTAACACAGATGGGAGGAGGGGCTGATCCTTGAGCCACGTTTCTAGATCCTGGAAGAGTGCTATTGAATGGATCTTCAAGATCTCACTACGTTCTGGCAGCACAAATCAACCTTCATTCTGACTTGAGGCAGTAAACTACCTTTAAAGGTCATAGAATGTCACTTTTCCCCAGGGATATGGATCCTTTAAACACTAGCACCTGATCTCTGCTAGCAAATAACAAGGAGAAAGAAAAGGTGGGAAATAGAGGCGTGATTTTTTTCATGTACATATGCATGTATCTACATTTATATAAATAGCAACTGAAACGGAACATGGGAGGAGGGCACTTGCTATTTTAAGGACACGCTCCAATAGTAATGTCATCTTACTAGTGACGCCACTCGCTGGCCATGTGCCCTCTCGTCCAGGCAAAGCTGTGCTGCTTTTTATTCAAGTCACATTGAATGCCTCCTACTGATCTATCCATCTTAATCAGCACCTAGCACTCACAACAGTGGCCCCACAGCCAGGAAGCCAGGGGAAGAGGCTGTGAGGGCAGTGGTGAGAGGTGATGTCATAGAAGGGAGGGAGGAGGGACAGGGGTGGGAGAGAGGGGGCTGAGGCAAAGGACCAGCCACCCCACGCCCCTGGATGCCCCTTCCATCTGCACCACTCCTGCAGCCAGGAGGCCGGCTGAGTGGGGCACAGGCTGGGGCCTTCTTCTTCAGGGTGGACATGCTGCAGTGCTCAGTGGAGCTGGGAGCAGGGGCCCCTGCACCTGCAGATCCTGATGCAGAGTGCACAGAGGGGTACACAGGATACACAGTACACGAGAGGTCAGGGGCTGTCCTCTGAGTCCCGCCTCCGCATTCTTTGCTTCAGCCTTGTCCCACTCCTTGTCACCCAGCCACACCATGCTCTGACCCAATCATAGCACCCTGGCTTCTCCTCCATAGCCATTTGGAATGCTTCTGTGGGAGTTTCAATCACCAGAAAGAAACCTCAGCTATTTGAAAGGGATCTAGGGATCTCCCTGCCTCCCTCAGGTGTAGCTGCAGCCCAACCCACACCAGTAGGGTGGGGCCTGGAGTGAATGTACAGCTGCAGAACAGACCTCAGCAAAGCCCTGTGCTCACCAATCCTTGATCCACCCCACACAGGGCCTAGAAGTGGTAAACAGCTTGATATTTCACGTACTCACTGTACCTGGAACACACTAGAAACTGTCATCCCTTGGCCAGGCCCTGAAAGCCCTACCAACCCCTAGCTGGGAGGGGAAGTCCCTCCACAAAGCACCCACAATGCCATGTAACTACCTGTTGGCACTTAGCCAGGGGCTCCTAAGAGCAAATCCCCTGGAGAAGTCAACTCCAGTCTGCCTTAAGCCTGAACCTGTCAGAACCTATCATGCTGAGTTACCACTGTCTGCAGGGTGGCTCCCGCTGGCCCAGTCCCCAGGCTCGTTTCTGGTTCCTCTTGTGAGCTGAACACTCCCAGCACAATGCTTCCCTCTGGCTTGAAGGTCTTGGGCTTGAGGCTCACGGGGGTCTGGACATCTTAAAGCTCAGGGTTAGCATGGGACCGGCAGAAACAGTTCCAGCCAGAGGAAGACAGAGGGGGGCTCCAGCGATGACTCTCACACATTGTTACCAGGAGGTCACATCTGCCCTAAGAATCAAGTGTGAGAGAGGCAGTCCATGATCAGGGCTGGATGTAACCTGTGTGATTTCCACATTACTTCCACACCCAGTGTCCTGGAGGCTCGGGAAATCTATGTGTTTTTAGTGCCTGGTCACCACTTACACATGTGTTACTCTGTGTGACCAGCAGGACAGTTGTAGAAGAGGAAAACTACACTTATTTCATAAACCAGAAAACTACTTTGGGGATTTTTGTAACATCCCAGTTTGCCGAACTAGTAAAGCATATATCCAGATTGCAAATGAAAATTTGTCTAATTCCCATGATCCTAACTCCTCCTGCCTTTCAGCCCAGGAAAAGGACCTCAGGGCACCAGAAACAGGGATGAGGACAGAAGACAGGTAGAGGCACACAGAAAATACTTCCAGTACCACAAGTCATATCTCAGCCCAACCGCTCTCTAGACAACAGCTCAGCCAGGTCTTATACTCCCAGCCCATGGCAGGGCATCCTGGGTGCGGACTGTGTTGCTGAGACACCCTGCAGAAGTACAGCCAGCTTTAGACCAACACTCCAAAGAGCCTGAACAGTCTGTGATCACTCTAGAGGTTTAAACAGCAATGCTGTAGTTCTCAGTGCATGCTGGTGAGAAACAAGAGACAGGAGCAGTCCATTTGTGAGCTGTTAAATTTGGGGTGTCAATTTGTAAGGTTGAGCTAGGAATCAGAAAAGCTGCCTACCATGGAGGCTCCAGCAAGACAGAGGGCAAAAACAAGTGGAGGAAGAGGAGCCTCCCCCAGGACACGGGCTGCCAGCATGAGAGGGAAGCTACTGGGGGCTTGGTCCTTCCTCCAGGGCATACTGAGGGTGGCCCCAGGAACTTTCCTGCACTCTCTGGGAACCTTCAAATACAGGGCTTTCAGGTCACCCCAAGTGTACCATGATCAGTCTCCTCAGGACTTCTCAGAATGTTCCATCTGATGAACCCCACAGTTTAGGAAACCGGGGTCCCCCCTGACCACCCCCAGATCTGGTGTCTGGCCACTCTAGGAAGTTGCTTGCCTTTTGAGTCCCAGGAATGCAATGGATGAATGTGGAGCATGCATCTTGGCCCAGCTACCTAAAATCCACATTCCATGCTTAGGTGGGAGCCCTGCTCCAGGGAGTCCCCAGCCTTGCAGGGTTCTGCCTCTGGAGACTGTTGGTCTTTGGTGGGACTACACAGGCTCATGGGTAGTAGTGAAAACACACCCCAATGCCATCATCAGATCTACCTATCAGTGGGAGCCAGCTCTTCTCCCTCCGTATCACCCTCCATGGCTCTCCATGTGAGACCCTTCCCCCAGAAGGGTCTCCACTCTCAAAATGACTTCCATTCCAGCTGATGGCTTGACACAGGGAAAGACTGGGGCAGACTTAGCAGGGTAGGACTGAGCAATGTGACCAGATCACCCCCCTGTCTGCTGCAAGGGCGTGTTAGGACTAAGAGAACTGTGTCCATAAATGTGTCTGAGGTCAGTTTTGTCAGTCAATGACTCATGTGCCCAGCTCACTGCAGCTAGTGGCATTGAGGACAAGAGCACTGGATCACTGTGACGTGGCCCACTGACCAGAATTATGTTGCTCTTCTACTGTTCAGTTGGGTTTTGGCAGGTTACCCACCTGCACCAGCACACTGCTGGGTTCTGGAGGTGTTCCTCCAGAGTCTACGTTTTGAAATCCTCATTCCCCCGAGGTGACGGCATGAGGAGGTGGCACCTCTGGATGGTAACTGTGTCATGAGACGGAGCTCTCGTGAGTGGAATTCATGCCTTTGCAAAAGAGACCCCAGAGAGCCCCTGATTCTGGTTACTCTACAATTTCACTGCTTTTAAGAAGACACTATACCCCAACCCTCTTACCTTCCTGTCTTCTGTATCCAGAAATAGTGTGAACTGAAGTGCGCATGCTCATGTGACTGTGTGCGTATTAGTCAGCTTTCCCCTCACTGAGGTGCAGTACCCGACACCCACAATTTAAAGGAGAGGTTTAATTTTCTTCATGGTTTCAGCGGGTTCGGTCCATGGTCTGAAGCAGCACAGTGGAAAGATGTGGCATAACCAAACAGAGCAGAGGACCAGCACCACAGAGGAAAGGGCCAGAGACCGCAGAGAGTCCCCAGAGTCACCCCCCACGACCCATCCAGACACACCCAAGGTGTGCTTGCCAAGTGCCAAGCCAGGCGAGTCAACAAAATTAAGCTCAACCACCACACTGTATGTGTACTCTTATTGTTTTGTAGCCATTTTTGTTTGTCAACTGCTCTGTCTATAAGAAAGGGACCAGCCTTAGGGTAAGAAGGGACTAAAAATCAAAGTTCACCTTTAAACTGATCCTCATTAGCTGACAACCCCCCCCACACACACACACACACACACTCTTTATAGCCCTATGTACCTTCTCTCCAGCAGGACACCTAAGGTTCTCATATTTTTGTTTTCAAACTGCCTCGTCAGCATTGACCTTTGTATCTTTTCTACAAACTTTATTATAAATGACCCCATTCCACAAAGACTCACTGAATGTCTGGTCTGTCAGACATGCTCCCAGCACAGAGCCAGAGTAATAATGACAAGTGATGAGTCTTTAACTCTTTCTGCGTGTCCATGGCACATTTCAATTCATTTGATCCTCAGAACGGCCCCAGGAGCTGAGGGCAGTCACGGTCTCCATTGTGCAGATGGGAAGAGGGTATGCGTGACACATGGTCATGTGGTAGTCAGCAGGAGAGCCAGGCTGAGCTCAGGCCTGGAGGCCTTATCATAACCACCCTGTACACCTGCCTCCAGCTGGCGAGGTAGCCAGGTGAGGACAGCCCCACACATGTGGAGCTTCCCCTTAGAGAAAAGGGGTCAGTGAGAGGAGGCCACCCCAGGCAGAGGGCAGAGCACAGGCCACCGCGTGCATTTGCAAGGACATGGGCGGGTGGTAGGGCAAAAATCGCCGGACAGGAAGAGCTGGGAGGTAAAGATGCACAGTCGGCCGGCGGGGTGAGGGACTGAGGTCATGCTGAGTGACTGAGATGATGTGAAATGACTAATGACCAAGTCTCCCTGTTCCCCAACAGCCATGCAGCACTTATGTCTCCAATCGGACCGCTCCACACAGGAGACTGTCTGGCTGGATCAGGGCCAGGCGGGGGTGGGGGAGCCCTGGGAAGCTGAGATGCACCTGCAGCCCCAACCGCAGGATAGGGTGACATGCGAAGGTCCTGATCCCACCTGTGTCTTCCAGAAGGGAAGGCTGGCCAGGAAGGAGCAGGAGGTCTAGGGGGAGGCCTGTGTGTACAGTGGTGGGGCGCAGGTCCCAAACTCTCCTGAAGCAATTCTGTGCCCACTTATAAGGTCACCCTCTTCCCATAGATGCAGCTAACCCTGCACCAGACATTTCGGGAAAAGATTGCCCACAGTATGGAGAGAAAGAGACAAGACAGCGGGGACACACACATGCACACGCACACACACACGCACACACACCCCTCGGTTGTCATTTTGAGCCTAATTGTTTTAGCACCAGCTGTCACATCTGCAGAATTCTTTCCCTGATGCTGGTGACCTGCAAACTCTAGAATAACGAGGATGTGTTTAAAAATAGCCCGATTCCTAGAATTCACCTCTCCTCCTCAGCCCCGCTTCTCCATCTTACTGACAGGCCTGGTAAGAACTCCACTTCAAATTTATGAGAATAAAGCCAAAAAAAAAAATCTTGATTCAGATTTGCTAGGAGGGTACAGCAAAGTCACGGACAAGGGCGGGAGCCGAGGAGGCCAGGGCCCGGGCTCTGTTTCCAGGAAAGCAGACCAGCAAGCAGGTGGACGTTCCACCCCAACCCCAGGGGATCCTCTGATCCCATGGCTCCCACCTGGCCACTCATGTCCTCCATGGGCCCGGGGCAAGCTCCATTTTCTGGGGGGGTGGCCTCTCTGCAGACAAGCACCCCACATCTGACTACCCCCAGATCCCATGATTCTGTGCCCTTGTGAAACTGGCTCCTAGGATTCTTGTGAGGAGACATGTAGAAAAAAGGTAACCTCCATCCACACCACACTCAGGAGACAGCAGACTCTCTTAGCACACCTTCCTTCTCTTCTCCTGCTTGTGCCCCACTGCCTGCCTCTTTCAAATGTGCTTTGACCTCAGGAATGGCAGTTTCAGTCGACAGGAGCTGCGGGTCTGTAGGGGTCCATCCTGGTGCTAGGTACGGCATGGAGAGACGGCCCGAGTGAGGGCCGTAAGTACAGAGACGACAGCTATGGTCCACCTGCTCTGCAAAAACTGCACAGGCATTCAAGTCTGATATTACTGACTGAGTAAATGCTCATAATATGACATTAAGAGAAAAATGCTGGATATAAATCATACTTACAACTTGTTCTCATGAATGTGAATGAAAATATTAACATGAAATTAGGCAAAATGCTGACAGAGGGTTTCTAGGTAGAGAGATTATTGTGAGAGGTTTCTCTTTGTTTCCAGCACCAACCAACCAACCAACCAACCAACAAAAACCTAAGTTCTAGTTTCAAAGGAAAAGAGACCAATCACCACTATAGAGTTCAAAAAAGAAAAAGAATCTTCTCGTCACCCAAATAAAGTAAAAAGTTCTGGAAAGTGTCCTCCAGATGTGACTGAACGAAGAGCTGACAAGGAGAGAGAGGAGAGGAGTTGCGCTCCAGGTCCGGCTGGGTTGGTACAAGCAGGACGGACAGCTGCGGTGCGGCCCGGCTTCGGGTCATGACTGAGCTAAAAGGTTCCTCCAGGAACCTCAAAACGAGCACCAACCAGGAGAACGCTCGTGCTTCCCGTGAACCAATAAAGGAGTAACACAAATACAAGCAAGAAAGGCGCCCTACTGCTCGGACCCCGACTGCTCGCACCTCTTCGCTAATTGTTAGAAAAGTTAGAAAAGCTGTGCGAAGACCGTAGCACAGGCCAAAGGTCAGCCTCGCTGGCGTCCCCTACCGATGAAATGAGGTCACTGCAGCCCAGCAGTCTGCAAGTCTGTAACGGTGTCTAGCAGCTGGGCGTTCAACATCCACATAGCACATGTGTTTGCACACAATGATTCTATCCTAGAGTTCTCTCTGCCACTGCATCTCCTCACGGTGGAAAAGTTGGAGGGTTTTTTTGTTTTTTTTTTTTTTTTGTTCTGGAAAAGGCTGTTTTTAACTGGATGTAAAGCATTAGAATGGAAGATGCTCACGCTGGAAAGGAAACTCCCAGACAAGATTCCATGAACGCCCTACGGGCATGTGCTCCAGACAGCACATCCATCGAGCCCTCACCCGGTGCCCAGCCCCTTCACCGGCCAGCCAGCCTTTCCAGCCTGGCAGCCAAAAGTCTTTCAGACTACGAAACCCACCGTCTTCCTGGGCCTTCTGGGAGAGAAGACGGGAAGCAGCAGCTGGCCTTTTCTGGCTGCAGCACTTGGGGGTCACTCACAGACAGGGCAGAGAAGACAACCTGGTGCTGCCAGCTTGTCACTGTGAAACGCCTGCGGAAAGGCCGCCCCGTACACCCAGCCACTGTTTCCTTTGACTCTCACCACGGCTGGTGCTGCTCAAACACCCTCCATGGCTCCCCCTGCAGGATCAAGCTCCATCTCGGTGGCCTGAACCTCCACAGTATCACCGCACACACCAGCGCCACTTCGGCCACTTGGCTCCCTGGTGTAGTGCAAAGGCCAAAGGCTGGCCCTGGTATGTTCCCACTCTGCCCCATTGGCTCCAGCCTGGCTCACCCAACGTGGAGGGAACCTGTCCATGTGCACCAGGGCCTTCAAGCTCAAGAAGAGCCAGGATCTGAAGGATCCATTCTGCCTGCAGCTGTGTGTGTGTGGGGGGCGGGGGGAGAGCAGTTTGTGAGCACACATAAGAGCCAAGCCCCAAGTTACACTGCTCCTAAAAAGCTAGTAGGTGTGGGCTGGCCTTATTCTGGAGTTTCTGGGCCTTTGGTAAGTTACTGTACAGTAAATTTTGTGCGTGTGTGTGTGTGTGTGTGTGTGTGTGTATGTGTGTATCCCAATTGAGAGAAGAGATAGGGTTTTGTAGAAAGAACATGAGCTCTGGAGTAGGACACATTTGGGTTCAAAACTGGTCCTAGACTTTCTACAAAATTCCTTAATAAGCACTCCTCAAAATCATCAAGGTTGCCAGACATGGTGGTGCACACCTGTAATTCTAGAATTCTGGGAGGCTGAGGCAGGAGGACTGTAAGTTCAAACCTAGCCCGGGCAACCCAGAGACCCTACCTCAAAAAAAAATTTTAAAAGGGCTGGAAAAGTAGCTTAGTGAGAATACCCTGGGTTCAACCCCCAGTACCACAAAAAAAGTCAAGGCCACCAGAAATGAGAAAATCGTGAAGAACTTTAGAGGTGCCCAGGGAGATAGGCTGACTGAGTGCAGTGTGACAACCTGAATGACACCCTGGACATCTAAGGAAATCTGAATAAATATGGGCTTTATCCAACCACAGCAGCACATCAATCCATATCGACTCATTACCTGCAGAAGAAAAAGGTCCACACTAAGGGCAACTTGGCATAGGGTATGTGGGAATTCTGCAACCCTTCACAGTTATTCTGCAAACCTCGAACTTCTAAAATAAAAACCTTATTATCAATATAATAATAATAAGATAGGGCCCCGGTACCTGAGTGGCATGCCTTGGACCCTTCCTCCCCCTTCCCTCAGCCTCAGCTCCTCATTTAGGAAGCGAGACGGTCGGCTCCACCCATGAGAACGACGTCAGCTATAGAAAATGCTCTCCTAGCACAGTGTCTAGCACATGATCAAAATTTTCTAAACATTCTTCTTAAATCCAAGCCAAAAATGTTTCTTGATGAAATAATAACAAGTAATAACTCCAGTCTACATTCAAATTTTTCCAGTTCTCCCCAACTGGCAACTTTATAACTTTTATTGTAATTCTTTTTGCAATATCAAGTCATGCATTCTGTTACATGCTCAGGTCCTTTTATTGCCCATTAGCTGTAAAAAGTACCCCCCATTTTTTCCTTTCATGACACTAACATCAAACCAGAGTTTCAGGAGGGCAGAACGCAGAGGCCCACCGCCCCACCCCTAGCGGAGGTGCACCTGAGGCCGAAGGCTGGCTAGAGGGATCTGCCCTGCAATCTGTGTCATTCTCGGGACTTTGCTAAACACTCTACATACATGGCCTCCACATCTCGCAGTAACCCCATCCAGTCCCAACTGTTATTCCTGCTTAGCATACGAGAAAACGAAGACTTGAACCAATTAGGCAACTTGCTCCAAGTCCACGGCTGTCACCAGCAGAGGTGGGATTTGAACTCCTCCCCACACTCCAAGGTCCCTACCTTCAGAAAGCCCCCTGTACTGAGAAACACTGGTCCTCGCCAAGCTATTTCAACAGCCCAATGGTTTCAGCATCGTTACAGAGCAAGCAGGAGACACCGCAGAGCTGAGGGTAAACACGATGGAGTCTCAGGACACCAGCAAGGCCTCCCAGGCTGGTAGCCAGGTTGGGCCATGAGAGGCACGTGGCATTCCTGCCCGCAGCAGTGGAGCAGATGGGCATCCCTGGGAGGGCACAGGTGCACCAGAGGTGCCTGGAAAAGAGGTGGGCACCAGGCTGAGGGTCCCAAAAGTTTTCATTCATTCTTTTATTCTTCATTCATTCATTCATTCATTCATTCAGCAAATATTTGCAGAACTTCTAAGGGCCAGAGTTGCTTTGATGTGAAGGGTGCAGCACAGAACAAAAGGGACAAAAACTCTGGCCTCCAAGAACTTACAGTCAAACGAGGAAGTAAGAAAGAGATGGTGACCAGCGTCACAGGGAAGAACAGAGCAGGGCAGGGAGCCCTGCAGACAGAGGGCTGCCGTGTTCCACAGACAGGGCCTCACAGAGTGTCTCAGTTACTTTTCTCTTGTTGCTGAGACAAAAATACCTGACACCCAAAATGAAGGAAGGAAAGATTTATTTAGCTCACAGTTTGTGCAGATTTCAGGCCATACTTGGCTGGCTCCAAGGCAGAGCGGCACACGGCAGAGGGCAAACGTCCATGGTGGCAGAACAGAGTAAAGCAACAAGAACGAAATGGAGGAGTGGCAGAGGGGCAGCCTCTTTCTCTCCCTTACATGTGCAAACTACCCAACCCAGGGCGGGTGTAGCACTCATGCCCATAATCCCAGCATTGGATCATGGATCAATCATAAACTCTAAAAGCCCACCCCATGACTGTGTGAGGCTTTGCGGGGATGTTCAGACACAAAGTATAACACGGAGACAACCATAAGATCAGAAGGAGAGAGTGCACAGCCCTGGAGGATGCCTGGGAAAGAACATTCCAGGCATAGAAGGCAACCAGGGCCAAGGATGAAGGAATTAAGAGGCCAGTGTGGCTGGAACCAAGACAGTGACAGGCTGAGCTGAGACCTGCTCTGGGGCTCACTGTACAAGGTCCTGGGGGTGATCCAAGAGCTACGGTGGCCGAGACACCAGCACAGCGAGACAGGCGTGCACGTGCCAGACACCTGGCGGCAAGCCCGGGGACAGATGAGGGCAAGCCAACATGCCAAGGTAGGGGGCTGTCAGACACGTCATGACAGGAGCCCTTGGTCATTCCCAGGCCTAGAAGAGACCCTGGTGAGTAGAAGCTGAGATATAAAGGCAGACTTGAAGCCCCTTGGAAGCACATGGCAGAAGACTGCAGGGCCAGCGCTGTAGGAGCCACACTTACCTGACCTGGCCTGGGGCCCTAGGACACCACCGTGCCCATTGCCCTGCTCTGACTTCAGGAGGGCCAGGCCAGGGACCCCCAAACCTCCTTGTGATCACCGCTGCTGGGGAACTGCTGCACAGGTAACTTCACCCAGAGGTTACTCAACCTTGCTGGTGGCCCGCTGCCGCACTTGTGAAATGGGGTGATCGTCGCACCTTCCTCAGAGGGGACACTAAATGAGTTCATAAACGCAGTGTCCTCAATGTCACCTGCACATCGCAGGAGTGCAGTAGCCATCGGTGTCCGCATTAGCGTGCAGCTGGGGTTGCTGCTAGGGTTACTGTCATCATCACTGTCATTATCAACAGCAGTCAAAGCCACAACCACGGTCTCCCTCAGCTTCGCCAGAGCAGGAAGCAGAGAACAGGAAAGGTGCCCCCCACCCACTGTTGCATGCACTCCCCAGGGCTCCCTCGAGGGCAGTGCCCTGTCTCCTCCGCCCTTCCTCTACCTATCCCCCCCCCCGTTTCTCTGGATTGCTCCTGTTTTAGTTTTTGCTCTGGATTAATTTCTGATCCCCAGTAACTCACCCCTATTTCCAGTAATAGCTCCTTATCACAAACCAATGCATTTTAGCTCATGTTAGGCACTTCTAATCCATGGTTGTAACAGAGCAACTCTGCTCTAATAACTCTCCAAGCCCAGGACAGCTTTGGAGGAGGCCTTGCTGATGTCTCCGATAAAGTCCCCACCCCCAAGGAAGCGGGGGGGGGGGGCGGGGGATGCCCAGTGGAGGTACAGCATCTTGGCAGAGCAGAGCGTGAGAGCTGGATTCATCTGGAGTCTGTCCTGACCCTTCAGCTTGGAGATAAAATGAGGCCCAGAGAGGGGAAGTGAATTTCCTAAGGCCACAGGACAGGTTGGGCCCCCAAATGAAATGGGAACATGGGTTAAGCAAACAGGAAGCACTTAGCACACACCAGGCATTTAATCCTGCTGGTGCTCTGGAGAGGCAGGTACCATCAGTACCTGCACGTACGGATGAGGGCATTAAGGCTGGAGAAGGTACAGGACTAGCCTGGGTCTCTGCCAGAGGCTGGGGAGACTGAGCTTAACGACCGCATGAGACTCAGTCCCTTAGACTCTGAAGGCACCAGAGGTGATCCCGGAAGTAGGGCTGCTTGTATTGGAGATTTGGGCTTGGTTTCCCCAGCTGCCAGTCAGGCTATGCTGGGTCATCTGGCAGATGAAGGTTTTAGAGGGCCCAGAGCAGACTTTCTTCATAACAGCAATTTGTCACACAAACGCATTAAGACAGAGGCTTACCCCTAAGGCAGTGCAGAGGCCTGGCCTGGATCCGCTCTGCTGGTGGGAACCACACACCCCTTAGCCCAGCACCCTTAGAGCCCCCGGAAGGGAAGAGCCTCCCTGAAGTGGTATGGAAGCCAGAGCTCTCATATTTATATCAATTCTCTACCTGTGCTTTGCAAAACGATCTAAACAAAGACCAAAACCAACTTCAGAGGGTGTCCTTCCATAGCAGGGATTTGCTACACAAAGTCCTGGGGCTACCGATGGACCTGCAGATGCATCCTGCCCAGGGCCCTGTTGTCCAGCCCGGCTGCACAACGCCACTCTGGGAAGCTACCTCTTCCTCCAGCACCTACTCTCCTCTCCAGCATCCCAGCCTGCAGGGCAGCCCCAAGCCATCCCAGGCCCTGAGCAAAACAGCTCTGTCCAGCCTGCCTTTCTCCCGTGGCAGACAGGCTAAGGGGCGACAAGGGACTCGGCAGCCTCTCTAGATCCATCACAGTCGGAGTGTTTAAAGGTCCCCATATGCCCATTAGACAATCCGCGCTTTCTAACAGCCAGTAAATACTCTGGACCCGGTCAGCATTTTTAAAGGTCCTTAAATAGCTCATTTGCATAATCCATATTTCCAGAGCCCCTAAGCATTTGTCCTATCTGCCTAATCTCAGTCTTTATTATGCACGAGGAAAAAAAGACTCCAGAGGAGTGTGGTGGCCCTTTGCACCCCTTCTGGGAAAATTGATCTTGTTTTTAAAATGACCACATTTGCAAAAGCAGGCAGGGAGCTAACCACAAAAGGAAACCGTTTAAAGGAGAGCCGTTTACCTGCCGAGGCCCGAAAACATGTTCTTTCCCAGAAAGCCGGAGGCCCCGGTGGGCTCCCTGAGGAGGCTCAGAACACAGGCCCCTGGGAACCTGGGTGCGGGTTGGGGCCCTCCCTGTCTCTGCCCGCACTTGGAGGCCCTGAAGAGGGTGCCAGGTCGCCTCACCATGTTGTTCCCAGCCCTTCCCGGGTGCAGTCTCAACTCAGCCTCTGCTGGGAAAAAAAGGACAGGCAAACTGCGAAGAGAAGTCAGGTCCCGGGATCGTGCACCACGCGGCACAGGCCAGTGGGCAGCGGCCCGCTCCCAGGCTCAGCCTTGAGCACCATGAGGAAAGGACACCCAGGAGATGCATGGGACAAGCTCCCGTCGCACCACGGCCCCTCTGCTCTCCCTGAGGCGGGAACTGCGTCTCATTCTGGAGGTGAGATCAGAAGCATCTGCGGCAGGCGCGGACTCTCCACACATCAGAACTCGAAGCCAAAGAAGCCAGACGGGAAAGAGCACAGGCTGTGCGGTGCCGTTCCCAGGAACTTCTAGAATAGACAAGGGAATGCAGGGGAGAAGTCAGCGCTGCAGCTGTCCTGGAGGCGGAGACACCGCTGGGGACGGTGCCCAGGTGCCTGGAAGAGCTCCGCGGACCCGGCTGCGCTCCCTCCGGGAAGGGCAGGGCGGTGCACGCTTTACAAGCAATCGGCCCCTGGCTCCCGTTTGGACTCCTCAGCGCTGCTCGTTAGTCCGTCCATGTTTTTCTTCCCAACACATCCAGGAAGCCAAGCTACCCGGGAAGCCAGACTGCTTTTCCTTTGTCTAGATGCTTGCACTTTGTTTCTGAGAGGTTTGGGGCATGGGGAATATTTAGGCAACAGGACACTTCTCTATGCCCCGACTCCAGGTTCCTTCGCCCCCCAGCCCACCCTCCCAGGAGCCCCAGCACGCTGGGGAGGGCACCTGGCTGAGGGCACCTGGTAGGTGGCTCCGGGATGCTCAGGCCTCAGGCAGGTCATAGGACTTCTGAGGCCACCACCACCGCAAAGGCCGCCTGAGCCCTGAACAAGCTGGCGTGGGGTGCGGGTGGCAATACAGGGTGAGTGGGCAATGAGGGGCTGGCCAGCACAGCCCCTCCCGAGTCGAAGGCTCCCGAGGCGCGCGGCGGGCAGCGCTGCGCCGGAGACGCCGCTGGTGGGCGGTGGTGCCGCGGTTCGGACCCCGCTCTGCGCTCTCCCTCTGCCGAAGGGGGTGCAGGGGGCGGAGGCGGGCACGAGTACCCGCACGTCCGCACCTCGCTCGCGTCATTCCCACAGGAAGGCCGCCCGCCTCGCCCCGTGCCCCCGCGCCTTCCCCGGTCCCAGGGTCCCGGGCGAGGCTCCCAGCTCCACTGACGCGGGTCCCCGCGAAGCGCCTTCCTCCGCCCCCAGCGTGTCCCGGCCGGGAGCGGCTCAGCCCCGCCAGCGCTGGGCGGAGCTCCGAGCAGTGTGCGCCGCTGCGGGGCACC
>NW_004955403.1:52482665-52486464 GCF_000276665.1 Chinchilla lanigera
GACATCATCCCCCAGGAGCCCGCGCCCCCGCGCCTCCGCGCCTCCGCCTTGGCAGCCGCAGCTGAGCAGCCAGCGCGCGTCCCCAGGACCCCAGGCTGCTCTGCACTCTCCCGACAGCGGTGCGCCTTAGCCTCCCACGACCTCATCTCTCCTTTCCCTTGCCCGGCCCTCCAGGTCCCTGAGAAGGTGCGCCTTAGCCTCCCACGACCTCATCTCTCCTTTCCCTTGCCCGGCCCTCCAGGTCCCTGCCCTTGCTCGCCTTGCCCAGCTCCTCCCTGGCTTCCAAGTCCTCACAGACCCTTCCTGGTTTACACCTGAGCAAGTCCCCTGGGCTTTAGACAGCCGTGCCGGCTGGACGCGTGGTAGAGATTTGTACAAGTGTGCGCAGGCCAGGGATGGATGGGCTGAGAGGTGATAGAGAGGGGATGGAGGGCTGGGTGGATACAGACGATAGGTAACTTAGAGGATAAGAAGGAAGATGGTAGAGACATACAGGGGACCAAGAGAGAGGACAGATGACAGGTAGACATATAGATAGACAATGGATAGATGGGTGGATAGACAGATGGACGGATGGATGGATGGGAGGATGGATGGATAGATGTGTGCATCTGTCCGGAAGGGACAACCCCAGACCCTGGTTTGCCAGAACAGTAGCCAGGCCTTGCTGAGCTACTCGGCAGAAGGAGAACCTCAGGTGCCTGAGCTGTGCTCACTGTGAAGCGCTTGGGGCCTTCTGAGGAAGCACAGCAGCAGCCCCTGGCCCGCAAGTCGGGGAGCAGACCGCAGGGGCTGGAGCACAGGTCGGGGCTATGGACTCTCCTCATGCCATCACCAGACTCTTCGTTCACTGTGCACCCTTGGAGCCTGAGCAGCTCCAACTGTGGGGTGCTGGCACGCAGGGACCAAGTGGGCACACACACCCTGCTCCCTGGGTGCTGTGGGCATCAGTCACCCACACACACCAAGCCCGATCTGGGTGACATGTGCTCCGGGGCGGATTTGGGATGGAGTGTTAGGACACGCAGGAAGGGGGCGTCTGCCCTGGGTCTTGGGAATGGGTGGGGGTTCCCAGAAGAGGCAAGTCTGGCAGAGGCACTGGTGGGTGGGTGCTCACCCAAGTGGGGCCCTGATCTGCTCTGTGCTGGGGCGCAGGTGTCAGGCGACAGTGCTGCTAGGGTAGAAAGCATGCTCAGAGGCAAGGAGGGGTCCGCTGAGTCCAGGCTGAGAGGGGCCTCGAAAGCCAGTCTCCTCAGTTCCAGCCTCCTCTGCTACACCTGTCCCCAGCCATGCAGTGTGACACAAGGGTGGACCCGTCTTCCCACAGGTCTTTAGCCCCGTGGACATGACAACTCGAGTTGGCCAGCCTCCCACAGGAAGAGCAGTCACAGGGTCCCACTGCTGCCAGCAGGCCCTCCCCCAGTCTGACCTGAACCCCTGCCTACTCAGGGACTGCCTCCCCCTCCAGGTGACTCAGCCCCTGCTCACAGCTCCTCCCCTGTCTCTAGCTAAAATGTGCAATGGTTTCCATGACGACCCCAAGGAACCTGGCTCATGCCTGTCTCTCCTGATGAGACCTGGGTGTCTAAGTTTTGCATCTGCTCACCTACAGCCTTGTTTGATAGGCGCCATCTCAGTCTTTCCTCCATGCACAAACTCGGGAACTTGGGCAAGGGAGGCCTGAGGACAGAAAGGCTTGTATTTCTTGGTCCCCAGAGGGAAGGTGTGTCAGCTTCCTGTTACCGTAAAAAGTAACCTGGGATAATCAACTTACAAAGACAGAAGGTTTACACTGGCTCACAATTTTGGGGGGTCCAGTGCGAGATTATTCGACCCACTTGCTTGTTGTCTTATTCTCTCACAAGTGCAGGCCAGCAGAACTGCTCACTTCATGGTCAGGAAGTAGAAAGGAGAAGAGTGTGAAGATTTATATCTAGACATCCCCCAAAGCCTGGTGCACTCAGAGGTGAGGCTTCTGGGAGGTGACAGGATCATGGGTACACAACACTCATAGCTGGATTAATCCACTGTTGAGTTTGTAGCTGAACGTCATGCTGGGAGATGGAGCCTGCTCAGAGGTGGTGGGTCCCTGGGGACGTGGCCTGGCAGGGTCCATCTGCCTCCTCCCCTCACTCGCTGCGTCCCACCACGTACTGTAACATCTCCTCCTTTAAAATGCACATGTCAGGCATTTTACCTTAGCAGTGAGGAAAGCGATTCAGATAAAGAGGAAGAGAGCAGGGCCCCACTCTTCCCTTCAAAGCAACCCCAATGATCCCCAAGCCCCACCGATTAAAGTTTCCAGCACTTTCCCATAGAGCCATGCTAGGGACCATGGGGTTAACACATGGGCCTTCGGTGATATTCCAGACCCAAACCACAGCAGAGGGGACAAAGCACACTGGGGTGGAGCAGAGAAGCAATGGGGTTTGGTGTCTGGGAGGAAGCCATGGCTGACGCCAGGAGCTCAAACACACGTTTCCTTTGAGAGTACAAGTGGGAGAAACACATGGATGGTAGGTGTGCAGTGGTATCATTCTCATCAAAATCATCACACCCGCACACATACACACGCACACTGTCGCTGCCCCTGTGTTAGTTGCCTTTTTGTTATTGTGATGAATACTGGCATGATCAACTTTTAAAAAGGAGGGAAGGTTGATTTTGTCTCCTTGTTTGGAAGTTTGGTCCCCATTGCTTCGGGCCTCCTTGGCACAGAACGTCATGGCAGGAGAGTATGGTAGCGGAGGCCCATTCATCTTGAGGCCAGGTGCAAACGCGGGAAAGAGGATAGACTGGCATCCCACAGACTCCGGTGATCCTTCCCACCAGGCCCTGCCACCTTCCAAAAGTGCCAAATTCAGAAAGCAGCCTCTAACTCATGGGCTTGGAGGATGCTCCAGATTCAAATAATGGCAGTAGCCAAAGGTGATAGAGAGAGGAGGATGGAGGGTTGGTGGAGAGAGAGCTGTTGATGGTATGGGGCAGGAGAATAATGCACCATGTTTCAGGAAGAACAGATGATAGAGACAGGATGGAGGGCTGGGTGGATATAGACAATAGGTAATTTAAAAAGGATAAGAAAATAGATGATAGAGACATACAGCATTGTCTATACCCACCCGACCCTCCATCCCGTCTCTATCACCTGCTCTTCCTGAAATATAGTCCATTGTTCTCCTGCCCCACACCATCAACAGCACCCCACTGCCAAGAAAGGAATGCAAACTTCTCACCCTGGCCTCTGCTTCCTTCCAAAATCTTCCTCTATGATCTACCTCATAGCTTGCTTTGCTGCTCCCTACAGCTTCTCCTCCCCATGCCACGGTCCTGGAGAACCACGTCCTGTTTCTTGGAGGCCTCTGTTCCTCCTGCCACCATGCTTGCCTGGCACTGACCTCTCTGCCCAGCTGTGGTTTCCCCACAGCCACACCCTCAAGGTATCTGCATCCTCCCGGTTCAGCCCCAATCCTCAGGCCCCCTTGCCTCTCTCCTACCCCAGTGAAAATCCAATTCCCCCTCTCTCCTTCCTGGCCACATTCCTGCACCCTGAGGAAGGACGGAGTCTGTCATATATCATGCAGACTTCAGTGTGTCTGTGTGGTCCCTGGAAGGAAACACCTGGTCTTCTCCACTTTGGGGACCCTTTATTTTTGGGTCAGAGGGCCTGGGCTAGGGCCAGAATTGATGTGAATTTCCTGGCACAAATGTTCCCTCCCCCTCCTCTTTGGCTTGGTTTGAAGAACTTTCACTGAAAATGAATCAGGAGAGGGGCTGGGGATTTAGCTCAGCGGCAAAG
>NW_004955403.1:52486599-52503604 GCF_000276665.1 Chinchilla lanigera
ATCTAAAATGTACCCTAGAAGTCTCATATGTTTGGAAGTAGGACCTGGTCAGAAGGGGCAGATCACTGGGGTGTTACCTGGAAAATTGTTCTTGTCCCATGCTCCTTTCTTCCCTGTTTCCTGATCATCAAGCAGTGGTCAGGACCCCTAACACCATCTGTCATGCTGTTTATGCACTGGAGCCAGTTGACCATGGACCAAACCCATTGAAGCTGTGAGCCAAATGAACATCTCCTCCTTTGAGTTCTGGGTCTCAGGTGTTTTGTCCCAGTGACAGGAAAGTGACAAAGATAGTGCCACACTCACAGGTGCACTCCCCTCCTGGGAAAGAGGTAGGGGCCAAATCCTGCTGTTCTGGACTCTGTTCCCTGCCCTCTTTGTGGTTGGGAACCTCCGTCCTAGCTCTGCAAAGCAGTGGGTAAAGGGAGCTGGAGAGCTGGGCCTTTTCCTGTAGGGTAGGGTCAGGGCTCCTAGCATCAAGCAAAGGAGGAAGGCTCAGGAGAAGGCTGCTAGGATATGCAGGCAATGTTCCTGCTACACCCAGGCCTGGTCCTGACCTTCCTGCCTGGAGGTGGGGTAAGCAGCTGTGTGGCCAGCGAGGCTGCAGGGCCCTGACCCCAACAGGTCCCCTCAAGCCAGCAGGCACAGCCCTCGGAGGCAGGCTAACACAGTTAATTGGTTCCAGCCTCCCATTAAGAGGGGGAAATTGATTGGGCACCTGTGGGGCTCAGAGCTGTAACCTCTGAGGATGTTTTACTTCCCTACAAGCTTGAACCAGAAAAAAGAAATCCGATCTGAGGTCACAGCACTCACTTCACGGCTGGGCTGAAGTGTGGCAGGGGTGGAGGGTATAAATAGTGAGGAGCAGCCACTGAGAAATCAATGGCAAATGGGGGGAAATGGTCCTCTTCCCCACTGGTGGGCCAGGACGCACAGTCCAGGAAGGGCCAGACCCATCCCAGCAGATACAGACAAGGGCCCTGGGCCTCTCTCCTCTGTGCCTGAGTCACAGTCCCCATCCCTGGCTAGGAAGAGTTCCATCTACCCTGACACCTTGGCATATGGGGACTGTCTTGGTTACTTTTCTCTCATTACTGGGACAAAATACTTGACGCCCAAAATTAAGGAAGGAAAGGTTTATCTCGCTTAAAGTTCGTGGAAGTTTCTTGACAGGTTACAAGGCACAGTGGCACATGGCAGAGGGCTACAACTCATGGCGGCAGAACACAGCAAAAGCAACAAGCACACAAGGGAGGAATGGCCGCAAGCAGCCTCTTCCTCTCCCTTACATATGCAAACTATCCACCCCAGGGCGGGTGTAGCTCTCACACCCGAAATCAATCAAACTCTAAAAGCCTGCCCCATGGCCGCATGAGGCTTTGGGGGGACACACAGACACAAACCTGTCACCATGACAGGGCGACTGACAGGGGGAGGCCAGGAAGAGGGGACCTCAAATAAAGGTCTCAGGAGGAGTTGGGCTTGCACTCTTGGTGGAGTCAGGGGTTGGCCAAGTTCATTGACTTAAACTCAGGAAGCCAGCACCAGTGTGGACACCACACACAGAGATGTACCTGAACCGTCATTCACAGGTCCCTGTAGACACGGCCTGGTTATCCTGGACTCACTGGGCCAGCGAGCATGGACTCCCAGCAGCGTGCCTGGGCCTGTGCTAAGCGGCTGGTCACCTCGCTGTGAAACAGTGACAGTGCCACTTGTGCCTCAGAGGGCACCTGTGTGGCGCAAACATGAGAACACGGCCCACAGCTCGCAGCCCGTGAGGGGCTGTGCATGTACCAGGGAGCCCTGGCTCTGCCGGGAAGGAGCCCTTCAGGTACTGCCACTAAAGGAGCATCCCTGCCCCAGAGAGATGGCCCCTGCCCCTTGGTCCTTGGAGTCCCTGCTGTGCCTTTGATTGGCATCCTGGTCTCTGAGGCCACCTTTGTGCTGGAGCTGCCTCCTGGGAGGTGACCTGGAGGCCTGGAGCAGAGCCTGCCACATCGTATGTGTCACCTCAGGTGAGCATCTTAAGACAATGACACAGGCTGTCCCCAGAAGCCAGGGCACCAGCTAACTTTCTAGAAACTTCCGGGGCCTAATGGACAAATGCAGTCCCTGCAGCCCTGCACCTTGGTCCCCCTGCATTTGTCTGTCTCCTTGGGCTTCTTCCATATCTCAGACCAGAGGCTCTGTGTCCTAAGAGACAAACAGTGCACCGAAGGAGACAGTGGAAAAAGGTACTATAAAACCAGGCATACGCCACCACACTCCAGAGGCTGAGGCAAGAGTATCTCCATGAGTTCAAGGCCAGCCTGGACTACACAGTGAGAACTTTTTTTTAAAAAAGGTACTATATGTGTCTGTGAGAGCTATATAAAGCCCAAAAGACCCTAACTTCTCTCTTCCTACCATGTGGGAGGTAAAAGGCAAAATTTCTACACTGCTGGGCATGGAACCCAGACACAGCTCGAGCACTGGGCTGCCGAGAGCTTCCGGGTGCTGCCAGCTTCCGCTAGGCTCCATCAGGCTGAGGGTGCGCTCAGCGTAAACCCATGGACAGAAGCTCTGCCTTGTTTAAGTAATGGTTTCCATTCCTGTCGCAAACATAAGTTGATAGTTCTTCCTTTCTTCTGAGGGCGGCACAATTCCTAGTGACTTCTAGCTGTCTGCCTCTTCCACGCAGAAAACACAGTTTAGAGAGAGTAGGAAGAAGCTAGGCCAGGAGCCCAAAGTCACAGAGGGACCCCAGATCTTCTGTGTCCCCCACTGATCCCTCTTTCAGACCCCTGTCTCGCTCTCCTGAATGTGCCACTGGAGACACAGCGGTGAGGGAGAAGCTACGGCACCCTGGGCAAGAAAGGTGCCCGGCCAAGGTCATGCCCAAAGCTGCTGTCCACTGGGTGACCTCAGCCGTCACTAGGAGGGACAGCGACCCAAGTGCCGATCCAACGCGTCTGCTCAACAGTGGCCAAGCAAACCTACGGTCAGCGGTGGACTCGGTAGGTGGTGGGGGGCAAAAGCTGGGTGCTGGGGCCTTTCTCACCCTGCGCCCCTGCAAATGGTGTGCGTTATTCCTACAGCATGGGCTTTTCAGCTACTCCAAGGAAGCAACCATTTCCACTTTTCCACTTGTTATCAGTGGTTAATTCATCACTCTCTGACTCCCGGGGGCGCCGGGCGGGAGCTCCCAAGCACAGCTGAGCCCCTCCCCCACCTGCTCAGGGCCTGGCTGTCAGTGGCTGGGCCCTGCGGAGCGATTTCAGCTCCAATTTGCTCAGACTCCAGACCAAAGGCTTAGCCTCAGTCTCTGATGTGCTGAACAAAACCCAGAGACAGGAACCATCTCAATCTCAATCGTTGGGGCCGGCGCTGAGAAGTGCGGGGGCGAACAGAAGGGCGGCGGGGCTGGGGCTCCCTGAGAGTCCCCGGGTCCCCTTTCCCAGCTCCCTATGGTCCCACTGCACCACCCTGGTGCCGTCCCACTGCGCCCTGGACCACCATCTGAGTGACACTAGGGGAGGAGGGGCTCCTAGGCTGGGTACCTAGGACAGGGGCAGTGCTCCGCCTATGGGTGGGGATTGCTCCCCAAACAGAGGTTTTCTACCCTAGAAGCTGTGAAGGCCTCTTGAGCATAGGGGTGACAGGTGGCAGAAGAACCCCCTGGCCTGCCCCTCAGAGGGCGGAGAGCCAATCTCTCTCCACAAAGGCCCCTCCTCCTGTGGACGCTGGCCGTGGTGGCTCAGCCACCGCACCTGACTGTCCTCTGCGAGGTGTCTCCAGCCATGGGGCACACTGTCCCTCCCCCGCAGGCCGGGTGGGTTCCCACAGACTCTGGAGGCAGAGCATTCGCAGGAGGGAAAGTAAAACCTTTCCAGAAGAATAGGGCGGGGAGATCAGGACGCAAGAGACGGTCCTCACCATCTTCCCTCACACACAGTGCAGACTGCCCTCCACGGAGCCATCCGGCCGGCCTGTCCTAGGGGAGTCACAGTGGAAAGCACAATGGCCTGGGCTCCATGGACTGCTTTGGGGCTTCTCCACCCACCCTCATCATTTTAAATGAAATGTTGATACCTTCTTTTTGCCTTGTTGCAGACAACATGCATATGAAGAGCGTGTGTGTGTGTGTGTGTGTGTGTGTGTGTGTGTATCTGTGTCTGAGTCTGAGTCTCCGTCCAAGTGCTTCCTCCTTTCTGCACTTCGCAACGTGGGCTGTTAACTCTTGCTCCCTGCTGCCGCCCCACCTCCGTCCTGCCCAGCGGGGTGACCGGGACCAGTTACCCACACCCTGGCTCTGTCCCTGCGTCAGGGAGGTGGGGCTATGAGAACTCCGGAGGAGGGCCCAGTGACCCCACCTTGCTCGGGTGCACAGTGCACAGTGAGGCCCAGTAGTGGCGGCCACCCCCTGGTCACCGTCGTTATTCGTTACCTCCTCTCTGCCACCTCCCAGGCGCCTGGCACTTCGCCCCAGCCCCATGCCTGTGTCCCTCAGGGATGTCTCCCTGTCCCCTGCCTCCTGGTCTCCCACTCCCTGCTGGGAGGCACAGCCCCCCGCTGACCCCACGGAGACCTGAGGGAGACAGACGCACAGGCAAGTTGACACAGACTCGCCCTTTGACAGTGTGGACCACCCCCGCCTTTTTGGGGGGAGTACTGAGGACTGAGCCCAGGAAGCACTGAGCTACACCACTAGACATTTCTTTTTTTTCATTTGAGACAGAATTTACTAAGTTGCTCAGACTAGCTTTGAGTTTGCAACCCTCCTGCCTCAGCCTCTTAAAAAGCTGGGCTTACAGGCATGTGCCACCATGCCTGGCCAGCACTGGCCCCTCTTAAAGACTGCACAGGGGAACAGATGGCTGCAAAGGGTGGGTGCTGGGGGCCTGGGGCTCCCCGAGAATGAGCCCATCACTTGCCCAGAGGTTCAAACATGGCCTGGGTTGGGACAGCTGATGTGTCTGGCCTGTCACATGGTCACCACTGGGTGGGTGAGGAGCCAGTGGCCTCCTGGAAGAGGCCCTGAAGACAGCCAGTGCCGGATTTCCACACACTCCCATTTCAGCCTCAGGTCCCAAACACGCCCACCTGCGGGAACCCGGAATTCACCTCCGCCACATCCGTGTCTACGCGAAGAAAGACTTCAATTCACTGGTTACCTTTGATGTCCCTGCTGCCTTTCAACACATTTTTACATAATCCAACTTCAGAGCATGTTCTTTATCATACACTTCCTGTCTAAAAGAAGCCGATTGGTGGATGGGCCCTATTAAAAAGCATCTATTGAAGACTGGCTCGGGCCAGCCGAGAGCCAGGCCCTCTGTGAGCAGGAAGAGCGGTGCTGGTCCACATCTTTCCCTCCAGGAGGCGTTCAGTGGCTGGGACAGATTCACACCTAAGGAGTGGGCTGGGCAACCACGCCCAAGGAGGGGAGCAGAAACTGCTTCAGGAACAAAAGACTGGTTCCTGCACCGGCAGGGGTCTGTGGCTGCAGCTTTGTGAAGTCCTGAGTGAGAACTTACGAATATACATCACAGTGCATGAAGTAAAGCTCTTGATTTGACAGTACTAATGTAGGCAGATACAGCGTGTGCTGGGTCAGTAATTGGCGAGGCTCTGTTATCCCCACTTGCGGAGGGAGGAGGAGAAACCACCCATATCTCGCACGCTGCCCTGCGCACTATGGCCACCAGCAGCCGCTGAGCAGCGAAGTGGTCCACACCGACCTGTGCTTCGAGGATTCATACACGCCAGACACCAAACAGGAGGGTACAAGAGGTTAAAAGCGCTCATGAATGCAATTTATATTGATCACATGTTTAAATGATAACATTTCTCTACGTGGAGTTAAATACAATGCAAGCTTTATTATTATTAAAATCAATTCCATCTACTTCTTTTTGCATCATGAAGTGTTGCTCCTGGGAAATTTTACATCGCCAAGTGTGGTTCGTATTTCAGGTCCACCTTCCACTGGTGTTGGCCAGGATAGATCTAGAATATCCATGTCCGTTTAACCATTTAATTCCTCAAAGTAGGCATTGATCCCATTTTAAAGACGAGTTAACTGAGGGTCAGAGAAGTGGTCAGTTGTTCCAAGTCACTTCCACGAAGCTTCAGTAACTCATTTATGTCAATGACCGTCAGGGGTTAATGGCTCCAGGTCTCACCACAAACGGCCTGGACCAGCTATCTGGTCCAAGACGGCCACGCTTACCAGCTGCACAGCCTGGGCTGGCTATCTGCCCTCTCTTATTTGCTTCCTTCCCTGTAACAGGGCACTCACGCCCTTGCACTGCGTGGTGGGAGCAGAAGGAAGTAAGCACCACATTCAGTGAGCGGAGATGTCACCATTGTATCAGATGTTCTGCCAACACCAGGAGTGATAAAAAAACTACAGTGAATGTTTAAATGAAAACTTTAAAGAAGTATTACACTAATCGATACATCGCCGTTGAGCCCCCTCTAAACGCCCCCTTCTCTGCTTCACACGTACTTATTCCAGCGTTCTTGCCACTTTCTGAAGCAGTTCCGGAAGTCCTCTTTCATGTCTTTTCATGGCTGCCTTGATGCTCAGAATCAATTCCAAACATTTATGGCAGTTTCTGTCCAATAAAATCATTACTGTGTGTCCTCATCCACCTTACTTAGCAGATCTGGTACAGTACAGTTTGCAGCTCTTTCCCAAAGCCAAAATGACCATGAAAGGTAAATATTTTGCATCCATTCAGGGCACTGAGACAGTCACATCAACACAACCAGAGACATTCACCTAGCAGGACTTCCAGAGCTGCTTCAGAAAGCGGCACGAATGCTGGGATAATTGTGTTCAAAGTGAGGGGGAGGGGGGCTGGGGATTTAGCTCAGCGGCAAAGCGCCTGCCTGGCAAGCGCAAGGTCGTGAGTTCGGTTCCCGGTGCCGGAGAAAAACCAAAAAAAAACAAAGTGAGGGGGAGGATTTTGAGGGGGTCAATAGCAATGTGTTTTTCACCGTAACGTAATGAAGGATATCTGGGTTGTGTCCATGTTTTGGCAACTATAAATAAAGCTGCTGTAAATGCGCAAGTTTTGGGTGCACATACATTTTTAGCAGCTTTGGGTAAATACCCAGTAGCACATCTTTCAAAATGATCATACTGTTTTATGCCCCCACCAGCAAGAATCAGAGACCACACTACTTTCGATGAGCTCATACCCTGTTATTCTGATTTTCAGGGTTTCACATTTGTGCCCAGACCCCCGCTGCCCAATCTCCTGGCGGCCCCTGCAGGTGGCATTCAGCATGCAGAGTATGCACCCGTGCTGCCAGGCTTCCCATGTGTCACTCCACTAATCCTCGCAGCAGCCCCGCGCCTCGGCACCACCCCCCCCCACATGTGGCAACCGAGGCTCACAAGGCAGTGACTTGCCCACGGTCACAGCCCTCATGGGCAGCAGAGGTAGGATTTGAGCTTCTGGGGGACCCTGGGCTGAGCTGGCCCCTGGTACCTGGCTCTCCATTGTACACAGCTGTGAACACCTTAGGAACCAAGAGCACACCTCCCTCACTTGCTTACCTGGACATCGCCCCTGCCTGGCATCTGCAGGACACCAGGGATGCTGACCCAGCTCGGTGACCCACTCAGCCCATAGGAAGGCAATGCCCTGTCCCCTCACATGAGCTGTCCCCAAGAATTCCTCCTGCCTCTCCACACCTTCCCTCCCAGGGCCCTCACAGTCCCAACTTTCCTTCTGGGCTGAATACCCCCAAATCTTATACCCTACCTGGCCTCGTGCAAAGACCTCCATGTCCCCTTTTATCTCTGGATGCCCACTGGCACTTATCCTTTTAGGGGGACCTTGCAGCCCCTTCCTAGTCACTGGTAAGGACTGATGTAAATGCGCTGTAAATGCGCAAGTTTTGGGTGCTCCCCTAGATCCATCCCGAAATCCTTCAGTCCCAGTGGGGTGGGGCTTGGGGGGCCTGTGGGAGGCGGCTCAGTATAGGTGAGATCATGAGGTGCAATGGCACACGTGTCCTTACACAAGGAAGGACACGTGAGGGGACAGCCAGGAGGCAGAACTAGACCTGGTGGTGCCCTGATCCGAGGAGCCCCAGCCTGCACAGCTGCAGGAAATAAGTGTCTCTCACTGAAGCCACCAGGCTTCTGATATTTGCTGCTGCATCCCAAGCTGACTAAAACATCGACCAAGTCAGCAAAGACCTCGTCCTCCCGGCTGCTCACCCCACTCCCGTCTCCTCGGCCCTGCCGTGCTGCCACCGCCCTTCTTCCCGAGCATGGACACTGGCTCTCTAACCTGCTCTCACTCACACCCTCCCTTCTCGGTGTTTCCTTCAGAGTTTCTCCTGGGCTGGTTCTTTCCCTTCCATCCCTGCTCCACGACCCTGGTTCTGAGCATTTTCCATCCACAGTGGAAGAACTGCAATAGTCTACTTGGTGTCCACAAGTGCAGTCTCCCTGTATCCAAACCTTCTCCACACAAACCAACCCCACTCCTGCCCAAACCATGCGCCTCCCTGCCCAAGCTGCCATGGCTCTGTGGTACACGCCGGAAGAGGTCCCCTCTTACTACAGTGTCTACAGTCTGCAGTGACCTGAGCTTCTACCCTGTGGTGGTTCCAGCTCACACGCAGACTCCTGCTCTAGCCCTCTCTGTTGTTTGCCCAAGTCTGGCTCACTTCTACTTCTGAGAGGCTCCCCGTTCTGTCCCCTGGCGTGAAGTGGCCACATCCCTCTTCCCGTTCTGACTGGGTGCCGACAGGCCTTCCACAATGGTCCCAAGTCCAGCCAGAAGATCTGCAGGTCTTTCCAGACTGCCCCAAGCAAGAAGGCAGGCTGCCACCAGGCCGCCCCAGACCTGTGACACCAGGTCTGGTAGTCATCATCTCTTATGCACCGGTAAAAAGCCCTACCGTGAGAGGGGCCAGCAGCACACACTTGGTCAGCTTGGAGGGAGCCCTGAGCCTAGCGGCAATCCCAGGAAGACACAGTTGTCCCCTCCACACTAGCATACAGGTGACACCAGTAATGACCCCGCAAGGGTGTCTTAGATCTTGAGATCCCACGAGCCAGAAGGGTGCTACTGGAGCGGGAGGAGACTCTGGGATGCCTTATGGCCGTGGTGACAGACCAGGTTCCCCAGCCCAGCATCCTGTTGGGGCATGGGTGAGGTGCTTCCTGCCAAGCACACAGTAGGGCCTCACCCCTGCTAACCAGTCTGCCACCAGTGCCCTGGGCGGGGGAGGGAGGCTGGTATGAAGTGAGCCCTCTCTACTTTAATGCCTTTATCGGAGAGCCTTCAAAATGGAGTAACGGCCCGGCTCAGCTCTGTCATGGAGCACCTATATTGCTGACACTGAATAAATCATCACAAGAATCTCATGATGCAGATAGTCTCATCTCCATTTAAAGACTGGGAAACTGAGTCTCAGAGAACAGTCACTACTAAAAGGCAGAGTTGGCACCATGGACACCTATTGCCTCTCTCTCTGCCCACAGCAAGCCTCCTCCCCTCTAACTGCCCCCTCGATTCCTGGAGTGGTATGTGATGGCTTGTCTGAGATGCCTTTGTCCACCACTGAGGTACTAGAGGTGGAGCTGAGCCAAGCTGAGCCAAATGACCCAAGCTGAGCCAATCCTTGGCCCCTGCCCCCTCACATAAGAGCAAGTGACCCCTTCTCAGCAAATCTGGAGATGATACTGGGAGAGATAGAGAAAGAAGAGCCAGAGAGAGAGAGAGAGAGAGAGAGAAGAAAGAGAGGAGTGTCTGGGAACTGTGGAACTCCCAGCCCCGGATCCACGGGCCCAGAAGCCCCGCTGCACCCTTGCCGGTCCTCCCCAGGTGCCTCCTTGGGCTTGTGCAGGCCCCAGGGTTCCCGTTTATCTGGGAGGACGCTAAGCAGGCAAGTCTGAAGCAGGGCTGAGGCAGAGAGCACACTCCAGGAGATGCGTGGGAGGGTCTCAGAAATGAAGCCAGGGAAGGGGAGATGCAGGGGCACCCCAGGCATCTGCCAGCACCTGGCGGGCTCCTCCCACTGAGGAAGTGGTGGACTAAGAGTAGGGTCAGAAAGAAGATGGGCCGGGGGGAGGGGCCCTGGTGGGGCTACAGTCCAGCATACTAGACAAACTCACTGTTCTCCAAGGTGCGCCTTACTCCTCTGGCTACAAAATGACATGCATGAGACCAGGGCTGTCTCCCCTTTCCCACCAATACACCACACTTTCTTCCAACGCTGTGATAATTCCTAGTCAAATCTTCCTTCCTGCACTGGACTAGGAAGTACTGGGGAAGAATCCGCATCTGATTTGTTTTTGCAGCCCCAAAGCGCCCAGCCCAGGCTCCAGCCTGTAATAAGAAAGTCTTGAAGGATATTTGTGAAACAGGTCACCTGGGGGCCCCAGCAGGCAGCCCCTTCTCTGCCATAGCTGTCTCTAAGCAGGTTTGTGTTTCCCCCATCCGGGGCTTTGAAGAGGGGCTTCCTAGTGGGGTAGGGGATGGGGCTGTCCACAGAGGTCCCTAACAGGACCAGAGCTCTGAGGCACTGTGCCCCTTCAGGAGAATCTTCCCTTTGCTCATCTAGCTTTGCTTTTTGCTTCCTTTACAAGTTGGTGCCAGACGCAGGGCTGAGAGCCAGATTAGCAATGAAAGCTGTCAAAAAATATCTCCCCTCCAGAAAAAGCAAAGGAAAACAACATCTTGGTGGGGTTTTCCAGGGTAAAAAAAAAAAAAGTGAAATAGTCTCTTTTGCCTTCTATGTATTGCCCAAAAATGGCAGTTTTGCAGAGAGAAAACATATTTTTTTCCTGAGCAAAGCCGTTTGTAGTATGAAAGACAAAGTGTGTGTACTGAGCACAAAGACACTAGTTGGCCCGAGGCACAACTACGTAAGCTATTTTCACAGGAGTTTGGACTGGGCAGGAAGGGATTGGGAGGAGGAAAAAGAAAATCTTTGTTTTGTGAATATAGAAAAAAAACACTGGCTTGGATTGGATTCAAACCTAAGGTCTGCTAGGAAGCAGGCCTGTCCCAGACATAAGCTGCATGGGAGCATGGAAGTCTGGGGGCAGCGCCCTACTCGTGCTCTTTGGAAGGTACAGGCGCAGTCTGACAGCCCAGATCTCCTCCAGGGCATGCCCAGGAGTCCCTCGTCCTGCCTCCTGCCCCTTGGGGCTCACCTCACCGTGCTCTGGAGAAGAATGAAGTGGGGGACGGCTGTGGAGGTGTCAGCACAAGCCCTGGCCCCCACGCAGCACTGAGGAGCAGTGGTGGCTTTGCTGGTGACAGAGATGGCGATGGTGACGGTGATCACGAAGATGGTGGTGGTAATAATGGGGATGGCAAGGACGGGGATGGTTATGATGATGAAGAAAATGATTGTGATGATACCGATGGTGACGGCAGTGGTGATGATAGTAATGACCAGTGACAGTCACGAAGACAGTGAAGACGACCAGGAAAGGATGATGGGAACGGTGACGGTGGTGGTGGTGATGAAGAAAAATGTGATGATGAACATGGCGGCAATGATGATGAACATGGCGGCAATGATGATGAACATGGCGGCAATGATGGTGATGGAGATGACCAGCAGTGATCACGAAGATGATGAAGATGATCATCGCGTGATGATGATGAGAATGACGACGGTGATGGTCCAACCCCTCATGTTACAAGTGCAGAGACGGACGGGCTGGCTGACCAGCCGGGGGCCAGCAGAGCCAGGACTTGCTTCAGTCCCAAGAGCAGTCCTTCGTCTTTCTAGTGACACCTGCGCTTTACCCAACAGCAACAGCCTAAGTGCCAACTGTCTGCAGAGTGCAGCCCAGGACCAAAACCAGATCAGACAAGTGGGATGGGAGGATGCACCCTGCCCGGGCGGGGATGAAAGGGTGCCTCGGAGGTGGGGTGCCAGTTGAGGGGGACCGAAGGGGGATGGGGGCTCAGTGGGAAAGGATGCATGGGTGAGGAAGCGGGAGGCATGGAAGACCTCAAAGATCCAGGCACACAGCCTGGGAGAGCCAGAGGTGAGGTGCAGCTCTGCAGGATGAGCACAGTATGGCTGAACAAAGTAGAAGGCGGGCCCTGATGCAGAAAGAGCAGTGAACAAGGGCACAAGCTGAGAGGTTCAGGCCACTTCTAGGGAACAGGAGGAAATTCGGTCTGGAGCACCAGGTGACATGGGCCCCACAAAGCCCGGGGCTGGGGCCAGTGAGTACCATCCCACACTAAGCTGAGGGGCAGTTTTCCCCTCTTAGCAGCAGAGCGGGGGACACGGATGTGTGTCTGAAGATGGTCAGCCCTGCCGCTGCTTTAGCTGGGTAGGAATGGGAGACAACCTGTCCCCAAGCGCAGGCCCTTAAAGGTACCAACATGGGACTGTCAGGCCCCAGTGGGACAGCTGCAAGTTTCCAAGGCCCATGCACCCCTGTCTCCCTCCTGCCTCACCACAGCCAGGCTCCAGGCTCTGGCCCAGTGCTGCACCCCCATCGCCATCCACCCTCAGCGAGCCTCGCCCCTTCCCTCACCACGATGGAAAAGCAGGGTGCCCTGAGAGCCAGCGCTGACGCCCAACCTGGCCATACGCCTTAAGAGAGGGGCTGGGGCCGCCGAAGTTGTTTTACATTTACATACATGTCAAGGTATTTGTCACAAGACCCCAGTTAGTTAGGTATTTTCTCAGTAAGGAAAAGCTAACGAATGCAGGCCAACGACGGATTCTCTATGAACCTCAATTTCCTCTTCTAAAAAATGCAAATGACGATACTTACCTTAAGGGGCACCCAAGGGTTCAAATGACAAATGATGGCGAACAGCCAGCTCAGTGCCCAGCATGGGTGCCAGCTGTCTGGTGGCTGTTCTGATGATGATGATGACGATGACAACGATGACGTAGCACCCCATTTCCAGCTCTCACCATCGGCATCACCGCCAGCATCAGCAGCATCATCAAGCCATCTTCCGCTCTGTACATCTCGGGCCCCTCATGAGCCATGCAGCGGCTGGAGACCAAAGTGCAAAGAGCAGCCCCAGGAGAGAGTGAGGATGAAGGCCACATCTGTACCCAAACAGGCTCATCTGATGCTCAAGGGGAGAAGGGCCCAGCGGGGAAAGTAAGGGCTCGGTAGCTCCACACACAGTGAGGAAGAGTTGCAAGGCAGCCTGGGAATGGCCCAGGGGCCAAGAGCACGTTCCAAAGCCATGCATTTTAGGTTCTACCTGAGGTCACCCATTCGGCCTGAAAATAGCAAAGATGGATTCACAGGTATAGATCGTAAGGGCCCCTTCCACAGCAGACAGCAAGGGCTGTTTACGAGACACTGTCAGACCCAGCATCCCTTGGGGGAGATGGATTGGCTGAGGTCGCAGGTGGGGGACTGAGGGCAGGGAGGTAAGTGGTTCCCCTGAAATGCCACAGCTCACGTCAGGAAAGAGACAAGCCTGATTCAACTTCTATGGCTCATGCGTGTGTGCACGCATGCGTGTGCACGTGTGTGTGTCTGGACAATATGAGAAATCTGAGCAGAGTTACCTGCACAAGGGAAAGTTTGCAGAAGTCCCTTCTTAGCCAGGCGTGTGGTGTATGCCTGTAACTCCAGCGCTCAAGGGGAGGCAGCTGGGCCGCTATGAGTTTGAGGCCAGCCTGAGTTACACAAGAAGTTCAAGGCCAGCCTGGAATAGATATTGCGACCCTGGTGGGTCAAGGAAGAACTGGGCCCTGCCTGGGGTTGGCTATGTTGAAAGTAAGGAGGACCCTACTGGTCTAGAAATCTCCAAGCCCTTGAACTGGAATCTTCCAACCTACAACATCAGCCCCAGCCCAAACCTCCTGAGATTCTCCATGGTCAGAGCCTAGGAATCAGCATTTCAGCAATGCCTCTAGGGAACTGCCTGCCAAGCCTAGCCAGGCTAAAATTCGAGAAACTCTGCTCTCAAGATCTGGGGGCTCTTTGGGTGGTTCACAGAAGTCTGAGGCAAATTTCATTAAGTTAATATAACCAAGTTTTTAATACACTGTTATTATAAAACAGCCATCCCTTTACACTCGAGGTTATGTGCATAATTTTGACACCGTGGAAGCCAGCTTGGACCACTGGCTGCTGTTCTCAAGTCCAGAGCTCCTAGAACATGGCTATGTCTGGACAGGGCCTTCCGGGAACACCGAGCAGGTGCTCCTTCCTCTCATGGGTGCCGGAGCAGCCCTGTGCATGGAGGGGACGCCGCGTGTAATGTGCGGGCCCGAGGTAGCCTCTGCGTGTCCTGGGATCCCACTCACACCTCCTCCTCTGCCAGTTTCCTGATCTGTTTGCCCCTGAGGGGAGGGCTCATGAATTCCAAGTTGATTCATTAGCAAACTCTTTGCCACCGACAACAACTATATATTTAAGTTAATCAGCACATTAGTACTGTGTTCCACCAGGCAAGAAGGACGGGGTAGGCTGCTGGGACCGACGGAGGAGTCAAACTATAAACTATTACCTGTAACTGTGTGTGTCATTCAATGGGCCCATTTTTCTCATTTGAGAATTTAGCAAGAAGCGAAAACCCAATTTTATAATGAATAGCGAATATTCTGAGTTTTACCATACAGAATCCTTTATACAAAATACATTACCTGTATCTGTGTTGTTTTGTGGGACTTTTGTAGGATTTAATTTGCAAAAAGATGCTTCTACCTTTTAAATGTTGGGAAATTGCTATTTCAGACCTCTTATTTTAGAGGTTCAGCATCCAAATCCCCCAGGTCCTGTCACTCACCCTGGGTCACAAGATTTTGTTGAGCATAATTAACCAGAGAGCAGGGAAACCTTTGCTCTGTGGAGGGACACTAATAAATTGGGGGAGAAGGGCAGAGTATACGTTGGGGACTTGGGAAAGTAACGTTAGTCATTTAAGTGGCTTTCACCCTCAGTTCAGCAACTTGGAGAAATCACCGGCTCTGTTCAGCTGGGCCAGTGGCAGCTTTGTGGGCTTTGAGCCACCTGGCTGTGTCCACGCATTTGTCCCCAGGAAGGCCCCGCAAGCTCCCAGCTCATGACACCACTCCCAGTGCCAGCGAGGGCAGCTCTTTGAGACCTGCCACCTGGAGCTCATGTCCCTGGCCACGCAGTCAGCTCAGGAGCACCCAGGCCCAGGGAGAGCCAGCAGGAGCCGGGAGGTCCTAGTCAGGGATGAGTGTGTCACATTATCACCGCCATGGAGGCCAAGGAAGGAAGTTCATGCCTCTCCCTCAGCTGCCTTATGACACCAAGCCAAGAGCAGACAGGAGCTAAAGGATTCTGCTCCTGAAGTGCCACTGTGGGTCTAACCTGGAGGTCTGACCTGCAGGTCTGAAGTACAGAGAAAGTGGGTATCGCAGCACGGGGGAGAGACTGAGGGATGGGGCAGCCACAGCGCTGACAAGACAGGGGGCCCGGGTAGAGGCTCCGCAGCCTTGGGGCCCTACAGCTGCATGGTCAGGTCCAGCCTCCCCTTGGTGTCATTTGCGTGTGCATGTGCACGTTCACACATGTGTGAAAGGTGAGCGTCCACCAGCTGGGAGGAGGATGAGGGACTTCTGCTGCCTCTGTCCCTTCAGAAATGACAGCAGTGGGCCCAGACAGACACATAGCTGCCGCCAACAGAGACTCAGGCAGAGAACACAGAGGAGGAAGACCATGGCCATTGGGGGTGGAAAGCCCAGGGGTGGCAGTCCCCCCCACGGCCTCACACCCCCGTGGGACCCACCCCCAAACAGCGCAGTGGTGGGGACATGGCTGCATCAGCGACTGTCCAGGCCCACCCTCTGTGTGAGCGCCCACCTGACAACGAGGCCCCGGCAGCCAAGCCCAGAGCGTCCAGAACACAGGGACAGCCCTTTGCCAAAGAGCAGAAGGACGTCAGCTGTTCGCAGAAAAGGCTTCCCACTCACTCTCTACAAGCACAGCTGCTCACTGCTGGGCACTGAATCATTCGTGCCCCCCGGCTGGGGCTCCCGCCTCTGAAACTCACTCACTGTCCCCAGGAGCCAGCGCTCCTCAGTCTAGGGGGGTGAGGAAGGATGCCAGGTGGTCCTTAGAAAGGACAGGCCCAGCAGGAGGGCTCCTGCCAGGAGATGACAGGCATGGCGCTCGTGTGCCCTGCCCATCCCCAGAAGTGGGGCTTCCTGCCAGGATGAGGTGACTCAGGGCTCAGAGGTTGCTACCACAACCCCACAGGGTCATCAGGCAGATCTGAGGGCAGAGGAGCCCAAGCTCAGGGCTGTCTGAGTCTGGTACGCCCTTTCTGACTAAGATGATGTCCTCCCTGTGGACAACTCCCTCCGGCCTCTCTTCCGACCCAGTCACCTTCCAGAGGCTCCGCCCCCAAATCACTGCCCCTCAGAGTTTGGACTTCAGCTCAGGGAGTCTGGGGATATACTCAGTCCATAGCACATGGGCTCCTGCAGAATCAAAGTCACCGTTCACAGTGACATCTCCTCTAGGGGTAGCTGAGGGAAAGTCTGATCTCAGAGTTTGGGCCTGAGGGGAAGTCCAGGTCAAGTAGGCATCCTGCATAAGCTGCTGGTCCAGGCACTGTGGAACATGCCCTCTTGTCCAGGGTCCAGAGGGACACTAGCACTTTCCACCCTCTCAGAGATTTGAGGTGGGCTTACTACCGCTCTGCAATACAGCTCATCACTGTTACTCATGAGGAGTTAGTAAAACTCGGAGGGTACTTATAACTGAATATTAAGGGACAGCGAGCAGACTCCTACAGGACTTGGGAACTCAGCAAGGGTTTGCAGCCACTGTGAGAGAAAAACCACAGGCTCAGTGGTGGTCGTGGCCCAGCATCCAAGCTGCCGCCCAAAGGCAGTGACAGCCTGCTGCTGTCCTGCCTGGCTGGCCAAAGACGCTGAGGTCCCTGGGGGCGGGGCCTCCCTGGAGCACACTGGGCTCCCCAGCAACTCAGTGTTCTGGGAGGATGAAAGACTTAGACCTATATACTATAAAACAGTAACTTAATAATCATACATAGTCCATGCTCCG
>NW_004955403.1:52503864-52544877 GCF_000276665.1 Chinchilla lanigera
AGGAGGAGGAGCAGGAGGTGCAGGAATTACCAGACAGGCACAGCAGGAACTCTCCCAGCCCTGGGGAGAGCACACCCCTTCCAGCTCCCCAGCGCCTCCTCTAACTGCCTGGAAGCCCTGATTTCTCCCTCCTCCACCCCTGGGGCTCTCTTCAAGTCCCTTCTTGGATTCTAGTCCTAGGGAACTCTCTTTGGTCACCTGAGTCCTAGGCTTTCTGCTTTCCAGCTGAATGGTTCCAGAAGGCAGGCAGGGGTCCTGCACTTCCTCCCACAGAACCAGCCCGCTTCCGGCCTCTCCTGGTGACAGGTGACGGGTAACGGCTGACAGGGAGGGTTTTGCTAGAGAACTCCTGTAGATAGCTTAGCCTTGGGGAGGACGGCACTGAGCAGATGCTCAAGAAGATCTGACCACCGTCACCCACAATCTGAACTCCCCCTGCTCCTCCCACTTTCCTGAATGTCTGTGGTCCCCTCTGTAGCTCAGAACACCATGAGACCGAGCAGGTACCACCAAGAGAAAGAGAAGAAAAAGGACATTTACTATGTCTCACCATTGGTCAGTTTAAAAGCAATAGCCATAGTGAGGTGGTTGTTATTTTAAAACAACAACAAAAAGAAAATAACAAGTGTTGGCAAGAATGTGGAGAAGTTGGAGCCCTTGGGAACTGCTGTGGACGACAGCATGTCAGCCCCTCAAAAATTACACACTGGATAACCACAGAACTCACACACCCATGAGAACTGGGGACAAGGACTCCCCGAGATACTGCAAACCCGGGACCTGGCAGCATTGCTCCCAACGTCCAAAGTTTGGAGCAACTGGACACTATCAGAGGATAAACAAACAGAATGTGGTTTACACATAAAGCAGAGCATTACTCAGTTGCCAAAAGGAAAGGACTTGGGGCTGGGGATTTAGCTCAGATGCACAGAGCCTACCTGGTAAGCACGAGGTTGTGAGTTTGATTCCCGGTACAGGAAGAAACAGTGGGCAAATGAAGAAAATCTGATATACACACATGTATTTACACACATATTATATATATATATACTCATATATATACACATATATATATAATACGTATGTATTTATATATATATATATATCAGAGAGATAGATATTTCATGGAATATTATTCATTCTTTAAAAAGAAGGAAATTGCCAGGCACATGTCTGTATCCCAGCACTCAGGAGGCTGAGGCAGAAGGATCAATGGGGGTTCAAGGCCAGTGGGGGCTACATAGTGAGTTCAAAACCAGTCTCACATATAGCATAAGAACTACAGTTATTAATAATGTATATATCATATACCTGAAACTTGCTGAGGTATTTTCAGTCTTCTCACCACAAGGCAAAAATACCAGCTGTGTAAGGTGACAGGTCTGTTGGTTAGCTTGATGATGGTGACTGATTTGCAATGTGCACATGGAACAAAACATCGTGCTGCCAGCCTTAAACATATGATCGTGGTGTTGTGGGTCCCAATTTTGCAGACGATCACAGTGGGCTTAGAGGGGTTCCTTGCAATGCCAAGAAGCTTCCCCAGTGGGGGGCTGTCATGCTCCACAGCCTTGCCCTCCTCCACAGGCAAAGAAGCAGCGCAACAGAGCAGCTAGGAGACTGGTGTGTGCTCCCTCCCTGGGGCCCAAGGTGGCCCAGTGTCCCACTGAGACCAGAACAGTTCTGGTAAGAGGTGAAAAATAAGAAAACACAAATGTTAATTCATCTGCTGGGCAGATTTTTCTATTGTCTTTTCCTGTGTGTCTTTAAGAGTGCCCCGAGAATCACCAGGAGCACAGTGAGAGCAGGACCAAAGAATGGCACCCGTGGCAGAGTGGCTGAGGGCAGGCTTTTCTGTGCCTCAGTTCACCACCTTGTCAGGAAACTACACTGCTATTGCTTTCACCCTGCTGCTGGTAGCTGCCCATGACCGTGAGCAGCATGCCCTGAGTGTCCAGTGTTCTGCTTGCAGGAATGTCAGCAGGAATCTGGGCGTGGTGGTGCACACCTGTCATCCTAGCACTCTGGGAGGCAAAGGCAGGAGAACTGCAAGTTTGAGGTCAGCCTGGGCAAACAGGCTTGGCCATTTATGGAGTCCCTGCCTCAAAATTAACAATGAAAAAGAAGAAAAGGGTTGAGGATGCACCTCAATGTGAAGGGCATGGCTTCAGTGCCCAGCACTGAAAATACAAATTAGCAGAGGAACATCGGTAGTGATTTCCCATCCCACAGCTAGAGCTGTGGTCTAACAGAATGTCTGAGGTCCTCGCCTGTTTTTGAGGGAACAAATAGGCCTGGCCCAGGCAGTTCCCAGGGATCGGGACAGACACAGAAAAGGATAAAAGCATAACATCAGGGCCCTACCCCAGGGGGCCTCTCCAGGCAGCCCTCACGGTCCTGACCCAGAGGGGCCAGGGAGACTCAGTCACAGTGCTGATGGGCTGTCTGGGAGGACAGGCAGCCGCAAGCAGGACCCAGCTGAGCCACTGAAGGATGAAACTCCAGCCTGCCCTGCACCCCACAGGACCCCCAGCGCCCCAGGGACACCATGCTTTCTTCTAAGCCCATGAAGCCTCCGCAAGGGAGGCGGCACCCAGAACAATTCCCCCCCTCCGCAAGGTGCTGTGTGTCATGTTGGACACACCTTTTCCTCTTCCAGACCTCACTCTCCTCCACCTTTTAAACAGGAAGGGACATAGACTGCAAGGTGCAAACCATTGGGGGATAGGGCTTATTCTATTGACGAAGTTGCCAACGTCCCTGGTATGTATCCTTTGGTGTCCAGCCCCACCCATGTCACCCTCTCCCAGAGTCACCCCTCTTTCCAGGCCTGGGGGAACCCCTCATCACAGGCAAAGATCACTCCCAGGTGCTCACGCTGACTGCAAAGAAGGCTCGCTCGGAGGGAGCTGCATCTCTTCCTCCTTCCCAGACACATGAGGACATAAATGACTCGTACAAGAGAAAGGGCGGCCCTCGGCTTCTCCCGCGCGGGTGCAGCCTGGGGATGTGGACGCCATTCTTCCAGCGGGTGCTGCCTCCTGCCCGCCTCCCCTCCCCTCTCTTGTCCTCCCCTTCCTCTGTCCTTCTTTCCAATCCCTTTCCTCCTCTTCTGTCCTCTTCCTTTCCTTCTTTTCCCTCCTAGCTTGGCTCCCCGAAACAGACAAGCTCAGATTGACCAGGCAGGGCTAGAATTTATCAATGGCTTGTTCTCTCTGGAAACAGTTTTCATTGATCAAATGTGTTTCTAGCCTTCTGTTCCCGAGAATTCCCACCGGGATCAAGATTCACTTGCTCTGCCCCGTGGACAAAAATACAAACATCCTCCAGTCTGCAAAACTCCATTTTCCCCTTTCTGTTCCCTCCAGCAAACACCTGCCATGCACACTCTAGAGGAGAAGAAAACCCTCATTCCCCCAAGTGGGGAGTTGGGGGCTGTTCTCTGTCTGTGCTCTAGAATTTGATGCCTTCAGGCACGGGGTGCACAGGGCTTCAGCTGCACACAAATGTGTGATCAGCAGACAGTGGGAAAATGGAAAGAACCACTGAGATGCTGCTCTCGTCAGCTATTGAGGGATGCTATTAGGAGGGGTGCAGGGACCATGATGCCAGGGTTGCACAGTGGGTAGAGAGACTGGGCTCAACTCTGAATACACCCAGGACAGGTAGAGTGAGGAAGTCCTGGCTGGGGGGACTCAACAGGACTCTCACTGAGGCACAGGAGGAGAGGCGAGGCAGCTGACCACATGTCAAGGGTGGGGGTCTCTGCTGAGCTCCTGAGCCAGTAGGCTTCTTGCTGGAACTCCAGTACGTGGCCCAAGGACAGAGCCCTAGGTTGCTGACAGCACCGGCCCACACACAGCTCAGCACGGGGGATCTGGCTTCCTGACCCCAAGTTCCACGTCCCAGGGACAGCTTTTCCTGTCCAGTATCAACTCCTCACGCTTGGCACTGACCAGCCTCCGTTTCCCCCAAATCGGCCCTGAAGGGCAGTCGCACAGCTGGGGGCCTCTTGGGTTCACTGAGGACATTGGGGAACACGGGGTGCTCTCTGGAAAGACCGGCATGGCCCTGTGGGACCTCCTCGGGAAGCAGCAGCTCCGTGGCCCAGGAGGAGGAAGCAAAGCCACGAGGCACAAGGGGTCTTCTTTCCCACCCATCCCTGCTTTGGGACCACAGATCCCATTTATGATCACACAGACCACTAGGAGGACCTGTCATCTTCCTATGTCACACACTGGGCCAGCTGCACAACACTGCAAAGGGCCCCAAGAGGCATAAGCACCAGGAACGTCACCCCTTCGTTGCCTCACCAGCTCCCCCTGCTGGATGCCCCATCAGAAGGCCCTTGTGAGATTCCAGCTCCGGCAGGATGTACTCTAACTGGGGTGATTCCCCATCACAGCAGATGGGGCCAGACCTCGGCAGCGTCCTGCGCTCTCTTCCAACTCGGGAAGGCACGAGACTGGAGCCTGATTACTATTCCCTGGGGATCGCTGCCTGCTTTTTATTTATGCGTTTACTGAGAAGCTCGTTATTTACATTGCTGTAATTTACATTTCTCACAAGTTCTTTCCTTCCCCGTCTCCTTTCCTTTCTCCACGTTGCTAAACTACTGAGCTCCCCAACTGCTCCCAAATGCCAGCCATTCACACTGGCATTCATTCGTTCAATAATAATTTACAATGTGCAAGGGACCAGGCGGGGCCCTGCCCACACAGGTCACCACGCTCAGCACCGGAGCCCCATGGCAAGGCCCATCACAGGGAGGGAGTCAGGCCAACACCACCTCCTTCTGAGAACTGCCAGGTAAATACACTCCAAGTTCACAGGGCACACTGGTGTCCACAGAGGGCACACATTCCTCCACACATCGTGACACTCTCAGCACTGGCTTAGGCTGTGTTGATGTCACTATGCTCACAAAGCACTCTGGGTCATGTGAGGGCAGCTCCTGATGACAGGAAGGACAGGTGGCTGGACCATGGTGGGGGTGACGCTTGGTGATTGCTCTTATTTTTGGCAACCTGTTGCCTTTTTCCTTGGCAAAGGGGGCCATTAAGTCCTTGGTCATGTCTGCTAGTCTCCTGAGGTCTGCTTTCTGCCCCTTCACCTTCCCACACTCTGGTAGGTGGCCAGCCATGGTGACAAAAGTCTATGGCCCTCATCACAGCCACGTTCCTGTCCAGCAGCAAGGTTCAAACCATGACTGTTGCTCAAAAGCCATTCTTGGTGGCCCCAGACCTCACCTGGTCACAAGAACAACTTCCTGCTAGTCTGCACTTCATGCCTCCTGGCTCCCCTCCAAGTTTAACAAGAAACACAGGTATCGCCCACCACGGCACAGAAACCCCATGCTCCCCACTTGCTGCTTTCTTGTCTTTATCACTTTTTTCACCAACTCACTTTTAAAACATTTATTTCTCGTATTTTCTGTCTCCCCTTGCTACAGTGTGAGTTCTGCCTGTGTGGTAGGAATTTTTGTCTGTTTTATTCACTGCAGAGAAATGAACAGAGCCCAGCACATAGTAGGAGCTTGAACAACTCGTGCTGAATGAATGAATGAACCAGGACATGACATCTGGCCAGCTCATGTCCTCATGTCTCCCTGAAGCCCAGGCCCAGGGCCATGTGGCTGGGCACACACCAGGCTCCACGGCCCTGCAATGAGACGCAGAGGCCAGGGCTCCGGCCAGCATGCATGCTCCAGGTTCCCCTAGGGAGGTGGTGTTGGCCTGACTCCCTCCCTGTGATGGGCCTTGCCATGGGGCTCCGGTGCTGAGCGTGGTGACCTGTGTGGGCAGGGCCCCGCCTGGTCCCTTGCACATTGTAAATTATTATTGAACGAATGAATGACTGAAGAACGAGCAGAGGCAGTAAGTGCACCTCGGGGCCACTAGCTCCTATGTTGCCCCGCTGCAGCATAGAGCTGAATCTTGTCACCAGAGCCTGCGGTGCCTCCCAGAGACCCGCCAGAGCAGGCAGCTGTGGGGCCATCACTGCGAGGCCAGCAGTGCCCACGCCAGGGTTTGTTTACAAACTGGTCTCTGTGTAAGGGAGAAACACACCTCCGCTACAGCGCCCCCAGTGGTCCCAGGTGGAGGAGGGGCATGGGGGGGCGCCCATACCTGGTCACCTGGCCGATGCTCCTTCCACCCCACCCAGGCTCCCAACTGTCCATCGAAGGCCTAACACCCGCAGTGACCTTGCCTGGACATGGACCACAGTGGCAGCGGCAGCCATGTAATAAGAGCACGAGGAGGACTGAGGCCACTCACACTGCGGCACATTGAAGCAAGCACAGTGGGGGCATCACTGCAAGGGTCTGAGCAGGCCTCAAGCATTTCACAGAATGCTTCTCTGGTCAATGTCTCCCCTAGTTTAAAGTCTGGAGCCCCACTAACTTCCAAGCTTTTGCCACCACACGACCCTGAGCCACTCCTTTCCCCTTTCTGACGTTGCCAGATACCAGTGATAAGACCTGGATTAAAATTCATCCAGGGAAAGAAATCCACTCAGAAAGGCCAAAAATGTTCTGACTAAGTGCATTCCTGATGTTGCCATATCTCCTGCCACACTTTCCTGCAGCCACCAGCCCAGGCTAAGGTCACAGCTTAGGGAGGGCGCACGTGGAGATAAAAGAGAAGGACTTCACGTTCCAGGCTCGGGATGATCAGCTTCCGGTTGCAGGTAAAGGGTGACACTGGAGAGGGCTCCGAGCAGCCACCACTGAGAGCAAGGCTCTGCAGACAGCCTGGGCCACGAGGGCCACAGCCCTGCTTCCCACCCCAGGAAGACTTCCTCAGACAATGCCTGGGCTCGTGCCAGCCTCCTCTGCCACCCTGCAGTGTCTCAATAGTGCCAGTGAGCATTGACCTGGGGTGCCCCGGATCACCCACAAAGGGACAGTTGCAGAAAACCTTGGTCTGGATTCTCCAAGGGGTCTTATTTCTACTTGCAGGTTGCTCTGTTTGTTGTTGTCATAGAAACAAAGGATGGGAGAAGTTGCAAAACGCTGCTGGCAAGGAGTCACACTTTTTGCCTGAGGGGCCAGGCCTGGGAGGGGAGGAAGAACACACAGTAGCTACTGCTGGTGGTGGCACTGCCCACCTGCTACCAGCAAGCGCTAAGCTCAAGGTTTTTCTGGTGGTTCTTTTGATAACTCTTTGTTGCACCATATACTGCCCTGGGCCCTGAGGATGAAGAAGGGAACAAGCAATGGAGATGAACAGACAATCAAAGATAATTCCAACAACACGGGTAAATAGCTCTTTTAATTCTGATACCAATGCTGATAAGAATTCTGGCTGGTAAATATTATTATTTTGCAGGCAATGATCCAGAAAGGAGAAACAACTTGTCCAAGATCTCCAAGGTGGGACTGGGAGCCAGGTCCAAGCCTGTGTGCTGACTGCAATGTCTGCCCAGGCAAGAGCTGGAAATGCCTGCCTCCTGGTCCAGACTGAAACAGTGGGTCTGCAGCGCCCTGTGAAAATCTGGCCCTGCAGCGCCGTGGCTAAGAGTAAGAGTCCACTTGTAGAGCCCTGGTTTAAAAATTCTAAAGTGGTAAAAAAGGGAACAGACACTTTGACTAGAAGCCACCACTTGACAGCACACTCTGAAAGGCAGTCCTGCCCTAGAGGACTCCAGATCCCAGCTCGGAAATGCTAACCCAGGAAGCGGGCGCGGGAGGGCTCTGTCCATGGTGCTGAGGAGCAAAGCGGAGGCACGAGGATTAACATTCCCTTCCCCTGTTTTGGAGGAAGGCCCAGGGCAGGGTGAGCCCAGTAAAACCTACTTGGCCCGGGGATGGGAAGGAGAAGGAAGGCTGGGCAGATGGAGAGAGAAGGCGGGGGACGTTGCCGGCCGGCACGGAGGCCCTTCAAGTGTATCCAAGTGTGGGGGTCAGGCAGGGACACACCGGGAGTAGCTGCTGATGCTCTTAGCTCCAGGAATCAGAATGGGGTGAAATCAGGACAGCAGCAGGCTAATACATCCAGGGTAAAGTGCTCTGAAAACACAGAATTTCATGGAACAGACAGGCCGGGAAAACCAGGATGCCGAGAGAAATCAGACGTGACAGCAGACAGCAAATAAGATCCAACGGCAAGTACAACAGGCAGGAGGACAAGCTGGGTGCCTGGGGCTGTCCTGCCCGGGCCGCCACGGCCTAGGCCCTGGGCAGAGGGCCACAGAGGGCGACATGCCCAACGTACCCAAGAAGACTGGAGTTGAGGCCAATGGTGGGGAGGAATTTCAGGCATCTTAGAACGGTTGGGGCAGCTGAGACCTGTGATCTGTCAACCGAATGTGTGTAAATGGAATCAGATCTCCTCTTACACTGGTGCCTGGGTTACCCCATTCTCCCCTCACCCTCCCAGAAAGACCTTATAAATCAGTGCCCAGACTCAATGCCTCCAGCTCCATGAGGCCAAGAGGCCACATTTCACCCACACTACCTCTCCTCCCCGTCCCAGTACAGCACAGAACCTGTACAAAATGGGAATAGAGTGAATGGTGAAAAGCACTTCAGTGGAGAGTTTCTACCTACCACAATTTTTCTGGATCTTTTAAAACAGCGAAGAATTCCACATCATGAACATAATTGCCCTCTAATGTAGTATATTTTAGAAGTTCAAGTTTCCTTTGTCTTATGGAATACATTTTTAAAAATATATACTATGTACCTTTCAGTACTGTTCCTACTTCTGCCTGGGAACACAGTGGACCACCTTTCCCAGGCTCTTTAGTGGTCAGGGTGCCCATGCAACTGAGTTCTAGCCTGGGGGAGTTGGCGGGGGTGAGCATCCAGCCACTTCCAATTTTGGGCTGGGCCTTAAAATGCTCCCACAGGTAATTTTCTACTCTCCTATGCACTATCTAGAAGTGAATTTCAGAGCTCAGAAAGTAAAGGGTGGAGTACCAGGGTTCTTGAACCTGCACATGAAAAGCCACCTGCCAATCATACCTATTGCACTCCAGTGTAGACAAGAAATAAATTTAAATCTTGCTCAGCCACAGAGGTGGTGGCATTCACCAGTGACAACCTCCACATGAGGTGAACACAGGCATAAACTATGTGCATGGTGTGGCAGGCCAGGCTGGGGAGAGGCAGGTACAGGTAAGGGTCACCTTTGCATACATCGGGATGCACCTGGTGCTCCTAACATCTACCAAGGCAAGGAGTCCAAGAGTTCCTGGACCCACTGGCTGGCTCTGGAAACATTTGGGAACCCTCCCTTCACATCTCTCATTCCCAGCCCCACCTGTAATTTGCACCTGGCTACACACACTGAAATCACTGTTGATCAGCTCCCCTCTCTGTGGCTATCCTGCCAGATATTCGGATTTAACTGATGCCCCCTGGTCTTTTCCAATTAGTGACTGAGTGAATGTATCTCCTTCTCTTCAAACTCTGTCCCCGAGCTACTAATTTCCCTTGATCTGAACTTGCTGCTGGGTGTGACAAAAACTAACTGAGTGCCTTACTGCACCCCTCTATTTCCTGAGACCTTCTCTAGTTCTCTTTTATAGCACTGCCCATCAATCCTTCCATTTAAACTGCATTCTGGGCTCTCTCTTTCACGCATCACTTCCCTACATGGCTTTTTCAAGTTCTCCAGCGCACTCCCCGCTCCGCCCTGCTTCCTTTTTCTTTTCCAATAAATGGTTTCCTTCTTCTTGCCTGCATTTCCCCGCTTCCCAGAGCTCCAACGACAGCCCTGCTGAGTCTCTGAGGTGTACTCCCTCTACATAAATCTTTCAGCTAGGAGAGAGCTCAAGCCTTCCTCTCCTTTCCTGCCCATCTCTGCCTTCGTTAAGTTGAGTCACGCAGACTGCAAACTAAGCAAGTGGTCGGCTGGTATCCTTACTCCTGGGGGCAGGCACTTCCTTCAGGTACAGCCTGCGATCCCCAGATCACATATGTCCTGCTGTCTTGCTTGCTAAGGGAGACAAACCCCACCCCAGAATATCTTTCAGGAGAGGAAGCCCAGTGATTCACAAGGAGAAGAGAAAATGTTCATAGAATTGTCACTGACTTGTTCTGGTCTTTCACCTCTTTAAACACTCCATTTTCTGCCATCTTAACCAATATAGGTTAACTTCTATTTGCATACTCTATTCTTTCATTCTTTTTCTCTATCCAGGTATTTATAATTCTTCCACTTCTAAGAAGAATTGTGATAGCTCACAATAGAAGGCTCATAAATGATAAAGTAAGTTATAACATGAAAGAATATGAACCAATTAAGGAACTGACAAGATTCATGGATCCATGCATCATAGGCTAAGGATACTTATTGCCACTGAGCATAAAATTGAGCACCTAACTTCAATGCAGTTAGAGTCAAAGACAAAGCAAAGGGAAAAGAGAGCAACAAAGATCTCAATGGTTAATACTAGAAGGCAATAACGTACATGACCATATTCTTGCTACCCCTGTAATAAATTCTTTGAAAATACTTCTTTACATCCTGCCTCTTTGCTAAAAGGATATGACACAGCACAAAGTAAAGAAATCATTACCATATAAATAAAGACAAGAGACACACTAAGTGGGGAATTATGTGTGGGAGGAGGCATAATTGCAACTTTATTTTAAAAGGCTAGACTCAAGGGAATGAACACCATGGAGCAGAACTTAGCTCTCAGCTGCCCAGTGTCCACAGCAAAGAGGGAAGCACAAGAAAGTGAGGGTGCTGGATTCATCCCAATACAGTCACTCTTGATGAAGATGACTCTTCCTACCCATAAAGGAGGTGAGGAAGTTGTCCCCTGGGTCTTGTAAATTTCAATAGAAAGAACTTCCCAAGGGCTTAATCATGTAACCCTCCAGATTTGCAGCCATTTTCACTGTCTGGTGGTTTGTCATATTACCAGGTCTTACCCTCTGCCATGGACACTCCTCTATACTGTAAGGCATTTAGGTATTTGTGTGCCATGACCACCACATACAGTCTGTGGGCCCTACCAACCACATTCAACTTTTATTTCCTTTCACTCCATTCACATTTTTACTTAAATCTTGTGTTATCCTCAGAAAATTCAGTTTTGGTAAATTAGTAGCTTTTGAGAGCATTTTCATCCCTTTCTGGCTTGTGAATGACTTCCTGTTATGGTTTAGATCTAAAATGTCTCCCTAAAGTCTCATGTGTTTGGAAGTGGGGCCTAGTTGGTAGAACACACTGTTTCTGCAGTGGGAGCTAGCTGGCCATGGACTGACTCCCCAGAAACCATGAACCAACTTAAAGTTCTCCTTCAGTAAATTGTGGGTGTTCGGTATTTGGTCCCAGCCATAAAAAAGCTGACTAATACACTTCCTCTTTCTTCACATTCCACCAGAATTCCATCTCTCCCTCCAAGCCTAAGTCTCACCCCTCCACAGAGACTTTCTTGGCTGTATGACCTTGAACCTGGACTATGCTCCACAGATACCAGAGCACTCCTATTGCTCCTACCATATTACTACACAGCATCTGCCCAAATACAGAGTAAGCCCCTGCATACCTACATCACAACAAAGCACACAGTAGGTGTCTAATAAACATGGCAACAGGGCTGAGCAATGAATGTGGGTCAGGAATAAACAGGTCCTGGGTTCTTAGAGCAAACCTTCTTCCTGCTATAAAGTGGCAAAGGGGTAAGGTAGTGAGGGGACCTTGCCTCCTCCAAGGCTCCTGCCATCTTGAACCCCCATGTTTAATGCCAGCTATCTGTGGTGTCCCATGACCACTGTGTAGATTCCCTTGCTCACATCCTGACTTCAGCTTTCTGTGCTGTGTTTCCCCACCAGGGACTCCACAGAGGGTTCTTCAGCTGGCGGCATCCATTCTGGTCTCTGAAGCAGTCCCCTCCACTGCTTGCTGCCTGCTCAGGGCAACCACAGCCCAACATCTTGGGTCACCTTTTGTCCCCATCGTTCTTGTCAAACTGGCCTTACTGTCTGCATGTTCTGCACACATTGTTTGTATTCTCCACTTTCCGTGGCTCCCTTCCTCTGCTTCTCACTCCTGTTCATCTTCAGGAACATGCTGACATTTCGGAGCCGGTGCAAATAATCAGCTTGTTTCGTTGGTGTGTTAACTTGCTGTGGATCTGACCGCACACTGACAGAAGCACTCCATTCTAGTTGCAGGTTGACCCACTCCCAGGCTCTGCAACTTGGGGAACATGGCTTTGTATTTCTGGGCCTTGGTTTCCCCACACATACAATGGTTTTCAAATAAGACCATGCTCAAGGTGTGCTCATTAGCCCTTCCTCACTCCTTTCTTGTGCTACTGCTCAGGCCCAGTGCTGTCCCCTATAACCCACTCTACCAGCCACAGACCCCAGTCCTAGGGGGACCTTTCCTTCTAAAGAGTACACAGCATCACTTTCTCATACCATGCACTCCAGTCCTCAAAATTGAAAAAAGAAGTAATATAATCACTGTGGGCATTTTCCAAGAGAGGAAACAGGCCAGAGAGGTTCCACTGGGACATGCAACCGTGTCTTTAAAACCCAGACCTCGTGCTCTCCACCCCCACCCAATGGGGACACTGGAAAGACACACACGAGTGACAGGTGTCAGCCCGTGGAGGGCCCCAGACCACACACACATGTCCTTCTACCCTGAGGGACATGGGAATTGTTACTACCCCTTTTTGTATGGCACTGGTGGAAACTTGGACATAGGTGGTGGCATTAAGGGTGGGGGGTGTCCCAGGGCAAGCCGAGGACAGTGGCAGGACTGCATGGCACGGCCTCACCTAGCAGAATAGAAGGCCCATGTGAGCTGCAACCTAGGTGCAGACAGCTGCAGAGACATCACAGAAGCTGGCGGGAGGGGATGAGCGTCTGCCTGCGTGGGATGTATGACACAGGAACATGAGTCATCCTGGCTGCAAAGGAGGTGACTCCAACTCTCCCAGCAGGGGCACAGCAAGAGCCTGGGGCAGTGGCTGGAGGTTCTAGAACAAATCAGCATGATGGCTTGAACTTGCACCCTTTGGCAGTTTTCCTGGAATCCCAGACACAAGGACCAGGCATCATGGGCAGAGTGCCCCACCTGGGTGATTCTGAGCCAGTCACTTCCCCTCTGAGCATGAAGGCCCCCTTCTAACATCCCAAGCATTCCACTGCATGGTCCCTGAGGGCCCTTTGAATTCTAGCTTCCCATGATTCTTATTGTATAAAGTTTGTTGAGTTATTAACTATGTCTGATTAGTGAAACTCTTTATCCTAGTTGGACAAAGCCCTCCTTTGGGCTCCTTCACCTCCCAGACATGCTTACCGGGGTGGGGATGCTGGCAATTTGCCAACAGTTTTCTCTTCTTTCTGAGCTTCCCCATAGCCGCAAGTGGCCTCATGGATCCAGAAAAGAAGTGAATGGATGAGGAGTTGGCTTTGTCTACACCAGCACCATGACAAGGCATGGAAGCAGAGAACCTGCCTCCCAGCTTAGATACTGGGGGAAAAAAACCTAGAAAAACCACCAAAATCCAGATAAGACCTAGAGTTCAGTTCACTGCAATGTTGGTCCTTAGTGTTAGAATATGTGCTGTATCATGTGAGCTGTTAGCATGAGAGGACACTGGGTGGGGGAAATCTGTTAACTGTGTTATCTCTGCAACTTTTTGGTCAATCTGACTTTGTTCTAGGAGAACAGCTGAGGCCCTGTGTGGACAGGCCTCTCCTCTCTCTCTTGACCCACCTTCCAGCTGGACACAGAGATGACAATGACACAGAGAGGTACCAAGCTTGGGAGGAGAGCTACTCACCGAGTAGGCTAAGCCACTGAGCCTAGGGCCTATTTGTCATGGCAGCTGCCCCTCCACTGGCTGATACATACTCACACTCACGTATCTGGCAGTGCTCTGGGAGGGTTGTGTGTTTGTAGCTCATCTGCCTTCCTGCTGGACTGACAGTCCCTTGAGGTCCAGAGTCGAGTTCTCCTTCTGTGTATCCAGGACCATTTGTCAAATTGGATAATTGTCGCCCACAAACAGCCTTTCCAGTCCATCTGCGCTCTGTGGCACTCAGCGGTTGGCAGGGTGAGCTCTGTCCTTGGTTTTTCACGGGGGCCCCTCCAGCTGGGGGCACTGGAGATGGGCGGTGTGGCTTTGGTGGTCCTGCTCACTGGGTGAAGGGCATCCCTGCCTTGAATGGGGCAGGCTGACATCTCTGAGTAAACAACGCTCCTCTGTAAGGCCTGTCCTGCCCAAACGCCTGATGGTGACACTATCGGCACCCACCCTTCTTGTGCCATTTCCTGTTGTTCTTGCCCTCCTCACCCTGCAGTCAGCTATCTCTGTCCTTTTCCTGCCTGCACAACACCTCCTTCCGCCCCCACTCCAGCAGCCTTAGCAGGGACCCACTGCTTCCCACAGCCCTGCATGGTGACTGGGGCAGGGTCCCCGAGCCCACATGTTTGTGCAGGTGTGGGACAGGCGGGACAGTGTGGCTTCTCATTTGCATGCAGACTCCCCTTGTCTCTTCTCCAGAGAAAAACTTGACAGAACAGCAACCTGCTCCAGTCGAGCAGGTGGCCAGGAATCTACAGGAACACAGGCTCTGCCCAGGGCTGCTGGATTCTTCGACAATGACACTCACTGGGGTTCTCATCAGCAAAGAGCCCAACCCTAGCTCATGCAGGGCCTCTCATCACCTCCCTTGACACACGCACATGCATGCACCACGTTAGCGAGGAGCACAATTATTTGCATCAGATCCTTAGGTTCCCACCACACTGGTAAATAATTGATTTCTTCCTTCGGAAGAGGCATCTGCCAGGCAGTCAGTGCTGTCTCCCTCAGTCCTCATCTGCCCTCCTGCCTGCGTCCTCCCATCTGTGCCCTCCGCATGCTGCTCCTTTGCAGTGGTGCAGTTCTCCCACTGCCTCATTTCAGCCCTAACTAGGCGCCCTTAATCATGGCTAAGCAGGGATGGCATGGGATCACTACCCATTCCACCCACAAGGCAGAAACCAATGCAATGACCTTGGCCGCCAAGAGTGGCACCTCAGTTAAATAGAGAAATGGTCCTAGGGTTCCTCTTTGCTGGGATAAAGAGTGGGGCCCCACTGTCTTTGGTGGGACAAGGCCCTTCTCCTACACTCCACTCGGAGGCATGTTGCTTTGCCCCCCAGTCCCAGAAGCCCTGGCTTCTTCATGGTCTTGGTGCATCTCCCCGGCAGCATCACTCCTGCAAGGCCCTTCTGGAGCCCGCCTGGAGGTGTTAGGCAGAACTCAGGGCCTTGCAGCCTGCAGGCAGGGGCTGCCCACGGGTGCTCTCCTTCCCTGCCTACTCTCACGACCCTCATGATACCAGACCCAGTCCCTGTGCATATCTCCCGACCTTAATGAGGAGCACCAAGAAGGGCGCCTCCCAAGGCATCAGCCCACTGACCCATCCACGAGCACCGATAAGCAAGTGAGTAGAGAGTGTTGAGGGCTGAGTCAAGGTCTTTTTGTTTGGTTTACTGCAGAGTCACCTGACACCTTTCATAGACAAGCTGCACTGTGAATTTCCAAGAGGGATGCACCACAATGTGCACCCCACAAGCAGGTAGCTAGTAGGCTAGGCTTTGTGTAGTTAGGGTTCCTGGGATGAGTCAACCTTGGAAACTTTTGGAAGGATCTTCATATTTACCCAGGATAAGTAAACACAGGCCAAGCTGGTACAGAACTTCTGCCTTCTTTCTTTTCTTTTTTCTCTTCCTTCCCTTCCCTTCCCTTCCCTTCCCTTCCCTTCCCTTCTCTTCTCTTCTCGAGACAGGGTCTCACTAAGTCTCTAAGTTACCCAAGCTGGGCTTGAACTCATGATCTTCCAGCCTCAGCCTTCCAGAGTGCTGGGATCGCAGGCCTGCACCACCACACCCGGCTAAAAAATGATTTTCTGAAGTCACTTATTCATGAGTTATGCAGACTCTGCTTCTCCCTGTATTCGCACAGCTGCGGATTCCAGGTGCTGCATGCAGGAGCCCCAAAACACAAACGCAAAGAAAGAAGGGAGAGGAAAGGAAGATCCACAGAAGAGCATGGGGGTCCGAGTGTTCTCAGCGGGCCCCAGTCTCCATTCCTGTCACCTACTCCCTTATCTGCTGCGTCATAGTTTGCATTTCTGTAGAATGTGGATGTTATGGATCCAGGCCTCCTCGTAAATCCCTACCAAGAGATTTGGTTAAAAGATGGAGACTGGTTTATACCAGTACACTTTATTGAAAAAGGCTTCCTTTAAGACTCTATAACAATGCTTTTGCTAGATTTCACATGTGGAGACAGAATCCAAAAATCCGATTCAAGATCTGTTTCTGGGTGGAGAGAGAGACTCAGAAAAGGACAAGTTGGACGATGGGGTGGCGGCAGTACTTAAGAAGCAAAACAAACCAGAATCAAGCAGGTAGTGAGGGAGCAGCTCATCTCTAGTCCCATCCTCAAATATGACAGCACCTCAGTCCTGGATGGACTGAGGTAAACACATGCACAAAGTCAAACAATGGGATAAAAATGTGCATACAGCAGCTCCTCACAGTGACAGGGCACTTACAATCCACAACTGCTTTCATGCACTTGACTCCACTTGAACCTCATGACATCCTTAGGTAGTGGGTGGAACAGGAAGAGCTCCCCATTGTATGGATGGTGAAGCAGAAATAGTGACATCCCAAGATCTCCCACCTTAGTACAAACCAAGGACAGAGAAGAGAGCCCTCCACATCTCTGCCCCTCTCTCCTCCCACGGAACCCATTAGGCTGAAATCTAGAGGATGAGAACACGCAGGAGATGAGTAAGTAAATTGGCCAGTCAATCACTGGAGTACCGCCTCAGCAAGCTCCCTAGCCAGCAACAGCGGGGCACCGCTGGAATTCGGGGACACGGGTGGTGGCTTCCCTCCTCTTCTTGCCACGTGCATCTCACTCGCTGGAATGGGATCAGACCCACATGTCTCCGCCTCAAAGCTGGGTCCTGGTGCACATGCCCAAGGTAGATCCAAGCTTTCTAAGGGGATATCCAGCCCTCAACAGGTGTGTGTTCGGTGCTTGGAGGTGGGGGTCCCTGAGGAGCTGGAAATGGGGTAAAGGATGGGCATTGCTCTAGGCTGTGTCTCTCCAGAATTCCTCACTCCCAGGACTTCAGAGTGTGTTTGGAGACAGAGCTGTAAAGAGGTGATTTAGGTGAAATGAGGTGACCTGGGCCCTAATCCAAGCCTACTGGTTTTCTTACCAAGAGAGATTAGGACGGAGACACACAGAGAGAGGCCGTGTGAGGACACAGCGAGAAGGCGGCCATCCCTGAGCCAGAGAGAGGCCCCAGGAGAAACAGCCCTGCCCACACCTTGATCTTGTACTCACAGCCTCCAAAGCTGTGCAGAAATAAGTGTCTGCTGGTGAAGTTACCTGGCCTGCAGTGCTTTTTATATAAACTAGGAGAAGGCCCAAGGTCAGGCAGGGACTTGGGAAGGAGCTGCAAGGTGGCTTGGCAGCCTCTCCCCATGTCCACATCCTTGCTGCTAACACCACAGGCCACCCCTGCCCCCTTCCCTGGCACCGTGTGCCCAGAGCTGTGCATTATGCCGAGAAAACAAGACCAGGTAAAGCATCTGTTCCCTCCTCCGAACAGCTTAAAGTCTAGCAGAAGGAGAAGAGAGAAACACATTCTCAAAGTGAGCAGAAAAAACATGCAATTGTTTAAAACACAATGTGTTGTAGAAGCCAGGGGCAGCGAGCTCTGTCTGCTGCATCTCCAGCCAGCTCTCGGTACCTGTCTGACATGGGTAAAGAGAAGTCACCTTCACAGCCAATACCACTTTCCCACACAATCCCCTCCTCGGTTCTAGTGATGCCCCGGAGAGGCGGTGGACTCTCCTCAATAGCCACCATTCAGAAGGGGTGGAGGGTCAGACAGAGTCTGGGTCTGGTGGTTCAGACAGAGCCTTAGGGCTTGCCCAAGGCCATGCACCTTGCCCAGCTGGGGCCGAGTCCCCACATCTGGTGCTGGTGCAGAGAGGAGGAAAACCCTGTGCCCAGCCCCGCATGCCCCTGCACACTGGGCAGAGGAAGAGAGAGCCATACATACCAGGCAACACCAGTGCACCAGGGTGGGGGGACACAGGTGGTCAGAGGCCTGGATGGCTGAAGGGATGTCCACATTGTGCAAGGGTCGCCAGTCAAAGTTGCTCTAACCTGCTAAAGGACCCCAGGCTTCACACATTCTGCAATTAGGGTCCGTCTATATTTTCCTAGGAAGGGCAGTTGTCCACTAACTGGTGTGATTGATGTCTAGACCCTTCTCAGAATCCTGCTGCTATGGAATTCATGCGCACAGTGACTTTGAAGATGGACTTAAAACACGGTAACTGAGGGCCACTCATGGGCTTGGCATTGTGATGGTTCAGAATCGCATCCAGTCCTTCCCTCACACTCAAACATGGCAGGCAATGGATAAGCACTGTCGTGAAAGGCACAGTAGGATCGCTCCAGGGCAACAGCAGGTGTGGGGTGAAGCCCCAAACTCCGACACTGAAAGTAACATTCCCTGTCCATCTAAAACAACCCAGACTGGGGCTTCCACTGTAACATACGCACTGATCAATACCAGAGATGAATTACACTGATGCACATCACTCCCAAAGCCAGTTTTTCTCTCCAGGCCAAACATTTCCATCAATAATAGAGAATTAAAAGATGCCACTCGATCCTGATACCTGCACTGCACATAGTTCAATCACAGGTTGTAAAAATAGATTAAGAAGTAGAAAGCTTTGCCAAATGTGATTCCAGGGCCCTTGGCAGGCAGAGGGACTGTGAGGAACATGAAGCTCCAGAATGAGCAACTGTGGCCTGTCCAGTCCAGAGGTCACCACTGGACAACTCCCAGGCAAGAGGCCTGAGGCTCCCCTGCCAGCTCATTGGGCTGGGAGCCCAGGAAGAAGGTTCCAGAATGCTACCGGGAAACAAGGCAGACACACTGAGAACATCCAGGGTCTGTGTGGCTGGTTTAGAAGAAGGACCAGGAACGAAGGTCGAAACAAAGATTTGGTTGGCATCACAGAAGACTGGGACTCACAGACTTTCCATTGCTGAAGGCCTGAGCAACAAGTTAAGACTTTTCAAAGGAGCAGCTTTACGTTATTCTTGGGAAGATGTGTCACCTCTGAGGGTCACAGCCACAGCAGTGGGGCCACCCTATCAGAAAGTAGGGTGCCAGGGCACACAGAACTACTCCCTCTGCCCTGGCACCCTTCCTCCTGCTGCAGGGCTCCCCCATCTGGAAGGCTCCCCAACAGCCCGGTGTCTACTGTCAGGCCAATTTTTGAAGGGTGGAGTTCAACGATGATGTAGCAGCAAGACCCAACTCCAGTCCTTCCCAGCCCTACCCAGAGCTCGTGGAAGCTTTGGCCTCATGATCCATTCATTTATTCACTTAGGCAATCCATCACTTCCTGGGCTCTGGCAGGTACCAGGCACTGGTGCACATGCGGGAGATGGGGATGGCAATGGAAGTGATCACTGAGTCACAGGTCCCAGCTTGCAGAGCAGGTCTAGCTGGGGAGAACTTCATCCCATCAACCAACCTCCTCTGAGTGCATGACACATATGTACTAGAGCTGTACCAGGCACTGGTGACACCTCCCCGCCAGTAGAGAAATGGCAGAGTGGATGTGCTGCAAGAGGGTGCGGCTCTGGAGAGCTTTAGGATCTGGCCCCCACTGACAGATGGCAAAGCAGACTTAGCACATCGTTCCCTGCAAGGAGTCAGGAACTGTTGCCACATGAAGCTCTAAGTGCTGGACCACTGGAGGTAGCTGTTTTGGGCAACAGGATGAGGGAGAAGGAGCAGAGCTCTGGGAACACAGCTCCAGGGAGACGAAAACCACCACGGGGCTGAATGGTACAGAAGATCCCAACAGCCACAGGACTTGGTGGTGGCACTGTACCTGGAAGTGGAGGTGCTGGCGGGCTGGGGATGGGGAGAGGAGGTGCCACAGCCCTGCAGAGGCTCCCAGAGGTGGCCATCTTGTCTAGGGTATGGGGTGCAGGAACCCTGCCAAGGCAAGAACTCAGAGGAGAAAATGATGGGTCTATGAGCCATGGCTGCCCAGGCTAGACATGGAGTCAAGTTCATCTTGCTTGACCCTATTAAGGAAGTAAACAGAGACTGGGAGTGATGGTGAATTTTATGTGCACCTGCCTGGGATAAGCGATGCCTAGGAACCTGGTAACACTTTATTCCTTGAGGGGACATTTCTGGAGATTAGCATTTGAACCAGTAGAAGACCTACCCCTCCCCCAAAGCACATGGCTGCCACCCAGTGCATTGAGGGCCTTAACAGAAAAATAAAAAGGGTGGAGGAAGGTTGAATTCATTCTCTCAGCTGGAACCTTCATCTTCTGACCGTGACATAGGTAGTGCTCCTGATTCTTGGGCCCTCAGACTTGGGCTGACTTAAACTACACTGGCTTTCCTGGGTGTCCAGTTTGCAGACAGCAGATCATGGGTCTTTTGGCCTCTATAATCATGTAAGTCAGTTTCTACAATAATTATCCTCATGAGTGTGTGTGTGTGTGCATATGTGTGTTTGCACACATATACTATTTTTTTGAGAACCCTGGCCAACACAGCTGGCATAGACAAGGAACCTGGGCATGAATGTGCCCACTCCTTTACTAGTGTTTTAGTCCATTTCCTCTTCTGAATAAAGTTCTTTCTAGAGTTAGGGGTTAGAAAAAATGTTCCCAGCAACTTCCAGTGGGTGCTTAACTTCTCTGGGGAAAGTGGAGTTTTCCTACCAGTCAAGGCTGGTGATAGGAAGGATTGCAATGACTGCCATCTTGGACACTTTAAAAGAGCTTTCACCACACTCACAGCCTGATCCTTGCATCAGTCCTGGTAGGCAGATGGAATATTATTGCTCCCAGAGTCTCAGGTTTAAAGTGACTTGATCCTGAGCAGATCATCACATGCTGATATTCATGGCAGCCTTGTTCACAGTGGCCAAAACATGGAAACAATCCAAGTGTCCAAGAAGAGACAGATGAATGGGTTTTATGGTTTGGACCTAGATGTCCCTCAAGAGCCTCATGCACTCATAGGTGGGGCTTTTGAAAGGTGATTGAGTCATGGGGGTGCTGAATTTTACATATTTTAAGATGGTAAATTCTCTTGCATGTATTTTTACTGCAAACTTCAAAGAGTTTAAAAGACTTTTAAGTGACCTAACCCGGGTCTTCTATCAGGTTGCTGACTCAATCTCTACACTATCAGCTGAGGTTTAATGATGCCACGGGACAGAAGCTAAAGCGACAGGGTGTCGGCTGTCTGACCTGAGCCTCTGTCACCTCTCTGGGTTTTGACTTTCCAGCCTGTAAGTGGACACCATTACACATCACCGATAGGACAGTGTCCCCACCCACAGCAGGTGCCCTGGGAAAGCCACAAGGAATGGGTCCAGTGACATCAAGCCAGAACCAGGGCCTAGGTGCCAAATGGCACCTCTGTGCCCACAGGTGAATGGACAGAACCGTCCCATGCCCAGAGTGACCTTGAGTCACACACCACTGGGATGAGAAAGTGCAATCCTTTACAAGTGATAAGCACCTAGCCCCTAAAGTGGAAAGCTGTCCCCAGCTGCTGAGGATCCCACGCAGCGCTGGGCTCCGTGCCCTTGGGCTCCAGCTGGCCTCAGCACAGCCTCCTCTCCCTCGGTGGCCTTGGCCGGATCACTTCATTTCTTCAAGCACCACTCTGCAAGCATGGAGACTTTCGGCCCTGCCTGGGGTAGCCATGAGGGTCACATGGTACCTGGGCTGGACAGACATGTACACTGGAGGGCTCAGTAAGTTCTCCACCTTTGGTGGGGCCCTGAGTGCTTTGGGGAAAGACAGGGTGCGTGGTTCCTCTCCACCGGTACCATGCTTCCGGAGGGCAGTGTAGGGGAAGCTGGTAGCTCCAGGTCGATGGGCCCCACATCCTACTTGTGCCAGGCAGGGGCCCTGGGCACCAATCAGGAACCTCCAAGAGGAGACCTCCTAGGTGCAGCTCTAGGAAAGCTGAGGAAGGAGAGTCTAGCTGAGGAAGAAGAAACCCCCACTTCTGGGGAAGGAGCCTCATTCACTTCTCAGCTCCAGGATGTATCTGGGCGCAGACTCTGGTCCCCATGGCAACCACTTCAATCTGTGTCAGCCCCGGTCTGCAGCTGCTGCAGCTGCAAGAAGCGGGAACCCCTTGAAATCTCCTCAGAACTGGGACCCCAGGGGATACCGAGGAGAGAGCTCAGTGCGGGAGAAGCCTCCCGAGCCTCCCTCTACGCAGCCCTGAGTAAGCCAGCGGGCAGTGAGGGCTAGTGGGCAGGAAGGAGGCAGCAGGACCCCAACCGGCCCTGGCAGCACTGCTGCCGAGCTCTCTGGGGCCCTGCTCTGCACCCACCCTTGGTAGCTTCATTTATCGAGTCTCTCTTGAGTCTGCTGGGAAGACAGACCTATTTTTAATTTGGAAAGCTACAGTAGGGAAAGGGATTCCAGAGGGAAAGTAGAATGGACACTTACTGAATTCCTTCCTATGCACCCTGAGACCTTACCAATCCAATCCTCGTTCATTAGCATCACAAGACTAGGGGTGGTCCCCGCAGTTGCACAGTTAAGAGGAGGCTCAGAGAGCACCACGTATTGTAGAAGGCCACACAGCTGTGCACGCTCGTGCTGGGATTCAAGGTCAGATTCAGTCTGCCCTTCTGCCTATTGCCTCTTGTCATGGTTGGTGTCTCTATGTCCCCAGAAAGCCTCATGCAGTCATGGGGCAGGATTCTAGAGTTTATGACTGACGTATGGGTGTGAGTGCTACACCCGCCCTGGGGCAGGGAGTTTGCATACAATGCATGAGAGGGAAAGACGCTGCTTGCCAGAAAGGCCCTCCCTTTTGCTCTTGTTTTGCTGTTTTCTGCCGCCATGAACGGTTGCCCTCTGCCCTGTGCCACTCTGCCTTGGAGCCAGCCGAGTATGGACTGAAACCTCCACAAGCTGTGAGTAAAATAAACCTTTCCTTCCTTAATTCTGGCATCAGGTATTTTGTCCCAGCAATGAGAGAAAAGTAACCGACACCTTCCATTGTTGCCCTGGGCCACTGACCCTAGTGAGGCTGGGCTGCTTTCTGCCTACCAGACACTTTGCGCTGTGGGCCCTTCGAGTTCAAAGCAAGGGAAGGCTCTGAGAAGGAAGTGTACTGAACTTCAACCAGGGTGCCAGCACGACAGCTTTGCTGGGGCCTAGGTATCCTGACACACTTCTGCTGAGCCACAGACTTTGGAGTATGCCACAGAGGTCACCCCAGGACAGGAGCAGACTCTGTCCATGGTCACCCAGGAAGTGCGTAACACTTGGCCTGGAGAGCCCATGTGGACAGCCTTGGCATGCAAGGAACAGTGAGAGACCAGCTACATAGGTCTCCAGGCTCATATCCGGAGATCAGAGGGCACACCCTTCCAAGAGGGACTGCATGCCTTGTTCCCATGAGCAGCCTATTGCAGTGGACTCAGGCTGGTGGCCAAATGCAAGGCCAGGGCACCCATGGCTGCACCAGGGTACTCTGTGCAGAGCCAGACCAGGAAATGGGCCCTGGTGGAACTTCCAAGTTCCATGCCATCTGCCGCCTGGACTCTGCCTCTCCAGGAGCAGGGAGTGGATACAAGGACACAGTCCAGTTTCCAGCCACCTATTCCAGGCTGAAAATGTCTCCTCCCCATGGGAAAAGGTGGCCTTGGAGCAGCGGGTGGCTGTGTCACAGCTTTGCCTCCCCTGAGTACCTGTGAGGAAGGAAGGGTGTGAGCCAGAAGCCAGGAAGGTGCCACACCTAGGTGGGCAGCAACAGGGGAATGCTTGATTATATTCGGGTGTGCGATAGAATGAACAATAGAATAAATGCAGCTTTTAAAATAGGAAGCCAGTCTCTATTTCTGACTTGAGAAACCCATAGTTGCAGGATACCACGTCTGCTATCACCCCCAAAGCCAGCGTTATAGCTCAGCGGCACAAGCGCCTGCATGATAATATCACCCCTGTTTGTAACCTAAAATCTGTGTTTCTGTATATAAGTTTGACTAAGCATGTACATAGAATAGCACAGAAGTCTACACCACACCCACTGCAAGTCACTGCCACCTCATCCCCAGGCTTGTGGATTCCGTGAAGAGGGTGAGGAAGAAAGGAGAGAATTCTAGTTTGCTTTACGCACACTGTGAAATTTTGTAATAAAGGCCAAGCAATACTATAGTAATAAAAACTCAATAAAGATGAAAAATATAATGAAGTAATTACAAAAGCCCCCCAGACACCCTTAAACAAGAATGCATGTTTGAGACCAGTGTCCTCTACAAATAGGTGAAACCCCTCAACTGTCTGCAGAGATCAATCTCAAAAGACGAGGAAAAAAATGCCCACTTTCCTTTTGTAATTGAATATTTAAATTGGATTTTTTTTTTTTGGTTCTTTTGCTTGATTAGAAAACCCTCAGCTTTTCCAGCCATTTGAGTGTTCATAATTATGTGGATTGCAAGCAAACCAACAACAACAATGTCTATTCCCATGCAATTTTTCCAAGCTCTGGCCTATGCTGAGCTGGGGGATTGGACTCTTTGTAAGAAAGGACAGACTTCAGTAGGAGGATGAGGAAGGAGGGTGTTATGGTTGATACATTGTGTCAATTTCAGAAGTTTAAAAGTTCAACTAAGTGATTCAGGAGGGGGCCAGGGTCCTTACTTTGTAAACATCCTCAGCTTGTGGAAGAGGAGGGCATGGAGATGGTGTGGGCATGGGCAGATAGCTGACATAAAATTTAAGGGAGCAAAAGAGGCTCGCTCCCTCCACCCCCATTTTGTTCTTGCTGCTTTTGCTGTCTTGTGCTGCCTTGAAGTGTTGCCCCTGTGCCACACCACCCTGCCTTGGAGCCAGCTGATTATACCTGAAACCTCCACAGACTGTAAGCTAAATAAACCTTTCCTTCCTTAATTTTGGGCACTGGGTATTTTGTCTCAGCCATGAGAGAAAAGTAACCAAGACAGAATTTGGTACCAGGAGTGGGGCTGTTGCTGTGTCTATACCTGACCATGTGATTCAAGAGCCTTTGGGAAAGGCTTGTGGGAAGAGTTTGGAAATGTCACCTGAAAGAGACATGCTGGAACATCTTTGGCTATTCTGTATGGGAAATTCTGGTTAGAGCTCAGAAGACCAGAAGGCTGATAGAAATTCTGCTGGTAAAGATCAGGATCAGGACATTTCTGCTGAGAAGGACTGTACTGGGTGCTAAACCCCAGATGATGTGTGTTATGGCTTGGCAGAAAGTTTTTCTGTAGTTTTCTTGTTTCCAGATACTCCGCCTGAGACTAGGATTAAGAGTGGTGGACTGATTAACCTGGCAAAAGAAATTTCAAGGCAGTTGAATATTGAGGCTGTAGCATGGCTGTTGTTGGGGGCTTTTAGCCAGATTTATGTTAAGAATCAAGAGCAAAGAGCCCAGTAGGATGATTTAAAATGTGAATTTGGCCAGAAAGGAAGCTCCAGTAAAGCTGTAGAATATAAAAATAGAGCACAGGAGATCTTGATTGCTGAGGAGGAACAAGAGAATCAAAAAGAAGGCCCGAGGGCATCAAAAGCAGCAGCAAATCTCCATCCTTTGCAGCCTCAAAACTGCAAAGGTGAAAGACTTTGCTGTGAGAAGAAAGCCGCAGAGCACCATGTTCTACAATGGCAGTGGTGGCCACACCAGGTTCCAGAATGGTGGCAGCATAAAGAATCTGTTCCTCAGAATCAGGTTCAGAGTGCTCAGTGATTCAGGCACTTGACGCCTACAGCCAGGAGAGAGGAAATCCTGGCTACTGCTCCACCTGGCAGCAGACCTTGGCATCATCCAGGTGGTGGTGGTTTTAGGGGCATGCAGAATGCAAGAGTTCTGAGGTTAAAAAGACTTCCACCTCAATTTCAGAAGGTCTTGGAGGTTAGGCAGTGTGCCCCAGAGAGGGCAGTGTATGAAGCCAAATATGCAGTGGAGACCCCAGAAATTTGGAAAAGTCAGGAATGTGGATTGTCTAAGGTAAGCTGCAAGGAGGGAGCAAAGCAGCCTAAGAGAGAAGCCATGGGAGCTGTCACCTCAAGTGCCATAGGAGTGGAATCAGGCAGGCCCTTTGGAGCTCACAGTGTGCCACAGATCACTTCAGATGCTGGGCATGGAACTACAGGACTTCATGCTTGCCCTGATGGATTCTGGACTTGCTTTGGTCCCATTCCTTTGTATTCCCATTTGTAACTTTTGGAATGAAAGTGCTTATTTAGTGCCATTAAATGTTGGAGTGTTTAACTTTTCATTTGGACAGGGGCTTGCAACTAGAGTTTGCCTTACACCTCTGAGGAGACTTGGGACTTGGCCTTTTCAGCAATACTGAAACTGTTAGGACTTTGGCAACTCTTACAGATGGACTAAATGCCTTTTGCATAAAGAGATTTGCATGAGTCTTTGGGGGGGGTGAAATGTTATGATTTTAATGTAATATGTTCATAGACTTCATACTGGTTCTTAAGGATTCTTAAACCTGCATTTTAATGTTCAAGTTGTGAAATGATAGGAATAATGTCTTTGTATCTGGAAACTGACTTAAAGAAATGTGTCTGGTTTCTCAGTTGACAAGGGGTAGATTGTTATGGTTGATACACTGTGTCAACTTGAGAAGTTTAAAAGTTCAACTAAGTGATTCAGGAGAGGGCCAGGGTCCTTACTTTGTAAACATCCTCAGCTTGTGGAAGAGGAGGGCATGGAGATGGTGTGGGCATGGGCAGATAGCTGACATAAAATTTAAGGGAGCAAAAGAGGCTTGCTCCCTCCACCCCCATTTTGTTCTTGCTGCTTTTGCTGTCTTGTGCTGCCTTGAAGTGTTGCCCCTGTGCCACACCACCCTGCCTTGGAGCCAGCTGATTATACCTGAAACCTCCACAGACTGTAAGCTAAATAAACCTTTCCTTCTTTAATTTTCGGCATTGGGTATTTTGTCTCAGCAAGGAGAAAAAAGTAGCCAAGACAGGGAAAAAGAGAGCATGATGTCAAAGGAGGTGTCTTTCACGTTCTATGGACCTCACTGGGTTTATTTTTAATCAACTTATTTATTTCTAGTTCTCTAAACAGCACAATGTAAAAAACCAAAACTTTGGAGATATAAGGTCAGGGCTGGGGATTTAGCTCAGTGGCACAGTGCCTGTCTGGCAAGCACAAGGTCATGAGTTCAATTCCCAGTACTGGAAAAAAAAAAAAAAAAGAGAGAGAGAGAGAGAGAGATAAAGTCAACTCTTGCCATTGCTTTCAGTCTGTCCCCAGTTTGTGGTCACAGTGATAACCCGGGCAGCCCTGCCCCAAGTTGGTCTTCAGTAGCATCTACATAGCCCACTTCTGTCCAGTCTCCAGGCAGAAGGTCTTCGAGGAGTACTGGCTGCAATGTAGGGGAGGCAGGAGCCCTGAAGCCTGTAACAAGGTAGGAAAAAGGAAACCCCGAGAGAGAGATCCCACGGCACCAGACATGACGGTGTCTGGCTGCTCTTTGCAGTTCATAAAGCCTCTCCAGGGCTGTCTGCCTGTTGGGGCTGACAATTTCTTTGGAAAGGAGTGGACTTACAGTCACTCCAAGTTTACACAGGAGTAGATGGAGGCCATAAAATAAGAGAGGTATGAGAACATGGCAAACTATGCAAGGTGTATCATTAGTAAACATTTGTAAAGAAACAGAAGTCTGCAGCCATCCGGAGGCAAATCCTTCCACTTTGGGTAGAAGTGGAGCCATTAATTTTAGGTGACAGCAACACACTGCTCTTCTAGGCGACTGAGAGGAACAGGCCCCTCCTTCTGGCGCTACCTGCCACAGAACGGCACAGTTTTGATGAAAAGAAGTCCAGATTTTGAGAAAGGTAAATAATCCTTACTTTTATTGAGAAAAGAATTAAAACCATGCTGTAAAAACAGGCGATCCTACTGAAAACTAGAAGATACCAGAGAAATTCAGAAGACAGACTTTAACTTTAGTATGACCTCAGATGCCTAATGCATTAATCACTCAAATGTAATAAATCTATTCCTGCAGGGCCAGAATCAAACAGTTATCTGTGATCCAATGTCAAATAGGTTACCCCTTGATTAAGGTCTTAGCATGGATGAGAATTTTATTGAAATGATTTCCATTATCTGCACAGCAGTTCATCACAAATGTATTTGGCCCAGTGTATTTCAACTATGATTTGATCACATCAAAATGTGAACATTTAATTCATTTTAATCAGGAAATTAAATGCATCTGCCTTGCTTCCTTTCTTGGGGCTGCTCTGTCTCAGGAAATCCCCATGCTGGCGGGTTCAGACGAGCCCTTGGTGGGAACACCCTGGGCTGTTCTCTCGCTCCCTGCCACACAGTTCCCACCATACCCTGACCATCAGGCTGAAAGGGAAACTAATTGGCCTGCCAACGCCATGTACCAAGAAGCTACGAGGCGCGCAGATGAGGAAGGGCTCACATGCACCAGGTCTTCAGGAAGCCATGCAAGTCCCCATTTCCTCAAGTGCCCCTCAGTCCACTGCCTTACCAGCATCAAAGACAACAAAAGCAAATGGTCCCCGCCCTTCGCAGAGGGATTGAGAGCCAAGCGGGCGAGGTGGTGACGGTACCCAGTGCTACTCCTGCTGGAGGATGCTCGTGCCTGCCGGGTCTCTCTGCTGGGACCCGGAAGCAAAGTAGGGCACTTCTGGCTTTGCTGACAGAGACAGTTAAGTCCACTCTCAGCATACGCTGCAGTCCAGCCAGGAGCAGGGACACGGGCATGGGAAATTCAAGGGAGTCACTTCAGAGCACTGATATGTGGTCTGGTCCTGCCTACTTCACAAGGTCTTGTCAACAACTGGGGTCTGGAACATCTTGCAAAGTCTGCATGGGGCTGACATAATAATGTGAGTGCTCTGTACCCTGCTATAGATGCAGGAGCAAAAGTCAGTCAAGGTCACAAGGGATAGCTGGTGAACCTCAAAATCCGAGCTGAATGGTGGGATTCCAGCCTGTGACTTGGGAGAAGGGGAAACAAGAGTCCTCTGTTCCAACAGGAGACCCAAGGCCAGCGCTGCTTCCCCGCTGCTCTGGGTTGGGTGGGATGCAGGAAGACTTGCTGAAGCTGGGCACGGGTGGGGCCCTCCCGCATCTCCAGCTCTTTCCTGAACATGGGACTGGTGATGTTGCTGCGCTGACAACTTGGGACTTGAGTATTGAAAATGAGCTCAAAAGCCAGAAAACGGAGCCCCTGCAGAGGCTTTCAGCATTTGCACTTATTTGTTTACCGTGAGCGTTTATAGCGTTCTGCAAAAGAGGGTGTGAGCAAGTGAAGCGGGCCAGGGAGCAGTGAATCATGGTCCTGGTGAGGCTCTGCACCCAGCCTGCTGCTCAGTGCTTTCTGCAGGAGGGGCAGGACCCTAGGTGCTTTGGTTCTTGTTCTCCCCACCCCACGCCCCGGTACCTAGAATCGAACTCAGGACCTTGCGCTTGCCAGGCAGGCGCTGTGCTGCTGAGCTAAATCCCCAGCCCCTGGATGCTTTAGATCCTCCTCTCTCAGGCTTCTGACCCCGAGTCTCCCCTGGAGCCTGGGAACTGCAGGCCATCAGGATCTCCCTCTCCGTGTTGGGTGTGAACCCCTCTGACTCAGAGCCCTCGGAGCTGCCTTGCACCCTGCCACTGTCCACCACGGCACCAAGGTTGAGCACTGTCGCCATCACACCATGGCGGCCTGGGCTCCAGTGAGTGCAAGCGTGCAGAAGGGCTTCCCTTCCACCTGAGCTTCGTGCAAAGTGGCAGCCCGGTGATTGCCTCCGCTTCCCAGGAGAGCTAGGGGTTTGCAGCACCTGAGCGTCACCAGGGAGCCACCTGTCATGAAATGCCATTTCTTCTCCTTCATACTGATGTCCCCTGTGGGATTTGACAGGCAGCAGCATCCTCACTGGAAATCAGGATTTATTTATTTTTACTACACTCCCATTGGGCCCTATATTCCCCAGCCTGCGTCACCAGCTTCCCTCTCAACCTCCCCAGCCAGAAAGCAAGACTTCACCACGGATGGGCTGGGTTTCCCCTTGCAGGCCTGGGACTATGTCCACAAGAAAAAGCCAAGTGCAGAAAGATATTCATCCCAGTGTTATGTGTAAAAGTAGAAAATGTAAGAAAGAAACCTAAGTGCCCAACAAGAAGGGAACGCTTAGCAGCAACAAGGGCTCTGGTGAGCTTGTTATGAGAGTAGTTATGAAAATCACAACTGTTTTAGAAAGTGACTGGCACATATTAAGAAATCAAACAGTCGTATGCCCACTATGATCACAACTGTACACTTTAAACTTGTGCAGAAATAAAGAAAGCTCTCGAGGTAGGGAGCTTACAAGTGCTTATTCTTTTAAACTTCTTTCATGCTCTATTTTTAAAGTGAATAATATTGAAAGAAAAGCAAGGACTCCAGAGAGAAGGGGCTACTCACTGGGGCCCCTGCATCCCAGCTTCCAGCCCTGTCTCTAACTCATCTCTCCGCGTGGTCCTGGGTACTGTCTGCTCTGAGCCCCAGATTCCACCACACACAGGAAGCTGCACAGAGGAATGCCCTGGTACTGTCCAGATCAGACTTCCTACAGCTGTGCTCATCCACAAATAGTGCTGACCCACCTCATTAGACCATGACTTCAACCATCAATATTTAACAAACCGAGGGAGCTGGAGACCTGGTCCGCGCACCATGCTCAGACACTCAGTAGCAGGAGCCATTTGCCACACACGGTGTCAGCCAAGCCTGGGTTTCCTGGGCACAAATAGAAGCTACTATACCACTTTCAGGCTGGATCCCAGATTCAGATGTGATTTCTACTACCATTTTAAAATAAAACTCTCCAAATAAAACTCTCCTGTGTCTAAGAATTGCGCTATTTTCCATACAGCGTATCCTAATTTTGGAAGGGAAAGAAAGGAAAATATTTATTCAGAAAGTGCTTCGTATTTACATAGCACCTAACGCTAATGAAACATCTTCTCCGCTCTTAATGATGAGATTAAGGTGTAAATTTAGAGCTCCACCCACCAGCCTGGCGCATTCCTTGTTCAGTCCAAGTCTGTTTGAAATAAGTTACCAGGCATCACCAGCTTTTGGAGTCAATGTGTGGGATCTATTTTTTTCCTTCTACACAAGGCACTTGCCAGTAACAGTTGAGCTACTTCCCAAGGCTCAGTCAGAGAAGGTCTCCGTTCACTTCTGTGTCAGCACTGGGACTACGGCCAGCTTGAAGGGAGGGAAGAGGTTACACACGTGCTAGATGGGGCACGCTGACATTCTGTCTTGCTCACACGTTTGCAATTGATCACTTCCTAAGAAAACAGAGCTTGCTCTTGGGAAAGAGAATCTGCCAAAGAATGGACCTGAAAAAGAGCTCTTTTCTTCTCCACTGGTAAAGCCCAACCCTTGAGATCCACTGCCCAGCTGCCTGAGCTCTCTCATCTCCCAGTCGGTGGCCCTGCCTGGTGGCCGGCCTTTCCCTTGCCTCCTCTGTCCCTCTTGGTGACCTCCTGCTGCTCCTTCCCGGCCCCTCCAGGTGATGCCTCCCCTTTCTGTCACCCCAGGGCAGTTTGCACAAAGCTCCCTTAGCACCACCACTTGCCTCTCCCATGACCACATAGGTCACCCTGGGTCCTCTGGGCTACACTGGGGTAGGGGTCACATCTCCATGTCTCAGATGATAGGCCAGGTTCATTTTCTCCCTCCCTCTCTGCATGTATAGCTAGAGTGCCTGCTCTGTGTGCCAGGTGCTGGGTACCTAGGTTCTTCTCTCCAGGTGCCCACAGCCCCTGCAGGGAGCTGGGCCCATGGAAATGCTAAGTGTGCGCACATCAGAGGTGGAAGGTGTGTGCGCATGTGCTGAAAGATACTCATCCCAGCACGCGCTCACCCTCATCCTCACGTCAGTCTCATTCCCCTGAGAGGAGTGAGCTCTCCTCATTTCACAGACATGAGGCCAAATACCCTGAGGGGATCATGATGCTGCTCAGGGCCACAGGAAAGGGGAATGGCAGTGCTTGAGGACGGGGGACACCAGGGTGGGAAATTACCCACCACCGGGCCCAGAGAGAGTGCCTGCCCAGAGAGTAACTGTCCCCTTCTGTCCAGGCTTGATTGGCTACAGGACCAAGCTGGCACACACAGGCCCCCACATTTCTCCTCATGAGAGTCCTGCCCGCCAACAGTCAGGGTGGACCTGGGCCAGCCATGACCTCCAGACCCGGACTGCCCTTCCTCCTGCAGACCCCTGCCCAAAGCCATCGCTTCCAGAAGGTGCCTCTCAGAGCACACTGGCTCTGTTCTCTTTGTCCCCATCAGCCCACCACTCCTCAGTGGCCCTGGTTCCACTGTGCTGTCAGAGGTCTCCCTGACTGCTCTGCGGACAGGCGTTCTGCATAGCCAGGGGACTGGCATTCCCAGCGAGAAGGCCACAGACCTCTACCTCACCCTACTTAGGAACCTGTGAGGACACAGATGACAGGTCCCGTCCAAACCCTACTGAGTCTGAAGGTCTACAGGTGGGACCCGGGACTTTGCATTTTCCTCAGCTCCCAAATGCTCACTATTGTCTGAGCTTCACCATCCTAAACTAAGCCGCTCTGCATCCTCTCCTCTTTGATAGGTGGCCGAGAGCCCCGAGCACATTGTCATAGCACCGCCAGTCACCCACATGCCCTCATGTGACGGAAAGGATTGGAAGTCAACATACGGTTAGGAAAGATCTCATCTCTAATCGCATTCCTGCAAATGCACTGACCCATTAGTTTCTGAAGAGCTGCTTAAAAAGTTACCTGAGGAAGAAAGAACACACTGCAGGGAAATGTGGATGGACTTGGTGGACCTGCAGGATATTCTGGAAGTCTAAGCCCTAGCGAGACCCCACCGAGGCCCTGCCTATAGATGTTTCTGGCACACAGTAGGTATTCGAGCAACGGTCACTACTGTACCCATTAGCGGCAGCCTGCAGCAGTGGCGAACTTCACATGGGGGGGTGCGCTCATCAGAACTGCATCCTGTCATTCATTACTACACTCATCTATAACCTGCTGGTGGCGTGAATACACCACATCCCGCCCGGTACACATCAAGGCAACCCAAGGCCAGCAAGTCTCAAATGTCAGAAAGAAGAAAAAGCTTTCAATGACAATAAGTCAAGTTGCACACACTAGAAAGAGAGGCGGTGAGGTTAAGTGACTTACCCCAGCTACAAAGCCACTCCCAGCAGAGGCTGGAATCTAATCCAGGTCTCGGGTGTCCCACTGATCAGATCTCTTTGCTACATCCTGCTGTCTCTCCAGTGAAAGGGGAGACTTCAAATGAAAAGCAGACACAGTCACTTGTCTGCTGCTAACAGAGGCAGTGGTGTGGCTGCTGCCAGCATCCTCTGAAAATACTTAACAGCAGAAAAACCTGGAACAGAACAGGGAGCTGGAAGATCACCTGGCCAGGGCTGCCTTGCAGGGATAGGGCATGCATGTTAGGCATCTCCAGGGAGTGGCTCCTCAGCCAGTTTTGTCAGAGCTGGTACAGCCTCCCCTTTCCTCTAAGAGGTGCAGGAGCAGGGGCAGCAGAGCCCAGGAGCCCTGAACTCCTCTCTTCACTTGAGCTCCTCTGTCTTGCTGTCACCACGCTCTTGCAGAGGCTCACATATTTTACACTACATATCCTTCTGTATTCCATGTGTTCCACTCCTACCTGATTCTGTAATAGCTTAGCTGGGACTTCTGCATTTAACTCTTGCTGCAGCTACCTTTGGAGGACGTGCTTGGTGATGGCTCTGTGAAGAGGATACTGGGCCGCCATATTGGTTAACCTCCCACATCCATTCCTCTCCTTCCTTGCTAACAGAACACTGACCTTGATTGTCCTCCCCTGGGATAGGCTTTCAGGCTCAGGGTAAATTCTTACTCCCCTACTTCATTCTCAGCTACCCATTTCTATTTCCAGGGATTCACTCTAAGCATAGCAATATGATGAGGTCTGGCTATTTGGCATGGTGGATGCCTGGAGTCAGGGCTATGAAAAGGTTTCTTTTTTCTTGAAGAGAAACACAGGAAGAGACCTCCCCTCCTTCTCTGGACCTTGCTATTTCTCAAGATACCAGGAAAAAGAAAAGCCATCCAGTTGCACAAACAGAGCCAACCTGACATTCTGAGGATGGCAGAGCAAAAAGATGGAAGGGGCCTAGCTCTTCAATGTCACTTATTAGCTACTGGGTTAACCAGTTCCAGAGTCACCTTATCCAGAAATTTCACATTAAGCAATACACTTTCTTTATCTAAGGGACTATGAAATGAATTGTCTGTATTTATAGCCAAAATCATCCTTAACAGTTAGCAATCTTTCTTCTCAATATGGCTTAGCATTTAATTAATGAGACAGAATATTACCAGCTCCAATTTCCAAACTGCACATAAGATCAACATATTACACACCAAGCATAGTGTTTAGAATTTTGGAAATTCTTGCATGAATGGGACGTTACCTGAACTCCCTTGTCTTTGGCACTAAGACTAAAATAGTGGCCTGATAATAAGTGGGAAGGGAGTTCATGATGTTGAGTGACTGGGGAGAGGACAAAGACACAGTGCCAATTTCTTCAGGAGTGTAAGCCAGCAGGGAGAAGATCAAACCAAGCCTTTAACTGTGGTATTGAACATATTTGCTATACACCCATATCTTGGGGGAAGGCCTATAACAGGCATAATAGTAAATAAAGGACAACTGATCAATGTTATACACCAGACACACTAGTGTTGTTGAATAGAATATGACCAACCTGCTCACTGCAGGCACCTTGTCAAGTATCAGTGACAAGCGATTCTCTTATGGTGCTTGGGTGAGGATGGCCAATTTAACCATGTCCTAGTAGAAGAGGAGGTGAAGGAGTCTAGGCCATCCCTTCTATACTAAAAATCACACAGTGCCTCCAGGTTACAGGTCTTCTGGGTGATGGGAGTTTGGGTTACAATCAGGATCTAGAAAAGTAGGACAGATGTCTTCAGATGTTGCCTTCTGACCCAAGAATGGGTCAGAAGTTGCCTTCTGACCCAAGAATGTCAGCAGGTCCCCTCCTTAGAGCAGAGTATACCAGTGGAGGTGGTTCTACCGCAAGTATCTCTCCCTGGGCTTTCTGGAGCACCTGGAAAACAGTAATCTCTGCCAGTTGTTGCATGCATGTCCAGTGAAGTAGCCAGTGGCTCTGTGATACACTGGCTGAGGCGTGGATCTGTGGCCTGGCCCCATGAGAGAAGTGTTCAGTATGTATTCTATTTGGTGAGGGAAGGCCAAGGACTGTCTGGTCTACTACAGTCTTCTCAAAGAGTTGTGTGTGGAACCAGTATAGCCAGAGAGGCAGCCATCCTGCTGGTGGGACATGGGGTTCAAAGTGGAAGGCAACATCCAGATAGAATAGTCACACACAGGAGGGGAGAGGATGAACAACCAAGGTCTAAATTTCACCTTTGCTGCTTTCCAGCTGGATGAACTTATACAATGCTTCCTTAAGCCTTTGTTTTCCTATCTGTAATCAGGGACAATTCTGTACAGTGACAGCTAATGCTTATATATCAACTTCCATGAAATAGGCATTGTCCAAGCATTTACATAGGGAAACTATGCCCACTTCAAGGGCCATTTTATAAAGCTCATAGGAGGTGACTATGAAAGGACTTTTTAGACATAGTATCGCAGAAGGGTCTGGTGGAAGAAAGCCGCTCACACTATGGCAGCCAGGAAGCAGAGAGGAGAGGGAGGAGCAAGAAACAAGAACACACCCTTGCACGTCACACCCCAGTGACCCACCTCCAGCCAGGCCCTCCTCAGCACACTCAGCTGCTGAACTTATTAATGATGAATCTGCTGATGAATGCAGCACCAGTCACTTTTCAAAAGCCACACCTGTGAGTGTATGAGAGTTTGGGGAACATTCTAGATCTAAACCATAATGGACAAGCTGGGGACACGGAGCACAGGGCAAGACTGAGAACATGGAAAAAGCACCAAAGCACAGTGGGCCAACACAGGCAGGGAGTCCTGGGAAGACCAGATTCCAGCCTTGACACCATCCACAGGGAAGGGAACCCCCTGGGTCTGAGTGAGCACCCTGCACATTAGTGAAGAGAAGGAGGATTCAACTCCACTCCAACACTTCCACAGAGTTGTTTCCCTGCTGGCCACATGCATGTGGATTCGTGCACACTTGTTCCACAGATGCTATACAATGGAACACGCAGGATGTCCGGGGCACTGCAGGGGCACAGTGGGGATGAGATACCACTTCCTGCCCAGTGCCAAGCACAGGTGGACCGAGGTGTGGGAGGAGCAGGCACTGCCCAGTCGGGGGAGAATCAGGAACAGTCCGGAAAAAGAAGAATGGAAACGGCCATTGGAAAAGGACATGAGATGTTCAGCTCTATCCAAAAGTGCCAGGAAGGGGTGGCATGTCCGCAGTAGCATTCACACTGCATAAGCCAGGAGCCACATATGGGCCTGACCAAGACTAACAAAGAGATTCCTCTGTTTCCCTAGATCAGAGGCCTGGAGGACACCCCAGGATGGCTGCTTCTGTCCTCCACCTTGGATGAAGCTGCCTAGTTACGGGTAACTGTTCTTCAGAGCCGAACTCTGGTCCCAGACAGGTATTCAGGGGTCTGCTCACTAAGTCCCTGCATTGCCCTGTCCTGGACACGGAGAACCAGAGCCAACTGCTCCTCAGGACAGGACAAAGGCCAGACCTACCGCCCTGTGCTTCCAGGTACTCCGCTGCTCCCGGTCACAAGGCACAGCACACTGTGGAAGACACCAAAGGCACACACTGCAGTTACAGCTATCTTCCCTGGTGTGACAGTCATACAACAGCACCTGAGTGATTTCATCACTGAAGTATTCCTAGATGCATATTTTCATCTTTGGGACACAAGCTTGCATTTTCCATGAGGCAATAGCTCTTTAGAAATTTCATTCATATATATTTTTTTCCTTTCCCTTTGAAATGAAGAGTCATCGCCTCATGAAAAGAGTGTGTCTGTGTCAAGACCTGAACAAGAAAAACTGAACCCATCTGTATATTTGAGTGCCTTTTCTGGTCAGTTCTCCAAGCCCAGCCACTGCCACGCTTCCAGGCCAAGGTGGAGCCACTGGACCTGACAGAGCAGGACAGGGAGATGGGAGCTGCTGCCGCCACGCTCAGAGCCAGAACAGCATGAACACCCATCCCCACCCTCCGGCCCTGAGCCTCTCCAAAAACGCGGCCCCACCCGTGTACCACCCACCATGCGCATGCACGGCCAGCACACACAGCTGCCAAAGGAAGGAAAGGCGCGAGAACAGTGTCTGCCACTTGCTGATCTCCTCCCACGGCCCGAGCTTCCTGCTAGATGATTTCAGGGATCATCTGTCATCTTTGTGACTGTGGAACAGGCAGGAGTTCTGTTTTTAAGATGCGGAAACAGAGACTCAGAGAGGTCAATGTGCCTGAGATGACACAGATGGTAATGGCGGAGCTAGCAGCTTGTCTTTGCTAAAAGAATGTTCTTTCCCCAGGATGTAACGGAGGTGAGTGGCGCAGTTAGATGCTCTAACCGCCACCCGCTACACTCCTCACAGTGTCTCTAGAGGGCAGCGCCACGAGGTGCTCCCTACAGGGATGCTGGTGGTCGGCACTGTCACACAGCCCCTGCACAGAGGAAGCAAGAAGGGTCCCTTTTTCTCCCTCCTCTTCATGGGCTTGCACTCCTCTTAGCTGGAGCTAGGAGACTAGTGCTGCCGAAGGAAGACGGCTCCTAAGCTGGTGCAGGCTGGCAACACAACCCAACTCATCCATCCTCGCACAATGAGCAACCGGAATGTAAAAAACCAAAGCCCGAGCCAAACCAAGCTCCAGATCACTGAGAAGGCAGCACTGGCAACACAGACCGAGTCTCCTCCAGTGTGTGCAAAGGCCGACAGTCAGTACTAACTGATTCTCTTCTGCTCGGTAAACTGCAAGTACTCCAGGCGCACCCCCTGCCAACCTGGTCCGCCTGCATACCCTGGGACTAATCACAGTCCAGCCCGGAGGGTTCTCGTAGCCTAAGATGATGTCCATTCTGATTAGCAGCGTCCTCACCTGACAGGTCCTTCAGCAGTGTGAAGATCACACCTGCCTTTCCGACTCTTCGGTCCACAGCCCACCGAGGGTATTAATTATCCAGCAAGCAGCTCCCTTTCCATCACACATGCTAGCTGTGAATCCATTACTTACCCGCAGCTTCCAAGTCTAGTTGTGTTTGCAATCATGGCCTTTGAAAAACTTTGCTTGGGAAAAGCGCACCCACTTTTCATGATCATATTCCATAGACAGGCACGACTGGGGAACTGGACTCTTCATAGCATTCATGTCACCATCCCTCCCACCTGAAGCCTCTCTCTTGGGTCACACTGGTAAGTCAAATACCTGGGAAACCCCAGGAAGAAAGGCAAGGGCGGCCAGGTAGTACAGGGAGGTGGGTGGAAAGAGAGTCTGAGGCAGGAAGGATGCTCTGTGATACAAGGGGCTCCCCACTGAGGTAAGCAGGAAGGATGCTCTGTGATGCAAAGGGATCCCCCCTGCTGTACCCTCCTCAGGCCATAGGCCGGGGCTGGGTGGAGCTGGGCACAGTGGGGCTCCGGGGCCATGTGACAACAGCATGCAGCCCAAACGCAGACACAATACACTTCCTGGTAGGACGCTCACAGTGACATTTCCATCCCACAGCATTCACTGGGCTTCTCCCCTACCCGAGATGAGAGGGACTGTGCTGTAAGGAGGAGGGAGCTGGGAGTGAGGGAGGAACATGGCTTTCCCGGGAAACACCCCTTGAAAGCAATCTAACCTCCACTTGGCCGGTGATCACTGGACCCTGAGAGCCGGGGTCCAGCTGGCGCTGGCTCATTTCTACCCCACGTTTACCTCCCCAGCCAACAAAACAGGTACGGCACTCCAAAGTTTCATCCAGAGAGCAAGAAAGGGGAAACCAATTTATTTTTTCTTCTTTTTTGGTCATATCATTCAACATGGTGACGTCAGGCTTACTCGAGTCTGGAATCCCTGTAGTTCTGTTGGCTGTCCGGTGGCACTCTCCCATCTGCCCGGCCCCCATCCTCCAGCACAGCAGACTTGGGAGGAGGTGGCAGCCTCAGGCCCCACAAAAGGGGAAGGCTCTAGTCCCTCCTCCTTTGTTCCGTGCCCTGAAACAACTGCGGGAGCATCAGAGATGCCCATAGGAGACGCTGGCTGGAGGGGCGAGGCCACACTGCTCAGACCTGTGGAGGGGCCCTCGCAGGGGCTTCCCCTGCCCACCCTGTTTGGTCTCTTGTCCAGTCTCTCTATACCTACCTGTTCATTCTTCCCACACCTCTGCACACAGACAACCAGAAAGGGTTCTGTAATTTGACTCCCCATGGGATGACTCACAGATGCCATTCACAAAGATCTTACAGGAATATGACCAGCGTTCTGAGGACAGGACGCCTACAATGGTTCAAAGGAGCTGTGATAAATTTGCTGTTCCAAAAGATGGGGATCTGCCAGCAGATTTAGAATCTTTGAAAGGGGATCCCAGGCTTCTTGGAACACTGCGGGGTCCCACTCCTGTGGAGAGCCCAGCTGCCCACTGTGTTCAGACAACCCGTGAACATCCGATCTGACACAAGGTCACTGTCATGAGAAAGAGTAGGTCCCCTTCGCCAGAAATGCCATGAAGAGGAAGAGCAGGGGTATCCGCTCTGGAAAGTGACATCTGCTAAGAGACCCTTCCACCCCTCCAAATAGCCTCCTTAGATGAGGAAGACAAATCGAAACTCGGTCTGTGACTGATCGCCGGAAACGCCAGGTGTAGCCACCGTCCGAGTGAGAACGTTTTATAGGAGTGTGTGGGAAAGGAAGGGACAGGTGGGAGGTCAGTGGCTGTAAGAACTCACAGACACCAGTTTGAAAGAGCACAAGCAAAACTCCATTCAGTGTTAGATCGGGAAGCTATTCCAGGCTCTCACCTCAGAAAATTATGCTATCAGAAGGCATCTTCAAATCCCAACTTGTGTATCAGCTTACACATAATAGAGATGTTGTTAAATATCCACTTGAGCCAAAAAAAAAAGATTTTACAGAAACCCAATCTGACATAAAATGATAATTCTGACCTAGATCCTTTTGCAAAAGAACGAATCTCTCAAAACCAGTCTTACACAGTCAAGCATAAAACAAGCTGTTTCATTACGGGTGATTTCAGATCACGATGCCAGCCCCATTTATTTGGCCCACACCTCATACTGCTTTGTCGTGTTACTAATTTTTTGTGGCACTGCCTTTCCTCTCCAACAAACGGCAAAGTCCCTGGAGAGGCGAGATCATGGCTGAGGCACTGCAGTCTGGATGCTTAGTGAATGCGACGGCAGAATGGCTGAAGTGGGACCCAATACCCTCCTTCCTCCAGGTGACAAAGACAACAGGGGGTGCGTGGCACTCATGAAAGTCAATGAGCTACAGACATTCGACTGTGAGATTCAAGTGACAAGGATTAAGCCATAATCTTAACATTGATTTCAGTGTTTTGGATGTACAATCTGAGGCTCATTTATTTCTTCAGCCAATATTTAATGAGCTCCTGTAAGTACAAGGCATTAAAAATGAATGGAATGGTTATCTGTCTTTCGCTGCCTAGTCTAGCAAGATAAAATAAACTTTAATATGATAAATTCCATGTTAGAGTCACAAAGTGATCAGGGGATCTTATGCAAATTGTGATTATTTGTGGCAGGGCAAATCAGAGTAGGCTATATGTGCTTTGCACACGGAAGATCCTCGATAAGTGGACGGATAGATGGGGTGGATGGATGGATGAATGGGTGGAAAGGTGCGGGGGTGGATGGATGGATGAATGAGCGGAAAGGTGGGGGGGTGGATGGATGGATGAATGGATGG
>NW_004955403.1:52544999-52582899 GCF_000276665.1 Chinchilla lanigera
TGGAAAGGTGGGGGGGTGGATGGATGGATGAATGGATGGAAAGGTGGGGGGGTTGATGGATGAGAGGCTCAAGTGGATATTTAACCACATTTCTCTTGTGCGTAAACTGATACACAGGTGTGGATTTGAAGGTGGCTTTTGATAGCACAATTTTCCTAGGTATCAGCCTCAAATATCTTCCTGACCTAATACCGAATGGAGTAATGCGATGGGTGGACAGATGAGTAGGTGAATGGGTAGATGGAAGGGTAGGTGAGTCTGTAGTAGGAGAGGTAGGTGGATGTAGGGGTGGGTGGGGCAACATTTTAATAAGCCTTAAAAGGAGACACCATGTTTGTGTAGCCAGAGTAAAGGGATACGGAGATTTCAGCCAACAAAACCACAGATCAAGACAAAGGGCAAAGGAACACTAAGCATGACTGCCTCATGCTTAGGCTGCTCCACTGGGTCCTCAAGGGACACGCTAGAGCATCAGGCAGGAGCCAGGAACCGAGGGTCACAAGTGCCTCACCAGGAGTGGCTCGTCTGGAGAGCCAGGTGGAGGGATAGAACTCCACACATCAGGTAGACAGAAATCTTAGAATACGACAAAGAAATGCTTATTATACAGATCCTACTAAGTGCTTTCTTTCTTTTTTTTTTTTTTGTGGTACCCGAGATCAAACTTCTGACCTTGCACTTGCCAGGCAGGCGCTTATGCCACTGAGCTATATCTCCAGCCCCTACTAAGTGCTTTCTAAAGGTAAAATATTTCAAGCATATATGGATAATAATAATAATAATAATAATACCCAGGACACTTACATACCCACCTAGTTTTGTCAAAATTTAACATGCATTCATAGCTTTATTTTCTTTTTCAGAAATAAATCACTTAACATAGAATTGAAATTTCTCTGTGTCCTTCTCCATGGTATTCCTCTTCCTGAGGTAGTAGCTATTGCACTGAATTTTTATTGTTCACTTCCATGCATATTTTCAAATTTTTACTAGGTATAGTTAGCTGTATATATGCACATGTAAATGAATACATGTTTGTTACACTTTAAATTTCATTACATGGTTGTGTGCTGTAGGTATTTTGTGGTTTGCTTTTTTCACTCAAGACTTTTTCAGATTTATCCATGATTATATAAATGCAAAATTTTTTTTTTTTTTGGTTTTTCTCTGGTACCGGGAACCGAACTCACGACCTTGCGCTTGCCAGGCAGGCACTTTGCCGCTGAGCTAAATCCCCAGTCCCAATGCAAAATTTTTTTGAGGCAGGATCTCGCTCTGTAGTTCAGGCTGGCCTTGAATTCATGGTGATCCTCCTGCCTCAGCCTCTGAAGGGCTGGGATTACAGGCATATGCCATCATACCCAGCTACAAATGTAATTTTAATTTAACAGATTTATATTAAATGAATAGCCGTATTTCATAAATGAATACGTATAATTTGTCCAGTCTCCCTTTAGTGGATGCTTTTGTTATTTCTAATGTATTTTGTCAATCAAAAACAATATCATAAAGGATAGTTCTGCAAATGCAATTCCTGGGTGGTAGGTGTACCTTAGCCCTTGCTTTATTAGATATTGCTAACTGCTCTCAGAAGAGGAAGCCTATTTATACACCCATTAGCAATATGTGGGTTATTACTGCTTGACACACTTTCCTGTATTTCATGCTGAACAACAGACATGAAACGGTATGGCTGTCATCCTTTTTCCAGTGCTGAGGACTGAACCGAGGGCGCTGCACATCCTAAGCAAGTGCTCTACACTGAGCCAAGCCCCAGACCGCACCACAATTTTAATTTGCATCTTCTGGGCTGCTAGCAAACACCTTTTTACATATTTATTGATCTTTTGATTTCCTCTTCAGAAATTGCCTGTTTATATATTTTGCCCACTTAAAATACTGGGTTTGCCGGGCGTTGTGGCGCACGCCTGTAATCCCAGCACTTGGGAGGCTGAGGCAGGAGGATTGTGAGTTCGAGGCCAGCCTGGGCTACAAAGTGAGCTCAAGGCCAGCCTGAATTGCATAGTGAGACCCTGTCTCAGAAAAAGACAAAAATAAAATAAAAAAATACTGGGCTTTTCTTATTAGTTTGAAGGAGCTCTTTATATATTTTGAATGCTATCCTTTTACTCTTTCTGTATCCTGTAAATATCTGCATACAGTCTATCTTACCACACTTGTGGCATTCGTGTGCCCTGGATATATTCTCATGTCCAACTACAAATCATAAAATGCTGATCACTAACCCTGTTTTACAGCTAGAAAACCAGCTGTGTGCCAAGGTCTCTCCACTAGATTGGGGAAGAGGCACAACTTGAGCCCAGGTCCCCTGTGTACCTGACTACCTTTCTGGACCGTCCTACCTTTGGGTGAGAGTAATACTAGCACCTGTACCAGCAGTTGGCACTGAGAAAAGGGCAGGAGGCCAAGTGCTACTGCTGGAGGGATCAAGAGGAGTTAGCCAGTGAACAGATGACATATCTGGGGCAGGGATAAGGCTGAGCCCGGGTGAACAGGACCGCGGTGCCAGTCAGGATACAGGATACGGGAGGAAGCAGGCAAGGAGCAGTTTTTCAGTGCTCTCAGCTGGAGCACTAGTGTGACACTCTACAGAGGAGGTGGAAACATGCTGTGGAAGACGTGGAAGCCATGTGCAGAGATATCTGTGCACTGTGAATCTGGGAAAACTAAGAGGAAGAACTTGAAATGGGACTATAGTTCTAGTGACCCCCAATCCACCCATCATGGGACTAAGTCCCCTAAGAGCTCACACACGGACTCTTCTTCCTTCCACATCTGACCCCCAGCGCAATGCCAAACTCATAACAAACATCCAGTAAACATTCGCTGGATTGTGAAAACTGTCACACAGAGCCACAAGGTCTTGTGCAAACCCCCTTGCGGCTCAGAATTCCTTGGCCCTTAGAAAAGTAGTCAGGCCTAACGTGCCCACTGGGGCCAAGGCACAACTCCATTCTGCAGTTGAGTGTACAAATACAGTAGGTGGGACAAAGTCTATTAAATAACAACAAACCATATTAAGTCATGCTTTGCTGACAAATGACCTTGTGCCAAACTTAAGGAAACATTTTTAGATTTTGGTACGTAGGCTGCAGATAAGGGATTATGAGCTCATTGAATTGGTTTTTTTGTTTTTAAATTTTTTCTGATTACAACTCAGGGTAATAAATGAATTTTCCACTGAAACTTATTGAGCTCATGCATGCACTGGCATGCACACGTGTACACATGCACATCTGCAAATGTAAACCTAATGTTTCAATAAATAACACAATGTGTGAGGTGCTAGAATATGTTGTTTTACTGCATTTATTTTACTGTATTCCGGCTGTATCCCATTAAACTGATGTCATAAGGCTGCATGGAACACTGTGACCTGAGACACCCCCCCCCCACCTCAACATGTGGGAGTTAGGTGAGTACCCTGGTTGGAAAGACCTCTACAGTGCAGGAGGGGTGAGAGATCCAGTGATAAAAGTTAAGAGGAGGAAAGGCCGCTGGTTGGTGGGTGCTGGCCAAGGTGCTGCCGTGTGTTAGCAGAGAACTGGATGGAATAGTCTAAAGATAAACTTCTCCCTGGGTGCAGGTTGAGAAGTTCATTTCACTGTCTTCAGCAAAAAGAGAGCTCAAACTCTCTTCTGACCTCTCTTGATTTTTCTGGTCTGCAGTAATCATAAATAGGTTTTTCATTGTAGAATGGAAGGACCAGGGAGTGTTGGAAGGGCCACATATTTCAGCCAGTTGAGCTCTTCTTGCAGGAAGCAACAATGACACAGGCCTTAGGCTTCTGGCTGAAAGGACACCTTGCTGGGCTGCTTGTGTCCACCCCATGGCCTTGGATACCATGGTCAGCTCACGGCAGTGCAGGACAAACCCCTCCAGCTGGAGCTCTGGCCCTGCCCAGCTGCCAAGCCGTACTCAATTCCTGCTGTACTCACACCAAAAGGACCTTTCTTTCTTGAACTACCCACCATGCATTTACACCTGGCTTATGTATCTTACACATGAGAACAATATAAAAGTAGCGTCGGAACTATCTCTGGTCATTCTTTCCCTTTTAAAATTTCACCCAACTAAGGGACTTACTATTCACAAACTGTGGCACTTTATACTTCATGAACTTCATATTACCTTCTTTTTGTTTTTGGCATGAAAATTTCCCTCCCTAACTGATCAGAGGGCTTGCAAGTCAGCAAAGAACTTCTCTGTGGGATCCTTGTCCACACCCTCGCCCCCAGAGTCCCCCTCCACATCACACACTGTGGTGCACAGAGTTGGCCAGAGTGGAGAAATACCAGCCCCCACCACCCCCCAGACACCAGACGTGGACGCCTCACAGCCCAGTGAGGTGGCCACATCCTTACCCTCATCACTGTCATTGTCGTCAGCATCAGAATTACCACTGCTGACGCTTTCAGACTCCTAAGTTCCTTGCACAAGGCCAAGGTCTGCAGGTACTTCCCCTCTTGCCTACTGCAGGCAGACTGGCTCTTCCTTAAAAACACAGAATGCCACTACTTACCAGGCCAACACAAAACTTGGTTTGTGGACAGATTTCTACAACTCCAGCCTGGAAAAACGGGAATGTATTTTCATGTAAACTGAGAGCTTGATTTTGTGCACAGATACAAACAACCATAGTTACAAATAAAGACCTGAAACTATGCCTCAGCTCACATGAAGGTCTACTACACATCAAAGAGCAATGAATCTTGACTTGAAAAATTCTAGAAATGTAAGATACTGTTAAATATATTGTATATTCTTAAATTTTATTTGTTTTTAAAAAGCTACTCGCTGTACCCTAAGGCAGAAATGAGAATCAGCCATGGAACTTGGAAATAATTACATGCACATCAGATAATGCCAAAAGGGGGACTGGTACTTCTGGAGAGCCAGTGTGATTCTGCAGGGGGGCTCCCTCAGCACACTCTGTTCCTGATCCCCTTCCGCATAAAAGCTAGAACAGCATTCTGATCCTTGCGGTGAACAGATGGTAATGACTATGACAAAACACACCCACTACACTGATAGAACCGAATGTGCAAACCAAGCCAAAGAAAAAGAAAGAATACCCGCACCTTGGCTCTGCTCCTTTGAAAATCTGCAGACTTGTGTAAGATATTAAAAAGAAACAGGATTCAGTGGGTCTGAGTTGTGACCCAGGCATTGGTAATTTTTCAAAGCCCAGATGTACCTACCTGGTTAAGACTGGACCAAATATAATTGAGAGTTGTATTTTTCTCACAATACAACTTACTGCCAACTAACAATTACACTGTCTTCCAATTAATTCTACAATTAAAAATAACTAATAGTCACTTTATTTCAGGAGTGGGAAGACATTTTTAAGTATAAAAGCAGAAGAAAGCATAAAAATGCTTCTTCCTCACAAAAACACCAAACGATGATGACGATGGCGAAGGCAGAAGCCCAGAGGCCCCCAGGGGCCTCACAGTGGCGAGGCTGAGGACAAGGAGCAGACCCTGCCACCAAGGTGGGCAGCTGGTCAAGGGCATGATGATCACTTTCCCAGGGGAGAGCTCTCTCTCCTCCCTGCCCATCAAGGAGTGTGAGGCGACTGATTTCTTCCTGGGTGCATCCCTCAAGGATGAGGTTCTGAAGATTACGCCAGTGCAGAAGCAAGCTTGTGCTGGCCAGGTTCAAGGCATCTGGTGCCCTTGGAGACGACAGCAGTCACGCTGGTCTGGTGCTTCAAGGAGGTAGCCGCCGCCATCGGAGGGGCCACCATTCTGACCAACCTCTCCACTGTCCCTGCACAGAGTCTCCCCGGGGAACCAGACCGGCAAGCCCCACAGCATCCCTTGAAGGGGGCCAGCTGCTGTGGTTCTCTTGTTGGTGCATCTGATCCCTGCCCCCAGAGGCCCTGGCACTGTCTCGGCCCTTGGCCCAAGAAGCTGCTGCTCCTGCTGCTGCTGACACTGATCCTTGCTACACCACTGGTGCTGGCAATTTCACCATGGCTGCCTTTATTTTTCTGTTTGTTTGGTCTTTGTCTTTTTGAGACAGGGTCTCACTGTGCAGTTCAGGCTGGTCTTGAACTCACTTTGTAGTCCAGGCAGGCCTCAAATTTGCAATGATCCTCCTACCTCAGCTTCCAGAGTGCAGAGATCACAGGCCTGCGCCACCATGCCTGGCTGGGTTTTTGTTTGTTTGTTTTTTGTCGTTCTGAATTTTTTTTTTGTACCAGGAATCAACTCAGGACCTTGTGCTTGCCAGGCAGGCGCTTGTGCTGCTGAGCAATATCCCCAGCCCCATGGCTACCTCTAATGCCACCTCCAATATCTACAGCCTCCTGACCCCTGAACTCTGAAAGAGACTGTTCACCAAATCTCCCTACCAGGAATCGACTGGCCATCCTATAAAAACACACCAGAGTCTCTGGTCAGAGAGCTCAGTCTCCAGTAGTACCTACCACACAGGGCTTTATAGAAGAAAAATAAAGTGAATTTAACCTGAGGGGGGAAAAAAAGGAGAAAGTACAAAAGCTTGAAAGGTAAATAGATAAAAGTGTAAATTTTTGTGAATGTCAAAAAATACAATAAAGCTAAGAAACAAATGAAGAAAATATCTATATAAGTGACAAAAGTTAATTTATCAAATGACTACTTTAAACATATCTTTTGCATTGACAATTCCACTTTTTGTATTTATCTTCAGGGAGGTGAATAAGCAGAGATGTATGCATAGATTTAGTACAAAGATTCTTCCTGGCAATATAATACATTAAACAATAGAAAATCTAAATTGTCCTCAATAAAGGACTGGGCAAACTAAAATATAACCTGATAGAATACCAACTAGTAAAAATGGCCTTAAAAAATGGTCAAAATTTGGTGAACCACTCATTCTAATATTTTTATATGAAAAAGCAGTCTACAAAACTTTAACTGTGAAAACAAAAGTGTGCTCATCTTATTTTTAAACAATATGTTCATGAGCAACACTTGTCCGCTTGTAACATCTGTTATCACAGAGCAGTAGGAGGATAGTGATTCTTTGCTCTAGGCTTTCCTCCCATTTCCAAAGTTTTTGCAGTGAACACTACTAGGTTTCTAAGGAGATACTACTAGGGCACTTCAAATGGGGGCACTCATTCAAACTGAATAAAACATCAGAGGAATCAAACCCTTCCACCACTGGATCACACACCACTGGATCACGCAGTGGCCCCTGGGAGAGGCAGTTTTGCAGAGGAAGGCATCAGACCAATGCCAGTAACCAAGCAGCCTTTTCCAGAGGAATGGAGCTGGAAGTCACAGGCTGGAGGAGAGTCTGTCTGCCTCACGTCCTACTGACCGGCCTCTTGTGGACAGCGGGAAGCCGTGCAAACACCACCTTTAACATCCACACCAGAGCCTTCCATGCCTTGCTCCTTGTTTTAAAACATGAGCTGTTTCTCATCATTTACCACAGGAAGAATATGCATAAGGCCTCCATGAACAGCACCCAAACACCAGATTAGAATCTAGCCTGAAGCCGGGTATGGTGGTGCACAACTGTCACCTCAGCTACTCAGGAGGCTGAGGAAGGAGGATCACAAGCTCAAGGCCAGCCCGGGAAATGTAGCAAGACTTTGTCTCAAGATTAAAAAAATAAAAAAGGGTGGGGATGTAGCTTAGTGGTAGCGTGCTCACCTAGCATGTATGAGGCCTTGGGTTCAATGCCCAGTACTGCAAAACAAACAAAAATCGAGCTGGAACAAACGAATAACCCCAGCTGGTTTGCAAGTTCTGAGTGAAACTAGGCCCACTTGCGTATGACCTGCACACCCTTTGCACCATCTGACAGTGACACTGCTTCGCCAACCAATGCCACTGAGCTCTCAAGCTGTGGGTCTTCTGGAACGTAGAAGGCTGCTTGTGGTCACGCTGACCTCCCGGACAATCCACTTACTTCATCACCAGCAGAACACCTGCCACGTGCAAGACCTCACATGCATTTTACCTTTGCATGTCTTTAGCTCTCACTCAGAAAACCTCAAGAAACATAACTCTAAAGACAGTACTTGTGTATTTTCCCTTTAGGTTTCCAAAGCTATCATTTTAGTTCCCCCCACTCAAGACGCAACAATGAAATCAGAATTGGTCTACTCCAAATGCTCCCTGAGGAGGCAGAACTCCCTCCTAGGACACCCTGCGGCCATCCGCCTCATTGGGCCTGCTTCCATATGTGTGAAAGGAGGTCACACCGGCACTGCCAAGCTCCCAGGGCAGTTAGAAAGTTGCTACGAAAACAACACACGCCACAGGTCTTGGCAAGCTCAAGACTTCCTCGTTCCAGTGTGCAGCATGGACAGCAGCAACTGGCTTCCCCTGCGAGCTAGTCAGGAGGTTCCCATGCTCCCCTCCAGAACAACTAAACCCCAATCTGCAATTGGATTAGGTGAGGGGCATGCGTGCACACACGCACAAGAGTTGGAGGACTCAGCAGGGGGAACCCATCAATCCTTGCAGCAGTATTTCTAAGAGCTGGTATGTGAGCAAGAGGCCCCAGCAGGCAGGCTGAGCATGAGGTCCTGTTTTTACCAGTCTCTGGCTTTTCCCAAAGCAGTTAACACCATGCATAATTCCCATTCTTAGAATAGCAAGCCAGAAAGCACACAGTAGGACTTTACTTCGGTATTTTCATAGCTGAGACCACAACTGTTTCATCAGAACTAGGCAGGAAGGCTGTGTCCACAGGTTAGGGTTACTTGGCCACAGGTTTCCACCATACTCCTGTTTTCAAGTCACTTCTCACAGAAAAGATGAAAGGACCTCCTTTTGAGTATCTGAGTAATTTATTTTTAAAGACTTCATGTACGGCTTGTGTAAGTGAGAAGACCAACCGACGATTCCTATTCTCTTCAGTTTTGATCTGTCCACATTCTTGAAGAAACAGTTTTCCTCTCTTCCCCTTTCTTTGAATCTTAAGTAGGGGAAGGATGAAAGAACAAATAGTTTTGTTTCAAAAGTTGATTTTGAGTTAAGACTTTCTGAGTCTAGAGATTTTCTGTACTATTTTCTATAAAAACATTTAAAAGGATGTAGTCAAGCAGAAAACAAGAGTAATAAAGTTCAGTTTCTCTGCCCTGAGCACCCTGAGGTGGGCTTACTCCCACTCCCCTCTTTGCCCCCAACCAGGACAGCACCACACCCATCGCTTCCTGCCAACAGCAGGGCTCTGCATGACTCTCCGCCACCCTGCATGCAGCCTCCATGCACCAGAGATCTGAGATTGGCCTTGGGAGGGCAGGAGGCAATCTGGGGGCACTGCAGGCTCTGGCTTTCAGGAACACACAGGCAGAGAGCTGGAGGCAGGCGTGGTACTGCTGGCCAAGGCAGTCCTGCCTGGGCACCCTGTAAGTCCTTTATTTCTAAATCTAGGATTCAGAATCTCCAAGTTTCTCTACAAGGCCCTGGGTGGAAGTAGGGGGCACTTATGCACCTATATTCAATGAATGGATATCGAGTTTCTAACATCCATCTGGGTCTGTTCTAGGTCTTCAGGAAACAGCCTTGAGGAAAATAAAGACCCTGCTCTCCCTGAGCTTGTATTTCTAGTGTGTGGGGAATATAAAGTGTCAGGTCATGACCACTGCTGTGAGGAAAGCAGGGAGATAAGGACAGGGGTGCCGCTTCAGACAGGCTGGTCAGAGAAGGCCTGGCTTCAGTAGAAGTGCACGTTGCCAAGGACAGTCTTGCAAGTGCCTGAGCAGGAGTATCCTTAGCAAGTGAGTAACAGATGGCAAAGGCCTGAAGTAGGGAGGGGAGGGGTGAGTGATGGGAGAGGCGCTATAGCCTGATCCTAGGGAGAGCTCATTCTCAAGAGAATCAGTTGATGACTCCAACTGAAGCCAAGCATCCCATATAACAGGACAGAGTCCTTCATGCTTTGGGTTCTTCTGTATTCAGTGTCCAACTGTTTAATCTGGAAACTACTCAGATATCTTAAGACCACAAAGCAGCTGAGGACAACTTGGGCAGAAGACCAGCACTGAGCAGCCGTGAGTCCAATTAGACTACTTCAAGGGCAGCTCTACCTAAAATAAAATCCAGTTAATGCTCACACTTAGCTCTTAAAGACTGCATAGACTGAGAGTAACACCAGAACCTTGCTGTATGATTTTCGATTTCACTGTTGTCGCTTTGCTCTGATCTGCCTAAGACTAGTAGAATTTGGACTGAAAGCAGTTTCACAAGAGGAAGCTAGAAAGTTCAGCTTTAGTTTGTCTCTGACTCATGCTAATCATGTTACACTGGAAAACCTTGTGTTGGCTTTGGCCTCAGCCAGGGCTGCAAATGCGACTCGCCAACAGCAGATGCCAGGTTGGGTGGTGGCACACGGGCCAGGGGCTGAGGAGCAGGGTTATGTGTCTGAAGCAAGAAGCGTACCGTCCACACCTTGTAATAACGCAGATCCGAGGGGAGTCACTAAAAGCGAGTTTTTAAGAGTAAAAAACTGCGAACAACCCAAGTAACAAAAACTATAAAAGATTTAATTTCCAGCAAAGAGGAGTTGGTTACACACCAAGCAGCTGTCAAAAAGGAAGCTGCTGGTATGGAAAACATGGGCTCCATACAGCTGGGAGCGAAGGGGTGAGAAATGATCATGCTTGGGGTATCGATAGTGTGACAGTAAACTCTCTTATTTTCTTCTGCATTATTTGAATTTTTTTTTTTTTTAAATCTTTTTGAAGCGGGGTCTCACTGTGCAGTTCAGGCTGGCCTTGAGCTCACTTTGTAGCCCAGGCTGGTCTCGAACTCACAACGATCCTCCTGCCTCAGCTTCCCGAGTGCTAGGATTACAGGAGTGCGCCACCACCACGCCCGGCTATCATTTGAATTTTTATATACATCTTTACAAGATTCAGGTATTATAAGCAATAGTAAGTATGAGATAAAAGTTTTAGGTCAGCTGCCAACAGTACTTTTTTTAAAAAAGGAAATGGAGCTACTGAATCCTACTTAATTTCAATTTAGACAGATAGATATAAGAAATGAAACACAGAGGAAGGGAAAAACTACAATTTGCTACAATAGCTTCCCGGAGAAACGTGGAACAATTTCTTTGGTAGATGAGTAAAGCAATGCTCCAACACCTGCTGTAATCTTTGTACAATCATTAAGAAGCCCCACTGCTCAGAGATTCAGTCATGTGAGTCAAGCCAGAACTGTGCCGAATCAAGCCCGCGAGGACCACGGGGATGGGACCCCAGCCACCCGTGAGCTGCACATTACCCTGCACCGGGCTGGTACTGAAATCACTGCTCAGGGAAGCGATCCTGCAATAGCGTTTTGTATACGTTCTTGAACATTCCACAAAGGGGGCTCTTAAAATTGTACAATAACCCTTTCTAATGTGGATTTCTAAGGTGAAAATGGCCACCAAAACCCAACCAAGAGTTGGAGAAAATCCTCATTTTAAGGGGAAGTCTGAGATGTCACTTAATTAAAAATGACACTTGGCTTTTGCAGCAAGACTGAGGACTGGAAAAAAGACAAGCTCCCTGCCTGTACCTGTCACACCCTGCCCACAGTCAGAAACTTGCAGTTTCTCTTCAACACAGAACATGGCCAATGTACCACAATCTTTGGTTATGTAGTATTTTAGTGAAATTATTTCAATAAATATTGGTTTACAATTTTTTTCTCTACTGCAAAATTGGGAATGTTCAAAATATAATGCAAAATTTTAATGACAAATACTGCCATCCAGCACCGTGAAACTTGAAAGCCCTTGTGGAGGGTCTTGCATTGCACCCATGGGAAAGGATGCGGAGCAATGTGACACACGAAGCCCCAAGTATCTCTCCAGCCAATTTCATTTTCTTCAGTAATTGCCTTCTTGCTTTCAAGTCCCAGTGAATACAGGAAGCAGGTGCCTGCCTCACTAATCATAGCCCAGGGTTTAATAATTCAATGTTGGGTCTCCTAAGAAAAAGTCTCTAAGGAAGACACTTAATACAGAATACATTGAGCTTTCCCTAATGAGCAATTCAGTAAAAATTCTGCAATATCCAGGGACATAACGGCAGGTACTTTGGAGTCTAATAAACTATACCGAAGATCACAAGTTCCCTCTGAACTTCCTACCTACAAGCAACCACGGAGGAAAGATATTCTTGGAGAAGACAAGGAAAAAAATCCCAGCGTCTTCTTCAGAGATCAGAGGTTAACACGTTGCATCTAAAGTGCTTTCCAGAGTTGATGGCCTATAAGGTGGCTCCAATACATCCTCCGTGATGCGCCATTTTTTTTTTAAAGCTAGCTAATAAAGGCAGTCTAATCACACTAGATCATCACATATAGTCAATCCTACATCTGATTTATAGGTGAGGAGAAATAAAAATAATGCAAGTCTTAGAACTATCTGCACCATTTGGCCCACTTATTGGTATACAATTTTTTCTAAGTTGGTGACTACTTAGAAGGTTAGAAAATTAGCAGCAAGGCAATGTAAATGATTTTCTGAAAGTCTGTGTTGTAGTGCATCTTCACATCACCTGAGTTTTCAGTTCACTTTTATTTGTATGACTACTCGTGATCCGTTTCAAGTGATTTCCAGAAAGCTCTTTTTCAGAGTTAGCTAAAACGGGATGATTCTAGCTGTATTTTTCACTACCACTTTATCAGGCTTTTACAAGGACTCTCACTGCACAGCAATGCTTAAGTGATGATCTAAACTTTCCCATGCTGTTCTCAGACACCCCTATTACTGTCCTATGAGTTACTGGTCATGGGATACACAAAATTAAATGGTACAATTGAGATCTTAATGTGCTAAAACTTATGATACAGTTCCAAGAAACAGCAGCTCCCAGCCTACTGATTGCACAGACCAATAAATATTTTAGAATTATTTTTAGAGAAGGCAGAACTGTGGACTTTTGATTTTATAAAATATTGGGGACATAGCAAAGGGCATAAAGAAAGACAATTTTAAAAAAAGTAACATCGCCCTGTCTTGTTCCAGGCCCACAGGACACAGTGCCCCCAGGGGAATCAGACGAAGCCCTGCTTTCCCTTTGAGCTACAAGTCCCACCACTCCCTTTGGCCACCGCCACTGTTACACCACGGTTAACTCTGGGCAGAAAAGCTGCAAACCCTGACTGAGATGGATTTATTTACAGATTTTAATTCATGTCCTTTAATCCACATACGTTTTCTTAAACAAAAATGTATGTACTAAATGCTGCTTCAGAGTACAGTTACTTTATTCAAAGTTTACCATATACACAGAATTGCTTAATGGACATTTCAAGTCCCCCACTCGGTAAATACAAAGTTCAGACTCTCACTTAATAGACGGACTGTGATTACAGTATTTTCTCACACACATAAACACACACACACACACACACACAGAGGCAAGCAGCTTCTGAGAATATTTGTACACTATAGGAAAAGTAACAATAGTCATGCTTTAAAATTTTTCTCAAAAATGCAACTATTAGGTTTTAAGTAATTAGACCATTTAGTTTTTATCAGAGCAAGAGTCAGAAAGTTATTAGGGTATCCTTCTACACACAACACATATACAGTGATTACGAAAACTGTACGTGAAATTTTATAGTAGTATTTTTATTATATCAGTATAATATGGTACTTTTTAAAGTTTTTTTTTGAAGACATGAATAGTGGGCCTAAAAAGATGTCTTATTTTCTGGCAAATCTTGCCATCAAAATCTTGACACAACCACTTCCTCTGCATGTTTTTACCAGCACACAAGGAAACAGGTGATCTCATTACCTCCTCCACCTGACCACTCTAGCACCTTCCAAGGTCAGTTGTGAGCCTCCCATGCCTGGTGGATGCCAGGTCCCTCCTGGCCTCAGGTGAATGTGGTCTAGCTCTGGCCAGTGCAGAGCACAGAGCCAAGGCGGCTACTTCACTGCTCTAACAAAAGGCCACCTTTACAATACAATGCTGGGAACTTAAGACATAGAAGCCCACAAACAAACCTTAGACAGCCAAGATCCCCACCTCTGGGAGATGGAAATAAAAGCCAGACTCTTTACAGCAAAGAAGCTGCAGAGCTCCTGTCTTCAGCAGGACAAAATCCAACACTGCGGTGGGAAGAAGGCTCAACTGCAGGTGATGCTTCTATCTTAGACGAAGGGGTTGAAATCGGGCAGGCTGGGAAATAAACAGTACCATCACTTGGGAAGAATGGGCAGGCGGATGAGTCCCTTGTGTACATTCACATTACCGGTATGGGATAGCTCCGAGGACAGAGCACTGGTATCTGAGGTGTGGATGAACTTGGGCTCCTCCCCTGAGTCACCCTCTCTGGGGAGGTGAAATTGTGAAGCACACACTGTGGAAGCCCAGAACATTATACTCTCAAAGGAACTAAAAAAATACCTTCAAATCCTGAACTATGATATCTAACTTTCAGTTGGCCTACTGATCCAGACTCCCCTCCACCAGACTATACTGAAGGAAGTGTCTCAGAGGGGAGTTCTACTTTGCTAACACTGAAGGCACATGGCTATAAAGCTAGTTCATGTCTACAGGTCCAATTCAGAAAGACACATTCTGTCTCACATACAAACAGCAGTGCTTCTCAAAGGGGCTACGTCACCCCTTGAAGATGCTCTTCCATCTACTTAGTCCCAGGAGTAGAGTTTCTTCAGTCTCTTGATTTTCCCAGGATGACTTCTGAGTTGGATTTGTAGGAAATTCCCAGTGAGCAACACGGCAAGCAGGTGAGCTGAGGTTACACAAGGGAGATCGGAGCTAGGCAAAGGACATTTTTGTTGCTGAAATATGTTTCTAGTAATATAACTCAAATGCATCCATTCTGTGTCAAAATATGTACTGATAATATTGTCTAAATTTATAAATGAGTTAAATAAAACTGACCAATAATCATACACTTGGAAAGAAAGGAATAAAAATGAAATTATCTGTGAATCTTGACAATTTTTCTGAAAATGTGCTGCAAATTCAAGTCACAAAACAACAGAACTCCGAATTTCTAATCTCTATTTTAATTTGACATACACAATTTACAGCATGAATCTGACATCCTGGGACATGAGAAGGACTCAAGGAGAAAAGTTCATATTCATCAGGAATTTTAGCAAGCTCATTTTAAAAACATCAATATTCAACATATTCTGAAACAATCCTTTCATCAGCAGGAGCCTCAGCCTCTGATTTTCTCTTGCACGGTGCTCCATGCACCCTTCGCAGAGAGTTTTGGCCGATTCACTGTGAAGCTCTCAACTCATGGATGCAGGTCTCTGTGCCGAGACAGTAGCATCCTTCCAGACGGATGTCCCATTCTAAGGCGGCAGGGAATCACTGAGAGAGCCAGAACAAAGTTGGAACAAGGAAAAAAGTACAGGAAGAGGACCTTTCACAGCAGGGCTTCCTGACACTCGGCAGCGAGCAGCCCCTGCACACCTGGAAACTGCAGGGAAACACCAGGTCTGCGCAGTCTTCTTGCCAAGAGGAACCCTGGCTTTTCTTACATGTCTCATAGGAGTTTGTCTGAAACTCCAAAACAAAAGGGCCATCGCTGTAGCTCACTTCCTCTGGGTCGCCCTGTGCTCGGTGTTCCAACTCTCTCGATTCCTCCAGGGATAAACAGTGAGACTTTGTCAGCAATGTGCTGGGTTATGAAGTGCAGTGGCTCAGGAATGTACACACTTCCAACGAGACACACACTAAAATGCTCTCACAATGTAACTTAGGCTGACATAAGACAAATAGAAAATTTCATTCCAAAGTTCCTAGGAAACAACCATCAAACACTGATTATATGCATGCACTAAATTCTCGGTAATGCTCAGTATTCCACTCTATTTCTTGAGTTATACAAGGACAACACAACTTTGTTCGTATGTCTAATATCCAATGTACTTTCTGGAATGAAGCAAATGAGCCATACACCCCTTTAGAACATACCGGAATAAAATCATACTCAGTGTTTGGAAATGCCTCGGTATTTCCAAAGACCACATCACTATGCTTCAAATACTGCAGAAAGCTAGTGTGTTACCCAAAACAACAAAATGCGTCTTACTAAGGCATCCCACACGCCTTCTTATCTCTCCAGGAAAGTAATTCCCTCCCCTTAGTGCATTTCAGGTTAGCTCTATGAAATTTACCCTTACCCACCCCCACCTCTTATTGTAAGATTCTTAGGTTTTGCCCTCTCTTGGGTCTCTTTCATTTGTACTCACAGTTTTCAGAATCTAAGAAGGCCTTTGAAATATTCATTCCAGTAGAGACTGAGTTTTTTCCTGCTTGGATAATTCCTTCTGGGTATATCAAATGCCTAGGTCTCATCAATACTGTGGCTAGAATTGGCTAAGAGGAAACACCTCTATTGACAAAAGTATCACACAAGGAGAGTTTTTAAAAAGCCAGTTGTAATGGGAAAACAGCTAAACAGGAAACACACGTTTAGATTAAAATACAATTTGATTTTAAAATAAAATCTAATGTTTGTATTGTGCCTGCTATTAAACATACAATGGCCAATTTCTCTTGTAATAAAGCAAAACAAAAAAGGGAGCAGGGGTAATGGGCAGCCCTTCAGCCTCTAAAAGCTTTCCAAAAGAAATCTGAAGAAATGCCCACTGCAGACGTACATTGATTTCATGAATTCTGGATGATCCACCAACAAACCTTGCAATAAATTCATACGTGAATACTCTCCCAAGCTGTCATCAGTCTCAAGTTCCCTATTGTCTTCATCCTTCCCCTTCAATCCATTTCCAAGTTGTTTCTCACTGTGGTCTTAAAAATCAGTCTTAGCCAGTTTGGGGCACAAGAGCAGGGAGGCACCTGTATTCGATCACCGTACAACTGTCTCCCCCAGCACGTTCTCAGGTTTCTTAATCCCAGCAGGAACAGGCGAGGCTGAGGAAAGACTGGCCCTACAGCCCCTCATGGGCTGTCTGGTACTATGAAATACCAGCTCTCCATCCACCCCCGGTCAAAGCCACCCTTGGCCATGGTCCAGGCTCACAGGAGTAGCCCACAACCGGAAAGTGTGTTCAGCTACACGGGAGATGGTAACCTTTCAACTCTGCAGGGAAACTGATCCTTCCTGGAGACCCAAGTTATTTCCCTTCGCTTCCTTTTTATTCACATCACCTACCTTTTAGCTAGTATGTAGCTAATTCACCTCATAAGAGAGGAAGGGGGAGCAAAGAGGTGAAAAACGAACAGCTGTTTTCTTTCCTCATTAGCATTCCTGTCCTGTATGATAATATCTAATTTTGAAAACTAGAAGCATTTTACCACAAGTGTATTTGGGTAAATTTGGGTAGAATTTTCATATTCTAATACAGATGATCTCCAGGTTGAAATTTCATAATTACCACCTTTACGATTGTCACTTGATTTTTTCCCCCTCTTCTTCAGTTCTGATCAAGAAGCACTGTGATCCAAGTAACATACACTTAAGGTAGAGAGAAAAGAAGCGAAGCTAACCGAACAGGCATGGGAGGAGTTACATAACTTCCTTGGAAAATACAAACCCCAAACCCTCAAAAGAGTATGACACTAATACTGACAGCTGATAATTTCAGACATGCATGCCAACTTAAAAGGACAAAGTTCTTTTATAGACTTTTATTGAATTTACTATTTCACCTACTAAGTAATCATATAATTTCCAAGATTCCTAAATATTTCCAACATATTCAACTTAGGGATCCAAGATTCTGAACATGCCATCACCAAAAAAAATTGCAAACCTAAAAAACAAAAAAGGGAACAGAATTAAACAATGTCAAAGGAAAAGACGTTCTCAGAAAAGGTAGTTACTTTTATAATTTTTAAAACATCTTAATGTTAGTGCTTTTTCTCATCTTACATTTATACCTCAAGTTTAATATCAAAATTTTATTTAGAAACCAGGAAGTTTATCAAAATAAATACTAAACATCATACATATCACCTATTTATCTAATATTTACTGGGTTAAAATATGTTCACATTTACAATGTGAGGCTTTAAAGTGGCATTAGTTCTGTATTTTCTTGTGAAAGCTATCATCACAATAACCTTCAAATGCATAAATGAAATTATAGATTTCATTCCTGTACAACTCATACCATTAGAAACTACTTTCCTAGCCAATTAACAGTAAAGTCTTTGTTGTTCCAGATTAACTTCTAGGACATGAAATAAAGACATTCTTCAAAGATTTTCTAACCTCAAAACAGCCCAATCCATTAGGAGTTTTAATAAAAAGAAAAAAAAAGGGAAGAAAAATTGAGGGAGAGGTTAAGCAGAAGAATTCAAAACTCCCCAAAAGATAGTTACCAGTAATTGTTGGCATTAAAATAGTATTGCTACACAGAAATAAACTACATGAAAAGCTCTCCTACAACAGGCTTAAATACCATGCTACTTGTATCAGTTTATTTAATGATTCTAAAGAAAACCAACAGTTCTGAGTTCACACGTGTAGAAATATAAAATTATACATAAGGAGAGCTGGCCGAACAAAGTCAGGTGCTCCAGGGCGCTCTCGGAACAGACCGGGGCTGGCCTGCAAGCATAAGGGGACCACAGACATAAGGTCACCCACTTCTCAAGCTTGCGAGTAGCTGCTCCTCATTGTACACAAATGATTCTATCATGACAGAAAGTCACAGGCACGCTCTCTAATTTTCAAGTCATTGTCAATATCTAAAATAAAGGGTAAGAAAAGGCTGCAGGAAAATGAGATCATGTACAGCACTAGACTGACAACTGGCCCTCTAGTAGAAAACATAAAAATATAACTTTTGTGTGAAAACAAAAATACTATCTGTTGAACAGAACTTAGAATTTTTGCCCACATCATATACTAGAGTGGAGTGAAACTTCATTTTCTAAGCATCTCATCAATTAAATAACATGATTTAGAATTTAGAAGTAATTTTGTGATGCTGCTTTTGCTATTAATGCTGCTACATGTAAGACAGGAAATGAAACAGAATAACAAACCACTTATCTTAGCAAGCAGCTTAGTGTAAAATCTGAACTCGAGCAATTCTTTTCCTAGGGAGCAAAGCCTAGTACGGGCCTTAAGCACAGTCTCGTCAACATACTTAGCAAGACAGGGGCCATCAGAATAAACGTGGCCACTGAGAGAAGACATTCCCCAAAATGCTGAATGAAGAAAAACTATTCTATTATGTAGAACTATAAAATATATTTTGAATTTCTAATAATTAAAGCAGAGTTAACTACTGCTAAAATTCTCAATAGGCACTTTACACTTCAGAAAGTAAAACACATAAATATCTACATAAAACATCAAATTTCCTTATCATAGGAGAAGAATGTTGTGGCAAGAATCCTTACTTTCTAGTCTGAAAAATTTATTAAGACTAAACTTACTGGTTTTCAAAGAAAAAAGCCCAACACTTTAACCTGCAAATTCCTAATACAGTAAATATCTTATTACCAGTCAAGCAGCCCAAGAGGTCTCTTGGAAAAAAGAGAAAGACCCTCTAATTAAACAATTTTGGTTTGATTAGCATGTGGAGGCTGGTGTTAATCCAACTACTGACCATCTGCAGTTTACTCAGGCTATGTCAGTATGCTGCTTTTAAATCTTACAAAGGAAGGAACAGGGATAGGAACAGACATGGAGATGTGAGGCCCCTCTCTGTCCCTTAGGGTTTGCCATTACCATTCTGTGTGACGTGGTCTCAGGACCAGGCGACAGCACACTTCTAGCCAGAAATCGGATGACCTCAAAACCACCTCATGTCAGGCTGAGGCCTCATGTCTTTCGCTTAGAGCTAAAAATAAAAATACATGTGAATGAACAAATGATCATGGAATGAAATCTCTAACATGACACTAAGATATAAAATATCAGAAGTTATCTTTATCACAGAAAAATGAACATGTACACATTTCTACACAGAAAGTCACAATCCTATTTTGAATGGAAGGATGCCTTTTTTTCCCTGTTGACTCCAAGTTAGTTCTACAAAGCTAAAGGAGTTCTTTATTCATTTCCTGAGATATGACATTTATTTTTTATACTGGAATATAACAGTATCACTATTGAAACTAATGAAGGTAAGGTAGCAATTGAACTTCTTTTTCTAAACATAAACCAGGGCAAAAAAGTAAAAAGAAAATTAAGTGTAATGCTTAGTACACCAATGGTCTGGCCCTAAGAAATACGTTTTAGTGTATTCACAATGCCTAGTTCCAACAATAGCGTCAGGAACTGTGAAAATTAACCTGTGACTCCAACCAAACTAGGTGGTCGCTGAGCCAATACCCACGTTTCTTCGCATAGGAAGTCAAACGCCAAAGACACCAGAAGGCTCCGAGCTTGCTTGGTGAGTCTACAGCCCTAGAGCCTCCTCCCTAACTCTGTGTCTGGGCTGTGACGCTAGGAAACATATGGACTATTGTCCCTACCTGAGGCAGGAGGGCGGTATGCATCAGGCAACAACATGAGGACTGCTTAACTCTACACTCAGTCTAAAGTTCCAGCGGTTCTAAAACTCCATGAATCATCTCAAGAATGGCACCATCAAGTTATCATCGAGTTTCCCATTATTTTGTTTGTTTATTTGTTTTTTAGTACCAGGAATCGCACTCAGGACCTTGCACTTGCCATGCAGCCACTTGTGCCACTGAGCTATATCCCTGGCCCAAGTTTCCCATTAAAAAGGATCAATGAATTCTACTTAGTTATAAATGTGACAAATTACACAATGAAATCTCTATAAAAACAATCCCTACTTCAGTATACCCCACATCAAATACATGCTGATGAGAAACTGTTACCTTTGTTCAGCCTAAACCTCTTCTGCATGGGGCTAATAAGCCTTACAATATACCTGGGGTCAACCTGCACCCCTGGTTACAAGCCGGCCCTCTGCCCGTGGCAGGGACGCACATACAAGGCTCTCCTCTCCTCGCCCAGGCAGAAGCCATCCATGCTCCCAACTTCAGAGGAGTCCTGCCGTGTCACACATGCACTGCCCCAACTCAACAGCGACCTGCCTTACATGGACACTACTCTGAGCATGATGTTTATCAGTCAGAAAACCAGGACACCAAGCTTAAAATACAGCATTGTCTACCCCCGCTTCTGCTCCTGAGGCCAAAACACAGTCTAGATACATTGCAGTTAAAGTGAAAATGTGAAACCATGAAAATTCTGGAAGAAAACTTGGGAGAAATCTTCAACAATACACTTTAAAGCAGAGAACTTTAATTACGATGTAAGATCTAGGAATCAAAGGACACAAATGGTTGGGGAAAAGGCAAAAACTAAACCAATAGTAATAAAAAAAACTACGTAAGAACAAACTGAGGGAAATATTTATAGCAAATATGGGTATGGACAGAGTTCCTACAAATTGTTGAGGAAAAGATAAATAACCCAATGGAATATGGGTGACAAAGATGATTCACCAAAGAGAAAAATGACCAGTAAATAAATGAAAGCCTCTTCAAGCCCACTCAAAACCAAAGAAACCCAAAGCAAAGAGGATGCCAGCATGTTGACAGTGACCATCATGAGTGCGGGGACATGGCACACGTGGCAGACACTCCAGTTCTTTGGAGCCTTTTTTGAACGTCCACAGATGATCTCAATTTTGTCCAAAATTAGACCAGCACAACAGTTACACAAAGAGCAAATAAAAATGTACTCTCATGCTCTTGCACTAAATTCCCCTATCACTTTTCTCTTATAATCAACCACGCTATCTAATGTTACTGACTGAGACATTCTCACCCACTTCACCTGTCTTAGAAGAGCTCGAAGACCAGATTCTGTGCACAGGAAGCCGAGTGTGAATGCACAGCTGAGTCCTGCTCCTTTCTCTCAGAGGGAAAGCAGGACGCTCTACCGGCCTCCAGTGCCTAATCCTGCTCACAGAAAGACTGTAGTGTGACAGAAATGATCCAGCCAACACAGGCACCTTATATTCTCACCGCCACGGAACAAAAGTGCCGTCTCTGGACTGCAAGAGAACCTGTTTTCATACAGAGATGTTCACGACAAATCCATGCTCCACCAGCTGCATGCTGCGGTGCTTCTGATACTAGCTTCATAGTGTTAGGCATTGAGAGATTTTCTGTGGTTCCCAAAACCATGGGTAACAAGTACAACCCTGCATGGGCTCACTAGGGGAAATGAACACAGTAGTGACTAATACTGGTGTGCAGTGAAAACATTCCTGTTTGCTTCATGTACAGGACAGCAACTGTGAGGATCATGTAGCATTTCAGCTTCCTCAGACACTGGCACCACAGAATCAGTGTCTGAGAAGACTTCCCTTGCCTTGGAAGCTGTACTCTCGTGCTCACCTGCCCACAGATCTCTTCCTTGGAAGCCTCATCCTTCTAGCCCCAGGCAACCCACATTCTACTTTCTGTCTCTAAAAACTGGTTACTCTAGGCACCTCATACAAGTGGAGTCATACCCTGGTCCTTTTGTGGCAGCTGGCTTGCTTACTACAGTGAGACCAAGATTCCTCCACACTGTAGCATGCAGAACTTCCCTCCTTTTCAAGGCTGAATAATATGGCAGGCATGCAAAAATGATCACTTAGATAGCTTCCACTTTCTGGCTATTGTGAATGTTGCTGCTATAAAATGGCAGCATGGATCCTCATGTCTTTTTTGCCAATACCAGGGTGATTTTATCATGGTAGCTTTGTAGTATAATTTCAAGTCAGGGATTATGATGCCTACTGCCCTATCTTTGTTGTCCATGATGGCCTTTGCTATTTTAGGTCTCTTCTGGTTCCAGATGAATTTTAGGAACGTTTTCTCTCGATCTGTGAGGTATGCTAATGGTACTTTGATTGGGACTGCAATAAATCAGTATGACAGTTTTGGAAGTATGGCCATTTTCTTTTTTTTTTTTTTTTTTTGCGGTACCAGGGATTGAACTCGTAACCTTATGCTTGCCAGCCAGGCACTTATGCCACTGAACTATATCCCCAACCCTGTTTTTTTGGGGGGGGGCGGCGGGGGTATTTTCAGAATGTTGGTTCTTCCTATCTATGAGCGAGGAATATCTTTCTACTTTCTGAAATACTCTTCAATCTCTTTTTTTCAGAGTACTGTAATTTCAATGTATCTAGATTTTTTACTTTTGTTAGATTGATTCCTAACTATTTTTTGGATCCTATTGTGAAGGGTGGTTTCCGTAATTTCTCCCTCAGTGAGTTTGCTGTTTGTGTACAGGAATACTATTGATTTTTGAGTGTTTACTTTGTATCCAGCTACACTACTAAATTTGGTTATTAAATCTAGAAGTCTTTTGGTAGACTTTTTGGGGTCTTCTATGTAGAGTATCATATCATCTGCAAATAATGATAATTTAACTTCTTCCCTTCCTATCCTTATTCATTTTATTTCTCTCTCTTCTCTAACTGCTTTGGCTAATGTTTCCAGAAATAGATTGAATAGGAGTGGTTATACTAACATTCCAAATCAAAATTTAAGTATTTAAACATTAAAAGTCCATGCCTTACACATGAACAAAACTATTTATAATAATTACCCTGATTTGATTGGTGCATGTTATATACATGTGCTCAAATACCTTATTGTACCCCTGTATACTATTACATGTAGTAAAAAATAAATCAACTAGCAATACATGTTTATTTTTGGGCCCTCAATTGTATTATATCCATGTATATATTTATCTTACTGCAGTATTAATGTTTTTGTAACTGTAAGTGTTAAAGTTTTCTTTTAAAAAATTTATTTCTAAGAATTGTAAATATGTCTGTATTTTTTCTTGACAACTTGCTTAAAGTTGCCAACAACCATCTCATTGCAGACCTTATGCTCTTTTTGTAAAGTTAAAACTTGAGAAAGTACCAGTCATTTTTCAACACAAAGATTCTTTTTTTTTGTGGTACCAGGGATCAAACTCACAACCTTGCGCTTGCCAGGCAGGTGCTTATGCCACTGAGCTATATCCCCAGCCCCCAAAGATTCTTTACTAGGGAATTTTTTGACAAAAGGAGTGCCACCTTGGTTCATGAACTTAATTTGTTCTACAATTCTGGAAAAGATGGCCATGTTTGTGCTTGTGTGGGGAAGACGGCTATGCTGTATTTGTTCACAAACAAAAACAAAATTTGCCAAATGCTTCTGCTTGTGAAACCAAATCATCTGCCAACAAAAGCATTCATGAACCGAGGCACCGCTGTGCTCGAATCTAGAAATGGCTTTTCTGTTCCATACTGAGCAGTCAATTAAAGACCACAGGCTACAGTCTGAGCCCAGTGAAACTTCTGTAACAATTCTATCACCAACCTCAAACTGGAACGAGGAACAGAAAATCACAACTGACGCAATGACTAAAAGCTTGCGTGTCCAAAATAGAAGCTCCTGACAACTTCTGTGTAAGTGTAAGTGGCCTGACCATGCAGTCGGCCCTCCGTACCATGGGCTCACACCTGTGGGTTCAAGCTATGGTAGAGCGAAGATGCTTGAAAAGAAAATGGTGTCTGTACTGAATATTAACAGACCTTCCTTGTCATTATTTCCTAAGCTCTACAGTTTGACAACTATTTATGTAGCACTCACACTGTATTAGATCTACATATCATCTGTTGATGAGCTCAAGTGTAGTGAAGGATGTGGCAGTTATCTACATATTCTGCACCACCGCATTACATACAGACTTGAGCACTTGAGGGTTTTAGTATCCGTGAAAGGTCCTAGGACCAACCTCCATGAACCCCCAGAGACAATTGTAATTATAAATATTTCTATAAGGATCTCTATATAAATATCCACAGTTTATACTTTTAAAGAAGTTGCATCTCCTGGAGAAATTCAACACACACACAAACACACCCCAAAACTGAAACAACTATTTCATTTCTCATTCCTGCAGACAACTGTGCCGCTGCAGCTCTTATGTCCCGCCTGTCCCCACCTACAGGCATCTGAACTGGGGCCCTTTCTCCTGGGACTGCTGTTCATGGTCCCAGGGCCTGCCGCCTACTTGCAGACAGGATCTGCTCAATGCCACCTTCTCAGGAAGGCCACCGACCCAACCGGCCTACCAAATGACCTCATCACACCTGAACCAACCTGAAGCCCCTCCTGGTCCCGCCTCAGTCCTCTTTCCAGCACAATTCACTACTAAGACTATATTTTTACTCAGCAATTTTCTATCTCTCCTACTAGAATGATTCTAATTTCCTGGCATTTGTATGTGAAACTATATACTCCATAGTCTAACCATTCAAAGAAGGTAAAAACCCTTACTGTTATTCTATTATCTGCAGCATTCATTTAACCAGGAAACAGATGCCCTTCCAACTGCAAATGGCAAACAGGAAACACTGACCACTAAGCTTCTACCTTAATCACAGATGGACTCTGGCGATCATTCCCAAGTCACAGCACGAAGGCCAGCTCACTGTGGACACAGCTACACTTCGATTAAACACAAATTGTAACGGACCACAAACAAGCACATCTTTTGATGTACAGAAATCGCAGACAGAATCGGAGGACAACTGCAGAGGCCCCCCCAATAGAATTACAGTAAAAGTGGATGTCAAAGCTCAAGAAAGTACTCTAAGTGCCTGTTCATCTGGCCAAGCAATTACAAACGCTAAACTCTGTGAGTCAAATACCACTTTTGGATTCACTGAAGTAAACAGAAACTAAAAGGAAGAAAAAAGGAGGGCAGCAGGCATGGCAGGTCACACCTGCCATCCCAGCACTCTGGGAGGCTGACTGAGAGGAGCACTGCAAGTCTGAGCCCAGCCAGCGGGACTTACTGAGATACTGCATCAAAATAAAAATAAATATATTAATTAATTAATTAATTAAGGGCTGGGGATGGAGCTCAGTGCAAGGTCCTAGGTTCCATTCCCAGTACCTCAAAACAAAACAAATAAAACACACAGGGAGGGAGGGTGCAGCACAGGAAGCTGGATGCCAAAGGAGGAAAGTAGGCAATACATAAATGTTCAGCTACCTAATTTTCAGGAACTAGTATACAATGAAAATGCAAGTCACTTTTAAACAGACATTGTGAAACGAAAGGAAAATGCTCAAAAGTAAAGGGAACTGGGGTGTGGGAAAGGAGAGAGGACAGAAGGGGAAATTATGTAAGTACGTCTATACAGGATAGCTAACATAGCTGTACTACTGTCTTCTATTCTCTACAGAAAGGAACAGTTAATGATTACTTGTTTGATCAATCTTGTGTGTCTGTTTTCCTGAGAAACCACTTTGAAGATAACAATAAGTAATACAACAACCATTGTAAATTTCCTACAACTTTGTCTGTAACTCTGTTTTGTTTGTATTGCTCTTATGCTACGCTGTAATTGCATGTCTTTTTATTAATATGTTTTCCTTCTTTTATTGTTTAAAATTTAAAAAAAATACATTATTGCAGATTTCAGGATGGCAACATAACTGTTAAGTCCAGCACGCCCCACCACACAACCAGGGAGAAAGGCACGGCTCGGCTCTGTGTCCAGACGTTATTAGGCGGGGGACTCTGCTTTGAAATAAAGGGGATGGGAGAGGGCTATACATTAAGATTGTAAAACACAATTCTGTGGCTGAGTATGAGGATGATTAGCAAAAAAAGCAAATGGGGTCTTGCTAGGCAGGGAACAATTGCTAAGCTTCACTGCAGGGTCATAATGAAGACACTCTGGAGTGTGTCGCTACTCAAGAAAGATCAAAATGGCTTCCTAAGAGCAGCTCTATACATTATGGCTTAAATATCTGACACAAAGAGGGACACAAAACACCAAAGACAAATTTTCTCTTGTTCACTAAGTGCTTAGGTTTAACCATGTGTCTTGGTTACTTTTCTCTCATTGCTGGGACAAAATACCTGACGCCCAAAATTAAGGAAGGAAAGGTTTATTTTGCTTAGTTTGTGGAAGTTTCAGTCCATACTTGGCAGGTTACAAGGCAGAGCGGCACATGGCAGAGGGCTACAGCTCATGGCAGCAGAGCACAGCCAAAGCAACAAGCACACACACAAGGGAGGAATGGCCTCAAGCAGCCTCTTCCTCTCCCTTACATATGCAAACTATCCACCCCAGGGTGGGTGTAGCTCTCACACCCAGAATCAATCAAACTCTAAAAGCCTGCCCCATGGCCGCATGAGGCTTTGGGGGGACACACAGACACAAACCATAACACCATGACTTCAAGGAAAAAAAAAACAAAAAAACCACTCTCAGGTAAGAAGGAGAAACACGGGGTTAGACAGCAAAAGTTTTCATAACAGAAAGGGTACTGGAAGAATTAAAGAAACTGAATTTTAAAACTAGAAAAAGAACCCCATAAAACTCCCAGCTATGTCACCATTCCAAGAAACATATCTACTTTCCTCTCAAGGCTCTTGGGGATTGAGTCCAGGGCTTTGTGCCTGCTAAGGAAGTGATCTCCACAGAACTACAGCCCTGGCCCTTTTAAAATTTTATTTTTACACAGGGTTTCACTAAGTTGCCCATGCTGGCCTTGAATGCCTTAAGTTTCATATTTTTCCTAAGTTTATAAGATTTTTGCATTAGGGATAATCAACCAGTAGAGCTTCTGCAAATATTCCCAAAGTCAAAAAACTCCAAAACTGGAAACATTTTTGGTTCTAAACATTTTGGATATGGGATATTCAACCTGTATTTAGCCTCCTATCAACTTGCAATTCAAAGAGCAGACAGACATCAATTTAAACTGCTTATTCTGATATCAACCTAGTAAAAAAACTGTCTTAGATACTTTTCTCTTACGAAGACCACAGTTTGTAAAGGTTTCAGTCCACAATCAACTGGCTCCAAGGCTGGGTGGCATGGCAGAGGGGCACTGCAGAGGAGAAACCGTTCATGGCAGGTACAAGGCTGCAAAGTAGCAAGTAACAAGCAACGACATTAGCACTCTTTCTGTCCCTTATACAGTGGACCCAAGCTGCGGCTGGCTTGACAAAGAACAACCTGGGTTTTGACCAGAATTTTAGTTTTAACTTACAACCGGTCTTGAGTTATGACCCAAATGTCAGCCACTTGTACTTCTAGATGGTCTCAAATACAGATTTAACCTTTAAAGAGTTTTGGACGGAACATTGCAACATTCTTTCTTGTATGGGGTTAACTGAGAAATCCTGGGCCAATGTTTCTCTGAGGACACTAAGACTTGCCTATACATATGAGAGAGACTTTGAAGGCTGTATAGAGGAGCCTAAGCCTTCAATTGACACGAGTTACAACCAGCCCTCGGAACAAATTGAGTTCTTAGGTCAAGGGTCTACTGTATTCTATCCAGGCTACAGCCTTTGGTTAGCAGCACTCACACCCAGGGTGGGGCACCCTTAATCCTACCTAGAACTATGCTAAACCAATCAGTAGGCCAAGTTAGTAATCACACGCCCTTGATCCCAGCATCACATACTTAAATCCAGCACCACACACTCCAGATCCAGCCACCTGTGACCGCATGAGGCTTTGGGGGGACGTCTAAGCATCATAACGAAAAGCACTCTCAATTTACTAACGCAAGTAGCACAAAAAATTTCTAATAAATGCCACTAATATTCTTTCCCAAAGTATTATCATTTCATTATGTCCCTGATATAGCCACTATTATTAAGACTGGTATAAATGCTCCATTTTTCAAAAAAAATGAAGCTAAAAATATTAAGGTTATTTAACTTCTTTCCACAAATTAGTGCATCTTAACAGAAAAGAACTTTTATATTAAAACATATTATCCCCTACTTCTTTCTGGAAATGATAAAGCAACAGCAAACATACTCAGAGAAATGAAAATGGGCCATGCTCTGCACCACCGCTGACAGCAGCAGAGCGTGGACAGCTAAGAAAACACAAGCGGAAAAGCTACGTGCACTCAGCTCCCGCCAACTCCCAACTGCTGGATGGCTTCATTACCGTGCTTTAAGAATCGCAGAAGACTGACCCTTCCAGTAAGGGTCTAAGGCATCTACTCCCAAGCTTCCCCAGTAGTGGAATCCCAAGGCATCAAGTGTTCTTTCAACTCTGGCTTAGCATCTCCAGAGGCAAAGACTGCTTCCTTGGAAAATCTTTTCCATTTCAGAGCAGCTCTGTCACAAATTATTCTGGTACTATACATTTCAGGATGAATTAGTGTTATCACAGTACATTCATTTCTTGAAAAGAAGGCCAACTCATTTGCTTTCTATTGCAGAGTAAGAAGTCCCAAAGTAACATCGTCAAGGTGGTTCAACATCATCGCCCAGGGCCTAGGCCAGTGGTTGCAAACCTTTGGCATGTGTGCCCCGGCAGTGTGTTTGTTATCACCAAAAGCTCTAAGGTTCATCATCACCGGCCTAGGCTGTTTATTTCACCAGCTGGTTTGGCAAAGTTTACTGTTCCAAGATGGTTTCTATTCTTCCAGGTTTCACATTAAGTCAGGACACTATCCATTGGGAGACTTTATTCTCTTCTGATTGTTTCTGTAGGAAGGCAGGTACTTGAGTACAAAGGCCCCTAGCATACATCTGCTATGGTTTGAATATCATTTGTCCTCACCAAGATTCACGCTGAGTCCTAGCTCCCAATGAAAATGGAATTGGAAAATGGTGGTGCCATGTGAGCTCTGCCCTCATGAAGGATTCATGTCTAAGACTGTGATGGTTCTCACCAGAATGGATGAGTTATCTAAAAGCACAAGGTTATGAAGCAGGTTAGCCCCCGTGTGCCCTCCCACTCATGTTCTTCTATGTACACACACTTCTCTCCACTGTTCTGCCATAAAGTAATGCAGCATGAGGCCCTCAGAAGAAGCCAAGCAGATGCCAGCACTGAGCGTGGATCTCCGTCACTACAAACTAAGTAAATCTCTTTTCTTTAAAGTATATGGCCTCTGCGCTTTGTTAACAGCAACAGAAACAAACTAAGAACATTCCCTACTGTATCTGGCCAATCACTGGTAAGGAAAGTAGATTATCCCAAACGCCTGACATCAGTCAGGACTTGCTTTTCTGTCTCCCTCACCTGCCCACAAAGCTGCACCAGGAGTGCAGATTAAAAAATCCAGATTCCATCAGGAAGAAAGAGAAGGCAGAAGACGCCGAGATGTACAAGTGATTAAATGTTTGCTGTGGGTGTTTGGAGCCAAAATCTTGCCTTTCAGCAACAGCTGTGTAGTCACATTTCTGACTTTTAGATCTAATAAGAAAAAAAAAATTTACGTTCCTTCAATGCACTACAAATTCTGTACATGTGAAGCTAAGGGTCTCCTTCCTCAAACCCAAATCCCTCCTGGTGAAATATTCCTCTTTACATCTGTTCTTCTGTATGTATGACTTTACAGCTGCATGCTTTACCATCATTATCACCTTCAGCTTATAAATGCCCCCATAAAATGCTTGGGACCCTCTTAAAGCTGGCCTGGAAGCTCTTCTGTCTCTGCTGTTACCATGGTGAAGCTCAAGGTCAAGTTCCACTACTTTCTTTTCCTGTGATGGGATCTTCAACAAGTTACTTCCTCTTAAAATATTCAACAGCAAGTGAAACAGAACTAACTATCCCCAGTATTCTGAATACTACACTTCTGTCAATACAACCTAAGGCTGTGTTGCTTCTCTGGTACTATCCCAGTGACACAGTCAGCTTGCTGAAAGCTAAATCTGTCTTTCCTGAAAGTTCCAGCTGGCTTAACTTTCTAATAAACTCCACTTGTTGGCATTTTTAGAGAAAAAAAAAAAAAAAAACAGAGGAAAAAACTTGCATTTTCCCCTTACTTTGGTCTATCTCTCCAACCTATAAAGTTGTTAGTTATAAAAAAAAAAAAAATAAAGTGTTGCTGTTTTCAATGATAGAAATTAAAACTTATGAACAGCTCACTCATACTTACTTCTCATCTTTGCAGAGGAGGACCATGATTCTAAATAAAAACATCTTCCATCTCACAAGACACCTTCTAGGATCACAATAACTTGTTGAACTTCCCAGATCCAGAAACCAATCCTTGGAGCATCAGTGAAATAACCCACGAAGTACACTGAGCAGAGCCCTCTCTGGACTCACGTCCAAGGGTAAAACCAAAGTGCTGATCTGACATTTAGTGAAAGTTTTAACTGCTGAGCAGACTAAGAAATACTAAGTATTGTGGCCGATGAGTACCCCTCAAACCAACCATGTTATAAACTGATGCAGAAACACATGGGATCATGTAAAAGATTCCTTGTTCAACGTATCTTTTCCACATTGACAGAACACACAGCAAGGCAATAATCAAACACCTGTTTAGTGAGCATAGATATCAAAGCAATTAGTTCTTTAAAATACATTGGACAACATCAAGACAAATTAATCTCTTATAACATTTTCTACACAGGTTGTATCTTAGTACAATGGAGTACTAGATAAGATACTACAGGTACTTGGAAGCACACTGTTAAAAACTGTCTCAATTACATGATTAACCAAGGTACTCCCATCCTGACAGTTTCACTACTTAATCAGATCCGTGCATTCTACCAGCCTATGGTCAAGTTCATCTGGTCTAAAAGTTCTTCTGTCTCTGGTGTCACAGTGATGAAATTCAAGTTCTACTACTTCCTTTTCTAGTTATGTGATCTTCAACAAGTTACTTTTCTAAACTTTTCCACTAGATTCACTATTATTACTGTAACAAATTACATTACTACAAATTGTTAGGAGCAGAAGTCTTTTGTCTTATATTTCTTTTTCTTTTTTGGGGGGGTACTGGGAATGAAACTCAGGACCTTGCCCTTGCCAGGCAGGCACTGTGCTACTGGAACTACATACCTGGCCCTTGTTTTATATTTCTAGGGGTCAGGAAATCCTAAAAGAGTTTCAGTGGAGTAAATCAGTAAGTCAGAAGGTCTACATAGCTTTTGGAAGCTCCAGAGGGAGAATCTACTCTCTTGTTTTTTTCTGGCTTCTGCAGATCACACATTCATTAGCCTGTAATCCACTCCTCTGTGTTTACATCTACCACTGGGGCAACTTCAGATCTGTCTACGCCACCTTTCCGCTTCTCTCTGTCACTTCTAAGGCCCCATGTGATTACACTTGGCTCACCCAGATACTCAGGGTAATCACTGCACAATCACATCTGCAAAGTCTCTTTTGCAATGTAATGTATTTATAGGTATTGGGGATTAGGATATGCACATTTCTCATTCTTACTCTACCACAAAGTTATTGTATTATATTAATACTGACATACACTGATTTTAAGTTATGAAAAAAATTCAATCTTAAAACTTCAATACTGTTAACTAGTGAAGTGTATTAAGTCAGTCTTTCTGTTACTGAGACAAAATACCTGACTTAAAGGAGAGGCTTATTTTGGCTCAAGGTTTCAGGGGACTCAGTCCACGGTCACCTGGCTCTAAGGCAGAGAGACACGGCAGAGTAAAGCTATTCAAGACATGGTGGCTGGGAAGCACAGTAGATTCAAATGAGCCAGATAGCAATGTGTCCAGATCAGATATAGTCTCCAAGGTCATGCCTCCTTGATCCACTTCCTCCAACGAGGCCCCACCTCTTAACAGTACAATGAGCTATGACTCATCAGATTGACCCAGTGGATTAACCACTGGTGATGTTAGTGGCCTTGCAATCCAATCACCTCTTTAGGAGTTTCTTAATCCAGTCAAGTTGACAAGCAAGGTTAACTGACACAGAAGGACATGGCTGTTTCTACCCCTGGTTCACACTAAAGTTACATTACATTTTCTATTTCAGTTTTCACATAAAATGCCACGTTTTATTAACAAAGGAAAAAGTATAAAGGTTAAGTAATCATTAATGTCCCTGAATCCCTATCAATTTATATGGGGCAAATTAAACAACAGACCAGCTAGGAGGAAGTTAGTAAGAGAATCTAAACGTCCCATTAAGCATTTCCTACTGGAAATAGGAAATGTGCAAACCACACTATTCGGGTTTTCCATCTCCACCATGGCTATGCCTTCTTGCTCCGCTTTGCTGGACACATCTCCTGCACTACCTTTCTTTAACCTGATAGTGCCCAAAGCTCAGGCCTCAGGCCTTGCTATACACGTTCATTCCATCAGGAAAGCCACTCAGTCTCAGGTCTTAATCACTTATGCTGACAACTCCAAATTTTCTACTTCCAGTCTGGGTCAGACACCTGAGCTTCAGTCTTTTGTATCACACCTGCCTCTTTCACTGCTGGCCTTGGATGTAAACAGGTATCTCTGCATATCCAAAACCAAATTCCTGACCCTCCTGTGGTGGGTTGAAGACTGGCAGGCAACTTGTACCACACAGCTGAACTGAATCAGCATGGTGCTGGGTGTGGAAGGCCCACCTGAGGATTGTAACCAACAGCATAAAAAGAGAACTGGCAGGGTAGACAGTGTGCTGTTGATGCTCCTGAAGAAGTGTGTCAAGCTGGCCTTCCTGATATGAACGCAGCTGTTGTCATGGTCAGAGGAGCTCAGGTCCTCACTGTCACTGAGAATGGCTATGGTTCTTTCCAGGGGAGCTCTGGTTCTTACCTTGAGCGTTGCTTCCTGGCTTCAGGGCAGATCCCTCAGCCTGCTGGCACGGATCATTCATCCCACTGGTGCAGACTTTCTAGCTTCTACCACTGACCTTTGGGCCTTTCCAGTGCAGATTCTTTTTTTTCTTTGGTACCGGGTTATCAAACTCGGGACTTTGCGCTTGCCAGGCAGGTGCTTGTGCTGCTGAGCTATATCCCCGGCCCCCCAGTACAGATTCTTGATACAGACTTGCAGGAGACACTCTCGTACGATCCAGGCCCTCAGCTAGATTCTTTGGGTCTCTCATGTACGAACAGACGTCCCACACTCTTTTGCATTTGACTCTTTGGATGAATATTACGAACTAATCCTATAAATTATGTGTCCTGCATTAAATTGTTCGCCTTGCAAACAATTGACTACAACACCTCCCTACAAACTTGCTCCTCATGTCTTTCTCAGCTCATTAAGTAACAGTTCTACCCCGTCAAAAACCTGTAATCTTTCCCTCACATCAGGATATCCACCAGCATATCAAATTAGCTCTACCTTCAAAATGTACCTCAAATCTGACTGCTTCTTTCCATTTCCACCATTACCATCTGAGCCAAGTCACCATCATCTCCTGCCCAGGGTTTTATTAACTCATTTTCTTCTATCTCTGTTCTGCTAGTTTGTCTAATAACGTACCCAGAATTTTTAAAATTAACGTTGTTTATTCTGATCTCACCTCCACTAAAATTTGGAAATAATGAAATTAAACAGATTTTAGGTTTGAATTCAATGAGTATAGATCCCATGTAGCCAAGATGCCTATCAGGATATAACACTTCCAGCTTTGGACTATTATGACTGTGGCTGTTATACCCTTTTCACAGATACATCGTTTCACTGGTAAACACCCAAGGGCAGAACTGCTGTGTGACTGTACAGGTACGTGCGGTATGTTCACAGTAGCATTACTGACAATAGCCAAAAGGTACAAGAGGCCCAAACGTCCACACTGGATGATCAGGTAAACAAAACTACAGTATATCCACACAGTGGATTATTGTTCAGACATGAAAAAGAAAGAAATACTGACACATGGGACCAGGTGGGTGAACTCTGAAAACATTACACTAAATGAAAGCAGCCAGACACAAAAGGGCACACTTGTAAGAAAGAACCAGAACAGTTAAACCCACAGAGACAGAACGCAAACTGGTGGTGCCAGTGGTTGGGATGAAAGGGAAATGGCAGCAGTTGCTAATGGCTGTGGGGTTTTCCTCCCAGGTGATGAAAATGTTTTGGAACCAGCTAGAGGTAATAACTGCTCAGCATGGGAATGTACTGTATATTACTGAATTGTTCCATGTCATCTGAATTTCATTTTAAAAGACACTATTTCTGCGGAAAAATACTCCACAATTTTTACTTTTTTTGCAAAATGCCAAGAGGTTTATCACTGCTTTCAAATCTACAGTTAAGTTTTTACTGGTGGTACTTTAAAAAAATCTTATCACTGAACATTTCTTGGGTAGTTCACCCTGTTTTTCAAGCTATCAAACTGTATAGCTGCTCTGCAATTCCACAGTAAGACCACCAGATGCCAACTTCAAGCTAATTAACTCTCGAAGTGAAAGGGAAATTCATGGGACATGAATAATCATAAGGTACCAGGCACTGTTGAGAAAACACTTTTTGCCGAGATTACATACAAGATGGTATAATATAGCTAAGTTATAATACTTTGATTCTTCCTGAATATTAATCCATCCTAAATCTATGTTTTGAGGATTTTACATCCACCTAATATTTTAAATTGAGGTAGGATCAAGGCCAGAGGACAGAACAATATTTTCTATCCAGCCAAGTCAACCATCTAAGAATGATCTTTGCATCTGCTGCCAGTTCAGTGTGTGAAAATAATTCAATGTATACTTAAACACTCATCTGATTGATATATAACAAGGGATAGAAAAGAAATGTTCAATCTCAATTCTTAGTTCCAGTTGAATGGGAAAATCCCTATCACATGTTTTATATACATTATCTCACAGTAATATATAAAAAAATTAATTCTCTAAAGCCAGAGGAAATGTTTTAGATATGATATAGCATTAATGTTTTGGGTATCTTATATAGAGACACACACAACTCTATTATATATCCAAAACTCATACTTCTAGCAAGACACACAGGTCTTTTTCAGTTCTAGAACTACACACATGGCATTCAGTCTGTAAGCAACAGGAAAACTGTTTCCCGGATGGTTTCGTCTACTAATTTTTTGGTTGTTACACTACTCTCAGTTCGAAGTTTTATTTTTTATTAGTACATATTTACAGTACATAGTGATAACATTTATGGTGGGGATTTGGTACACATATATAATACGTTGTTGGTGGGACTGTAAACTAGTACAACCACTATAGAAATCATTGGCGATACCTCAAAAAACTAAAAATTGAAACTTCATTTGACCTAGCTGTATCCCTTTCTAGCTATCTTACCTGTCTTAGGTTACTTTTCTCATTGCTGAGAAAAAATACCTGACACCCAAAGTTAAAGTCGGAAAGGTTTGTTTAGCTCAATTTGCAGAGGTTTCATACAGTAATCCACTGGCTCCAGGGCAGGGTGGCACATGGCAGAGGGGCAACCATCGTGGCCGTGGAAGACAGGAACAAGCAACAAGAGCGGGGAAGACAAGCTTCTTTTTGTCCTTTATGTCTTATTCAGACTCCTCTGGGCCAGTAGCACTCAGACCCTTAATCCTAGTGCCCTCAGGCCTAGCACTGCATCACAAATCAAACACACACACCCTACCTTCAGCCACATCGAAAAAAGCCCTATGACTGGATGAGGTTTTGGGGGACAACGAGACACAAACCATAATATTCCCCAAAGCGTTAAAGTCATCTTATTACAGGATACACGCATACCCATGTGTACAACAGCACAACTTGTAATAGGTAAGTCTTCCAAATGGCCTATATACCCATCAACAGATGCATGGATAAAGTATGTTTTGAAATGCTTCTAAAGCAATGTATTTTTCAGCAAATAACTGAAATTGAGTTCCTCTGTACTTACTGGTCAAGACCTGAGTTTGAGGTTTTTCAGTTCCCAAAGCACACAATCTTACTAGACATCTGCACTAGGCAAGGGAGCAGGACAGTGGGTCTTTAAAGCAAAATTCAGGACTCCTTACTTCCCCTTCCCTCCTCCCACTACTCATGCACCTTGGATTACTACTCACCTCCTTGGATTCATCAGATTAGGAGCAAGAACCAGGACGGGTATATTACACGGAGACCCTGCAAGGACACTGGTATAACAAAGGTAGGTTCGTTAAAAGTCTGAACTCAAGTGCTGTGATCTCTTTGGGCTTCTTTGGGGTAGAGCTGGTTCTCATCATCACTATCAGACACGACTGGAGAGCTGCTCTAGGCTAACCCTGCTCAGTGTGCTCAGCCTAAAGGCTGGCCGCTGAAAACCTTGTAGGAATCACTGTCTCCTTCAGACTCAGGTCCCAATTATGAATTTTTATCAGCAGTTATGGGATGCCCAAAGCAAACAAGGACCACAGAAGCCAAGTGGGGGCCTTTAGAAAGAACACAGAGATGTGTACACCTCCCAGAACCATCAGGATGCCAGAACCTCTTTCTTTTATGTTATATTCTGCTTAACTGTAACAGTGTAAAAAATCCATATGGAACAACAAATGTGCTCCCATATAGTAAATTCTGGTCGAACTACATGAATTCAGAGCAGACGACCAAGAACAGCCGCCATGACATCATGCTCAGTACAAGCTAGTTACATAACTGAGTGGCCTGTTTTACAGATTCTGTCCCAGGGGGACATCTTGTCTTGCTGTGGTAATCCTTGTTCATAGCTATAATCTCAATGAAAACAACATTCCAAAGCCTTGACATTGTACTGAATTCAGCATTTATACGCTTGGGTTCAGTTCAGTGAGCGCCTTTCCTTTTCTTTAGCTTCAAAACTCCCAGCCTTTCTTGTCATTTGTCACACAGACAATTCAACTGCCACCACCCCCCATTTCTTTCAGGCTCTTAATCTGGATTCTGCCTCTTTCAATTTCTAGTTCAAAGTATGTGTGTGCATGTGTCTGTGTGCATGTAAATCTGGGGACGGAAATATACGTGGGAGATGTAAGATACAAGGAAGACATGGTAATTAAAATAGAAGGCATGATAAAAAATCATTTTCTTGTGATTTCCTTCTAAATCTATGACGTTGAGAAGAAATATTCCTTAGGAACAGATACATTTCTTAGGAACAGAAAAATTTCATGATTTAAGTATACATGATTTTTGAAGCGTATTTTTGGAGCTAGGGTATAACTCACTAATGTCTACCATGTGCAAGGCCCTGGGTTCAAACCCAAACACCATAATATA
>NW_004955403.1:52582999-52597124 GCF_000276665.1 Chinchilla lanigera
CAGCATAAAATTCAAAAGGTAAGCAAGGGTATACAGTGAAGTCTTCCTTCCATTCTCGTCCAATAGCCATCAGGTCTCTTCCCCTGAAGAAGCCAGTGTTGCTATTCTTTCATACATTAGCTAGACCCCTTGTCTTCTGGAGTTTGTCCCAAGATCACCTGTCACGCCTGAAACCGCACAATATTACACCCCATAGGTATTACTATGTTTTCTATGTGTATGCACTGTGATAAAGTCTAGTTTATAAACTAGGCACAATAAAAGAATAGCAACAGTACAACAGAACAATTAGAACAATATGTTGCTATAAGATTTCATAACACTTCTCAGAATGGTACACAATTTAAAATTTATGAACTGTTTCCTTCTGGAATTTTCCATTTACTTTCGTGTATGTGTGAGAGAGAGAGAGAGAGAGAAAGAGAGAGAAAAGGAGAGAGAGAGAGAGAAAGAAAGAGAGAGAGAGAGACAGACACTAGGGATTGAACCCAGGGGCCTTCAAACTGAGCTATATCCCCAGCCCTCTTTAAATTTTTAATTTTGAGCCAGGGTCTTGCTGAATCATCCTGCTGGGCTTTGAGCTGTGACTTCCTGCCTTGGCTCTCCCAGGGTGCCAAGCAAGTACCAGGCAATTTCCAGAGCGCTGTTGACTGCAGGTGAGCTCAAACCTCAGAAACTGAAACCAAGTCTAAAGGGGAGGAAGAAGAGATACATACAACTTTTTCCTGGTGACCCAAAGAGCCACTTTTTCCCTCTGCATTTTATGCTCTCCTCTAGTGGATCCCAAACATCAGCACTACTGGGCCCTCATCCAGGAGATTCTACCCACCCAGAGGGGGTGGGATGAAGAATCTCCATTTCTAAGATGCTTTCTCTCAGGTGACTGGCATGTTGCTGGTACCAGGACCACATTTTGAAAAGCACTGATGTACTAAGGTCAAGTAACCAACTACAGGCACCAGATGTGCTCAGTCAGGGTGGGCGCATCCCAGGCACAGGGTAGCACAGAGCAGTACAGTGCAGACTAAGCAACACCAGCTCAATCTGTGAGTTTCTTCTCCACCAAACCGAATAGTGGACAGCCTTCGGATCTGACTGCTCTGCACACCAAGTAAATGCCTACTCATCAACTCTTTCCTTCACACTGATTTTGTCTCTAGCTATCTATAAACTTTGCTAAGACTTTTTTTTTTTTTACTAACATTTCTCTCCATCTATATTTCTTGTGATGTGCAAAAGAAAAGAAAAATCTTACAATGAAAATGCCAGAAGTTAATGCCTCAAGGACAAAAGGTGTTCCTGGAGTCAGACTTAAAAAGATGCAAGTTAAAAAGAATAGTTGGAAGTAAATTTACACATTTCTGAGATCAAAAACCTCTGTAAGAAAAATGAGGAAATGAAATGCTGGTGACATCTAATGTCACAGTGTAGATTAATCCTGAGGTACAAGCTACACTGCAGAGCAAACATATTAACATAATTGGTTTTAAACACAAATGCACAAGGGAGGGGGTGCAAATGGGTCCCAGGAATTGAAATGCTCATTTATTTAAGTTCCACTGCTTTCAGGCATCACAACTGAAGTATTATCATTGCTATGCTTGCTAGAGTCAGATTTGGCGAATTCATAAAAATATGGTGCCAACTCAGTCTTTGTGAGAGGCAAGTTTTAGTTGAGCTGGACAAAAGAATCACTACTCCACATGCTGAACCAGAGCTGAACTTCACTCAGAGGATCTGGGGGCCAAGTGTGTGAGGAGCATCTTTTAAGATGTGCCTCCTGGAAACGGGTGAAAACTATAAGATCCTAATTTCTCCTCTTGAATATGCAAGACTTGCAGAGGGGACCTAGAGTTGCAGAGTAGTATCTCTGAGAATGTACACTCTCCAGAAAGGTAAAAGGAATAAATGCAAGCACACTATAGGCCAAAACTCAGCAAAGATCTGAGTACCTAAGAAAAGACCAACCTTTCCTAGGAAAAGCATACTGGCAGAGCTACATTTCTCCACTGGAAATAGGAAGCAACTGAAACATGCTACTCCCCAAACCCTCTCTAACCCTAGTGGCCTCATTCCTTTCAAGATCAGTGTTATTTCCCGAAGAAATGTCAACTCTCAGAACCACCCAAACCCCAAACATCATGGACTCTATGCGTTCCACTGTATCATACACCTAATCAGCTCAAGTGATCACCTACGTTAAAACGCAGCAATGACTTCCCTGCACTTACACAAAAAAGTTTAACCCCAAGACTTTGCCTGTGAGACTACTCATGACCTGATCCCTTTCTCTTTTAACCTGAGCTTCTATCAAACAGCTCCATCTTCATATCACTTCTGCAACCTCTAAACCACCTGTCAGGCTCACAGACTACACCTCGGCAGATGTTGCATGAATGTCTCTTGTGATCCCTCCCCAGGTTCCTGGTCCAGGAACTCTCACACTCTACATTCAAAACAGCCAAGCCATCTTCTTTCTGATCCTCCCTTATCTACTGTTAGTAACACTCTCCCTGCTATGTCCCGAGCACCTTCTCATACCTCTTTCATAGCCCTGACAGTAATGTGCGTTACTGTTTGTCCAGCCAGCGTATCCCTCTTTGTACATCCTATCCCCCACTACCTTAAGGGCCTGGAGAACAAGGATTATTGTTCTATGCATTTGTGAGCACTTATTAGCAAAACTTAAAGCATCCGATAAATGTAAGGATGTAGAGAAATGGGTAGTCTCACACAGTTCAGCAAGTTGGCAGTGACTATTGTGGGGAAAAAATGAAAACTTGTATGCCCTGTGATTCTGTGGCACTTATATCTCTATCCTAGGCATGAAGGCAGGCATTCACTGAGTGCCGTATAAATGTGTGGAATATGATGCTCGCTAACATCTTCATTTGTTAGATTTCTAAGAAACTCAAACACAGGACACTAACACACGCACTATTTTTATGTTTTTGGGGGGGAAAAGAAAATTTTATGGTCCCTTTTACTGTGACTAGAAAAGTAAATTCATAGAACCTTTCGTGAATGCTATTTGATTTTTTGTTTTCTTCCGGTACCAGGAATCGAACCCACGACCTTGCCCTTGCCAGGCAGGTGCTGTGCCTCTGAGCTAAATCCCCAGTCCCCTCGTGAATGCTATTTGAATACAGACATGAACACACACACCTTTCTCTACTGCAACACAAACTGCATACAGAAATAACCATGCAGATACATACATACAGTTATACTCACAAAAATGTCTGCTATAGTGTTATTTATAATAGCCAGTTAGAAGGTCTAAATGACCGATAATAAATGAGCTAATTACTACAGTACAATAAAATGCTATGTAACTATGAAAACTTTTGTTGAAAAATGTGGGTCAATGATACAAAAATGTACTTCCATCATATTGTTAAAAGTGAAAAGGCTGTTTATATTTGTTTAAAAAATATCTATACATGCATAGAAAAAGCACTGTATTTGAAACAAAAATTAAGTATTTTAAACTACACAAAAATATGGAAAAGTACTTTTTTTTGAGACAGGGTCTCACTATGCAGTTCAGGCTGACCTTGAGCTCACTTTGTAGCCCAGACTGGTCTTGAACTCGCAATGATACTCCTGCCTCAGCCTCCCGAGTGCTGGGATTACAGGCGTGAGCCACCATGCCTGGTAGAAAAATTTATTTCAAAACAGAAGAAATCTTTCAAAAGCCATACAGAAAATGGTGAAATTTTAAAGAAACAGATTCATGTATTACTTATACAATTCAAAATCACAAGTATTTCAACAGTTCTAAGCCATATTCTTTTATCCATGGAACTAGCATATTTTCCATAATGGACGGTACCTTAAAAATAACTGCAACTTTTTTTTTCTCAGAACATAAAGGAAAGCGTGGCCTTGTTTTCCATCATCAAAGGTATCTGTGAATGGGAAAGTAAATAAAAGGGTCTTTTTCGTGTGTGTGTCTTTTTTGAGACAACATTTCACTATGCAGTTCAAGCTGACCTTGAACTCTTAACAACCCTCCAGCCTCAGCCTCCCAAGTGCTGGGATTACAGGGACGCGCCTCCACACCCAACAAAAGGATAATTTTTTAAAGGGAAGAAAAGTATTACAAGATTTATGGGACTTAAATGTTGATTTCCTCCATTATCTCTTAGCCCGCTCCTATGGACTAAACGTTTGTGTCCCCCCAAACTCATCTGAAACTCCGACCATCTGGGATGGCACCTGAAGATGCGGCCTCTGGGAGGCGATGACCAGACAGTGGAGCTTCCTGAAGTGGCCCTAAGTAGGGATGAAAGATGATCCTCCACCCCAGGAAGACAACAAGAAGGTGTCCCTCTGCCACGCAGGAAGAGGCTGGCCCAGGAACTAAAGCAGTTCCACTTTGACTTTGGGCTTCTAACATTTCAGAAGTAGGAGGAATAAATCCCTGTTGGATAAGCCCTCAAATTTTGGTATTTCTGTTACAGCAGGGTGAAGACACTAAGACAGCTCTCAGGTAGTGTCTATGAATGGTGTGCCTATGGAGCCCCTCGGTCCTTGTCCTTTTTGCATATTCATAATTATCTAAATTTTCTACATGACCACAAGGGTTCTTTAAAAAGAAAAGACAAAAATGTTTAAATACTCTTAAATGTTCAGATACTTAGAGGAAAAAGAAGTAGAAACGCTGCATTATAATGGACACAGAAACACAAGTAAAATTTGTAAATGGAAAGTTGTGCTGTAACACTCCCTTCCTTCTCCTATTTCTGAAACTAGGGTATTCATGAAACCAGCATGTACTCGACAGCAAGACAAGGAAAACCCTGTAAAACACAAAGGATTCCAGGAGAGAAGCAACCTTTCTTTACTTCTATATTCTGGCCAGAACAGTTCTAGCGTTTCTCTCTGGATGCAGATGCTGCTGCTTAAGCTTAAAGTCGCCAAAGTCTCAAGTGCGACCTGATTCTCCGCTAAGCCACCAATGGAGGGGGTCAGGCAAACTGCTTCCGTATGCCTACCACCTCAGCTTTCCGGAAGGGGAAAGCAGGGAAAAGGTCTCTTTCTAGCCTGCTTTTCTGGGCAAATGGACCAAGGACTCACACATGAATGGCAACACACGGCCCCCAATGTAAGCAACGTGTGTAGGTAGCACCACATCACGGGGTTTTGCTGAAGAAATTAAGCTGGTAAGCGAGCGAGCTGGCTCTGAATCTCCCTGGTTCTTTCACTCTTCTCATCTCCTCTACGTCTGGCTTTCTGAACTGCTCCAGAATTTCAGAATCTTTAATTAAGGCCAACAAGGAAATTCTGTGGGAAGACCAATAAATTAAACAGACTACAGAGTAAGATTTAAGTCCCAAATCCTATTTCTTGATATTACCCTCCCTTGGCCCACAGTAACCCTAATAAGCACATCTCTCCAATTCCCTGCCTGAGTCAGCAACCAAGCAGTCAGCAGCCCTTCCCCCACGGAAGACAGAAGAAAGTGAGGCAGGGCTCCCAGGCCACTGTATTCCATGTAAACGAGGTTTGTAAGGGAATGTGCACTTCTCTACCACAGAAGCAGGCCGCTAAAGCCCTGACCTTAAAACCATCCCACAAGAAGCCTGTAAAGGTAAGGATCCCAAGGAGGTGGAAGAGAGCTGTGTGACGGCTCCCGCCGAACGCTGGCAGGTGACTGGCTTTCCCACCATCTTCTCCGTTAGTACAAAACATCAGGAGTGAGAAGCAAAACCATCTCACCAGAGAAGAAGACACTGCTTAAGTGTCTAACACAAGAAAACACAATGGCATTTTACAAGCAAGTCTCTACCTGTCAACAGTTACAGCCCAACACAGCGTATCACATGCAGCCACACTGCTACTGAACGAATGAACACTGCGTTCATGTCTCACCTACACTACTGGCTGCAGGTAGTCTGCCTACATCAGTTTTCCATTCTGTATATGATTTCAAGTTCCTACTACAGTAATTTAAGCTGAGAAGGTAGTGATTAGCACAACTCTTACTTTAAAATTTTAACCTTCCTTCCTGTCCCTCCATGCAACAAAGGAGGTTTCCCACTTGAAGAAATCAGAATCAAAATACTCTTAGAACCAAAGTAATCTTCAAATTGATGAAAATATGAAGATTAGCAGGAAGGAAAATTCCCAGTTCTTTTCTGAATTTTCACAAAATTACTAATTTTATTTGAAGAATTCTATGTGAATACGGGAACAACTTACATTACAAAGTCACAGCATATATTTTATGCCAAAGTATCTGGTACATTTCATTACCTGGTAATGAAAACTGACCTCAAGATTTTCAATAATGTGCTTATATATACTCAGCTAGTTGCCACACTACGGGTAATTTTCAGTTATTTATTAGTAATTAATAAAATCAATTACTTCTCTAATGCACTCTGTGGTGATTTCATGTAACTTTTACTACTAAGTGCAACTGTAAAGCTCTAACAGATAACTTTACTCTCCCGGCCTTCAGCACAAGGCTGTTATTTTATAAAAGTAGGCTGTCTGAAACAAGACAAAATCTTTACTTTTCTGTAGACAAAATTATAATTTTCTCTAAATATGATATAAAAACAGAACAGGCAACAAAACCAGAACACTCATAGACATCATTTCTGATATAAACTGACATTCAGAAGCCTCAGGACTCCAACATCCAAGCAGGCAGGCAGTCACCACCACAGGTGTAGAGCACAGCCCGGGAAGGGCGTGGCAGGAAGCAGAGGGTCTCAATGGAAGAGGACCGGGAGGAGGACTGATGGCTACAAACCAGCCCAGCAGCTCCCTCGAACGCCTTTCAAAAAGAACAAACACACCAATAAAATTTTGCCAAAGGGACAAACCCCAAATCTGATCATCCTTCGGTATTCGGATGCCAATCTGCAAAAAATACTAGAGGACCAAGGCACATGTTAAATTATAGCAGCAGGATGTGGACTGAGGAGACCAGGGGGCAAATGGCTGGAGAGACACTTAAGATTTAAAAACAGATGCAAAGTCAGAATCCAGCTAGGTACGGTGGTGCGTGCCTGCACCCTCAGACCGAGAGGCCAAGGAAGGAGAATCACAAGTGTGAGAACAGCCTGGGCAACTTAGCAAGACCTTACCTCAAAATAAAAAGAAACAGGGATGCAGCTTAGTGGTAGAGCACTTGCCCAGCATACACGAGACCCTGGGTTTAATCCCTTGTACTGCCCCCCCAAAAGTCAAAAAACTCAGCAAAAGTAGTGTTTAATAATGTACATAGAGAAGAAGAGGACAAGGAAATAGAGAAGAGTAAATAGCGGGCAATTTCTTTGCTTTTGTGGAGGAAGCACGGGGATAGTGACTGGGACGGCATGCTGGAGGAGTTTCTGCTTCAGGTGCAGTAGCAGACGCAGGTGACAGGGTATTCCCTTCATACTATCTCACTAAGGTTCCTGGGTCAGTATGCTGGGGCTACCAAATCACACCACACAGACTGTACAACTTAACAGACACTGGTTTTGTCATCGTTTTGGAGGCTGGAAGTCCAAGATCCAGGGGTGGTCAGGGTTGTTTCTCTAGAGGACCCTTTCTTTGGGTGACAGTTACTGTCTCACGTGTCCTCATGTGGCCTTTCTTCTGTTCACCGGCATCCTGGTGTCTTTTTCTCTGCTTCTGAGCACAGCCACTCATACTGGAGCATCCTTATGATCTCAATTAACCTTGATGACCTCTCTAAAGCATCTATCTACACACGCAGTAACACGCGGGAGTGAGGACTTCACATGTGAATCTGGACAGGAAGATAATTCATGCTGTAACTACTACACGTTTATGAGACGTAGTTTATTCTACAATAAAAAGAATGAGTGTGTGTACATGGAGTGGGTTCTAGAGGTCTTCTCTGCTCCCTCCCTAAATTTCACTAGAACAAAGGACCAAGACCACAGATACCCAGAAGGAAAAGGGGAATGGGAGACGCACGAACCCAGATGTGGCACAGCCAGACCTGGGAAGGTGGGAAGCAAATGGAAGGAGGGAAGACAAAAAGAAGGAAGCAGACTCAAACAAACTATGTACAACACCAGGAAATTCACAAAATGAAACACCAGGTACTCTAAAGACAAGCAGGCAGACTGGGAGTAAGACAGGGTTAGAAACACATCTGACTGAAGATCAGCCAGATTTCCTGATGTTTTCCTCCAGCAGTTACATATGGGAAATGGACCCCTGCGCCTCTGCCAGGCGGACATCTCAGTATCTGCTATCCAGAGTCAGCCCTGGGCACAGGGTGAAGCAAGGTGCAAGCTGCCAAGCCCCTTCCTTCTTTCTTCAATGACGTCCCCGAAACATCCAACACTACCTTTCATTTTGGCTCCACGAAGAATTAAATACAAGTCCTTACCTCCCAAGCCATTCTTTGTTCATACCCTAAAACAGTAACAGCTAGGTTTGCCCTCTTTAAAAAAAAAAAAAAAAATCAAGAAAACCATTCTTAGACAATTCCCCTAAAAACTAAAGGTAACAGTTTTCTTTGCTGAAAAGTCGAAGAGCAAGAACATAGGATAAAAAGATCCACACAAGGTACTTTACTACAAAATGTATTTGTTAATGACATGATTCACTACCTGGAAACTGCCTTAGGATCTACCGAAGCATGCAATCAGAATAAGTGACTGCTGCAGAACATATCAATATGCATAACATTTATTTCCATGACTAACAATCAAAAACTAAATGGAATAAAGTAGCATAAAAATATGAAATATTTAGTGGTAATTCTGACAAAAGATACCAAAGAATTTTATACTGAAAACTAGAAAATACTACTAAGCAAAACTGAAGAATATACTATGTTCATAGATCATGATATTGCTCAGTATCATTAAAATTTAACACAATCTTAGCATGCACATGGCCCTGGGCCCAAGTTGCAGCATGGGGTAGGATTCAAATGTATCATCCAGCAATTCTAGTCTTAGGTATTCACCTAGAAGAAATAAACTACACAAAGACTTGTTGACAAAATGTTGAGAGCACACTTATTTAATAATCCCAAACTACAAACAAGAATCCCTTCAAGAGATGAGCAGAAGCATCCATTATATTGTATTTCCACACCATGCAGTATTTCTGACCAATAAAAAGGGATGAACTATTCACACCCTAGAAGACGAATCTGGAGATAATTTTGCTGAATAAAAGAAGCCACACGGAGAAGCTAGTGTATAACTGCATTAACATAAAATTCCGAAAGTGGCAAACTATACTAAAAGAAAAAGCAGATCAGTAGTAACCTGAGGAGGCAGGATAATGGGGGTGTTCTGGTTAAGTGCCCCCCAAAGCCTCATGGGTTTGGACAGGGGGGCACTATATTCACCAGCAGATTCATCCAGGCACTCAGGAGCTAACTGTGCTGTTAGGTGGGACCTGGTAGGAGGAGGCCATCACTGGGGGCTCTGCCCTTCTCTCTGCTTCCTGGCCACCATAACCCGAGCAGTTCTCTTCTGCCCAGGCCCTTCTATCATGCTATTTCTGCCTTTGAGCCATGCAACAGAAACTTTTGAAACTGCACCAAAACAAACCTCTCCTCCTTTAAGCTGTGGCTGTTGGGTAATGTGTCTCAGCGAAAAGAAAGTGACTAAGACAAAGGTGTTAGGAAAGTAAAGATCCTGGGCTGGGGATGTAGCTCAATGGCACAAGTGCCTGCTTGGCAAGCACAGGGTCCTGAGTTCAATCCCCAGTACCACAAAAAAAAAAAAAAAAAAAGAAAGGGAAGATCCTTCTGGAAAGCAGCTATTTGGAATGAATGTTCATGTAGCCCCAGAATTCAGATATTCAAATACTAACTACTACGCTTGGTGCAGTGGTGCACACCTACAACTCCAGTACTCTGGGAAGATGAGGCAGGAGAATCCCAAGTTTGAGGCCAGCCTTGGCTACACAGTGAGTCCCTGTATTTAAAAAGGGGAAGGGAGGGGAGGGGAGGGGAAAGGAAAGGAAAAGAATCCAATCATGTTGTCACCCTGAAGTTTTTCCCAGCTTACAGAACTGTGAGAAATATTATTGTGTAAATTATCCAGTCTGTAATAACTTGTTATCGTAGCTTGATATGACCAAGATAAGTAATGACAGATACATTAATCACTGTGATTGTCGGTCTCGTGGGTATGTAAATATATATTTGAAAGATATTTATACTTTGCATGGGTGTAGTTTGTGTAAGTCAATTATATCTTAATAAAACTGTTTAAAAAATTAAATGCAGTACATACACAAACTTACAATAGCAAAAAGGAAAACTGACACAAAAACATCAGCCAACGTCTTAATAAACCCCTTAGGCCTTGAAGGATGACGTACAGCTGAGACACACTACATACCCATCTAATTCTAACCCTATACCATGAAAAGAGAACTGTACTTCTACTCAAGTAACACACGTTAGACTAATAAAAAGAACATCTTAATAAATGATAAAGAGAAGAGAGCTGGGTGTCATGGCCCAGGTCTGTAATCCCAGCCCTCCAGAGGCTGAGGCAGGAGACTCAGACTGAGATCAAGGCCAGCCAAATTACATAATGAGACCCTGTCTCCAAAAACATACATAAATAAATAAATATTTAGAAAAAAACCTTCAAGTATTCCAATCATACTGCAATAGTTTATACCAACAAAATACCACCAAAAAACCTCTAACCTATTAGCATTTAACATACTCTTTCATGCACGCTATTAAGTCAAAGGTGAAATTGAAAATGACAGGTTCTCGAGAGAATTATAATTAAAATAAAAACCAGGTCAAAATCTAGACAGAAGTATTAAATCTATAACCTGAGATTTATAGTTTTAAAATCTATTACTAAATTAAGAATGCAAATAAATGCAATGCATACAAATGAAATCAGAAAATAAAAGCAATTGAAAGGAGAATTAATAATATTAACTGAAATACACACAGAATAAAACTGAAAAACATATAGACTGTATCTCTCATACACTACAGTACAACTGGTAAATCACTAATCATGCTATTCAACATTTAAAGGGAGGAGCTATAAATGCACAAAACTGAAAAGGAGAATACAGGGAAGGTAAGAAGAATTACAGTGCTATGGTTTGTGTCTGCAGGTTCCCGCAAAGCCTCAGTCAGTCATGGGGTGGGCTTCTGGAGTTTATGATTGATCTACGGTCCAGGGTTGGGAATTATGGGTGTGAGTGCTATACCTGTTCTGGGGCAGGTAGTTTGCATACAATATAAGGGAGGGAAAAGGGCTGCTTGCTACCGCTCCTCCATTTTCTTGCTCTTGTTGTTTTTGCTGCCTTCCCCTGCCATAAAGTTTGCCCTCTGCCATGTGCCACCCTGCCTTGGAGTCAGCCGAGTACGGACTGAAACCTCCACAAACTGTAAGCTAAATAAACCTTTCCTTCCTTCATTTTGGGTGTCAGTTATTTTGTCCCAGCAATGAGAGAAAAGTAACTAAGACATATAGTACAGAAATTTTTTCTCAACTCAGTGCTCATAAATCTGAGAATAGGGTCCAAATGAATAAACATTTGAAAATAAAAGTCAGCAAAATTGACTTAATTGGTAAACATTTTATAGTACACCTGAGTCGAAAATACCTTGGAGTAAACTACAATCCCCAAATCAGTCCAAATGATTCCATTAGTGATCTTAGTATCATCAAGGAACAGATCATTCATGCTAAAGCTATTTCAAATACTTCTGCCAACTGATAAAAGAAAATTTGTCAATTCCTTTTACAAACAGTAATATCAAAACACATTGAAAATGAAAAACCAAAGACACATCGTTTATGAAAACTAATGAACACTCAAAATAACATCCAATAGAAAAGATCTAGCAGTATATTAAAGAACTAATATACTCTATCAAGGATTTCTCTCTAATTAGAAGATTAAAAAAAGTCCTATTCACACTTCTAAAACAATGATGAATCCACTTAGTACACGGGATATATCAGATGCCTCACAGTAACTGGAAGAACAAGTCTTATTCTGAATTGAAAGGCTTACTCAAAATTGCTAAGCAGCTGATTCATACCAATGTTACTAGTCAACAAAATTCTGAATAAAAATCCCAACATATTTATTTTGTAAGCTGCAAAATGATCTTAAAGTTCACTTTTATAAATAAAGACAGACTGAAAAATTCTAAAATCAGAAAATTACCAAATATTAAATCAAATATATGGGTATACTAGCATGGCACAGAATTTCATATACCCAACAGAATGAGTAAAATGCACCAGATAAACAATAAGAAGTTTTTAACAAAGAAGTGAAACAATCTGCTAGTGGAAATGTAGACACAATTACTTTACAAAAAGTTTGCTGGTATCTAATAAAACTAATCACAAGACTATGCAGAAGAGAAAAAGAGAAGAAAATAGCCAAATACAAATACTAAAGAAAGTAATACGGCAGAAAGCTAACTCAAACGTAAAACTGTGCTTTTTTACATTTGTGGATAAAACACTTTTATCAAAATAAAGAAAGACATAATATAGCAATTTTCCTCCCAGAACCATAGCCAAGAGAAGTGTGTTCATCAAGACAGAAATCCAAGTACAGTCATAGCAGCATTATTCCTAATACCTAGAAACTGGGACAACCCTAATGCCCACCAGTAGCAGAATGGGTAGGTACAGTAAATAGTGCATTCATACAATGGAAGGAATACATGGGAAAGAAGAGCCTACGACACAACGGGCTGAACCTCAAAAACAATACTCAGCTAAAGGAGTCAGACATATAAGAGTCTGTATAATTCTTTATGACTGCATTCAGATAAAGCTGACGCACGGATGAAATTCTTCTGCGGTGTAAAAGTGAGGACCAGTGTTCACCACTGGCTAGACTGGGGAGGAGGGGATTAATGTTAGTGCCCAGGGCCACTAGGGGGTTTTCTATGGTTCAGGTTTCTTGATGTAGGTGTGGCTACAATGAATGATTACTTTGTCCAATTTACCCAGCCAAATAGATACATTTGTATGTGTATGTTTTACTTTTCTGTATCAATGCTGTACTTCAACATAATTTGAATTTTAATGGAAAGGGGCTGGTATGAAAATAAGCAGATAAGAACAACTGACTAGAGTTCACAAACATGTAAATAAAATGAAGTACTCAAATACACTACATATTTTATACATGCGGCATTTCCAATCAGTGCTAATAGGTGCTAACCTAATTCTGTAGCCTTACCAGTGAACTTATACTTTACTTTTAAAATTAAAATGAATTCCAGATGGGTCAAGGAAATACAGAACACGAAGCAACTATCAGAAAAAAGAACAAAAGCTGAAATTTCTTTTGTCTACATATCAGGTAGAAATGACTTATGAAACACTGTACCAAATCCAAAAAATTGCGTATGACCCTAACAAATTTTTAAAACTTCTACAGAGCAAAAGACACATACACACCACCAAACACCCATATATATGGTCAAAAGACAAAAGGAGAAAGAAAATCTACAACAATGAACTAAAACTTATCTTTCCTAATATGCAAAGGGCTCATACATAATTAGACCTATGAGCAGAAGACATGATTAAAACACAAAAAAATTAAAGTGGCCATAAACCATAAATGATTATTCAAATCCAATTAAGGATTACAAGTTAATATAAATGTCTTGGCTATCAGATTAAAAGACTTAACTGTACTTCATTAAAGGAAATACAAATTTGTTTTTTACCTTTATATCCTAAAATCGAGAAATATTTATCCTACTAAATATTAATACAAGTACAAAAGGTAAATATATACAGTACCAAGAAACATTCTGCATTCATATATATTTTTTGTATTCATCAAAAAAAGTCAAATGAATGTTTAAACAAATCATGGTACAACGAAATGTACCGTGCATCTATCTGCACATTACTATTAAATATAGGCAGAACTATACATATAATAAATCCAAGATGTGATGTTAAAATATCAAACTACAAGATAATAAAATAGTGTAAGTTCATTTCTAGAAAATAAAAGCATAAGAAAAAATATAGGGGCACAGTCAACAAGACTTTGATAGAAGTTATTTCTGGGAGGATAATATTAAGGGGAATTTTTGCTTTCTGTATTTTATATGTTGAGAATGTTCCTATATTTGAAATAATAATTCATTCTTTTG
>NW_004955403.1:52597269-52635891 GCF_000276665.1 Chinchilla lanigera
GAAAATATTTCAAGAATGCTTACACTCCAAAATTAAACAAAAACCTGCTATTGTTTTATGTATATTCATAGGTAAAAAACAAGGACAGTAAGTGTGATTATACAAGAGTCCACTCCTAACTTTTGCTTACTTCTTCCCTGTTTCCTCCCCATTTCTTAAGAGGAAATCTGACTCTGAAAAAGGGAAGGGGGACAGAGCAAGCTCTTAAAATTCCTTCTGACCTTCAAATCTGCATTTCTTCCCTTCCCTTTTCTCATTCATACCTCCTCCAATTATTAATAAAAAGGTGGTTAATCACTGTGCTCACTGAAGTTTTATGTTATCTTTCCTTAATTCAAAATCTGTTAGAGTTCCTCCCAGAGGGGTAGAGAAAAAAACAAAAAACCACTACTCTTTTGTAAGCACTCCTCAATATGTGACTGTTGCCTAATATTTTCTGGGTATTTTTCCAATTTGCGCCTTTTTTCTCCTCCAGTGATGTAAATATCCCCTGGATATTTGGAAAATAGTAAATTTTGTCCCCCCAAATTTTCTACTAGTAAAACATTTTTCTTCTAGTAAGAGTAAGCAACCCACGATTGTCTATTTTTCTTTCCCAATTGTTTGCCCAGTGCATGGCCTTGCACATGCTAGGAAAACACTTTATCACTGAGCCATATCCGCAGCCCTTTCTTTCCCAATTTTCACTTATATGTCTACTGAGCTTGAACCCAAGTTGATGAATACTAACAAAAATACAATCACACACTGCCACATTTTGACCGGGGTATATGTATATAAAAAGCCACTACATCTCAAAATATTTATATTTACTTTGGAAAGGTATTTTATAAGACTGAAGGTAATGGTAGAAGAGTAAGGAACTTGAGCATAATTTACTATAATTTTCTAACATTCAATCCTAGCAAGATTTTCATCTTGGTGCATGCTCAGTAGGAAGAATCTAATATAATTCTCGCCATGTAAGCACGATGTGACAATCTCCTAAGGCCCATGTGCTAAACCATGAAGCACCGACTGACAGCAGAAGCAATAAAGCAGTCTGGAAACGGGTTCAAAACAGACAACTCATGTTCCTGTTTCACAGAATTTAGACCCAAGTTCCACGTGACACTCTCTCAGCCAATAAACATTTTATTTCTACACTTACTTGGTTTTTTTCAATACATTCACGTTGCCTTCAGCTGCAGATTTTCCCCTACTTTAAAGACACCTTTACAAGTCAGCCTTCAGACGTGCCTAATATTAGGCTCTCAGTCAGCCAGCAAGGCCGATTACTAAGCCTGCACTAACACTGCAATTCTGGTTATGCAGCCACAAACACAAACAAGGTCATTCTCCAAGCACGTGGGGAAGGAAAGAGCAGGCCCTGTCCAAAAGGACATGGAACCCAAGGCAGGGCCAGGATCGCAGGAAAAAGGGAAAAATGGAAACCAAGCTTATTAATAGAGTACTACAAAAACAGAAAGGTTTCTTTCTCAATTTATATTAAAAGTACACATAAGGTTTTGCTAAAGTATACAGAATTCACACAGTATCTTAAGAATTTTTTCCAGTAAGCTGCAGGATAAAGTACTGGAACTAACTAGTGGTAACGGCTGTGGGATACCAGCTTGGGAAATCTCCAAAGAACTTCAAGTTCCTGTGTTTATCCACCGTGGTCCTCCCTCAGACACCCTGCACAAGCCCTTAAGTTCCCTACTCCAAACATGCTGCTGGTGATATCTATATTGCACAAGGTTAAACAAACTTCTAAAGCTAAGCTAATATTTAGTGTTTTCTGAAATTTGGAATCTAAACATAAAATACTGGAAGGACAGGGGGAGGAGTCGCAACTGCACACCAGCACTTAGGAGTAATTTGTCCTCGCTGAACTTTTTCCTGATAAACACATACTGCAAACGAAGATTCGCAATCTCTTTGTATTTAACTTCAGTAACATCTAACTGTTGGGTGTGGTGGCGCACACCTGTAATTCCAGCTCCTTGGCTGAGGCAAGACCAAAGTTGCAGGCAGGCCTGGTTAACTCAGTGAGACCTGCCTCAAAATTTAAGAAGCTCAATGTCCTCTGGGCTCAACCCCTATTACTATCAAAAAAGAAAAAAAACAAAAAACAAAAAACACCGCTTTAGCACACAGATCTATTTTTATATAGCAAGGGAATAAAATTCAGTTAGCAAACAGCCAAAAAGGACAAACTGCTTCTCAACTAGATTTTGAACAGAACATTTTTCTAGGTTCTCCTTTCAACCACCATTATAAACAAACATAAGCATCCAGTCACAAATCCCATGATGATAATTTTCTTAAGCACACTGTTTTTACTACCCATAATTCAGCAAAACCATTACTGGGTCACTGGAGCTTGAAAACAGCTCCAACTCAAGCCGACAGATTTGTCAGCCATGGCAAGGTATGTACAGATAGGGATAGGTGTGTGACAGTTGGTGTCTTCTGACTACAATCGCAGAATCAAGAGAGGACTGCTAGGGCTGGGGATTTAGCTCAGCGGCAAAAGCGCCTGCCTGGCATGCGCAAGGTCGTGAGTTCGGTTCCCGGTACTGGAGAAAAACCAAAAAAAAAAAAAAAGAGAGGACTGCTAACAAAATTTCACTATTTGGAAGACTTTAATTACTAATTTTTAAATTACAATTAGAATATAGTTAGATCATTCTACTTGATCCACAGAATTACAATGCCAACATTTAATCAATGAAGAAATCCAGTCTATATGAAAATAATCACCACCAATATATATGAAAACAATCACCACCAATATTTTGTTAAAAAGCTACAACAGAGTTCAGTATTTACAGTTCCCTTAGATAAGCTATTCTTAGTTGACCCAAATAAACCAATTTACTGGGTCAATGGAGAACATGAAGAAACAAAGGCCTCTATGAGAAATGAAGAAACATGAGACCTCATGCATGCTGCATGTGTAACATACAGCGAAGATTTCTGCAAATACAACTAGTTTCAACAGGTCAGACACCTTTAGGTCTGGAAATTCTTACTTCTGCCCTTCAGAATAAAAATATCTGAATATAACTTAGAAATTTAAGTATTATTACTAGAGAAGAATCCACATGAGAGTAATAATTGGTCTATAACATGGTCTTTTTCATTCAGAACCCTGACACAGATGCTATAAAGTACAACGTATTTTTTTGAGGTATGTAAAACACAAGGAACAACTTTTAATTTATAATTCTTTTAATGCATTGCAATATATGATCAACAAAGGACTGGCTTTTAAGGGTTTTTTCCTCCATTGGTGGTAGAGGTGAGAGCCATCTAATTTTTATGAAGAACAAGTGGCTTCCTAACACTTCCATAATGGAATCCACACTCTTCCACTGACTCATGCCAAAAGCCTTAAGAGGTATCCTAGACTCCCTCCATGCATACAAACACATGCAATCCACCAAAAACCTTGCTGGCCTTTCTCTGAAAGAGTTCGCTATCCGTGGGTAGGGCCAACATCCGCCTGGAATACTGCAAACAGTTACCCTAACTGGTCTCTCCGCTTGCAGCGCTCACCTCCATTATCAGTCCCAACATAAAACTTTGCACAATCCTTTTATATCCACGAATGCAGTGAAGAAGCAGGCCTGTCCAAAGACAGGCCTGTCCTTCTGGGGCTTCTGTGTCACACCTCATAGAACTGTCCCACTGAGGAAGGGGATGGCCACACTGGATCTTAGGGAGGAGCTGGCCATACCAGTCTTGGAGGGAGGCTGCCCATGCCAGAAAGATAATCATGTGACTTAGTGTGGCAGCTTTGGGTCACGGTTACCAAAAGATTTGAAGACTTGAGTTCAACGTGCGGGCAATTAGCCAAGCAATCACCGTAAAGCAAAGTGCTAATAAATTCAACACAGGACAGGAAAGCATCCCCTGTTGGTGTGCACTATGAATTCTGGGAGGGCAGCTCGGCCTGACTCCATGGAAGAGAAGTGAAGATTCACAGTGGAACCTCCCAGGCTGCCTCGCACTACTCTTCCTTTGGATGACTCTGATCTGAATCAAAATCCTCCTCCTTTTCCCCCAACTGCAGGGAATCAAATCCAGAATGTTGCGCTTGCTGGTAAGCCTCTATCACTGAGCTACACTCCTGTTCCAAAACTCCCTTTAATAAACCATAACATGAGTATAACAGCTTTCAGTAAATTCTGAGTTCTTCCAGCAAATTATCATATCCGAAGGCTGTCTGGCAAACCTCCCAAACTATACAGGTGAAGTCAGAAGTGAGGGCAGTCTTGGAGACAGCACTCGTAAAATTCTTGGGCTGGCTAACTCTGGAGAGGTATCATCTAGTGTGTTTCCGTAGTCTTGAAAATTAAGTGATTTCTCCAATATTGTACATGTATTCTCTCCTTTTCTGCTGGCTGCTCCCCTGCCTATATGTAAGGTAGACTTTATTTACTAAGGTCTATCCTCCCATTATTTAAGAGTAGACAGAAGCACCCTCCTGCCTGTCTTTTCTTTCCACTGCTGCTCCCAGCATTTCCTCCAAGTAGTCTCAGTACAGTATACTACAATCCTTTAGAGATTCAAAATTGAATTCTAAAAAACTATCATAGTCTCATATATCTTCTACATACAGTTTCTACTCCTGGAAGAAAAAGACAAGTCAAGGAATACAAAAGGTTTTCTAAGAACATAGACTTACTCACCTGAGCAGCGTCAGAGATGAATACAGAGCAGAATCCGGCCAGGACCCTGGTGTCACCCTGAGGCCCCTGCTTGGCCAGTCCTGAAACTTCACCCTCCCTGGAACTACACTCACTTTTATAAGCTTCTTTTATTGGCTTGGCTACAGTCACTATGGCCTTACTGCCTTGCTTCAGGCTTCCAAATTTTTACTGGTACTATTTAACATTTGGGCAGACTGAGGGCTGGGGATTTAGCTCAGCGGCAAAAGCGCCTGCCTGGCAAGCGCAAGGTCATGAGTTCGGTTCCCGGTACCGGAGAAAAACCAAAAAAACAAAAAAACAAAAACATTTGGGCAGACTGAATTCTCTGCCTGACCAGTTAATTAAGGGCCAAGTATTCCAAAGTGGTATGTTTAAAACTGAAAGGAAAACAACTTTTCTTAACTCAGTATGACCACAGACTCTGCAATTTGAGTATTTTAAAATTTGATTTTGTAAAGAACACCCAAGAGGGAAAAAAATAAAATTTCACAACAGTTGTGTATTATCTTTTGGGATAAGGAATCTTCACAGAACTCAGGGTCCTTGACTGGAATTTAAGAACCACATGCACACAAATAAAGTTTTATGCTTCTTAAGACAGGCTGCTGCACGGAGTTTTCCCCACACTATCACAGCAGTCTCGGCGTGCAGCTTGCAGAGTTCTCACTGAGCTCACGGTCTCCAGTTTGCAGAGACTACTAGGGAAGCTCACAGCCTCTCGCTGTCACTCAAGTCCCAACAGTCCATTTCCCACCCCAGCTCACTGCAGTCAGACTAATCTTACTCAAAATGCAACCCTGATCTCCTCTGGGAAATAGCTTTCTGGCATCTTCACAGTCCAAATTGTGAGAAGACCTCCATCATGTGGAGCTGGTGCGCCCCAAGCACTCTCCTGCTGTCCCTGCCTGCATGGGCTCTCCTACTCCTTCCAGATGCCACTCACACCTTAGGCTGCAGATCTCTTACCAAAGAAACAAATGAGGCTACTTCCACCCCCCTCGATTCTGACATCTTCAACTTCGGGACCAACCACTCCTGTCCAACAAGTCTTCTCCATTAGCCTGGATGCTCGAGCATGGGACCCACATCTTTCTTTCTTGTTACCCTGTCATGGTGCTTTGCACATTTTTGCTAAATGAACAAGTCCACAAGCATAACAGGTACTGACTCTGAGGGTTTCAAACTATACACTGTAATTTTAATAAAATTTCTGTGCAAAATTATCACAAAAGGAAAATGTTTCTTTAAAATAATTATTTATAATTATAAAACTAAACAGTTTTTCAACAATACAACTTCAGTATATAACTTCTGAATATCTGAAATAGTTGTGTTTTCACTAAAGAGTTAGAAAAGAAAGAATATACGTGCAAAAGTAATAACTGCCTAATGAAGTTTCATTTTAAATTAATTTCCTAAGTCAATTAATATCATGCCCAAAGGGCTTTACAATCATGAACAAAAAAAAAAAACCTTTTGTTAAGCATGGGGTCAAACCTATGTTCAAATGTGGTATATTTTAAAGCAGGAATAATTTTTCTTGTAAAAGTTCAATTCCTTTATAAATAGTATCTATCTGGTTAGAAATTAACGATTAACACAGTGATCTAAGTGGAACGAAAAGAGGTCACCATAAAATTTAGTCCTCTTCAAGGCACACAGTTTAAAGTTATTAGAAAAAAAAGTCAGTTGTGGATGAACCAAATGTACAAACAGGTTGACTGGTTTCTAAAGAAGAACCTATGCAGAACAAACTAAGCTACAAAGATCCTACCTTCACTTCCCCAGCCCCCGAGGCAAGTGTGAAGATGGAAGGACTGCTTTGGCCACAGCCTGCAGCCCCAAAGCATGAGAAGGAGCTGCAGAATTTCCCACATCACAGACATTTTGTATCCTTTTATGCACGTGTTCTGCAGCCTTAGTGACCTCAACCACGTTCATCAAGAGTATGGATACTCTGATACTCCTATCACAGAACTTAACAAAGACCTTAAGTATATTAATAGTAGAAATTAAGTAAGTGGAGTGAGTATGGTAACAGCGATCGAAGTCAGGCCACAGCTGAACTTGCTTGTAAGCCGACTCTTAAGCTTTATGTAAATCTGATTGTTCTAAATATAGCACACCAGCAATGAAGTGCCAATTAGACTACCCAGTCTCTTCTAACGCAGGAGACCTACTTCATGTTAGCGCAACCCTTCTACCTGATTTCAATTAGCTGCTTCCCTTCTCTATCTCCACTGGTGCTTTGCTGTCATTAAACACACCCACGTCTTTCCCAACTCAGCTGGAGGAAAAACTTCTCTGGGTCCTCATTATCGCTTCCAGTCTCTCTCTCGCCGACATCCTTCACCAAAACAGGAAGCCTGCACTTCTTTTACCTCCCTACTCAACTCACATATGGATGGATACCAGCAATAAATTATTAAGCCATAAAACTAAGGGTGACCAGTATGTACAAATTACTAAACAACCATTTAAAGATTTTACAATTTATAAACTGAGAAAAGTATTCAATTCTCTTTCCATTTCCTGGCTTCTCCTACCTCTCCCATTTTTATCTAGCCCACCTCTCGCACCATCTTTTACCGAGGCTAGATCAGAATCCCCACCAATTACACACCATACAGTGCATTTCTGCCCAGGTCTTTGTGGCTTTATAACCCCTGCTCAGACTGTTTCTCTGACCTTCTGTTGATTTAGTAACTTGCTCATTCTGCAAGGCTACATCAAGGGACGTCTTCTCTCCCCAGCACTTGTAGCGCTCTCAACTGAAATGAGACTATTTCCTTACCAGTGCTCCCTGATACTTGGCGCAGAGCTCCCCTAGGGCGTGCGACACATCATACTCTATTTCCTGCACTGCCTTTCTCTTCAACTGGGCTGAATTCGTGAAGGACAGACACTGTTTTAATCTAAGTCATAAGAGTCTAAAAGACCTGTAAATGTCTAAAGTTCTATATAAAATCTATGTCTTGCTGTTTCAGGAGTAAACGTCTATAGTGGTTAACACTTTGGAAAAAGAGTCATGTGACTCCAAAGAAGTTAAAAATTACTAACCCTCAAACTAACATGTAGGTGACATTCATCAAGTGTTAAACTGCCATCAATACACTACAAGTGAGCACGCAGTAGTAAATCAAAGTATCTATACCGCGGGAAGACAACGAAGTCTGGAGTTCAACAGTAACGCCGCCATGGTGGCTTTTTAGCTTGGGAAAATTTATTAGGGTAAAGTAAGAGGCTGACATGGGGGAACCCAGCACAAGGAGATGGAACGCTCCTGGGCCATTTTTACAACTTTTCTGTAAATGTCACATTATTCAAAAGTAAAAGGTTTAAGAGTTTCTCTCTGGACATAGTTACGAACCTCTAACATTCTCAGTTTCCAAACACCAAAGAACTGTCAGCAAACAGACCAGCTGTCAATCACTCTCCCATTATGCCACATGAACATGCTCTGAAGGATGCTACACTCAAACCACAGCAAAAATCTGAGTCCATTATAATTACAAAAATAAAATTACAAATTGGAACTCAGTGACAGCCATTTATCTCTTGATAATGAATGTTCCGAGGAAAAACTGCTGACTTTTCAACTGGCTCTGTTCAACCCTGGTCTTGGGCAAGGCACTAGGATGGAGAGACGGAAAGGACGGACAGATGAGCAGGGTGTGCACAGAGATAGGGAAGGGCAGAGCTCCAAAACGCAGAGATGACAGACACAGCTATCCTCTTGAGCGCTACGCTTCCATTCAAGCATCAACTGCACAAACATAGGCAGAGATGAACTAGGGAGGGAGGGAATGATTCAGCTGTACTGTTGTGGCTGCCTTCATGTCCTGAATCCATCTAAAACATTTACTTCTCACGATCATTCTCACTTGGAAGGAAAGCCACAAGTCACACGGTGCCAGATCCAATGAATAAGGCAGAAGAGGACAAATCAATAAATTCAGTAATAAAAATAGTCAGATAAACTAAAGCATACTATGTAAGGGGTAGCCCTAAATAAGGACCATTCTTTCCAACTTGAGGGGATTTTTCAAATAGTTTTATGTGAAGTGTAAACACGGCACAGCTGGAATTAGCCAGGTTCATGTGTACTTCTCATGTGCCTAGCCCTAGTAAACAACTACTTTTGCAGGGAGAATGCAACCAACACCTCAGAGGCTGTCGCTGGTTGCACTGCCATTTCCCAGGCCCTATCCAAGTGTGTACCTCTTTATCTTGACCTGTTGCCTAATTAAGCAGCTCCTGTGTGTGCTGGAGACAGATGTCCACATGATAGATTTAGTCTTATAACATAACATAAAGGCAAACATCCTGAAACTAATAGTGAAATACTATCTGCATTTGGCAGAGGACTTAGGTGGAGCAGAATACCTCATTTTGTTGTTCACGCGCTCAGCTGCTCACTTTTTCCCTTCTCAGGACACTGCTCCACAGCACTTCCCTTGTGCTGGGCACGGTGTAAGCACACAAACTCACTCATCTTACTGGCAGGTGGGGGGACTATTGTTTTCTCACGTAGTAGCACAGGACCTCAGGCAGGCAGAGTACACTCAGTTGTTTACCCAAGGCCACAGAGCTAAAGGAAGGGTTGCAATTTGATTTTGTTCTGAATCCTCTCTGTGATCTCTGCCCCAGCCCTCTCGGGACAGTGCAGGCAAAAGGGCAGAGACATCAAAAAGACCACCATTCCCGGCCCTATGTCTTGCTAAATGAGACACAGGCTTCAAAATGACGATGTGAGTGAAAATGAGTGTGCTGGTGTCGGGTCTGGAGTCCCATCGGCGAGCACCTGCCTCTCTCCTGGCTCTGCCTATTCAGGGCCAGCCAGTCAAATCCTCCCACAGGCGCCGGCTTCAATTCCAGCACAGCAGTGAGGTTTAAAAGCGCCTCAAGCAGAGCCCACACTTCTCTGATCCTTTACAAAAATCAAACTGCAACTGAGTGTCACGGCAGCCATGCTAGGAATGAGGTCAATTACTCCGGTACTCGCTAGACTTTCTCCTCTTCTCCACCCCTGGGGTTCGGGCTCTATTCCCAGCACTCACTCTGCGCTGCTGTCAGCCCTTTCCCCTCGTGGAACTGCCTCTCCATTTATGCTATTCGCAGTCTTCCTCACTAGGGGTTCCTGTGGGGGAAATGAAAGACGGGAAGGGGGAAAATGAAGTGGAAATTCAGGAGGCTCCCGTGTAAGTCACTGTTTGAAAATGTATATGGACAAAATACAACGCACACATGTACACTGACACACACAAACACATGCTCTACATTTCCTCCCGTGAATTTCTAACAGCACTGTTCTTTATTATTATTATTTTTTTTGCCTTTTTTCTCACTGTTCTTTTTTTAAACACAAAACGGTTTCTCAGTACCCACACAGATGTGAAATATCACATAGAACATTGATCAGCCTCGGAACCTGACACCCATCTCCTATACCATCACCACCTACTTAGGAAACTAGGACGGGGGGTGGGGTGGCAATGGGGGCGGCCTGGGGATTTAGCACAAGGCCTGCCTGGTAAGCGCGAGGTCAGGAGTTCGATTCCCAGTACTGGAAAGAAAACCAAACCAAACAAACAAACAAAAAGAAACAAGCACCGGAGCTTCCTTCACTCATCTGTGACACAGGTAACCCCATCTGCCCCCACTGGTCCTCGCTTGTGCGACACCGGCTCCAAGGAGAGCCGTGTGTTTACACGGAAGAACTAGAGGCTCCAAGCAGGAACCTCGGATTCCTCGAATCCAATCAAATCCTTTGAAGCAACAGGTCATTACTACGTACCCCAACCTCTCTTGAGTCTGTAAGGACTTTAGCAGCAAGTGCAGGCAGGTCCACTAACTTCTACAATTTCAGGGAGAATTTTAACCCAATTATGTTTCTGGTTTACACCTAGACAAATCAGGTGGGAACAATAAGGGCTGTTGAGAGGTAGGCAGCAGCAACCTTAGATTCCATTAGTAGAAATCATAATTCATTTTAGCAACTATTTTTATTTTTTCCCCCTAAATCAGTCTTCAGAATAAATAGAATGTGTCAACTCTCAGATTATACTCCGGAAAATTAACAGTGAATCCCAATCCAGTATCAAAATGATTCATCAAGGACAAAGTAGCCAAGAAACAACCAGAAAAACACTGTTTTTGAGGGGGGTAGCAAAAAAACACCGTACCTGTACAAAACCACTGTTTTGTGGGGTGGAGATTAACTGGGGATTGAACCCAGGGCCTTTGTACTAAGCCACATCCCAACGTACCTTTTTTATTTTGTCTTTTATTTTGAGGTAGGGCCTCACAAAGTTGCTAAGTTGCCCAAGTTTGTGATCTTCCTGCCTCAGCCTCCCAGATTTCTGGGGTTACAGGTGTGCACCACCAAGCTTGGCAAAACTCTTACTGAGATGTCTCAGTTGCTTTCTGGGCTATAACAGAACAGCTAATAGTGTAACACTGGGTAATTTATAAGCAGTGGCAGTTTCTTTAGCTCACCATTCTGGAGGCTGGGAAGTCTAAGAGCAAGGTACCAGCATATGGCAAGGGCCCTCCTGCTGCGGTATCTCACGACATAAGACAGACCCAAAAAGCAAGATGGACTGCTTTAAAGCTGGGCATGGTGGTGGAGGTCTGTAATGCCAGCACTTGGGAGGCTGAGGCAGGAGGATCGCTGTGAGTTCTAGGCCAGCCTGAACTGAACATCAAAACCCTGTCTCAAAAAGACCAAAAAAAAAAAAAAAAAAAAAAAAAGATGGGCTGCTTTATGACAAGCCCGCTAGAGATAACTAACTCCCCCCACAATAATGACATTAACCCACTCATGAAGATGGAGCCCTATGATCCAATCACCTCCCAATATAGCCACACTCACAATTATATTTTAACCTTAATTTGGGAAGGGACATTAAAGCACAGCAGGGTCACTTCTAACTCATGAATAATGCTAAAATGCCTTTTCTCCCGCATATCCTCTGCTTTATCTCTCCTGTTCTTAAAAGGTCACCTGCAGTGGTGTGGTTTTGTTTTTTCAAAAGCCTCTAACTCTCCCAATGCATGCTACCCAACAAACAGACTCAAGACCATGTTAGCTATACTAAATTTTCCAGTGAACATGTTAACTATGAGGTCACTGCATAAGTCAAATCAGGCTTGGCACTGTCTTCAGTCATTCTGGAAATGTATTTTCACAGGGGAAAAAAAATCCAAATACACGATTTTAAGACATCATGAAGATCACAGGATACCTGTTACAGTCTGAATGTTTATACATTCCAAATCAGTAAGGTGGAACCTCCCCCCAAAGTGATGGTGTAAGAGGTAAAGGTCGTAGGGAGGTGACCAGGACCTAAGGAAGAAGCTCTCAGGAATGGGATCCGGGGCTTGTCAAGAGGCCCAAGGAACTAACCTGCCCTTTTCGCCAGCAGAGGAACCATCTATGAACCAGGAAACACCCCTCACACAGAACCAAATGTGCCACCAGCTTGTTTTCCAGTTCCACAAGGGTGAGAAATTCAGTCTCTTGTTCAAAAGGGACCAAGAATATGGCACTGTGCTTTATAGCAGCTCAAGTGGACTGTGACAGTATTAAAGCTTTTAAAAAATTTTAAGCCAATATTTAAGAGAGAAAATATTGACGCCAGCACTCAGGCAATGACCACTCTGAGGACAGAGTACAGGGGAACAAAAGAGGATCGCACGGCCGCGGGCTTCTCGTACCTGCAGCACGTGCACAGGCGGGAGGAGGAAGCACTTGCTGTGGGTTCAGACGCAGATCACTGCAGGAATCTGACAGGTGACGTCGGACAATGGCCCAGGAGACACTTCCGAGCGCCTGTCCACCCCCCACACCCGACACATCAGAAAGAGGCCCCGACTGTCAGAACTAACTTCATCAGAACTCTGGGAGACGCGACTCATGCTACACCATGGGTGAATCTTGAAGGGGCTGGTGGGAAGAACAGGGAGTCTCTCTGATGCCTACAGGGTTTCTATTTTGGAGGACTAAAATGTTCTAAGCTAGACTGTGGTAATGGCTGCATAGCCCTGTGAGTATACAGTATGATCCACATCACAAGTGCTGAAGCACAGTCTTAGAGAACAGCACCCGTAGGTGCAGACCATTCTCCAAACCCTCCTTGGTATCGTACGTTTCTGCAATGCTGGGGAATACTCTTAGATTTTAAACAACTTACAGAGGCACACCAAAGGATGCTCTGATCTATCACCTTTTACTTTGACTGCTCCAGCATCCCGAGTCAGATTAGCAATCTTCAATCCTTGAATCCAGATGTTCAGACATTTCTAGTTTAGAAATTATGAAAAAAAAAAAAAAAACAGAAAATATTTTCTCTTCTTTAAACACAGTATTCCTGAAGTCTACATTTTAATAAGTGTCACCTAACTGGTCAGGTAGATGGACAAAGCAGCTTCGGAAAAAAAAAAAAAAAGGATGTGCTCTGATGTGGTCAACAACACAACCAAGTTCAAGAAAGCAACTTCGACAAAAAAAAGCCATTCAGAATTTTGCTCGTAGCTTGGCATGGTGGTGCATGCCTGTAAACCCAGCACTCTAAGAGGCTGAGGCAGGAGGATCTCAGGTTTGGGCAACTTAACACCCTGGGCAACTTAGCAAGACCCTATCTCAAAATAAAAAATAGGGCTCAGGATACAGCTTAGTATAAAAGCCCTAGGTTCAATCCTCATACTGGAGGGAGTGGCATTTTGCTGGTGCTGTGATCAGGCAGACGCGTACACATGCTTGCAAACACACACAAATGCATAGCTAGCTCAAAGGACACCTAGGCCTAGCATAAACTGCCCACCTCACTACTAACTAGCGGAGAGTAAGAGATCACTGCAGCTCTCAGAACACCACACACAAGTCAGCCAGGCTTCTGCAGGAGGCTCCTCTGTGCTTCAGATGTGCACATGCACCCTTTCCCACACCAAGCTGCTCACTGGGACCCTCGTTATCACGGTGTTCTGGAAGCTTTCCACACACCCCTTTCTGCCCCCCCGATAGAGCAGCTTTTCTTTACCCTTTTCTGAACCACAGAGTCAACCTCCATAGAAACCAGCTTTAAACTGCAAGGCTTTTTCCCCCTTGCCATGGCTGTCTCTAAATCTATTTGCCTACTCACTAGTAGCTGCAAAAGCCAGAAAGTGTAGCAAGAATCTTCTCTGGGGAAACGTTTATGTCAACAGTGAAACCCAAAGAGGGACTGAAGTCTGCAAGCGGTCTGGTACCAGAGGAGCTTTTTCGCGTCATCTATTTAATCAGTCATAAACTCTCTGATCTGGTATTTAAGTCATTAACATATAATTTCCATTTCTCTTAATTCTGAGGCCAAAATGTATGACTTTAAAACATCAGCCCAAAGATGGCATGACATTTTAAGAACATGATTCTGGAGCAGAACCAGCTAAACTGGAACCTCTTACTAGGCGGTGTGACACTGGGCAAGTCGCTTACTCATTTGTAAAACGGGGCAAGAGGACTTACTTCCCAGGGCCGCAGTGCGGATCGGTTCACTGAGTAACATGTGGAAGGTAGCTGCTGCTGCTTCTCCAACTACACCTGGACAGTGAAACGCTGTCCCCTTGAAGAAGGGTTTTCTCCTATGCTACCCAGCCCCAAAAGTCTCTCTCCAAGCCACCACGGCCTCAAGAGGACGAATGTGTGACACTAAGATGTCCACAGGGACAAGTTACTCAGACGAAGGGTTCTGCTCAGAATCACTGAGATGTTCAGCGATTTGACCAGGCACAGAAAAGGGAGGGTTGGATGGAAGGAAGGCAGACAGACAGGAAGACAGACAGACAAACAAAAAGAAAAAGTGACCACAAGTGCTGATGGCAGCTGCCTTCAGCTGCTTTAGGATGCAGGGGAAGGGTCATGTTTACTCTCCAGATACCAGTACTTTTGTATGACCTACAAAAGTACAACTGGCTGGGAAGAGCTGACAGCTTATTTCTTTGCGTCCCACGTTCCATGCAGCGCACGTGCTCACTAAGGCTCTGCTGGAGCAAAATGACTACAGCTGTCTATTATCCCCTCCGTGAATGAGAAACGAGGAGGGGACCCACAAACTGCATTAGGAGCACACGTGGAGTTGCCAACACTTCCTCACTAGGAGCAAGGCGCCCGCTCCTCTCGCTTCCAGATGGCGACCGACACTCCAACAAAACCCACATATTCAAAACAAGTGTAGCAATGTTTATCGTACATCCTTTTCGCAAGCAGCTGCTCCAGACAGTGTGCTCACACAGCAATAAGGAATTCAAAGTGTATGTCCAACTAATGAAATCTTTTACAAGCGGAGTACTACGCACACTCCCGCACTGGTAGCTGCCTGCCAGCTGCTGCCTAAGTACTATTTTCCAACATCTTCTGAAGGCTAGTAGTTACTCAAATAGATTTTTAAAAGAAAATGAATGCCAAATATTGTAATTATTAGAAGATTATTATAATTAGGCATTCTGTTCTTTCCTTTGACGCAGGGAACAAAGTGGCTGTGACTGGTGCAGAGAACACAAAGTGCCTTCCTTTGCGAGATTACTCCACTTGGAGGTGACACTGGTTTGCGGGGCAGAGCCGCTGACCTGCGCAGTCCTCCAATTACAGCTCTTACCTCACGTCTCCAGTGAGTACTACGGGTCTTCTCATGATCTTAGTCCACCAACCTCCAGGGAAGCAAAGGAGAAAGGACAATGTCCCAAGTCCACCTTCTGCAGAGCACAATTCAAATGTGCTTTAGAACCTCCCTTTCTCTAAGACACGAATAAAGAAAACAATGTATTCACAGTATCCATTCCTTAGGTTCTCTGTGTAAGTGCTCACGAAAACTGTTTTTCACTTCTGTCCATATACTTGGTTATCTCCCTTACGCCGCTCGAGAAACAACAGATGATTCTGCAGCTCTGTGCACGATGCAGGCTTCCTTCTCCCACCAGACCAAGGATCACTCAACATAAGCGCCAACCCTTTCAGAGCTCATTGCCCATCTGCCTGCCGACAGCGCCGGGGGCCGCAGGATTCCTCACAAGCCATCTTTCCTTTAGGTGAAGACAGCGTAAAACCAGATCAAGAACACAGGTTTGCAACCTCACTCTCAGAAACAAAAAAACTGAGGGGCAAACACTGATCTGCATGGAAAGTGTGATAAATGAGTATCAGCTGACTCCTACGAATGAGATGGCTGCACTATACACTACTTGGTAAACGTCAAAACAAAGACCCTGTAAACTCATTTAATTTCTGTACTGAATGTTTCCAAACTGACATTAATATCCTGCCCTTAACATCTGCAAAGCACCTTTCCAGATAAGTTACCTGATTTCAAAAAAATTGGACAATCTCACAATTGGCATAAACCTAGGGAATCAGCTAACCCAAATACCAACCTAAGTTGAAACCCTTTGTTTTGATCCTTATAACCATTTTAAGATCAACCATTTTAAGTTTATAGCAATTAGTATTATCATTTCTAAGTTAGAGAATCATGGCCCGTCTCACAAAATGCCAAGTGGTCTGTCATGCGAAATTATGTGGAGAATAAAGCCCCTTCAGAGAAAACTGAAGCATGATATTGATACTTGGAAGGGAAAAAAACGATTTCAAGTACACTGGTAAGCCAGTGTTTTTATTAAAATATCCCTTCATTTATGTGTCTATACTTTTTTAAAAACTGCATTAAGCCAAATTTTTGTATCCAATTCCATTGCAAAACATTAATAGATCAACCCACAGCACCCTCCACTCCCCAGATCCGAGGGCGACTCACCTCTAGGAAAAGCAAAGATGTGGCTGGCGGCCATGCTGTGCAATGGCAGCCGGCAGAGGACAGGGGAACTGGGGAGAGCCTCATAAAGCTGGAGGGCCTTTCCTAAAGAAAGCCCGTGAAGCCTCTGGATCAGAGCAAAGACTTCCTCCGGCGGCCTTCCTGGTGACTATTTTTGGGAAGTTGAACGCTGGGCAAAGTCTGGCACCCCTGGCAGCAAGATGTTCCTGCTGGCAGAGCCGTGGAGTCCAGCTGCGCTGCTGACAGCCACTTCAAGCACTGCCAAGGCTGACAAGACAGAGAGGATGGAGGCAGTGCCCACATGAGCCCTAAGGAACAGCCCGGCCAGGGAGGCAGAGACCTCACTCTAAAGGTGTGGAAACTAAGGCTTTGAGAACTCAGCGATGTTTCAAAGCCTGAGCCCTTGGCACGGTGGAACTAGAGAACTCATAACCTGCAGGGTTAGAGCAACGCAAAGAACCCCATGCCTTACATTCACTGCACACGCGTCTAAGCGCAGCAACAGGCGGCCAACACATCCCAGTCGGCCTTCTGCTTATCCACAGCAAAGCCACCGGCTGCTTTTCCCAAGTAGCAGCACCTCTTCTTACACTTCGCTTACTTCAAGGGTTACACATACCCAAGTTTCAAGAACACAAACTCCCTTTATTCTTTAGTCAGACTGACACTGGGTCAACTTTAAAAGTGTTTCAAAGCGGGATGTAGTGGGACACATTTGTAATCCTAGCACTCTGGGGGACTGAGGCAGAAGGAGCTCAGGTTCGAGTCCAGAATGGGCAACTTAACTTAGCAAGACCCTGTCTCATCTCAAAATAAAACTCAAAAGTAGGGCTGGGGATACAGTTCAGGGCAAAGAACATTGGTTCAATGTCCAGTATTGCCAAAAAGTAAGAAAGTTTCAGAAACTGTGATGCTAAAGAAAAGAACATAAGCGTTATGGGTTGGACTGTATCTCAAAAAAAATAGAATAATCCAACTTTAACCCCTTGGCCCTCAGAATGGGACCTTCCTTGAGAGCAAGGCCACTACAGACGTAACAGATTAAGGTGAGGTCATAATGGAAGAGGCTGGGCCCTTAATCCAATGACTGGCTTCCTCATAAGAAAAGGGAAGTCTGGACACACATGCTGGAAGACATCAGTGACAATGCAGGGGCAAATGCAGGTTCTGCCACAGAAGCTTCTAGCTTCTAGCAAAGCCATGCTAGGGTGCACAGCTGGCAAGCAAATGATGGGTACCTTCTTTATTTTTTTTTTTTTTTTTTTTTTGCGGGTACCGGGAACCGAACTCACGACCTTGCGCTTGCCAGGCAGGCGCTTTTGCCGCTGAGCTAAATCCCCAGCCCCGGGTACCTTCTTTATAAGAAGCAAGGAACAGATTATTATTTTCTATCAGATAATATCAGACTTCAGCCATTACATATTAAAGAACAGATTAAAATCAACATCCACCTACTCTCACTTCACCTAACACTGCAAAGCCAAGAGCCTAAAACCACCTGTGGAACACTGCTGTAATACCAACACACTAAGAATGCCAGGGCTGAAATGTAATAAAGTAACGAAACGCAGGTTAGGAAAGTCTTCTGGAACCACACGGCTTCAAAACTTGCAGTTTGTAAGTGTGAGTATTTTCAGTGAACGAAGAGAAACAAAGGACTCTGATCTGGTAGTAACAAGTTCAGAGCACTATTTGTCAATAAAGCTGTTGCAAATGTGAATGGCTGGTTAATGTACCTTGGGTGAGAGGGTTTTAAAGGGCATGGTTAAACCATTTATACTCAACATTTTCTTCAACAACTAAAGGGAGTTGAAGTCTTTTTGGTCAATAGTTTGTATTTCAAACTTTTTTTTAAGGGGCTGGGGATTTAGCTCAGTGGCACAGCATCTGCCTGCCAAGCGCAAGGTCCTGAGTTCGATTCCCAGTACCGGAGAAAAACCAAAAAATTTTTTAAAAATAAAAAAAACTTCTTTTTAAAAGCTTATGTAACATATTTTTAGACTTTTTTGGTCCTAGATAATATTTTGACTTCAGACCAGATATGGTGGTACATGCCTGTAACCCTAAACTTGGGAGGCTGAGGCAGGAGGATTGCCCTTGAGTCTGAAGCCAGCCTGAGCTATATAATGAGACTCTGTCCCAAAAAAACAAACAAAAAAACTGACCTCAGAAAATGCTTGCCTAACTTCATTCTGAGATATGTATCATTTTTTTATTCAAGCATACACCAGCATATAAACTGATAACAACTATAATTTTCTTCAGATTTCACTTCCAATTCAAAGATTTATTTAATCAATACACATTTATAACTGAGTGTTTCATCTTTACTTGGTGTCTTAGTTATTTTTCTCTCATTGCTGAGACAAAATACTCAACACCTAAAATTAAAGGAGGAAACGTTTATTTAGCACATAGTTTGTAGAGGTTCCAGTCCATAATTGGCTGGCTCCAAAGCAGGGTGGCATGGCAGGGGGATAACAGTTCATGGTGACAACAAGACAGCAAAAGCAACAAGAGACAGGAAGAGAGACAGAGAGAGACAAACCTCTTTCTGTCTCTTTTACTATAGGCAGGCTACCCACCCTAGGGCAGGTATAGCACTCACACCCTTAATCCCAGCACTGGACCATGAATCAATCACAAACTACATTTAGCTACCTCTGAAAAGCCCGCCCTCATGACTGCATGAGGCTTTAGGGGGACATCCATAACATTCAGGCCTCAGCCCCCGAAAGACTCATATACATCCCTTTATGCAAAAGGCATTTTAGTCCTGAGAAGTCCTAACAGTTTCAGCACTACAGGGAAGTCCAAGTCCCAAGTCTCCTCTGAGATTTAAGGCAATCTCTTAGCTATGTGCCCCTGTACAAAAGAAAAGAAAGTTAAACAGGTCAACATTCAATGGCACAAGGTAACGCATTTCCGTTCCAAAAGTTACAAATGGGGACACAAAGCAATGGGGCCAAAGCCAGTCCAAAATCCAGCATGGCAAACATTAAGTCTCTGTAGTTCCATATGCAGCATCCGAGGCAATCTGTGGCAAGATGTGAGCTCCAAAGGACATGCGTGGCTCTACCCCTACAGCACTTCTGGTGGTTGTAGCTCCCATGGCTTCTCTCTTGGCCCTACTCCTCTCTTGGCCCTACTCTGCTCCCTTCCTTGCAGCTTTCCTTGGGATGATCTTGGCTTTTCCAAACTTCTGGGGTCTCCACTGCACCTTTGGCTTTACACTCACAGCTTTCACACACTGTCCTCTCAGGGGGACATTGCCTGGCCTCCCAGGCCTTCTTCTGAAATCTAGGTGCAAGCCTTCCTGACCCCACAACTCTTCCATTTTGTATACCCTAAAACCAGTGCCACATGGATGATGGATGCCAAGGTCTGCTGCCAGCTGGAGCAGTAGCCAGGCTTCTCCCCTCTTGGCTGTAAGGGTCGAGTGCCTGGATTGCTGAGCACTCTGAATCCAATTCTGAGGAACAAATTCTCTATGTTGCTGCCATTCTGGAACATGGTGGTCTGTGGCTTTATTCTCAAAGCAAACTCTTTCACTTTTGTGATTTTGAGGCTGCACAAGGTAGAGTCTTGCTGCTTCTTGTGATGCTCTCAGGCCAACTTCTCTATTCTTCTGTTGCTTCTCAGTAATAAGATCTCTGTTCTATCTTTACAGTCCACAGCTTTACTGGAGCTTCCTTTCTGACCAAACTCATAACATTTTACATTAGTTTTCTGGGGTCTTTGCTCTTGATTTTCAAAAAAAATCTACCTAAAGGTGCCCAACAGTAACCATAGCACCATCTCAACATTTGACTGCCTTGAAATTCCTTCTATAAGATTAGAGTCCACCATCCTTAATCTCAGTCTCAGGCAAAGTCTCTGGACATGAGCAAAATGTAGACAAACTTTCTGCACACACACATTCTCCAACAGCTAGTATAGCCCTTCCCACCACAAACCTCCTGAGCCTGGTCTTTATGGGCAAAATTTCTGTCAGCCTTCTGGTCTTCTCAACTCTGACCAGAATATCCCATACAGAACAGCCTAAGATGTTTTAGCTCCACTTTTTCAGCCACCATCTCTGAACTTTTCCGAACTCTTCCCACAAGCCATTCCCAACCGAACTACACAGTCAGGTATAGTCCCAGCTATGACCCCACTGCTGGTACCAAATTTTGTCTTAGTTACATTTCTTTTGTTGCTAAGACAAAATACTCAACACCCAAAGTTAAAAGGGGAAAGGTTTATTTAGCTCACAGTTTGTACAGGTTTCAGCCCATACCTGGCTAGCTCTAAGGTAGAATGGCACATGGCAGAGGGGCAACAGTTCAAGGCACCAGAAGACAGCAAAAGTAACAAGGGAGAGATAGAAGGAGACAAACCTCTTTCTGTCCCTTATAGTGTATGCAGGGTACCCACCCTAGGCCAGATGTAGCATTCACACCCTTAATCCCAGCATTGGACCATGAATCAATCACAAACTCTAGATTTAGCAACCTTTGAGAAGTTGGCCCTCATGACTGCTTGAGACTTTGGTGAAGACATCCAGACGCAACCTGTAACACCTGGAGAATTTATTTTGAACACATGAGGCACTCTGGGAAAACAGCTATAGTAAAGAAGGAAAATGTGGCCACCAAGAAGCTTATCAATGCTGAGTCTAATACCCTGGGCCCAGGAAAAGAGACTGTAACATCTAACTGCTATGTATGTACCAAGTATAATTCCAAGGCTTTACAAATTACTCTTAATTTTCTAAACAACCCTCAAGGGAACAATATCCTCTTCCAGAAAGCTGTCCCTGAACACACACAAAATAAGCAGCATAGCACACCTGAGAAAACTGAGGTACAGACAGGTTAGAGAACTCATGCCTACTACCTGAGCCATGGCAGGGCATGGGCTCTAGGAGCAGGGATCAGACTCCCCTAATCTCCTGGCCTTCGTTATCAAGTGGCAGCTTGCCTTACACCACAGACCATGCCACAGTAAGGTCAATTTGAAGAAATGTTCTGATTTAAAATACCACACATTCCTTATTAAGGTAACACCCGATCTAAAATGTTCCTGCCAACTTGAACAACCAGTGGTATGCATACAACTGCTCATCAGGCAGCCTGGTGGTTCAGGGCCACCCAGCAACAAGACATACAAATGACAGCCCATGAAGACATCATTAACACTGAAATTGTCCTTTTCATACCAGTCATTTTGGTTATATTTACGGAGCATTAGCACCAGGGATAACATTTTACCTGACAATGGTCACAATGTATTGATGAATGGGGAAAGGATCAATTTAAAAACATAATTAAGCTGTGCATGGTAGCACATGCCTGTAATCCCAGCACTCAGAACACTGAAGCAGGAGGATTGCCAGGAATTGGACTATACAGCAAGACCCTGCCTCCCCCCCCGCCCCCCCCCAAAAAATTAGCTGACACAAAGTTGACTTGTTCCAAATGGACTTGCAAAATGAGAAGAGCTATGCCTTGAGCTACTGGGCTGGACACCAGGATATATACTCAGTACCAGTTTTGTTTTTAAACTGGCAAAGTACTGGACAAGGAAGAGAAAATAATTTTCTTTGTTCGTTTGTCTGTATACTTAACTTACGAGGAAGGCTACGAAGAAATAAAGACATTTAGAGGATATAAATTGTGGTAAATACATATAACAAAATGTGGCACCCTAACCATTTTTAACTGTGCAGTGCAGTGGTACTTAAGCACATTCACACGGTTGTACTTTTTCCAGAATGCTTTACTTCAGAAAAGTGAAACTCCATACCTATTAAAAATAACTCCTTATTCCTCCTTTACCCTCAGCCCTTGACAACCACCACTGTACTTTCAGTCTCTGAACATGATTATTCCAGGAACCTCACATAAATGGAATCATACAATTATGTCCTTTTGCAACAGACTCATTTTAGTGTAATATCCTTGTCTTAGTCACTTTTTCATTGCTAGGACCAAATACCCATCACCCACAATTGAAAGGTTTTGGTCCATAGTTGGCTGGCTGCACAATAGAGGGACATGGTGGAGGGGAAAGCTGTCACATCAGGCAGACCAGGGTGCACAAAGAGAAGGGAGATGCACCCTTGTAGGCCACATTCCAGTGAAGGTCCCACCTTCTAACAGCATATTCAGCTGAGTACTCGCCAGTGGATGGATCCACTGACACGGATAGTGCCCTCACAATCCAATCACCCCCACTTCTGAACAGGTGAGGCTTTTGGGGGACATCCTAGTTCCAAACCGTAACAATCCACAAGGTTTGTACATACTGTGGCATGTGTTAGAATTCCATTCCTTTCTGAGGCTGAATAATATTCCACTGTTTGTAGACCTGTCACATTTCATTTATACATTCATCCACAGGACACTTGGATGGCTTCTACCTTTTGGCCACTGTGATTATTGCTGCTATAAATATGAATGTACAAATATCACTGAGGCCCTGCTTTACATTCCTTTGAATATCTACCCAGAAGTCGTATTAATGAATTACATGCTAAGTCCATATTTAATTTTTTGAGGAACTGTAATATTTTTTCATAGCAGCTGTAACACACAACATTCCTATCAATATAGCACAAACGTTCAAATTTTTCCACAGAATCATCAACATTTGTTATTTGCTGGTGTTTGGAGAGCAACCATTTTAATGGGTTGAGGTGTTGTTTGTTGCATTTCTTTAAAAACTACAGTTCAAGTTTACGTGTTCACTTGTGTATGCTAATCAATACTACAAGATAAGGTTAACCAGTTTGTTTTTTAACTTGGTCTTGGGAAGAGCTCCTACCACCTACCATAAAACCACTATATTAGATATTTGGAGAGTCCACCCAAGTGGCTCACAAGTAAGACTTTAAACACAGTGGAAGAATGACAACAGTATCTGCAGCAATATTAAGCTTTAGAAGGAACACATATAATAGTATTTATTTTGAGCAAGCTCAGACAGAGCCAATACACGGCTTCACACAATACCAAGGAGTCAGGGTTGTTTGCAGTCCAGGAATATCTCCTCACTGCCATAGACAGAACAGAGTACAGGACAGACTAAGCCAGCACAGAGAGTAAGTTAATATAAAAAAACTTCAATCTGATATTAATAAGATCAACTAGGTAACAAATTATCCCACACATAGTGTATATCTGACCTAGGCCTCAGTGTATAACTTTTAGTTCTCATTATATAGTACGTGTAGTTTAATTTCTAAGATGATCTTATTTGTTAGCCACACAGGTCACAGATTTTGGCTTTTAAAGAAGAAAGAAAAATCTTTACCCTAATCCCTGGCAGAGTCTTTACTGGTAAAATTATGTAAAGGAGCTTTAGTTATTAAATAGCCTCTAAATAAGTACATATATCTATTATTTTCATGTATTAGTAACCCAATTTTTAAAAGCCAATGAAGAATTCCAGAAAATGTAATCTAATACTTAGAATTAACAGAACAGGTATTTTAAAACAGCTATTTAAAACCTCATACTAGAATGGTATGTCTCATCTTTAAAATTTCTATAAAAACTTATAAAACATACTGACATATTTTGATGGACACTTTAGGATCAGTTTTTTTTTTTTAACCTAAGTCACATTTAGATATTCAATAACTTTATAAGGAATTTTAAGATAATTTTAATCAATTCCCAAGACTTACTAACACAAATCAAATTGAATTCACTGTTTTAGTCTATCAACTTTTAGTATAAATTTCTACATTTAGGTAAAATTTTGCATATTTTTAGATAATATACTTGGTGGTCTGTATAATTCACAGGGGAAAAACAAGGGAGTTGCTTTTGGGAGTATAAGTAGCTACGTGGGAGAGAGTACCCAATAAGCTGCCCACATAGGAACACGTTTTTGCCAAAGATACGTTAACTGTGGTCACAAGTTAAAACCACAAACTTTCCTAAACCAGATGATCATGTTTTAAGAATCAAAACATTGACAAGTCTTAGTTAGAAGACCACAATACTTTTTATTTAGTCTATGAAGGCCATCTTTAAGCTCAATAAAATTTCTTCTGAAAAAAATTATTTGAAAGTCTAGCTGCAAGACTGGTGATGTCACTCAGTGTAGGACATACACATGCCCAACCTTCACAGGGCCTGCGTTCAATCCCCAGCACCACCAAAAATTTTAAAACTAAAAATAAATGTTAACTACTCTAGCTATGTTGTTTCATTGAATTTTAATTTATCACATTTAGTACAGTTCACATTTCAAATTACTAAACTTGGCTACTACTTTTGAAGCTTATTTAAACTACCTAGTTTTACCAGACCCAAGGAAAGAGAAGCAGTTTGTTTTTGTATGACCCTCAGGCTAAGAATAGTTTTTACATTTTTAAAGGGAACTATGCAACGTAGCCTTACATGGCCTCCAAATCCTAAAATGTTTCTTTACACAGAAAGCTTGCCGACCCTTGAATTAAAACAGAAGTCAGTGTTAAAGGGTAGCTGCCTCTTATACTATTCCATCAGTATCATTTTACATATACATGTACATATACATATATACACATCCACACATACATACATTTTCTCTCTCTCACACACACACACACACACACACACACACACAACCTACATCTACACTTTCCTCCATAATCTGGGTAGTACCTGGTCTAAAGCACAGAATTATTTCTCTCGTGGTCACCAGCCACCAAAACACAAGCCCACTCTTGCACGGTTAAAGCTGTTGCCCATGCAGGGTCACATGTGCCAGCTACCCTTAACCTGGGTATGGTCACCTCATGAGATGCTGACCACAACCTATGCGTGGAAGTGGTGATTCACGTTCAAGGAGCTGTCACCCTTTCCCCAGAGCGTCCTCTCTTTCTCTGTCCGGATGCTAACAGTGCTGTGTCTTGGAGGAGGTCACAGCCACATAAGCCAAGGCCACCGCAGCAGACTGCGTATGTCTGACACTATGGTTATTATACCTACTGAGAAAGCAAAATCTAGTAATCACTAATATACACTTAGATCAGCTGCCTTTCCTATTTAACTAACTTCTACTGGATTTGGAAGTTCTCCCAATCATCTTTCAAAAAAAAGAAAAGAAAAAAACATGAAAACAGATTGTTTATATTGCACAAAGCCGTCTGTTTATTCTACCCATCAGTCTTTTCCTTGACAACTGGCTACTGTTGCTCTTTTTTGTTTTCTGTATGCTCAGATGAATTTTAATTTAAAAACCTCACTACAACCACACTTCCAATGAATGGAAACTTCAAACCATTCCTGCTTCATCCGTGCTGGTCAAGTGCCGATGCCGCGCTGAGGGACTGTCACAGTGCACCCAGTAACTACGTGACAGAAGCAGGGGTTTCAGACTACTAAAATAGCCCTCTTCACTTCTTTATTTACCTAAGGACCAGCGAAGCACAGAAGAGTAGTAAATTTCACTTAACCTTGACACATCAGAGCACTTCCAAACTACAACTTCCCAAGACAGCAGAACCTACACTCTCAAGAGCTGTATCTTGACCCCATTAGGGACTCACAAACGCGTCAGAATGCCACCATGCATGCTGCTGTGACAGGGCTCCCTCACAGAGCCCTGGCCAGAGGGAACAGCACCAGCATACCGGAAAAGCTGCCTTGGTTCACAGGTAACTCCTCCACACATGGTAATGTACTGAAGCTCTTAAGGGCAAGATTTTTCACAAGTGAGAAAGAGCAAAAGCATTGGTTTTAAAATTAAAGATGACGACAGCAAAGACAATCACTTTAAGGAAAATGCAGGCCATCTTATCAAAGGCACGTTCCTTCAGCAGAAGTAGTGGGTGGTCAGCTTAGCAGTTTGGGGATCTGCTGTCCTCACTGTACCCCATATTGCTTTGCTGCAGGTGAGGGATACATCAAGAGCAGCAGAGTTTTAACTGTGGTGATGCTGACCTCCGGAAGCCACTTCTGCCACAGTCTACCTAGTCCAGGATCAAACACAGCCTGGAATCATCTGAGTAAGACAGAGTCAAACATTAGTGCAAAGTTAACACAAATATTTTTATTTAGATTATCATGGTTTTTGCTAGTGCTCTGGTTAAAGTTACATGGTTCTAAGTAGTCAGCCTCAATCCTATTTTTCCCAACAGTCCTGTTATTTGTAGCATGTGACTTTGCAGAATGAAGAAATTTTTTATGAACACATACATGGCATTAGAGTAAATGTGAGTATATCAGGAATTGAAACAGTAAATGGTAAATGTCCCGCCAGAAGCAACATGACACACCCACCTCCTGGAGCCCCTTTGAAATCACGTGGCAGCCCTGATACACAGCTTCTTACAAGGTACACATCAACTTGTCATCAGATTACTACATCTTGAAATCTACCTAAGAATTATTATAGGTCCCTATCAAATATTGGAAACTCAAATAAAACCCATAAATGCTACAAGTATATTCTAATTCCCTATTTTTCTACATTTATAATGTAATTACTTTGAACTTCTCCTTCATTTTAACAACTTCTGTTTAATCTGCAAACTGAGTAATGAGTCTTTTTTGTAGCTGCTCTTTTCTTTCACTCCCAAGGCATACCAACCAAAACCATCCGAGATGCTTTGATTCTGAATACATCGTTTCTCTACTGGAATGCATAATCTGCATAATCTGTACTTTCAGAATGAGTTATTTGTAACTTCGCTCCTTGTGATCCAGAGTCACAGAACAGCACGGTACCTGACCCATTCTGCCCTGTACCCAGACACCCCAGCTCCCACCACCTCCCCCAAGCTTCCCAGCTACGAGGTTCTGGATTTTCTTACCACTGGCACAGTACACTCCTAGATGAAGCTCAAAGGATGCACTTCTGGCCTATGTGGATTCTAGGTATGCTTGCTGATCACTATACTAATAGCTTGCCAACCATCAAACACTGCAGGACTCCTCCTCGGCCCTCCCCTGGCTATTTTCCCCCGGCATTTCTGAAGCAAAATGTAGTAAAGTGATTTTTCTTCTCTGCTCCCCTCACTCTTGTCTCTAATGACACTCATTTAATACCCATCAGGTCACTTCTCCCCTTCCATTCACCAGTCTCTTTTTCAGGAATCTGAGCCCTGGCACCAATTTCAACAAACATAATGTTTCTGAAAAATCTGAGACATGAAATTCACTCTGGATTGAGTATCAATTTTCTCAGCGCAATAAAATCCTCTAACCTGGCACTTCTAAGCACAAAAAGGGATCATGCACATTCGTAATAATGACTTGAAATACTTTAAACTTTCAAAGATGCTCCTAAATCAAAGACATATACAATTACAACTCATAGACTTTGAATGTTCAGTGTCTTCACAGTATTCTAAATTTTAAGCAGAATATATGGTAACAGCAGTTACTTGATTAATACAACGTATTTTCTATCAAGTCATTCCAGCTAAAGTAAGATCCAATCAAAGAATGTTTAAACACTGATGCTCTGTTAAAATAATCTGCAGAGCTTCTTTTATACAATCCACTCTTCTAAATCTAATCTGCCTAGGGCTTAAGTTTACAAAATAATCCTGAGTCTAATATGTACTCCTTTTTTTTTTTCTTCTCCCTTAGAACTTTTAATCAGACTATATTACACAATTGTGATTCTCAGTCCTGTCCATGTATCGCTTGCGGAACTTTCTAAAAACCTCAGCTTTTAAAATATATAGATTCTCAGACACATCCCAGAACTCCTGGACAATAATCTTGTTTGGTGAACTCAAATGTCTGATTCCTGGATGATTCTGACACCCAGCCAAGGTCGGGAAACTTTGTGATCTTCAGGTCAGAACTGCTGCTTGCAGGGTTTCCAAAAGGTTGCGGAGACCAACCCATCGGTGCCACGTGTACAGGGAGCTGCAGGGCTAGGCAGTGGCCAAGAGGGCACTGCCAGCTTTATGCATTCTACTCTGTAAGGCAAGAGTCACAGCTCAGAAGGTGCATCCATCCCAAGAAAGGGACTCGAGGAGTGCTGAAGACAGTGCCCTGAAGACACAGGTCCAGGGCACCACTCCACTGTGAGTCACCCCATAAGTGACCACAAACCACAAGACTTGAAGGCCAGCCCCAATCTCCACAGGATTAGTACATTAGAAATGAGGGGTCTCAGAGAATCTTAGCTTTACCCAAAAGAAGCCCCAGGGGCTCAAGGACACCATTCCTCCACGTTCAACAAGCCAGAACAGCAAAGTCTCACAATAAAGTGAAGTCATCCTGCCTGCCCAGAGCTCAGCCGCCAGGGCTTGCACGCAGTGAGGAGTGCCTCCTGCTATAGAAAGTAGCACCTACTTTGTCATCAGTGAGATCTGGCTGCCTAACTCTCCCCCACCAGTTACCAGTGACGTACGTTACTGCCTCTCTGAGCCCACTTCTTCATCTGTAAAAGTGGGCCTCAAAAATTTACAAAAATCCAATGAGGCAAACACAGATATGAAAACAGAACGCTCAATATATATCCTTATCTTCCTTATTAATTTCTCCATCCCTCCTCTAATCCCCTTTAATTTTTGTCGCAGTCTGACACGTTACATCTATTCCTATTAATGTTCACCTAAGCTTACTACAAGGGTCGCAAACATTCCCTCTCCCACTCTAACTAGGGTGTGGGGCACCAGAGGACATGCGTCATTTACCTTTGCCCCTCCAACGACTAACATGAAGGTTGTACTCACTGTTACCAACACTCTAAACAGGCACTCTAAACCCACCACTTAGACTCAAATTCACTTCTTCAGGACAGTTTTGTTTTGTTTGGGGTTGGGGCTGGGGCTGGGGTCTCTTTTGTTTTGTTTTGTAACTCTCAGTTCCTAACTCCAGTACAGTAAGTAGCTACACACCTTACAGAAGGTCAGAATTCTTAGGGAGCTCGCGTAAAAGATAAATTACACTTCCCATCAACAATGTAACAATTGATTCTGGCAAGGACTCACTAAAACTATAAGATAAAAAGCATTTAGGAAATAAGACATTGGTACCTTGCCAAAGTATAGCCCTATGGGTTACAACAGTCACCCCTTATCCAGAGGTGACACATTCCAAGACCCCCAGGGGGTACCTGAAACCTCAGACAGCACCAATCTCTACAATACACATCTATGATAAAGTTTATACATGAGGTACAATAAGCGATCAGCACCAACTAGTAAAAACTATACAAATATACTGTAATAGAAGTTATTTACAAGTTATAAATTCTGCCTGAAATATGCCTCTTAATATTTTTGGGCCATAGCTGAACACAGAACTGAAACAAAGTAAAAGCCTAGATTGCAACTGGGGGGGACTACAGCACTTGCCGATAGCAAAGGGACAATGTACTTTACAAGAAGTATAGTGGCCATAACCTTGACCAGAACTGGGACAAACTAGTGGTCAAGTGCCCCTTGATATGACTAGTGGAAAGTAGAAAAGGGTGCTTGGGATAAAAACAGAGAGCTCAAACGTGATCAAATCCCTAGATACAGCTTCAAGATAACCAGAAATACAAAGGGCAAAGGACACCTGCAAGAAACAAGGACAGATGAGGGGCTGGGGATTTAGCTCAGTGGCACAGTGCCTGCCTGGCAAGCACAAGGTCGTGAGTTCGATTCCTGCTACTGAAAAAAAAAAAAAGAAACAAGGACAGCTTAGAACCAGCCTGACCTCTGCAAAACAGTCACTGGCAGGGGGCGGGGGAGTAATTGTTCTCGAGTTAACAAAATAAATAGATTTTATTAATCTCCCATTCTGAGAGAAGGGAAAAACTAACACAGATGTGTTGGAGATAAATGGGAACTCTGAACACGAAGCAGCTATTAGATGACTTTATGGAATTAATCATGGTGGTACTGTTAATGGTCATGGGTGGGATAATGGTACTGCAGCTGTGCAGATTATTGTGCAGGTGAAGTATGAGAGAAGCACAACTGTGGTACAGGTGACACACACAACAACTGCTGAGTGCAGGGCGCAGTAGCAGGGATTGCTCCACATCTCTCTCTCCTGCTTGCATGTTTAGACACTTCCACAGAGATGGCAGAAACACCCCATCCTCAGCCAACACCCCGGGCTCTAACTCCTCAGCAGCGTGAAGGAGCACATGGGGCACACCTGTGCGGGGCTTGCCCCTGCCACTCTACTTGCAGCAGCTTCCCAGGCCATGGTTTTGGTCTTCTTCATCTCTGCCACATTTCCTCATCTGTCCAGCACACTTAAGATGGGCTGAGAGAGAGCTGGAGGGACAACAGTGACAGAAAAAGTTTCCAGTTCCTGAACCCAAGATGAGAGAGCCAGGCCAACAGTAACTACCAACTTCACCTCCCTCCCCAGAGCGCTGTCCAGGAGCTACGGTGCTGAAACCTGAGAGCTCTAAGTTCTGCTTCATAAACTGAGACCAAGGTAACACAGAAATTGCTTCCGTGTATTTTTAAAATAAAGACAACAATATTGTACTCAAAACAAGAATTATTTTAAAAATCACTTTGATGTTTCAAGATAAAAGAGATATGTGAGAAGAAATTGTCAGCAACAGCAAAAACCTTAAAGGTAGTATGGTCATTTTAAGCTACATTAAAGTAATAATATTCTACAATCTACCACATTATATGTATATAAAAGAAAAATCTAAGGCTGATTTTATGTAGAAATGTACTCATGTCATTGTGACAATATTCACTGCATCCTCTAAGCAAATCCTATCCTTGCCTAAAATTCAACTCAAGCCCCAAAATACATCTATATCTTAATTTAAGGGGAAAAAATTCACTTAACAGAATTATTTCCTAAAAAAGGAAATCAACTGATATGGATGCTACCATTAAAAAAAAAAAAAAAAGAAAGAAAGAAACTGCAGGGTGTGGTGGCGTTCACTTGTCATCCCAGTACTCTGGGAAGCCAAGGAAGACTTGGGCTATTTCCCAACTTAGCAAAGCTCTATCAAAATAAAAGATTAAAAAAGACTGAGAATGTAGTTCAATGAGAAAGTACTTGGTTCAATTCCCAGTTATTACACACACACACACGCACACACACATTTTCTAACAAAATTAATACACATAAATTTTACTAGGTGATTATGAGTCTTTACCCCCAAAGAGAAATTAATCATGGTAAATGACCCCAAAATCCCCAAAATACAAGGCTTACACAAGTAAATGCATTGATGTAGCTTAATCTAAAAGTAAAATCTTAAAATAGGTTTACAAAAACTAACCACTGTAAAATAGCTCTATTTATACTCTGGTATCTCTTCAGATCATATGAATCTTTCTCCTAAAATAGCTCAATTTTAACCAAATTACAAACTCAAAAAATTAACTGATATACCACATTAACAAATTTTTCAGGTCATTTAGGCTGCTGTTAATTTTAGTGAGAGATATAAGATGCCCCTATGGGTAGCAAAGTGACTAAAAATGCTAAGTATACTTTAATCATTAAGGGTTTAATAAATAGGGATACATTAGGACCAATAAAACTGTACTTAAAATGTGCTCATAGAAATCATACACATTTTTAAAATCTTGACGTTCAAAACCAGAGTCTGAAATTCCATCTTAAAATTGTTTTCAGAGCACTAATACCTATAGAGTAATGTGCTTTTTAAAAGTAAAAGAACATAACATGCTGAGAATGAAAAGAATTTTAAATAACAAATAAAATTAAACTGAAGAGACATTAAAGATCAGACAATTTAACTCCTTATTTACTAACTACAGGAGGAAACTGAGGCCAACAGTTGGTTGTAACTTGGAATAATAAACCTGATTTCTATTTTTTCCTCTTACAGTGCTGCACACTGGACCACTGAGAGCCACGTGGACGCTAGGCAAGCCTTCTACCACTGAGCTACCCCGGTTTTCAAACTCCTAGTACCAATGTTCATTTCCTGTATACCACGCTGTGCTCTATACATTTTTATTTTTTAATAATCTTTAATAGTAGCAAAACAGTGGATTGTCTTTAGACAATTTGTCAAAATTTACTGAACTTTTAAAATGAGGCTATATTTTCATGATTTAAGAAAAAAAAAAAAAACACTTTTACTCTTTGTGAGTCAAATAAGACGTCCAAACTTTTCTGACTCAGAAGTAACTAGGTGCCAGCATGGACTACACAGTGAGCTCAAGGCCAGTCTGAACTACATACACAGTGAGACCCTGTGTAGTTTTTTTGTTTTTTTTTTAAGTGACTCAGTAAGAAGAACATTTGCAGAGAGCATATGTAAAGCCAACCAAGCTATGGAAGATGGCAATGCTTATGACAAATTTTATTGCTTTTTGTATCCCAACCTTCCCAACAACCCAGAATTTATCCAATGCATAAACTTGACTGATTGACCTAAAGCATCAAATCCAAAAAAAGTAAATAAGTTGAAGATACAAATGGACTACTTCTGATTTCTGACATGCCTACTGGATTTCAGGATGCCAGACTTCTATCACACAGATTCTGATGTTCTGCTTCTGGATCATTCTGGAAATACTATGCTGCATGGCTAGCTCCAATTGTACTCCAAGCATATCACTTTTTTAAATCATGTTCCCTTGAAAATTCACCATAAACTTCAAGTTTTTACTGTTACTGTTCACTAAAAATTGAGATACATCTCCAGAGATGCTCTCTTCATATTTATTCTCCTGCAGGAAGTATTTCTGCCTAAATTTCACTCTCCTGTCCTCACAGTTAACCAGATAGTCTAGATTTTTCAAGTAAGAGGAAAAAGAAAGGGATAAAGCAGATAAGCAATTTTAAGTGATTACATCTGTCCCTTTCCTTGATTGTATTCAAGGGACTTGCCCACTGGAAGACCATGAAAAATATCACCCTACATTTTCCTCTAGTGTTTTTAGAGCTTAACAGTATATGTTTCCAGCTTTATTTTCAGGTTTTTGTTTACATAAGGCAGAAGATTATTATTTTTTTCATTTGGGTAATCAACCGCACCGATATCATTTGTTAATTCTTTTAATGACTAGAAATTCGATGACCAGAAATTTACCATGTACTAAATTCTCACAAGTGCACAAATTTATTTCTAGACTCTCTTTACTATTTGCTCAATTTCTCTGCTAGCGGCACACTGGTCTAATTACTAACACAGCATCCAACCTGATAGGTCAAGATAACTTTCTTTCTCAAAGTTTTTTTTTTCTACTCACATTTTACTGTTCTCAAATCAAGTTTACTTGTCTTTCCTTAAAAAGTCTGAGTATCTTTTTAATCAGAATCCCATGATAAAAGGAAAAAATAAAATTTTCACAACATTGATATTCCTGCCCAGTAATAAGCAGATATATAAAGCCACACACACACTCTCTCTCTCTAGTAATGTTTGACTACGACTGGTCCCCTGCTCCAAAGCAAGTGAAGTTCCTTATTTATTTATAAGGTGACATTTTCATTGTGAAAACACAAAATCTTAAGAGCTACAGGACATTACTGATCACTTATTTGTAACCCCAATTATGCTTTCCTCAAGCCTACTTAAAAGAATCCTTTCAAAATTAAGTAGAATTATTACACCTTTCATATGTCAAGTATTACCTGCACCATGTAAAAGGCAAATAAGTACACTACATTATTTGCAGACTGCTGTGAGTTTGGGAATCCCTTTAAAATGGGGTTCATACCTGTGCTCAAAAAATGAGAAAACACTGAGAACCCTGAGTGCCTACCCTTGAGACAGCACCGTAACTTTTACACACTCATGTTTCAAGGGAAAGTCATTCTGCTACAGTATTGTGCAGGGAACAAACTTCGCAGTACCAAATCTTTCCTTCCCCAGTTACCTCATCCTATTTATTAAGAGTACAAATCTGACATCTACCACTGAATGGAATAAGCCTGAGACCCCAATTTTAAGAGTCTGACTGCCCTGTGAAACTTCAGAAGCTGAGGCCCTTGGGTGCCACCCTGGGAACCTTCTCTTGCAGATCCAAAAGTGCCCAGGAATTTCTGTCTTTAAAAGCTGCTGACATTCTACTCTCAGCCATAATGTAAACTATTCCACATGAACAAAGACCCATCTCACACTAAATACCCTACATGTGGCTGTGAAGAAGGGCGAGAGTGATTTAAAGTTTCAAGCACCTTCAGCAGCCCATCTGCATGCACCGAGTATGTAGACCTGAGAGTCTATATTACACCAAAGTCTCTTCGCAGAAAAACTTGCTAAAACAAAGCTTTCCACTGTTCAGGTGACGGCGCTGTTAGAAAATGAGCAATGCCTTCTTTCTCCTCTCTTACAAGATGCCCTCTATCCCAGACCCTCTTCCAAAATAAAGCTAACGTCACTTTAAGGATGGCCAACACTATAAAGCACTTCATATATTTCTCTTCTATTCTGTACAGCAGCAGGCGGCATGCAAACACACATAAAAATAAATAAATTCTAAGGGAAAGTAATGATTTTGTCATTAGATTGCTGGCCGAAGAACTGTTGCTTCCTGACTGAAAGGAAGTGCCCGCACAATAAGCACCCTCCAAAGGAAAGGGCAGTACATTAAGAAAAACTTCCATCCACTCACACAAGACGCAAACTCAATCACACCATGCGTGGTGTCAAATCCTCCAAGAAAACGATCTCACTTTCTAATAACGACAGACTGCACTGAATGAAGTGTAACCTGGAGTGACTCATATTCCTGTTATGAGTGACTTACATGCCTGTTACCCCTGGGAAAAGTACCTCCAAAGTAGAGCACACAGAGCTACCCAGCAAGTAACATGTTAGGAATCAGTGCAGTAAAGCACACCTCAAGTAGGCCTTATGCACAGGTGAGAGCTCTGTTGCGAGAGCAGGTTTAATGGTACCAACCCACTGCACACCTATTTTTCCATGCTCCAATTTTGGCCCAGCTTTCTTACACTCCATAAATACAATTGTTTGGCAAAAGAGATGTCAAGTATTTGCCATCCCGAAAGGAAAAACAACACACATCTGAGTAACAAGGGAAAATAAACTTTCTTAACTAGCCATTGAGTTGTGTCCAAGCAGGACTCAAATAAGTTTACATTTTTTTAAAAACAGAAAAGAGAAAGCACGTGGAGACAGGTATTCATGATTTCATGGAGTCAGTTTTGTTCTGTTTCTTCTTTTTGAGACAGGGTCTCGCTATGAAGTTCAGGCTGGCCTTGAGCTCACTTTGCAGCCCAGGCTGGTCTCCAACTCACAACGATCCTCCTGCCTTAGCCTCCCCAGTGCTGGATTATAGGCATGCGCCACCACGCCCAGGATGGAGTCAGTTTTGATGATGTGTAACTTTACTGACACCTTTTCCTAGAATGTGGTTCAAATCAAAGGAGAGAATTCCTAGGCCTTAACCTTTACATCATGTGGCCACATGAAAATAGCAAAATTTAAGGAGCAAATATGATAAAGGAAACAAGTACAACCCCCAAAAAAACCTGCCATAAAAACTGAGGCATCGTGTTTATGCACGTTTACAAGCAACTGTTCGCCAAGAGATGAAAACAAAAATAAAACCCTTTCTGCAGAGCTCTTACATCTGAGTGATTTCAGAGCAAGCAACATGCCTAGCAGAAACGAAAGAGCAGACCTTGCTCCTGGAGCGCTTCAAGCAAAGCCAGCCTACTGGAAAAATTGAACAAAAAATAAAATCTCTCCTTGGCAAATACTGCCTTTGAAATACAGCTATGTTCAACAAAATGGCTTGGCTGAATTAGTATGTCTTTTAATAACTTTATGTTGAGATACATTCTAATCTTGAGAAAGAGACTTAAAAAGTTACATACACTAAAATCACAGGCATCTTCCTAAAATATATGTATCACTGTAGACCTTGAAAGTTAAATGAAGATGAAGAAAAAAATATGCTGCCCCGCTTAGCACAACTACGAGAGCTAAATTTATACTTAAAATGTACTTTTCAGTCTGTACCGAATGTGGACTTCTACTTTAATTAAGGTTCAGGGGCCGCTTAAGACTCAAACCAAATTCCAACTTCATTGTGTCCCAAAAGCTTACTACTACTAAATGTTATGGATTACGTTAGAAGTAATTCTGTCAGGAATCTGGAATTTTAACCTGACATCAACACTCTTGTGTAAGTCTTGGTGTACATGTAAGACTCAAAAGTGTGAAGACGAGGGAATGCATGACTTTGGCTCCTTCAGCAAAAGCCTAGTTATTAAAAATACATGCCATTAAATTCTATCAGTACTTCAAAGTCTCTGTCTTCCCTATAGTTTTGTCCCCTTTCTTCTTCACCCTTTGCATTTTATCAGCCTCCAAGAAACTGAAGAAAAGCTACCTCCAGAGCAAACTCACTGTCTTTGATCCATCGTGGTACTGAGTATTTGGTGATGGGCAGTTTGAGAATTTAGATTTCAAATTCAAAACATATTTCAAAATGTTATTTGACCTTAAGCGATGCTCCCAACACTAAAACCACTTTTTTCCTACCTTATTCCCTCCATTATTATAAACTTAGCAGCAGGAAACATTATCTGCAGGCAAATGCAGTTATAGAAATGGTTTCTCGTTCACCAGTAAACAACCAGGAAAATCAAGAATCACCCCCTTAATTCATCCTCTAGGACAAAGTTCCTGCGTTTGCCCTTAAGAATCGACTTAATTCAATCTCATGCTTTCTAAAATGATTTAAGATTCCGAACAGAGATCTGGACAAACCACCCAGAAGACAAGGAACTTTCCGGCAGCTAACCTGTGTAACCCTCCCATACCCTGAGATTCAAAGGCCTAAAATTTCCCATATGCGTAGGAGTCCAGGGCAGGCTAGGCCAGCTCCTCTCACAAGAGCAACGCACCCGAAGGGCTCTTTCCTGTGCAATTTGTCTCCGGTAATGTTTTTCTCTTGCAAATGCTCTCACCTACAACTCCCTGCTCATAGAATGTAGAATACAGCCAAACTGAGCTGGAGGTGCAGGCTAAGGTTTCAATGGGATCATTTTGCCTTGGTTCAGCCAGCCAGGCAGCCAGTGAAGGCTCCTGGAGAGAGGGCATCGCCAAGTGGTTTTGGAGGAGGTCACCTGGCACCCGGGAATTCACGGAAGAGGAAAGGGACGCAAAGCTAAGCTCGGGTCTGGTGTAAACAGCCTTCACTTACCCCCTGGCCTGGCTACCAAAAACAGAAGAGGGGGTCGGTGGTTATCTGACTTTCTAGAGGTGCCTGCTGCCGCCACCGACATCCAATTTTTACCTGTCACTAAGGAAAGGGCACGTCTAACCCAGCAGAGAGTCATTTTTCCTTCCAGGAGAGCAGCCGTTCTTTCGCAGGGAGGGGGAGGGGGCGTGGAACCGAGGGGTGCTATCGGGTGAAAGAGCGGGGACTTTTCCACTGGGGCGGGGACCCACGCCGGCCACTGCAGAGGAGAGCTGGGAGAGGGGAAACGTCGGGGGGCGGGGAGCACAACCGCGTGCAAACCATCTGGAGGGACCGAGGGGGGACCCCCAGGACAGGACTCGAGCTGGGGTGCAGACAGCGCCGGTGGCCGGTTGCCTTAGGATGGAGGGGGCAGGGACAATCGGGATACGGAGGTCTGCAGAGGCGGCAGGGAGGGAAGGCTGGGGCAGGGTCTCCGTCAAGTGCGACCCGGGGCTGAGCCCGGCACACGGCAGGACCCGGCCTCCCGGGCCAAAAGGCGTGGCCGGCCACCGGATCGCGCGGCCCCCTCCTCGCCGCCGGCCGGGCCCCCGCCCCCACGCCCGCAGCGCGCTTACCTCCACACCTGCCCCATCTGCAGCAGGTGGATGACCGTCTGCCAGATCCACACGGAGAGGCGGCACAGGCGCTGAGCCCCCGGCGTGGCCGAGACCCCCGCGCCAGGGCCGCCGCGGCCGTAGCCGGCCCCCATCATGGGGGGGCCCCGGCTGCTGAGCCCCTCCACGGCGCCCAGCCCGCCGCCCGTGTAGTCCTGCACGAACCAGCGGAAGCTCAGGCTCTGCACCAGCAGCGACGGCACCAGCACGAAGGAGAGGGTCAGCCCGAAGTAGCCGTAGTCCCCCTTGCGGTAGTAGTCGAGGGCCAGCCACAGGTCGGTGCCCACGTCCCCGAAGAAGACCAGCAGCGCCAGCACGATCCACAGGCAGTCGAGCCACGGCCGCTCCGGCTGCGGCGGCGAGGGCTGCGGCCGCGCGGCCGGGGGCGTCGGGGA
>NW_004955403.1:52636098-52662433 GCF_000276665.1 Chinchilla lanigera
CGCCGCCGCCGGCGCAGCCGCCGCCCCCGGGCTCCCCGTCCTCCTCGCCGCCGCTGCCCACCGCCTCGTCCAGGTTGTGCAGCTGGGCGAAGCCCACCCCCACGCCGCCGCCATCGGATTTCGCCGCCATCTTGACTCTCTTCCCAGCTCCGGAGGTTGGGGGGGGAGGGACGGGTGGGGGAGAGAAGGCAGGGACCGGGGAGGGGGGGAAACGAATGGAGAGGAAGGGGGGCGGGGAGGAAGCGGGGGAGCGAACGAACGCGGGGGGGAGTGGGCCAGGGAACCCCCTCCGCTTCCGGGTAGTCGGCGTCACTTCCGGGCGAGCCCCCCAATCGCACGGCGCCCGCAGCTCCCCGGCCCTACCCTCCCGGCCAAGATGGCCGCCCTCCTGTGCCTCAGCTGCTGGGCGGGGGGCCGGGGGGTTCTCCCCGCCAGGGCTCCCCTTCCCCTCTTCCGTTGACCCCGAAACCCATCAGGTTGACCCTTCGGCGTTTCAGAATCCCGCTGGGCCGAGTGAAGCGGTCCAAAGTGATCCCTGGAGCGGGCAGTGCCAGACGTTTTGGGGTCCCCTTCCTCAGCGTCGCAGCTCACAGCTCTCCTCCTGGAGAAACGCCCCCTAACACCCTCCCGGCTGCTGGCGGAGGGGCGGGACCTCTGAGGGAAGGGGCGGAGCTAGTGCAAAGCAGGTGATTACGTGTCACTTCCGGGAGATGGGATGACCTCATTGTGTAGTTAGACGCCCCCCCTCATCAAGATGGCTGTGTCTCACCTTTTTGGCTGTGTCTTTTCCTTGTTCTACAGTTCACTCTTGTTTACTTACTTTGGGGGTGGGGGTGGGGGCTCTGAAAATTATGTAAGTCAGTTGAGATTCCCACAAACAACTTACTGGTCCTCTTCTATTTTGACACCTTTCCTCCTCTTTTACCTCTGTAGACCCCTTGATTTTCCTATCACTGACAGCTTTGCATCCTTTGTAATAAAGTTTCCATCATTCCCTTAAGAAAATGCCAGGCAGAATCCAGTTAGAAATCAGCCTGTTGTGTCTTGCCTGTTGGAGGGACGATTAAATAGACATATAATGACCTTGAGTATATTTTCTACACAATCAAAATATATTTCTACAAATTTTTTTAAAGTGTGTGATTTTCAAATTATATGACCTTAATTTGGAAAACTCAGGCTACTTGAACGTGTGAAGATTTTCCTTCAGAATTTTTTTGGTGCTAAGGTTCTGTGGGTAAACATGGCTTTAAATGAGTGAAAATGTTATTGATGTGCTATATCATTAGAATAGGTGCAGGGGACACTACTTGAACTTACCTAACAAATTACATAAGTGAAGCAGCGCTGAATGGATTTGAATTACAATGATCTTTCAATGAAAGTATATTTTGAACCAGATAGGGCAAGCTATATGGTCACAGTTGTCACTGATTAAAACGTTTTGAAGTTAAGAAGAGAAAGAAAGAAAGAAGACACCTGGATTTACTCATCGACCCTCCTAGATATTTCAACTAATTTTCTGAGTCTTTATTCTTCTCACTTAAATAAAATCTAATAATGCCAATAACTTTCTTTGAAGAAGACAAATTAAGTAATATTTGTATGCCTTAGAGTTGCCTTTGACAACTTCAATAGTTACTTTGATCTATGACGTTCAGCGCTAGAGCACACCACTGTTTGAGAGTATACGGGAAGAATAGGACTATAACACACAATTTTTTGTGGGTGTATATGCCAAGATAGAACCTATAAAGACTTTTGAGGAAGTGCAAGAAATTTATACCCCAGACATTGGGGGAAAGGGTGATTCCAAAATCTACTTTGGAATCCACCCCAAGTCATATAACTGTAACCATTTATTTCACACAATGATTTAATCCCCTTACTTCTTATGATAGTAAAACTTAAAGCTAAGGAGTAAAAATTAATTCTGCATATAGATAGAATTCTGGTTTTTTTATTTACTGAATTTGAAAGAATAACACCTTACATAGCAAAAGTGTAGAGTACAATTGCTCAGGTTTAGAGACGTTTCACTAAAATGGTAATATGAATAATGTAAGCAAGAAAACCTCCTTAAACCTCAGTTTCCTCCTTTAAAGCATTTCAAAAATGTACTGGGTGACAATCTATTCAAAGTACTCAACAAGATGCCAGATAGACAGTGGGCACTAAATAAATAGTAACCACTTTTGTTATTGCCATTGTTGTTATTGTATTTGTATAATGCAACATATGCCTACCTATGTTTCATTGAGCATATTTGGTACCTGTAATAAAAGAAAGCATTTTGAGATACTTCTAGGAGCTAGATACAATTGATTTGAGCTTTTAAATATATTTTTCTATTTAATCTGTGAGGCTATGAAATGAGATACAAAAGCAAACAGTAATGGTTTATTCATCATTCCTATTTCTCTGTGCCCTGGAAGAACATAATCTACTAGTGAAATTAGCTAAGTAAATTACATTCACTATACAGGGGATTATGAGTCAAAAGTGTTTACCACAATTGAAGTTTCAAATAGAAACATAAGATTCACAGACTGTCAAGTGATTTCAACTTCATATTTGCTGGTTCAACAATTTTATCTTTCTTGTTTCCTTTGGAAGGGGGATATATGGTAAAACCCAGAAGGTTCTAAAATTAAAATCAGTTCTAGTGACAGTAAACCTATCATGAAGGCTCATGAAAAGATTAACATAAATTTGAGCTGTGTTTTGAGTGGTGCTTTTTTAGCTAGAATTTTGGGGCAAATAAATATTCCAAGTGAATCCATTATTTAGCTCAATGTTATAAACATTATGGGCACTCAATAAATATTGGGTAAACAAATGGGTCATTTGATTAATTTTTCTGAATAACCAAAAAATCTTAAGCCAGAGATTTAACCAATCAAGTGCCAAAAAATGTACAGTATTTTATATTTTATGATATAAATCTTCATAAAACTCATTGATCTATTACAAAAATACCTAAAACCTTTAATTAAATGAGGAGGAGATAAATGAATTCATTGCTCACTGTCCTGCTTTCTGCACACTGGTCAGGTAGGTAACCATTTGTTTGTTTGTTTATTTTGTTGTTGGGAATTGAACCTATAGCCTTATATACATGCTACACTGAGCCACACCCCTGGCCCCAGTTAACCTTTTCTTGACCTTGATGTGGCATTATGCTAAAAGGCTCTGACTATGTGCCTACCCAGACCTACTAGACATCTTTGTTGTTGGTGGTGGTGGTTTTCTTCTGACACTGTTCCTTTCAACTCTGATTAGTTAACATTACTGTTCAGTTAGTTAACATCTTGGGTCGTAATACTTCCACTCTTTCATAGGATGAGAAGCCAAATATCAAAGCATGTTACAATTACATAACTGTTACAAATGCAGTTTTAGAGCTCCTATGAGTATAGTAAGACAGTGTTAACATGGGGAAGGAAAGTTGTGACATAAATTTTAACTGGGGTTTTTCTTCCCAATTCCCTGCTATTTTCAGAAAAGCAAAAAGGGAATGTTAGTGTTGAATGCAATTAGGTATTAGCACTCTCTCAAACACTATTCTCTTTAATCTTACAACAGTCCAAAAAAACATGGTAATTTATTCCCCATTTTAGTTGTTTAGAAAACACCCTCAGTTCTGCCAGATGACTGAGTCACAGGCTTGGGAGATAGGGGAGCGATAGTTTTTAATCCAGGTAAGTATCATTCCAAAGCCTGTGCCACCTGCCCTCCCATTGCCTTGGCCCAGCCACTAGTGGCACCTATCAATGAAGCCAGTGTCACTGTGTTGGCCACAGGAGAGACCTTACCACAATGCTAACCTATAGCTAAGCGACAGAACATTTGAGTTCCAATATGGGCATGGATCTCTGCAAAAGGATTTCAAAAGAGCTTCCTCATACATTCTTCAAAGGTTTGAGCCTTGGTGAGGCATGAGAACTCTAGGTAGATGGCATCCTCATCCAGTCTGTGCCTTGTATCTTACTTACTTCTATAGGAATAGAAATTCTTTGAGTACTGCAGAGTAAGCTCATAAGATCCATTATCCTTACAAGTACATTACTGTATTGATGTTAAGAATTCAAGTATTAGCAAGTGGTCTCATGTATTGTTGCTGGTGATACAAAATGGTACAGTGTCTACAGAGAGGAGCAACTAGGCGCAAAAGTACAAATGCAGTCACCCTCTGAGACAAGAGTCCTTATGGGAATGTATCCTAAAACCAAACATGCACATATCAGAAAGCACATGGTTATTCATATAGCATTTTTCATAAGAGCAAGAGAAAACGGAGGGATAAAGACCTGAAGGGAAACTAGTTAAATAAATTATGGTGCATCCTCACAACAGACCATGATGTAGTGATGTTGGAAAATGGTAAGTTCCTTTTTAACAATACAGAATAAGTTGCAGAATGCTTGGTTATACAAAAATAGCAAAGTGCAGTACAATATAACATCCTACGTTTTCTGTAAGAAAAGAGAATGGATAAAGTTATTCCTACTTGCTTGTGTTTGCATAAACCAACTCTAGAAAGATACCTGAGAAAACAGAGTTTACCTGTAGGTTGGTGGTAGTGGTGTGACTGGAAAGGGAGGAAGATATTAACTATAGGGGGGGTCTCAGAAGAGTGGCAGGGAACATGCACACACCTGCAGTGTCACAGAGGTAAGTAAGAGGAGTACATCTGTATTCTCTAACAGTAACACTAATGAGAGTATTCTATAAAGGTATTTGTCTGTTAAGAACTAAATATAGGACTGGAGTTTTTGCTCTGGAAAAGTGCTTGCTTAGCTTACATACGGATCTGGGTTTGACCCCAGCACTGAAAATAAACAAGTTACAACTCTGACATCTGTAAATTTACTTAAAACTTTCTGAAGCTTCTTTATATTTTTATCCACTAGCTAATTAAAAACAATGAGCTTCGTGAGTTAACTCGTCATATATATACGGTACATTGTAACGTCATCATAAATATACTCAACATAGGTGAAATCGATTGTTTGTGCTCAACCAAAAGAAAATGGAGAGTGAGCGATAGCAAGTCAAATCATTTCAGAGAATGAACATGGAGCTTACACCCCCAAGTTGGATGTGAGATTGGAAGTGGAAACATTCCATTTCCACAGTAGACTTTTGTTTCTCATATGATTGTATTGCCAGGAAAAGTGTGTTGTGTTGGTCCTACAACATGCCCTCCAAATGCAAACCACGTCCTTTGTCTTGCCCTCAACCAAAAACACAAGATGTGATCGGACGCTGACTGGGCCAAGTCCTTCATACATTCATTGACACTACTTTTTCCCCTGGTTTTATAGCATTGTGTGATACCTGTGTCGGACTTTTCCTGTCATCACAGAAGATGTGTGATGAAATAGGCAGTCATGCAGCCCTGAGTCTGAATTCCCAGTTCAACCTATGTCTATCACTTTACGGAAGATAGTTTTCTTTTGGGTTTATTTTCCTTATGTGTAAAATAATGACCATAATGTTCTTCCCTCCACAAGCTTATTATGAGATGAATATCTGGTACACAGTAAGTGCTACATAGGTACTGGTCCTCCCTTTCTACTTACTCCCTGTGGCTGTAATAACAAATTACCAAAAAAAAAAAAAATTCCTATCATTAGGGGCTGGGGACAAAGCTCAGTGGCACAAGCACCTACCTAACAAGTGCAAGGTCCTGAGTTCAATTCCCATACCAAAAAAAAAATTACCACAAGGTTAATTACTTAATACAAATTTATTATCTTACACTTTTGGAGATCAGACTTAAAAGGGAATCTAAAAGCTAAACCCAGTGCTGCATTCCTTCTGGAAGCTCTGTGGAGAATCTGTTCCTGCCCCCCTTGGCCCATGTCCCCTTCCATCTTCAGAGCCAGCAGCTGCTTCACTCTGACTTCTGCTTCTGCTATTGCATCTCCTTTTCTGACTCTGAACTCCTTCCTTCCTTTCTCCTTCAGAAGGACTTTCTTGAATCACCTAGGTAATCTCCACATCTCAAAACCCTGACGCATATCTGAAGCATATCTGTAAAGTCCCCTTTTGCCATGCAGGATGATGTATCCCAGATACTAGGGATTCGCATGTGGTCAACTTTAAGGAGCTGTTATTCTGCCTACTAGGTCCTTTAAAACCATTTTCTGAAGTGCAGATCTGAATTCATCACCCTCAACCCTAAAACCAACTTTGTTCCCCAAGGTTTCTTACACCTGAATGCCAGCCTCACTTGGCTGTCCAAACTTCTAGTTCGCAAGTAAATTCCAAGACCAATGGACAACAGTGAAATTAAAAAACACTTTTTGTACAACTTCCTTGTTACAGGTTAGGAAGAGGAAGCTGACTGTAGGAGACAATTGCCTATTTAAGATCCCACTAGTTGCCTTGGACCAAGGATGGGAATTTTAATTTCCTAGCATTGAAGGCAAGACTCTTTTCCAGTACATTATGATTCACATATCTTATGAAGTTGCATAGATTATTCCTTTTCAGTGTTTGACATCTTTCTTCATTTGTTAATGGCAAGAGCACTGAGTTTAGAGATTGTATTAGTCAGATCCAGAGAAACAGATCCAGTATGAGATAAATGAAGAGATTAATTATGGGAACTGACTGATGATTGTAGATGCTGAGATGTTGTGCAGTCTACCCAGTACAAGATAGAAAGGGAGTAAAGCTGGTGGTTTCATTCAGTCTGAGTCCTGGGAACCTGGGGTGATGATGCAAATCCCAACCTAAGGCTCAAGAATCAGGAACACAAATGTCAAGGTCAGGAGAAGATGGACATTGAGCTGAAATAAAAGCAAATTTACCCTTCCCCTGCCTTTTTGTTCCATTTACACCCCCAACAGATGGGATACTGATCACCTGTCTTAGTAAGAACAGCCCTTCTTCACTCAGTCTACCTATTCAAATGTCATTCTCTTCCAGAGGCACCCTCACATGTATAATATTCAGCTATTCACCCATTTTCTGGGGATAATATTTCATCCAGTGTCTTGGCATCCTTTCATCCAATCAAGTTGATACATGAAATTAAGCATCTCAGAAAGCAAGAGAAACAAGTCAGTTTGTTTCAATGACAATGTTGTTCATACATAATTTACCAGCAAGAAGCCTTAGATTAATTCAGATTGAGTCTCAATTCTTATATGACAGGACTGTTAAGATCTTCCCTCTTTTCCGGCAGGCCTGGGGTGAGAATCTCTCTTTTAGGCTTATTGGGTACTTTCTAAATCATAAAAAGGTGTAAAATATATAGGAAACTATTTTATCCAAGTTGGGGCTTTCTCCAACTTGCATTCTCTTTTCCATCCATCCTGCCTACCATCACCAAACTAATAACCCTAAGATGCTATCATCCTATTGTGAGAATACATAACAACTTGGTGTCACCTGCCACACCAAATCCAAACTGTGCCCTTGGTTTTCACATCTTCCGTAGTTTTGATCCATCCTACAAGGGCATTTTAGGTTCCACTATTGGCCAAAACATATATGGTCCTCCAGGAAAATGTCTTCCTTGTCCACCTGGGCCCTATACACTGGAGCTTATGATCCCCATTCATTTGCAAAGCTTCCTTCTCTCTGTCTGTCATTCCAGTTCAAGTCTGTACCCTTTAAGGAAGGCCTCCTATGAGGAAGGGGCCATGCTAGCAACGTGTCACGCTCTCTCTCCTCTTTCAGCATTGATCTCAGATCCTACCTCCTTCACCAAAAATCCTCTTGACTCTTTCGACACAGAATAACATCTTCTTCCTTGAAACTCTAAAACATTTTGAATCACTACTGCTAATTATAGTTTATTTGTAAGCACAATCTATGTTCTCTTAGTTTGTATAATGATTTTTTAAAGTCAGAGTCATAAGGGGACACCATTTCACCCACTTCTTCAATTTAAATAAGAGGATTCTGAGATGTATATTCATGTAATATTTACTGAGTACTTACTGTGTGTCAGGCCTTTCCCCAAGGAACACAGCAGTGAAGTCTCACTCTTTGCATTTTTCCCTTCTTCTTTTGCACTGCTGGGATTGAATCCAGGGCATTGCACATGCTAAGCAAGTGCTGTACCCCTGAGCTACATGCCAAGCTCTTACATATCACTCTCCTAGGGCTTATACATAAAGTCTCTGGAACTTTAAAAGAGAAGGTCATATACCAGAGAGAAGCTATGACATGGGCAGAGGCAGGAACAAGACAGAGAAATGGGCTCATGAAACTTCCTAGTGTATCTACAACGTTGGATGCATGAAAGGAGGGGAAGGTGCTAGGTAGAGACTGGAGCTAACTGTTGAATGTAAATGTAAATGTCAGGGTTCAGACTTTAAAGTTGATCCTATGGGCTTCTATGAGAAAAGTGATAAAATCGACTTTGAGTTTGAGACAAGTCACTTTGATGACAGTGTGGAAGGTGAAGCCAAAGCAGTTGTCTAGGGCTGACTATTTAGCTGACACCTCTATAAGCCAGTATTTTGGGTTTCAACATTTATTTAGAAAATTCATTTTCTAAATAAATTTAGAAAGAAAGAAACTCATTTTCTTTTGGTAAAAGTCCTATTCAGAAATGATTGTTGTTTTTTTTTTTTTTTAGCCCAATAAGAATCAATTGTTTTTAAAATTAGTAAAACAGTCCCTTCTTTACTATAGTACTCTTTCTATCACCAATTCTATTTTATGATTTTCTAAACTAAAGCACTTTGGGGGAAGCATATTTAAGGGTATACAATTTAGATAAGACCATAAGCCCTCCTTCTTATAGTCAGCACTATACAATGCATCATTTGGTTTTAAAATGTCAGCAGAATGCAAACTTTCAGTTAATATAGTCACACATAATCTTTGGGAAGAAGCCCCAGCAAAATAACTCTGCTGACCGTGATTATTTTCCTATACCAGAGCACAGTCTACTTAGGCCTGGTGATCAACAGACTCCTAAGATGACCTCCCATGACAACCCTGCTGGTGCTCTTTCCCTCCCTGGAATGTGGGTAGGACTTGCCCCCAGAACATGCTGCAGGCTGTGGTTGTCACTCTTGTGACTTACATGACATTGCACAAGACCTCACCTTAGCAAACTGAGCCCAAGAGTCTTCCTGTGGGCATGGGTCCACAGGTATTCACTTTATACTATGCGTAATAATTTGTATGTACAAGCTACATAGATTTGTGTATAATCTATAGATTATAAAATTGGTAGTATGAAGTTACTAGTGGAGAAATTAGCATAAACAGTAAGTTCAGCCTAAAGTACTTGTTGTCATTCATCTCTTGTAAGGCTATCACTTTTCCAAATGGTTGCACCATTTAAAGGAGCAGAATTCCAGTAAGACATGAACAGTGCTACCAGTATAGCCCACACCCTGAAGCTCTCAGTCATTGCATTTGTTTTTGTTACCCATCTTCTGTGGCTCAGGTACAAGAAAAAGAAGAGAGCAGCCAGGCACAGTGGCACATACCCATAATCTCAGCTATTCAGGAGGCTGAGGCAAAAAGCCAGCCTGGGCAACTTAGAAAGATCCTGTCTCAAAATAAAAAGTAAAAGAGCGTTGGGGATGCAGCTCAGTGAAAGAGTATTTGCCTGATGTGTATGAGGCTGTAGGTTGATTCCCAGTACTGCCAGAAAAAGGAGGAGGAGCAGGAGGAGGAGGAGGAGGAGGAGGAGGAGGAGGAAGAGGAAGAAGGGGAGGAGAAGGAGAGGGAAGGGAGAGCTAAGAGAGGGGAGGAGGGAAGAGGAGAAGGGAAGAGGAGGAGGGGGAGACAGAAGGGAGAGGAAGAAGAGAAGGAGAAGGGAAGGTGGAGAATGTGGGGAGGAAGAGAAGGAGGAGGAGGAAGAGGATATGAGGAGAAAGAAGTAGAAGGAGCAGGAGGGGGAGAGGGGAAAGAAGGAGGAGGAAGAAGAGAAGAGGAGGGGGATGAAAGAAAAAGGCACAAGCAAAGAACAAAACAAACTGGGATGAGAAGAAAAAAAAAAGCAACCATAAATTCCTCTTCAGATGCTAAACAAGTGAAGTGAAAGGTAGGGGGTGCTGGGCTTCTGGGTGGAACCATCAGAAAACACAGGGCTCCACAAAACAGAGATGGGGTTAATTCACTCTCCGTGTGCGGATTAGGCTCAGTGAGGTCAGGCCCACGCAGGGCTCTTTGTGCCACTGGGGGTATGGTGGCCCCAAGTAGAACATAGCCAGCATCCGGGCATGCTCAGCAACAGGCTCCTTCATTTCAACGTTTTCAACCAGTAGTAGCTGGGCACAGTAATCTGCTAGCTGCGGTGCAGGCAGGATGCCAGCTCAGTCAGACACAGCCCTGGCCCCTGGGGATTCTCAGGTTAAGAAGGAAGCGGAACTGTCTACATCATGGATCTCTTAGGTGGCCGAAGAGAAACAAACGTGTGTGTGTGTGTGTGTGCGCGCGCATGTGTGTGTGTGCGCATGTGTGTGTGTGTGCGTGCACGCGCATGTGTATGTGTGTGTGTGTGTAAAAACCTCTAAGCACCCTCCAATATTGCTCCACTCTCATCATGCCCAACAGCTTTACGGAGACAGGGTCACATGTTCACCTACCTTCTTGGCTCTGGACAGTGTTGCCGTGTTTTTCTCCCTTGTATGAGTAGATAAGTTTGATTCTTGCATTGTGCTATTCTTTATCACTTCTTTGCATAACAGTTGCTAACAGGACAATATTCCTGAGTAGATCACACAAATCTTTTTCAAAATAACAGGTGGTACCTCCGGTTTTTGTGCATTATCTTTACTAACACCGTGTTTGCCTTTGTTCCCCGAACTATGTACAACTAGGCTGATAGTTTTAATGATTTTTCAAGAATAATCTCTAAATCCTTTTCTTGATCTGTGTGCTAGAGGATTATTTTCTGCCTAGACACATCACTGGACTGTCCTTCTTGCTCCCCAATTAACTATTAGTTTGTCTACATTAAATTACACTCACCATCTGTTGATAAAATCAAAAAGGTCTGAAAGCCTCTTCCATTGCTTTTGCTGTTTATTTTTGGCTTGTTCTGCTTCCTATCAGCTGGATTGCCTGCAAACTAGGAGATTTAATTCCCAATTCCTTTCCCAAGTCTCTTCTCTATAGTGGAACTCTTTTGTGAAGAGTTCCTACAGGACAGTGTGTGTGTGTATGTGTGTGTGTGTGTGTGTGTGTGTGTGTGTGTGTGTGTGTGTGGTTTTGGACCCTTAAGACAGAAATCAGCATAGCCAAACCTCCTGAAAAGAAGAAATAAAAGGAGTGAAAAATGATACTGAACAACCTCACAATGGGTCACAAAATAATAAATTCTAACCAAGATGCATAAAAAAAAAGAATAACAATAGTGGAAATAAAAATATATTCCTCAATACATAAGACAGCAAAATCAGCACAGAACAAAATGGCATAACTAATAATTTAAATCATAGAGCTCAGATTTAGGTATGGAAGAACAAAGGCATGGTATTAGTTTCAATTGCACAATTGGATTTTTATTCCAAGCCTAATACTATGAGATCAGCAACACCTCCTGCTCCTTCACTGATGACGTCCTGGGGTCTCACTTGGGCCAGTGCGCATGTGTTAGTTGTGAGGCTGCAGTGATAAAATAGGACAGGCTTGACGGCTTCAGTTACTGCCATTTATTTCCTCACCCTTCTGGAGGCTGGAAGCCCAAGCCTGGAATGCAGCAGGGCTGGTTTGTCCTGAGGCCACTCTTTGGCTTTTGGATGGCTACCTTCTTCTGTGTCGTCATCTGTTCCTCCTCTGTGTGCATCTGTGTCCTCATTTCTCCAGCTAAGAGCACCGGTCATGTGTGACTAGTGCCCACCCTGATGAGATCAATTAGCTGTAATAACCTCTTGAAAGTTGGTGTCTCCAAATACACTTGCATTCAGAGGTGCTGGAAGTTAGGACTTCAGTCCATGAATGGGAGGAGGTGCACAACTCAACCTCGAGTGTTCTGGAGCAGCATGGCTTGTTCTGACTGTGAGGCAGGCGTCTGCACAGAGACAAGGACTAACTCAGCCACTGGGGTGTCATGCCCCTCCAGGCCCGTGGTTGCCTGCTGCCTTCCAGCAGCACTGGTGTTTCCAGACACATCCACAAAGCAAGGACTCTCCGGTACTCATGGTCCCATACCCTGTACCACACCAGCTACTACTCAGTCACCACCTTGCATCCCAGAGGCCTCTGCTACTCCAACATTCCCAGTCTCTGCATCTGGCATCCAAGTGGGAATTTTGTCTTCAGAGTTTCAGAAGGACCCTGGCTGCCTCAGACGCTACTGTCCTTAATGAATTAGCCCTTTCAAAATGAAAGCTCAGAGATCCAAGAGTCCTCCTGCTTTGCACCTAAAACAAGTTGCCCTGGAATGGAGAAGCACCTGCCTGAATGGAAAGAAACAAAAAAATGTAAGAAAAATGTATTCAGTTACTTCTGATTAATACTGACACAGTGAGTATTTGTGTTTTTTTAATTTCTATGTTCTACGAGCTCCATTTAATATTTTACAGTTGTATAGTTTTTCTTTTTCAATCAAGAGTGATGGGGTCTTATATAAATGCAATATATAATAGCGAATCTCATGACAGCAAATATTTATTATCTCCATTAAACTTTGTACTGAGGAAACACAAAGTAAAACACTCCTTTATCTTTGGATGTAAAGAACAAAAGTCAAACAAATAAATAAAACCCGAGCTCGTTATTGCATCAGAGTGTTGTTCTTTTCAAAAAAAGTGTTTTTCTGACTTAAAAAATGGGGTAGGTGTACCTGTTCTTGGTGAAAAGCTTGAAAAGCGAAAAGTAAAAGTTATCAGAATTACTACGACCTAGAAATGGCCCACTAATTTTGACAGTCTTTGTAACTAGCTGCTATTTGTTTATTCATCAACTGTATGTTGGATGTCTAGCATCTGTAAGGAAATTCATACAGAATTCTGCTGAATTCTTTACAGTAGTGCTGGGTAACATGCCCCAGGCCTCTTGGGGGCCCCAGTTTGTGTGTGTGTGTGTGTGTGTGTGTGTGTGTGTGTGTGTGTGTGTGTGTGTGCCCACTCCAATTAACAGTGATTGGACGAATTCTTGTTTCTGGAACTGCTGTGGGCAGGGATAGGCAGCAGGCCTAAAAAAGGCTTTTCTCCACGTGCCCTCTCTTGGGCCAGTCAGTTCCAGTTGAGTAAAGAGGAGATGAATTGGGTCAGAACATCTGGGTGTAGCCCCAGGAAAGTTGGGTTCTCAAGAGAAGGAGAAGCTGGGCAGAAGAGCCCACCCTAGTCCAGATTTATCCTTTATAACAGTGGTGGTAGGCCACTTGACAAGAGCATATTTAACATTTACTATTGTAAAAAGATATAATAAAACAGAACTTTCATACAGTTAAATGTACTTAAAGTTGCAACCAAACTGACTGTTAAAATGTTTATCATAAAATACCAAGATTCTGTTAGCATTTCCCAAAGGAGAGGAGAGTTTCTATAGCTCCGCTTTCTCTAGAGAGTGGAGAGAAGAACCAGCTCTTGGTGTGCACTTCAAGGGGTCTGGCTTGGTTTGAGGAGTCTGTTGTAGTCAGGGTTTACAAGGGAAAAGATTTAATACAGGACACATACTTTATAGAATTATTTTATAATATTCACCCCAAGAGTCAAAGGCAAAAGAGTGTGGGACATTTGTCTACACACGAGAGACCCAAAGAATCTAGCTGAGGGCCTTGATTCCACAGCAATGTCCTGCAGGAGTCCTGCTAGAGGCTTTGAGCCATGACAATGTCTCATGTGAGTCTGTATCAAGGATCTGCGATGGGAAGGCCCAAGGTTAGTGGTGGGAGCTAGAAAGTCTGCACCAGCAGGATGAAGGATCTGTGCCAGCAGGCTGAGGGATCTGCCCTGGAGCCAGGAAGCAATGCTCAGGACAAGGACCAGAGCTCCCCAAAAGTGAACCATAGCCATTCTCAGTGACAATGAGGTGCAGAGCTCCTCCAGCAATAAGAATAGGTGAGTTCATATCAGGAAAACCAAGCTCCTCCAGGAGAATCAACAGCACACCATCTTCCCCTCCAGCTCTCCTTCCATGCTGTTGGCAACAGCCCTCAGGTGGGCCTTCCACGCCCAGCACCATGCTGATTTATTTCAGCTGTGAGTTACAAGGTGCCCATTAGATAGCTAATGCACCACAAAGTCTGTGAGTGTGACTTGTGACACAGAGCAGAAAAGCTGGGAAGGATAGTGCCCACAGAAGATTTGTGTTTGTGTATTTGCTTCCCTTCTGCAGAGAGAGGAACGCTTGCCTCATGAAGAACTCACTGTGTGTCTGGCATTGGGCTAGTCCCGCATTCACTGTCATTTAACTTTGCCACTCTCCTAAAGACAAACGGTGTGCTCGACCTGTCCATGAGGAAACCAAGATGCAGGGAAGTTAAGGACCTGGTCCGAGTCACACAGCCCAAGAGGAATAACGCTGGGATTTTAATTCAGGTGGCTCTAAATGTCAAGTGTATGTTTAAAAAAAAAGAATACCCAGCAACTAAGGTAGAATAAAAACACTGATCAGAGTGGAGTAGGAAGTAGAGTGGAATCCCTTATCACCACCATAACATTTCAACTCTGAAAAGCATTAAATAGGAAGCTAATAAATTGCACTTTGGCTACTTTAGATTAAGAAAGTTATAGGAATCACTTCTGTTTACTGGAAAGTGGAAAACTTTGCAAAAATGAAGAAGAAAACATACAAATAAGTAAAAAGGAAAAAACTATGTGTCTATTCCACAGCTCAGAAGGTTTGCTGTTGCTTGTTTATTCTTCAGTGAATTTTAAGACTGAATCAAGGTATAAAGAAATATAGGATCTCTTAAGGGTATGGTGAGAACTTCTAAGGTACAAAACACTGGCCTTTGTTTCACTAGAAAGATTCCCTATAGTCTAAGATTTTAGTATTGTACTATTTGATATTTTTGAGGCATTTCAAAGTTTTAGTATAACTATATGACAATATAAAATCATCACCCCGTTAGCAATGTTCACATCTGAACTTACAAGTCTCCCACCTCAGTTTCCCCGATTTCATATGGAATTTAATAGTCCCTGGCTCAATTAATACCTTTTAAGCACCTGTAAGATTTTAAAGAAGATGTTTTACTAAAACATTGATTCACATGTTTTTTTTTTAAACAGGAAACAGTTAAGGATGTAATACGTGCTTCCCTGCATTAAACAAACACCTCACTAGGTTTTATCAATTTTTTTTCCATCTGTATCAGTCAGGGTTTACTAGAGGAACAGATATAATACAAGATAAACAAATGTACAAGAAATTACAAGTTTGGCTTACCATGGTCAGCTACAGAGTTGGATGAGGAAGCGTGCAGAAGGTGTCTGCACGCTGGTGATTGAAGAGCCCAGCCCCGGGCCTGGAGCTCACTGCAGTGTCCGTGCAAGTCCGTATCAGGAGGCTGATGGGTCTGCAACAGAATGCTGAAGAATCTACAGTGAAGGCCGGAGAGCCTACACCAGACGGCTGAAGAGTCCAGACGGAAGCCCAACAGTCTGCACCAGAAGCCAGGAGACGACCAAGGTGAAGACGAAGACCTTAGCTCCTCTGAAGAACCAGCAGCCAGTCCTTCCTCAATTCCTTTTTTTATGCAGTCTACCTACTCTGGGGAGGTGGGGGTGGTCCTCTACACCCACACCCTCTGCATGCCTGCCTCTTGCACAGGCTCAGGATGAAAACAAAGTAAGCACCCTGGACCCCTTCTGAGTCACACAGTCAACCTTCTAAACTTCTCAAATTAACACAATAAACAACACCCCAGAAGGGTAAGGGCGTGTCCTTTTCACCCCAAGAGGCAGAACTGCTGAGTCACTTAGCCAAACCTCTAGACTCCCCAAGTTGGCACAGTGTATCAAGCATAACACCATCCATGCTTTAAAGGCTCAAGACATAATGGAAATGTCAATTTTTCTGTCACAGTCATGGACATTATCAGTTGCCATGACCCCCTTAGTGACTCGGGTGACTGAAACAAGGCACAGAGGGTCTGATTTGAACACCACTCCAAGGACAGGTTGATATTTTTGGATCCACTCCCGTTTTGCCTTGATCCCCTAGCCCTTCCAAGTCCTAGGGCTGTTGTGTAAAAGTAGAAAGAATAACCTGTTCCCCACATGTATCTTACAGTCCCTGGGAAGAGGTGCTTTGTCCAGAGAATAACTTCATCCCTGTGCCCTGTGGGCTAGGTCTTCAGTGGGCCCTCAGTGAATGCTCAAGAAAAAAATCCATCCACTGAGTTTAAAAATAAACCAAGCATTTGTAACCCTAAGGCCTTCCAACGTGCTACCCACCATGAAACTCTTCCAATCATCTGGAAACGGGGTTGGCGTTGGTGTGCTTTGTGTTAGCAGGGTCACAGAGAAGAAAAAAGGGAGCAAAAACGTAAAACCAGACATGCGGGATGCAACCTAGGGTCCAGATTTTAGAAGGAGTTAAATATGAACTCAACTCAGCTCATCTTAACTTCAAAATAGAAAAAAGATTATTCAGTGACAAGTATAGACAGTGAAAATAAACTTCAATTTAACATTAAGGGCACTTAAGAAAGATGAGAGTAGGTCAAAGAAAAGGAAGGAACTATCCCATTCAGAGCTCAGCCTAGTGCAAGACACCAAAATCGACTCTATGTGTGAACACTGCTGTTTAAATGTCTGCCTTAGCTAGGGGTGGTGGCCTGCCAGTGCCCCCACCACTCTACTCAGGAGGCTGAGGCAGGAGGACCATTTGAGCCCAGGCATTTAAGGCCAGCCTGGGAAATATGGTAAGACCCTGTCTCAATAAAGTAGGACTGGTGATGTAGGTCAACATGGGGAGCACAAAACGTCCTGGATTTGATCCCTAGCACAGAAAAAATAATAATAATAATAATAACAAAAATGATAAAATGCCTACCTTGGTAGTTTTACATTGCCTGAAATGTAGAAACAGTAGGAAGGTAGATTTTATTCTGGATTTGGGAGGACACTCTCAAAATCATTTCATTTCAAGACAACCAGATACTCTGACACTTTGGAAAGGAAGTAGGCCCAGCTACAAAAAAACAGAAAATAAATAAATAATACTGGAGACATAGCTCAGTGGCAGAGCACTTGCCTAGCATGTATGAGGCCATGGGTTCAGTACCCAGCACTGCAAAATAAATAAATAAAAACACAGAAATTTCATGGGGAATTAAGACAATCGCTACCAAATGAATGGGCTTGCTGGTGGTGCCTCTGCTTCACAAAGGGGACATGAGCTGAGAAGTGTGTGTGTGTCAGTGGCAAGTGTGCCATTGTGTGGACGTGGCAGGGTGCACTTATACAGACCTGGGCGGCACACTCACCGCATCCTCGGGCTGTGTGCGTAACCTTTTCTGGTCTCCACATCTGCACAGCCTGATGCTGACCCAGGTACCGTTGGCAGCTTGAGCACAATGGTGTGTGTGTGTGTGTGTGTGTGTGTGTGTGTGTGTGTGTGTGTGTGAACATATCTACGCATACAAAAGACAGCAAAACTCTAGGCAACAGGGATTTTTCAGCCCCATATAACCTTACGGGACCCCTGCATTCAGTGTCGCATAGCGGTCATCCTGCTTGCTTCTTGAGTCCAGTTAAACCTAATCATGGTTTCCCCACAGATGGTCTCATATACGTGACCTGCTGTTGATGGACATGTCGATGTGTGGCATGCGACTGCACTATGGGCAAAGGGGCTCATGGCCCAAAGGGGTTAAGACAAAAGTTAGAAGTTCTTGCCGATCTCTTTACTTGTCATCCGCCTCCAGAGCTGTTGTTAGAAAACACGGGTCTATCACGTCACTCCTCGAAACACTTTCTGTGTGTCACAATACAATGCTTTGGTGATGGTTTCCTCCCCGTTCTCTTTCTCCTCCCCCGTCCTCCCTTCTCCTGCCCCACTGTCTTTACCCCCAGCCCTAGCTTCCCTTGTCACTGGCCCGCTTGGACCCTGAGCCTCCAGCCACTCTGCACTCCTCGAAACCTGCTACTTATGTCACCATCTCTGCTCCTTGGTCAGCTCCATTACTTTTTTGCCCAGAAAATGTCCTCTCCTTCTTTAAAGGCTGTGATGGTCCCTGTCACTTTTGATTTCTAACGGCCGTTCTCAACCCCGGCTACATTAGAACCACCTGCGGAGCTTTCAGAAAACCATGGTCCCCCAGGGCCCCAGTCTCCGGAGCCCGAGTTCCTGGTGGTTGGAAGGTACAGGATGGAAAGCTCGTCTGTACCTCTCAATGCGCTCCTGTGTCTCCCTTGGGTGAGCCGTCCCTTCCCAGTGGGTCTCTAGAGCTCTGTCCACACCCTCACCACACCACGGTGAGCTGGCGTCGTGCTCCCCACCCATCCTGGGTGAGACCCAGACTGCTGGGCACCAGCATCCTTATTGCTCACCCTCTGTGTCTCTTATCAGAACCCCACCCCACCTCTCTAAAGGAACCCGCACCAGCCTGGGTCTCCCCGCTGAAGTTTGTCCGGTCACTTCTTCCTCCACAGTATTCCCCAGCTGCCTGCCCTTGTCTCCTTTTCCACAGCTCAGGGTACAGAAAGAATCAACTGCAAGTAGCTTGCTGCTGCCATACCCTTCCTGGAAACACACACAGGCTCCTGATCGCCTCTTGAATCAAATTACAACTCATCCTGGGCTTTGAGGTCCGCCCCCCCATTTGTCTCAGAGCCCCCCACTTCCCTTCTCCCCAGGGGAAGCCTGCTCCTCATCCCCCAATCACATTACAGTTTCTTTGGGATGGGAGTAGCAAAAACAAAAAACAAGACATTTGTTTAGAAATATGAAGCATTTTCTCAATACTACTCACATATTTTTGTTTGTTGGTTGATTTTGGTTTTTGTTTTTTGAGACAGGGTCTTGCTGTGATGTTCAGGCTGGTCTTGAACTTACTATGTAGTGCAGACCGGCCTTGAAACGGCAGTGGTCTTCCTGACTCAGCCTCCACCTCCTAGAATGCTTAGACTACAGACATGTGTTACCATGCTTGAGTCTCAAGCCTTTTTTAAATCACTGAGTGTATATCTTCGTTATTTTTCTTCTTGCATTTTGATTTGGGCTTTAGCATGGTTTCTATTTTTTGCTTGGTGGTATGTGATGGTATGTGCCTATAATCTCAGCACTCTGGGAGGCTGAGGCAAGAGGTCAAAAGTTTAAACAACTCATCCTGGGCAATTTAGTGACTTAGTAAGCCCTACTTAAAATTTAAAACATAAAAAAGGGGCTGGGAATATAGTTCAGTGTAAAGGCTCTGGGTTCAAACCCCAATACCACAAGGGGAAAAAAGAAAGATTTGAAACCAGAGGACCTTGCCAGCTGTTGCACGGGGGTCCTTCACCTTGGGGTCTCCCACAGCCTCTACCTGTGCGGTGAGTCTGTCCAAGAAGCGTTCACCTGCCCTTGCCTTCAGCGCTGCAGGGCTTCGGAGATGTGCCTGTGGGATGTGCTTTGAGTCCAAAGGGCGTTGTGAATTTGATTGTTATTGTGTCACCCAACTCCACCCCATGGTTCAGGCACAGCCCTCTACCCATGAACAAAGCCCTTTTAAACTACGGTGCAAGAACGCTGATACATTTTTATGCCCTCCTTCCTGACGTTATTGTGCCAGCGGTATTTACTTAGTACCACTTCCAACAGGCTTTCAGTTATTTCACGTTCTTTACATCCCCAAATAAGCTGCCAAGTCAGCCGCTGGGACTCTGAAGCCCTCAGGAAGGATGGAAGACCTGGGCGCGCAGGAGTAAGAAGCCAGAATTCGGTTCTGTTCTCCTCCGCAAGCCCAGAAGAAAAGCACGGCGGGGTGGGCAGCTCCCGCCTCCGGGCCCCGCGGGTCCCTCGGCTCTGTTGACAAGTGGCCCAGGGTTGGGGTTGGCAAAGCAACTTCTTTCGGAGGAGTTTGCGGCGGTGGGCTGCCGCCTCCCTGCGCGGCGCTCCTGTGGAGGAGTGGGTGGCGAGCAATTTCCAGTCCTTTTCTTCTCTACCTACGAAAAGCCTCAGCTCTCAATAGCTCACACGAATGAGCAAACCATTTTGGTTATAAGATTATGATTCGCCCATCACCCCCACGAACGCTGTTAAAACGGCTTTTGTCCTTCTGAAAATCGGTGCAGCCGAGTACGCACGAAATCTCACAAAGGAGCACAAAGACTCCCCGGATAGCGTGTGGGGCCCGGGCGCTACATATGATTTTCTTTGTCTGGTTTTGGAAGACTCTCACTGGACAAATAGGATTAAGTGTGACACTCCCCCTCCCGCAGTCCCCTAAGCTTCACCCTCTCTTCCGACCTTTTCTCCTGCTGGCACCCCTAGAAACCTCTGCCCTGGGGTGAGGCGACATCCAGAAATTCTTCTCTGTCCGCTGTCCTCTGTCCCCACTTTCAGGCTACGACTGATTGCTACCATTCTGAAGAGAAGCCAGCCGGGCCACAAGCCAAGCTACCAAATCAGGGGCCCCTCTAGGTTCCCCACTTCTGCATCCCCGCAGGGCCCCCAGAGTCTGCCCCATGACGTGGCTTCTGGGCCACACTCAGAACGGCACCATGTGTTGGAAACCCTTTCTGAATCCTCCATCCCGACTTGGTCCTGGGCTTTCCTCTGCCACATTACAGGATCCCTTAAGGGGCCGTCTCAAGTTCAGATGGGCAGACAGGGGCAGGAAGTATCTCTATTAAGCACCTAGGAAATTCTGAGCACCCTGCTGGCACCATCCTGTGAACTGCACGGACATGTAGTGGTGAAGGTAGCCTGGAAAGGGGTGCTGGAATCCCTGCTGTGTGTCTCACCTAGCAAAATCCCAGCAACTTAACCCGGGGAGGCTCTGCGCTCCTTTGCCCTGCCTGTGTGCGAGGTGGACATTCAGACACCAGGCCGCAGAGGCTCTGCCTTCACTAGTGGGCCTGCCCGGCCCCCATGGATTGCCACTGGTTACAGCAAAAGAAGACAGTGTGAGCTGACACCCAGAAATGTCTTCGCCTTGGTGGAATCAAAGGTGCTCGCGTTCCGCGGGCTGCAGGGCTCCTGTGCCCCCACCCCGTAACTCTCTGCAGGGGGCCAGCAGCGTTGGGAAAGCAGATGTACCATTCAGCCAGTGGCTGTGGCCCTGCCCGGTCGTGGAAACATCCCGCTGAGTAGCTCCCCCACTTTGGAAGAGCGAATCGTCCTTTCCACCATCACAGAGAACTCTGCTACAGGTGCCCGCTGTAGGGAGTCGCCTGGGCGGGTCCCATCCACGGACCTTCTTTAAACGCTTCTTGAGGGTGCAGGGCGCTGAAGCTGAGAGGCCAAGAGGACAGTGACCGCTTCAGAGGGGAAGTCAGGCCCACTCACAAAAAAGTGTTTTACTAAAATGCAGATTTTGATGAATGGGACAAGAAGACTACCAAGCGCTTTGGGACTGCAGAGGAAAGTCATTTCCTACCAAGGAGCCGGGAAGGGGCTGAGAGGGGATTTATAGCTTCCAGCGGGGCTTTTAGGATTGATCAGTATTGCCCCGCAGGTGCAGCAGAATGGTGGGGATGGGGGTGTCGGCAGTAAGGCTGGGGTGAGGGCAGGAAGTCCGGCTGGTGTGTGAGAGCAGACGGGGAGAGACAGTCCTGAGAGTCTGCAGAGCATGCGGGTGTGGGCGCCACGCTCAGGTGAGGGGCCATCTGGGGGTGTTCTGTGGCCCCTCCTGAGGCCTCCACCCTGGGACACCACAGTGGAGCACACCTTAGACTCTGCTGGGGTCAGCCACCCTCAGAGAATTAACCAACGACTTTTTTCTTCTCCTCCCTTTGGGAATCCCTCGCCAGTATGAACATATTTATTTTCCCTTTACCTTGGGGTTTGTAATCAAATATGAATTTAATCTGCCTAAACACACATCACAGAAGCAGTTTCATTTTATCCCAATAAGCTTGTAGTCAGGCAGTCACACTCCCTCCATTTCGGGGTGTTTGTGTTTCCTCCTTAAGATAAATGTTCTGGCGAATCAAGGCAACTTCAGGACAAAGGCCATTTGGTCCGGTCAGAAGGCCTGGCCCTTGGGAATTCCACCCCTGTCAGGACTAAGGGGCAGCTTCCTGATTACCTGTTGTGTGCCTCAGCTTCTCTGTGCTTGAGTTTCTTGATTAAGTAGCGAAGAATATTTCTGGATTAGTTGATCCTTTTTTGAGCAAATATTGATCAAGTACCTCCTCCAAGCCAGGAAATGTACCAGTCACAAATGACCTCAATGAAAGCACTCTCTTCACTAGCAAAGGAGGAAGGCAGGGAAGGAAACCAAAGCATAAGACCTGCGTACCTACTGTGTGCGAGACATCTGCTGCGGCGGCCCACCAGCGTGGGAATGCTGCACGACTCCCTCGAGGCAGGGATTTCCCACACTCCACAGTGAAGAAGCCAAGGGACACCCACGGTACCTTGCAGGATGGCATTTAGCTGTTGAGCGGCAGAGCCAAGCTTCGAGCTCTGCAAACTGTTGGATGCGAGGCCCACGCCGATGCTATGCCACCGCGGCACTAGGCGCCGCTAGCAGAAGTCCCATTGCTACACAGCACTTTCTTCTGAGACCCTTGGAGCTTCCACAGGGACTCTCATTAACCTTTGCAGGTAAGAGAGAGCAACTTCCCGGCTTTCATGATGGACGTGGCTGGGTCCCTTTCAGCTAGGAAGGGGGTGCCTGCAGTCTCACTCCCTGCCCCAGCTTTCAGCGTCTCCTCGGTCCCCTGAACACTGGCTGTGTCTCTGGTGTCTCTGGAGGCGCCCTTGAGTCACTATTTGGTCACTCCCTCTTAATTATTCACAATTACCTAAGTTCCCAGCCCTACAATAAGCAAGGAACAGGATAGCATTTTCTAAGACATATGTGTTTAGTGTTGCTGGCAGATTTGTAAACTTATTAGCGCCTCTGAACACCATATTATTAAGATCAAATTATCTACGAGTTTAAAATAGTGCCTATTGCTATGATGCTGCTGGAAATGCTCAGGGAAAAGTGTTTGCCTTTTTAACATATACAGCTCACAATGCACATGTACACACACACATGCGTGTGCATACACACACACACACACCCTCACACAACACACTACTGCATTTGCTGAGCCTTCCCTTCTCAAAAGGCCGGCAGCCCATGTAGTGCAGCTGGATGGATGAAGGGGGCCCACTCTGCCGAGACGCTTGTTTTAGGGGGCGTTGCTCCCTGTGTTTAAGACATCAGAAGCAGAGGGACGTGCTCTAGGACATCTGCAGGGGTCAGTGGGCAGCAGGTTGGGCAGAGATTGAGCACTGAGGCCAGTGCTCAGAGAGTGCTGTGTCTGGGTGAGACTCGGAGACCAGTGGCCGAGGCTGGTTCTTTGGGAGGGCACCCCAGCCGCTGAATATCAGCACCCCGAGCTGTGAAGCATAATCAATCACTAGAGAGAGGGTGGGAAGCAAGATGTGGGAAAGGCAGAATCTGGGCTCTCACCATTCATGGACTGACTTCTGTGAGGCTGTCCGGGGCTCTGACTGTAACAAGCTTGTCCGTGTCTGGGGGGTGACAAAGAAGATGCACCTAGGTGTGGCGAAGAAGGCCTGCAAACTGTGGGTGCAGGAACATGTGGTGGAACCTTCTCTGCTGGGCAGGTGGCAGGGGGAGGAGAGGAAGGCAGGCTTCCAGGGGTGAGGAGCCCAAGGCGGCCTTCAGGACAAGAGTCGGCAGACAGAGGAGGGAACGGCAGCCCGGGAGGGCAGCAGCAGCTAACTACAGTGGCTGGATGGAGCTTGTATGCTGGGTTCTCAGAACATGGTCAGAGTTCCTGGCAAGCTGTGGAGGAGCTGGTGTGGCCCTACTGTGAAGCAGGGGTGCTGACTAATTTCAGGCAGGAGAGAAACACCGCCAGATTCAGCAAGATGGAGCCTCCTGCCTTCGTCTGTGCACAGCTTTGGTATCTGTGAAACCGTCTCCGCGATGTTTTAGGAAGACATGACGTCACTGAGCATGGACGCAGAGCTCTGAGTTCATATCCTTGCTCCGCCGCCCACTGGCACCTAGAATAGTGCCTGGCATATGGAGGTGCACGAAGGGAGGGGTGAGTCAATGAAGGCTGAGCGCTAGCTGTGAAACCTGGAGCAGGTTGATCACTCCCAGCCACCTGTGGGGCAGAGGCAATAATAGCATCTACTTCATGTGGTGACAGGGTGAGCCCACCATGATGTCCAGTGTTCACCCCAGGGCTCGTGACACAGGGGCTGGGTGGTTGGCTGTGCTGGAGGTGGAGGGTTAGAGCAGCGTCCCCACCGCCTACTTCAGCCCTGCATCTTCTTGGGGCGTGAGAACCACTTCTCCCAGCCATCTGGAACAGAGGCTGAGCGCTGGAAGGTGTCAATGGGAGTTAGCTTGGCCTTATGCCAGACCTACTAAAAAGGACCTTCAGGAGGGAAGTGTGGATCTCTGCGTTTCTATGCACTTCTTGCATGACTTTCCACCCATGCTAAGGAGTAAGAGTTAGTTTATAAATTCAAATAGCAAGTCAACACATGAGGGCACCGGTCCACAGCTGAGAACAGCAGCAGGGACTTCCGGGGGGCGGGCGACCCTCTGCAGGGGAGTGTGTGATGTACAGAAAGACCTTTAACTCTGTGATGCAGCATCAGATGTGTCAGCTTCACCCCGGACACCAGAATTCCTCTTGCACTCAACGCTCTTGGCTGAGTCTTGGTGCTGGAGAGCGATTTCTGGAGGGCATGGATTAGGCTTACTGAGGCCAAAACGGGAGAGAAAATACATTTTATGGAACTGTTCTGCATTTCACGTGAATAGGGAGAAACAAAATGAAGAGGGAAAAATGGAGAGCTGGGAAACAGACAGAGAGGCTTGTGTTATGGTTTGAAAATAGTCTGGGGACCTTGTGGGAAGAGGTGCACTGCACTCCTGAACTCTGAGCCAATCACGGTATTGGTCATCCTCTCAAACCCCCAGCAAGGGCTTCTGTTCCGAGATGCTCAGTGTAAGCGCGCTTTCCCCAGCTGAGGACTAGGTATGGAGAGGGACAGCCTTCAGTCCGGATTATTTATCGGCCCTCCTTTCTCTCCTCCCTTCACCGAGTCTCAATTGAGTGGACACCAAATCTGCCATCTTAGTTCAGTAACACTGGTCAAATCCACCTCATCCCTCCCTTCCCATGATCGTTGCTGTGTTTTAGAAATACACCACTGAGTGCCTCTTGATCCATCTCTGTCTCTGTGTCCTCACATCATAGCCTCAAAACACCCTCAAAACATTGCCAGCTACTTTTCCAGCCATGTCTTAAAGGTGAGCCTCAGCATACCAGGCAGACAACAAATATATACACACTCTAGAGCCAGACTGCCTGGGGCTGAATTCCAAGTCCCCTCTTGGTTATGTTTTAGATCTAAAATGTCCCCCCAAAATCTCATGTGTTCAGAGGTAGGGCTTTTAAAAGGTGACTGGATCCTGGGGGTTCTATCCTCATCTGTGGATTGGTTCATTGATGAGCTTAGAGCTGAATGTGCTATTAGGACATGATGGAGGGTGTCTGGTCGCTGGGGTCAAGACCAAGAGGAACGCATTCCTATCCCTGGCTCCACCCACCCCTCTGCTTCCTGGCTGCCATGAGCTGAGCAGCTGCCTTCCACCACACCCTTGCCCTGTGCTGTTTCCACCTTGGAGCCAGCTGACTGCAGAGTGAAGTCGCTGAAACCGTGAGCCAAATAAACCTCCCTTCCTTTAGGTTGAGCGTGCTCGACATTTTGTCCCAGTGACAGCAACATGATTAACGGGCCCCTCCAATGAGCTGTCTTTGGATTGGCCAAGTTACTTCACCTCTCTTTGCCCTAGATTCCCTATCTGCGAAATGGGGCTGACAATAATAGTGCTTCCTCTTAGTCAGAAAGATCGTGAGCTAACATGTGCAGAGTATGTTCTTTCTTTGCTTAAAAAAGACTGTGTGGGCAACCTATGGACTTCGAGATAAAGCCCATACTTTAGTTTGAATTATTCATGACACTCAAAATCTTTGACACTTGAGCTGTTCATCTGCATTTCCCTCCTCATCTCTCACTGTCCCATCCTCGCTCAATCTAAGCCCCAACCCCTTCAAGTTTTATCAAGACCCCTTCAAGGTCCTGGAATATGCTCTGTCCCTTCTAACTGCCATGATGTGATGACAGCACTTTCCTTTATATGGGATGCTTCCCCAGCTCCATCTTTCTTTCCTTTTTCCGTCTTTAGGTGGGGAAAGATGTGCTCTTAATTTCTATTTACCATTTGGAGAGCTCCTATGTGTGTTCTCTCTCTCTCTCTCTC
>NW_004955403.1:52662533-52675914 GCF_000276665.1 Chinchilla lanigera
CACACACACACACACACACAGCTTGTTGGATTTAGCTTGTGATTAACTTGAATCTCCGTCCATTTATTTAGTTGATTTTTCATTTATCTAAGTGATTTTTAGAATTTCTCAATAAATTTTTGTAATGACCAGAATAGAGGCATGTTCCTTGGTAGTTTTTATGCAAATTGCAGTATTCCAAAATTTTTATTTTTTGTTTGTTGCTGATTTGTGGAAATACAGATGACATTTATATATCAACCCTGTGTCTGGTAGCCTTGCTGAAATCATTCATTATCAATCACATCTGCAGATGCTGCTGGTTTTCTCTCTTTCTTTCTTTTTTCTTTCTTTCTTTCTCTCTCTCTTTCCCGTCTTCGTGCCTTTTCCTCCTCGCTTTACCACTTCGCCTCGGACTGCCAGAACAGTGTAGGGTGGAAGTAACATTACTGGGATAACCTCATCTTGTTTCTGATTGGGGGAGGAAGTTTCAAAATAAAAAGCTGGAGGACTCACAGTGCCAGTACCAGAGCCTATTGAAATCTGTCACAGCACAAGCTGGGTGGTTCTGGGGCAAAGTAGACCAATAGAGCCCACGGAGACCGGAAATAGGTTCACACAATTACGATCACCTGAAATGCTACAAGAGGTGACATTCAAGTGCTTTGGGGAAGGACAGCCTTTCAGTAGATGGCGCTGGATCCATTGGATCTCTATATGGGGAAAAATAAGCCATGATTTTTACCTCATATCAAACAAAACCACCATTCCAGGATTTTTAAAAATACGGTACTTATACACAATGGAGTACTACTCTGCCATAAAAAGGATACACTTGAGTCATTTGTAGGAAAATGGATGCATTTTGAGATAATAATGTTAAGTGAAGTAACTCAGACACACAAACTTAATTATTGCATGGTTTCTCTTACATGAAAAACTCAGTCACATATAATGTATTAAAAAAGACATACTAGGATAAAGAAAGAAAAAAGTTATTACAATCCAGCATGGACAATATATCTAAAAGTGTACCTTGACTTAGTACAATTGTCTTACATGTTTTATATGTTCTTTGGCCTATTAGTCTTGCTTTCAATCTGTATATATGATAGTTGACTTTATAAGATTTTATAAGATAAATAAATGAATCTGATGCTGGAAGATTAAAAGGGAATGGGGGAGGGGGAGAAAGGGAATTGAAATGTGTTATGCACGCGTACCAATTCCCTACAGCGAGGGCAATCACTATGCACTGAAAACATGTCCTAATGAAAGTTAAAAAAAAACAAACAAACTAACATTCCAGATGGACCACACAGCTAAACACAGCAAGTAAAGCAACCAGGTTGTAGAGGGAAAAAAAAATGACAGGAGTTTTCCTGATCCTGACGTAGACAAAGACTTTTGTAAACAGTTTCAAAAACCAGTAGCCTTGATGGAAAAAAGATTGATGTGTTTGATATGTTATATTACATTTAATATTGCTTATGGCATTAAAGTCAGGAACTTCTGCATATCAGGTGTCATCATTAAAAGAGTCAAAGGTAACCCACAGAATGGGAGAAGCTGTGTGCAATACGTGTTTGCAGTGAGTGCTTCCATCCAGACTGTATAAAGGATTCCCACGTGTCTTTCCATAGAAAGATAGGCAAAAGAAACACACAGCTGGCACCAAAGGAAGGACATCCAAATGGGGAGTAAGTCCATGGAAAGGTGGTAAGATTTATTCATTATTAGGGAAATGAATGAAAACCCAATCAAGACATAGCCCTACATCATTAAGAGTGGTTAAAATGAAAAACACAGAAAATACCAGGCACTGGAGAAGATCTAGAGCACCCACATCCCCTGAGCAGGAGCGTGAATGGGGATAGTCACTCACTGTTCACAGTCTCTATATGGCTGAACCTGTGCGCACTCTGTGACCCAGCATTTCCACTCCTGGGTGTGCCCCCCACTCAGAAAGGTGTGCACACTCACGGGAGACACTTGTAAGAGGGCTCCTAGCTGCCCTGCTGGCAGCAGCCAAGCACCGCACACAGTAGAAAGGGGACTGCACTTGGGAACTATTATATAGCCACGAAAACGAAGGGATGCAGCCGTGCACAGTAACGTGGATAACTCTCGTGCAGTGCTGTTGGGCGGAAAGAAGCCAGGCATAAACAAAAACTTGTAGCACGATCCCACTCACAGAGGCGTGATGTGTCCGGTCAGAAATAGGGAGCCACTGAAGGATGAAGCAGGAGAGAGGTGCATTCCTGCGAGCAGTTGTAGAGCCATACCTCCGGCTGCAGTGAGGACGGTGGATTTTAAGGCAACGTGGGCAAAGGCGGGACCCCTGGTGAAGGTGCGGGGCCGTGACAGCCAGGTGAGATGGCGAGGGCTGACCAACCCGTGGGGGGGACGTGGGAGACACAAGCACAAACGGGGCGCTCCTGCCGGTGGAGAATAAAACAGGAGGACCAGGGCCTGGGGCTTCTCCACCTTCTGGGTAACTCAAGGGGAGCGTGGTGAGTAAGAGGTACGTCATGCAGGTGATGATTTCTTTGTTACACTTTCCTCCTTGGGACTAGAAGATGGAAAAGTAAAAAAGCTCGGCCGGGGGTGTCGGATTGAGGAGGAAACACGGTACATATGCTGGTGTCACTTGGGAACTGTACCCAGCTCACACTTCGGTCTATTATCTTGGGTGAAAAATATGTTTCCAGCCGAAAAGGATGATTTAAAAACCTGGCTGTGAAATAAACGAGGGCACAAGCGGCCCCAGCAGAATGTTTTCCTTAGAGAGCAGCCTTCCGGGTAACGCAGCCCACAGACTGCAGCCCCAGCAAGGGTCTGTGCTTTTGTCACGCCATGATTTGCAAGGAGAAAAAAATCCCACTTATCTAAGAAGAGCATCTGAAGCTCCCTGGCTGGCAGGTGCTTAAGAGCATTGAACAGATGTCCCTCTGATGCACCAAAAGTCCTGTATGTACGGCGGAAAGCACAGGAGCACCAGCTCGCTGCTACCGGAGCAGGGAAAACAGGCAGCAAGGGCCTTGTGGCTTTATCTAGAGCCCCCCTAAGCTCAGGCTGTCATAGGTGAGGTTTGGGGAAGGTGACTGGATCAGGCGGGTAAAGGGCAAACTTGCTGCTCGGAGCGGGGGTCTGACTGGAGGAGTCGGTCACTGGCGGCTTGGCCTAGAAGGGCTTATCTTCCTCCCTAGCTCCTCCCTGCACTCCCCCTTCTTGCCCACCGTGCTTCAAGCTCTTCTCCCCCAGGCCTCTCTGCCATACTATCCCGCCTTGGGGCCTGCAACTGTACACTTAAACGTGAGCCAGAATAAATCTCTCCTCCCTTAAGTTGTACATGTCGGGTATTGTACCTCAGTGACAGAAGCATAACTCAGACAGAGGGCTTTGGACTCTGGCCTTGCTCAAGTCTCCTCACAGAGCATGGAGTCCTTATTGGTGGCTACTTGGGGACCTCCGTCCACTAGTGTTGGGGAGGGTCCTGCAGACCACCTCTGTTTTGTCACCTCTGAGCAAAACCGGACTCGGTTTAGCAAGGATTTCTGTGCAGCTTCCCACATGCTCTCACAGTCTCACAAGCCTCCTGGTTCCTGGTGGTAATTGTGCACCCTGGGTCCCCTTCCAGCAGGTTTAAGGCACTTCCTGTGGCCTCTCAGGCTCCATGTCTATGAGCTGCTAGGTCCTACTGGAAAGATCCTAGTAGTCCTTTGTGGAGTGAGGTGCAGGTCACCATGGTTGGGGAAAACACTGCAGCAGGTGTGACTTGATCAGGTCCCTGATGGTACCACTCACCCACAGGGTCTTTGGCAGGCTCTTCAAGCTCTCTAAGTCTCTTGTCTGCAGAATGGACGGACTGATGTTAGGGATGAGACAGAGCCAGATGAGGAGGTTAATGTCCTGATTTCTCAGTACATCTTGGCACATAGCGAACGCTAAATGGATACCACCCTTCAGGCAAACACAGCCGAGGAGCAGCATGAGCCACTGCAGCTAGGGAGGCTGGGAACCTGGGATTCATCTCTTATCTGAAGGACTAAGCAGCACGAAGGCCGTCGGGGCTGGCTTCCCAAGGAGCAGAGCCCCACTGGAAAAGAGGCTGTCGCCGAGCACGCCAGGGATGAACGCTCTGTTGCAAGTGAGCCCTTAAGGCATCACGCTGAGAGGAGATGATGCCTCATCCCCCCAGAGGGACCAAGGACACCCAGTTCCTTGGGGACCTCTGTTGCCTAGTGGACCCAGGAGCTCCCCAGGAGCCAAACATGCTTTTGAAATGTAAGCCAGCTGCACCCCGTCCTGTCCCCACGTAGGCGAGCTCCGGTCACCGTGCACGTGGCCTCATCGTCTGGGCAGCAGGGTCAGCCCTCTGCCTGACCCACTGAAATTCCTCCTCAGCTTGCGTGGGCTGCAGAAACCGCGGCAAGGGCTCCTGCCCACACTTCCCCTCTCTCCTTGACTTCACAGCCAAAACCAGTGCCTCTGTGTGGGTCCGCAGGGTGTGACATCGCCCTCCTCCCAGCGATGGGGAGAACAAATCACCTTTTCAGTAGCACGTGCCTGCCTATCTGTTGGCCTCACTCTAAGCTCAAGTCTTCTAGTAATAAACTGCATTTGAAAAGAGGCGAGCTCTACTGCAGGACATAAGGAAATGGATTCTTGGGACTGTTTGTAGTACACAACCTTGGATTCAGGACAGTTCAGGTGACCAGGAGCTATTTTCTAGAAGGATTGAGCTTGAGAAAGTGGCAGAACAGCTGGATGGGGGCTAAAAGCCAGCGTTTATTAAGTGAGTTGACTGAATTGCAAAAGATAGGAGGCAGAGGAAACCCTGAGTTTGAAGAGGGCTGGGAGACCAACATAAATCATAGCTTGTGTAGGGGAGCACAGGAGTGGGGTATCCTTACAAATCCTTCAGGCCTTGCTTATCCTCAAGGGCAGAACAATCCCTTTACGACATTGTGGGGGTGATGTGCAGGACATCAGTTCATCACATTAAGTATCACTGGTGTCCTCCGATCATAACGCCAGTCCAGTCTTCCTCCAAACACTAAGTAGGCTGTCAGTATTTTGTTTTGTTTCTGGTACTGGAGACTGAGCCCACAGCCTTTGCACTGAGCTAAATCCATAGCCTGTTTTAATTTTTTATTTTGAGACAGGCTCTCACTAAGTCTTTAAATGGCTGAGGCAGGGCTTGAACTTGGAGTCTTCCTGCCTCAGCCTCCCAGTGTGCTGGGATTACAGGCATGCATGTTTAGCACCAGTGTTTTTTTAAAGTCTGGGAGTTACTATTGCTAGTCTGTGAAGTCCATCACTAGAACATATTAAGATAAAAAATAAACAAATATAAGAAATATGTGGCCATCTAAGGCATAGTGGTTTACTTTTGAAAGCAAGTATAATATTTAAGTGACTCTTTTAGGAAACTTTTTATATTGCACTATTATAATTAAGCAAGTTGCTATAGAGCTGGAAATAAGGTTTGAGGGGGAGCACTCCACACCCTCCTGACCTGTGGAGAGGTGGAGGACCCAGGGGAACTACCACTTCCTAGCTGTGTGGCTGTGTCACCTTAATTGAGCTGTCTGAGCTCAATATCTAATCAATAAATTTGGAATCAGGTGCACTTGTAAAGATGAGATGGTGTTCACAATTAAGAATCAGTGCGTGATACTTAACAAACTGTTAACTAGTACTAATTTATAGAGTAGTTTATAATTCCAACTTTCCACCAGAGGGCGCCAAACACTAACCTGGAACTTGAAAAGGTCAGTTTTGGTTTTTTTGTTTGTTTGTTTTTGGTTTTTTTTTTGTTTATTTTGTTTTGTTTGCTTTCCCCTTTCTGCCTCCCTGCACCTGGTCTGGGACCCCAACAGATGGCTTTTCCCAGATTCTCAATTTGTAAATCATGTTCTCAAAATCCTAACCATTGACATCCAAATGAAAGAATTTAGTAGACTTTCCGTTTTTTTATCCCTTCACTCCTGAGAAGCAAACCTAAAATAAAACACTTAACTTCAAGACCACTCATTTGCATTAATGCAACTTGGACAGAGGCACAGACAGTGCAACTCTGCAGAGTTGGCCGTCACTTTAAACCACGGTGTGGAGAGGAGGAAGCCGCCTCTTATTTTTGTATCATTTGTAGAAGATTTAAACACAATTATACAACTGGCTAAAAGTTCGTTTTTTTCATATCCTGGGATGTGAACAATTCTAAGTAGTGTTAATGATAAAATACTGCTTCATACAAAAACCTTTTGTTCTTTGAAGTTATGAGTTATTTCTGCAATTTACCTCTGAGCTTTACCATATGTGTAAGTTCCAGTTTGGCATATTTTCTTCTTTACCTATTCATTAATCAATGCATTCCATCTGGAGATGAGTGCAGAGAACTCCCTGATGTGCAGGAGGCCTTGCCACATGGATTTGACCCCGTGCACTTTCCCTCCAGCATAGTTTCAGAAGCATTTTGGGCTTGGAGTTTACTCCAACTGCCTCCTAATTCTGTGTTTAAACAGTGGGCTTAAAATAAACCATGAAAGCACAGCAAGGTAAAGACAAAGCCATAGACCTCATTTTACTTTTGTCATTCTCTGTGTTTGTGCTTAAACTTTAAGATGGTAAAAGTGGACCGGGAGATTGGCAAACTGTGAAGTTAGGTCACCTATGATATGTTATTATGAATAATATTAAAATGGAAACATACTTTCTCCTAAATTGTGTATTTTGAAACTATGCACTGAACCAAAGCTATTGATTTTTTTCACGATTCTAATTATAGAAATACTTTTGTTGTAGATTGGATGTGTGCTGAAAATTATCCAAGCCAGGTGTCAAATATTCTAGGTGTGCCCTGGCTGACTTCCACTTCCCTTCCTGGGAGGCATCTGACTGCCATCCAAGAAGGGAAGGAGGGCTCCCCTGGTGGGGAATGGGATCCTGCTCTAGAGAAGTTGAGAGAGAAGCCAGTGCTCGGCTTCCAGAAGAATCTTAAAGGTGGCCTGCATTAGCTTTCCCATTGCTGACAGACCCTACCGAATGCCACAACATAAGGAAGAGAGGTTTAATTTGGCTCATGGCTCACGGTTTGGGGTAAGTCAGTCCATGGTTAGCTGGCTCTAAGTGGTGAGGGAAAGACATGGTGAAGGACAGCTGCTCACCCCATGGCAGTCAGGAAGCTGAGGGAAGGGGGAGCAGGGGACAAAAATATACCCTCCCAGGTCACACCCCCCAGGACCCACCTCCAGCCAAGCACATCTGGCTACTACTGGATTCAAAAATTAATCAGTGAATGAATCCACTGATGAATATAGAGCACCCATGATCTAACCATCTTCCACACACTCGAGAATCTAGGGGAGCATTTTAGATTTAAACTACAACATGATCCAACAGGATTGGCTGCTGTAGCTTCACAACTGATCCAATCCACAACCAAGCACTTCCTGTCCTGCGCTGCCTGGTCCCTGTACAGAAGGAGACCCTGCAGGGGAAGTCTCGGTGCACTTGGCAGGGGCCTTTGTCTGTACGCTGACCAGTGTCGATCTATGGTCCTGGGCAAAGGGTGGAAGGCAGCCCGGAAAGGGACAGCCCTTTGCAAGCCTCATCGAGAATATGTTTTGGCAACACGTACACCAGTGATGTGGGCATATTGTTAAATCCAAACTCACCCTTTGAGACTGGTACTTGGTCAGTTATTACCCATGAAGAGAAAGCAGCTGTGCCTCTGTGCCTCCCCACTCGCCCTGCTGTGGTGTCCCAGTCCCCTCTTCCTGCTCTGCTATGGAGACCACTAGCAGCACAGCGGCCTCCCAACTTCCAAGCTAGCAGCACCTCTCCCCATTCACGGATAGGGTTACATTGTATCTGCCTTGTTTCTACCCTTGCAGTGATTGCTATTTATGACCAAGGACACTAAGTCCAGAGGAGGCAAGCAAGATGCACAATGTCACCCAGCTCACGACAGGAAGTGGGTCCCCCAGGGTTCCTGGAGCCCCATGCATCCTTCCAGGCATGAATACCAACCAGCTCTGGATTTCTTCCTGGGAGCTTTCTAAAAAAAAAAAAGGTTTTTTGGTTAATTGTGATAGAATACACACAAAATAAATTCCATCACCTTGACGTTGCACAGCGCTGCGTAAGTGCATTCATGTGGAGGGCAGCCTTCACCCCCATCCATTCATCTTGCAAAACTGGAGCTCTACAGCCATTAAATAGCAACTGTCTGTCTTCTCCTGCCCCAGAGCTGACCTAGGAGGTAGATGCTATCATTGCCACCGCCCCATCCAATAGATGAGGAAACTGAGGCGTGGAGAGGTCCAGTGACTTTCCCTGATCATACACAATTTGTAGGCGGCCGAGCTGCGAGTCACAGTCAGGTGACCAGGCTTCCCAAGGCAGGGGCTCAACCTCCCTGTGGTCACAGGGAGCCTCAGTGTTCCGTGAAACCATTGTTGAGCCTGTTCGAGCTGTGGGCTGGGGCCCAGTGTGAAAGGAGGCTCAGAGCCTTGGAAAGGCAGGGGGCTCCCATTCAGACCCCTCCACCCAGGCCAGTTAGCCTCTGACTTCCTGCGAGGCCTCTGGGGCTAGGGCGGGGACTCCCTCCCCTTGGGTCCTGTGCTCTGCTCTCCTCCACATCCACAGCAGCTGTGGTCCCTGCTCCCAGTCCTGGGTGCATCCCTTGGGCTCCAGCTCTCCTGTGAGCAGAGAATTGGGCCCTGACTTTGGCCAGGGGACAGCAGGCTGGCCAACCCGGGCACGTGTAGCTGGAAGACGCTGTTATGGGAGTAGTCTTGCCCTGTCACTACCGGGAAAGCCCCTCCTGGCCCTTGCAGGCTGTGGCTGCCAAGGCAGAAGCCCACCTTCCTCTTACCTCTGTGAGCCTCTGGCCAACGACACTGAGCATAATGTGGGATGCTCGCCTGACCCTGTGCTCCAGAAGGGGCCTCAGCCTATAACCCCAGAGCTCTGGGAGGCTGAGGCAAGAGGATCACAAAGTCCAGTCCAGCCTGGACAACTTAGCAAGACCTTATCTCAGAATAAAAAATAAAAAAGCGCTGGGGACGAAACTCAGGGAAAGGGGATACAAGTTAAAAAGGAAGAACTGAAAGTATTTCTGTTTACAAGTGGTATGGCCTTATATGTAGAAAATTCTAAAGAGTCAACAACAATACAAGCAGAAACCTATTAGAATTAATAAATTCAGCAAAGTTGCAGAACACAAAATCTGCACCCCACAATCAGTCGCATTTGTATACACTAATAGTGAGCAATTTGGAAAGAAAACAAATGATCCTGCTTACAATAGTTTTGCAACAATAACATGGCAATATACTTAACCAAGGAGACAAAAAGCATGCACACTGAAAACACAAAACATTAAGGAAAGAAGTTTACAAAGTTGCAAGTAAACAGAAGAGAAACCACCTGCTTTTATGAATTCAAAGACTTAAATTAATATTTTTAAGCTGTCTCATCCCTCCTGTCCCTCATGCCAAATGTAAAGCTTTGGTGCACCGAAGCACTTAATGAAGAGAGTTAAAAAAAAAAAAAAAAGAGAGAGAGAGAGAGTAAAAAGGCAACTCACAGAATGGGAGATGTCTTCACAGCGTATATCTGAGAAGATGTAAATTCTCAGGATTTATAAGGAACTATAACCAGAAGCACAGTCTATAATCCCAGCACTCTCTTTATGTAATCTCTTTAAACAAAATTCATAATTCATAAGGAATATAATGTGAATTCGAAAATGAATTTTTGTATAATTTTCTTGTACTTGTTTTTCCCTAATAATATTAAAACAGTATATCTTGCTTAGGATTTCAACCCAAAAGTGTTTCAGAAACACCACTAGGTGACTACTTTTGCTGATCCAACGATGACGTGGTCTTTGTCCTTTGTAATTAATCAACAGAAACCACTGTTATTAAAGTTACATTTTTCTTTTTTCTGATCCAAAACCTTTTTAGACAGAGGAATAATTTCATAAAAGAAAAAGAAATACTTTTTACATTTCTATTAATGATCTAGTTGCTTATACATGGTTTAACTTTTTGAAAAATACTTAAAATGTTATGTACCCCTTTTTACTGTCTCAACCATTTTTTAGTATGCAGCTATAGGTATTAAGCATATGCACATTGTTTTAAAGCAATACACCTTTTGATGAATGTTTTAATAACTACATAAACTTTCTTCTCATTTAAAAATTTCCTTTTCCAAGACAAAAAATTATTGCATGTTCAGTTTCTTTCTTTCTTTCCTACTTTCCTTTCTTTCTTTCTTTCCTCTGTAAGAAGATTTTTTAAAAATACATGTTTGCAGTACATAATATTCTATCTAGAAAGGACTAATTTCCTTAAACTACCTCTATAGGGACAGGGAGTGCAGCTGACAGTTAGAGCACAGGCTTAGCAAGCGTGAGGCTCTTGGTTCTATCCCTAGCACCACAATAAAAACAAAAATACCAATAGAGGTGGTTAAAGAATGTAACTTACAATTTGACTTTTTCGGACAAATTTCACATTTTATTTCTCTTCACTGGAAAATTGTCCCCGAAGGACTATACACTTAAAGCATTGTATGTTTTGGCATCATTTTCTTAGAAATTTTTGCAACTGGGATGTCTTTAAGATTCTTTATCTTATTCACTAATGTGTTCTGTAACTTCTAGAAATAATCAAAATAAGAGCCATATTGAATGTGAAAGACTTTCCAGCTGTGTCTGCCAATCCCCCAGGGAGACAGGCTGGCCTGTCTATTCTAGTTGGCATCTGCACACTTCTTCAGCCTACAAGGGATGTGATTAGTCTGCACATCTTGTGTGGTATGGGCTGGCTAGTGGTAGAGGTTTCTCAAATTAATACAAACTCTCTTTTAATGTGGAAGGATTCTTTATTAGTTTAAAAATAGCTCTCAACTCTGCTCCTGATCAGCAGTTAATACAGGACCATGGGTTCAATCTCTACGGGTGGGCTTCGGATGGGGGTGTAAAAGTTGGAAAAAGACCCAGCTGGGGAAGATCTCTGTGAGAAGGGTGCCGTCGGGTCAGAGCCTGATTTCCTGTTTGATTACAGGGTGGGTGTGAGGGAGTGCACTCGAACAGCATGGAGAGAGGCCTGGGGGAGGCTGTGTGGAGAAGTTCTGGGCATCACTTAAGGCAGCCACCACACACAGGCCATTTCCTTAGATTCAGGAACCTGCTGGTATATCATTCTTCATATCAGGTTATCCCTGTGAAGGCCATGGCGAGTTTAGGTTAACTAGTACTCTAATCCCATTTTTCTAGTTAGTTTTAATCTTTCCCGTAATGCATGAATGTGTAAGATTGAGACGTTAAGCTCCTGAAACCAGAACAATCCATAGTACAAAAGCACACAAACAGATGGTAAAGTCCAGTTCCTCAGTCTCTGGACACAATTCACGTGGCTGAGAACCACGTGTGGCTTGTGATGACTGCACTGGCATCACTGAAATTTCAAAGGACAGTGCTGATTTAGACCATTTCTCTGAAATCTGGCTTTCCACCGGCTAAACATTAACCTTACATTAATCTTTACACTGCTCTTCACAGTTGCTGCTATTGCTGTTTTCCCTTCCTCCTCCTCCTCCTCCTCCTCCTCCTAACAGCTTTGTTGGACTACAATCCGCACACCTTACAATTACAGATGTAAAGTACACACTCCAACATTTAAAAAATCTGCTCAAAAGCTGTGCCATCTTCAACACAATCAAGTTTAGAATATTCTCGTCACCACAAAAAGAAATCCTATATCTTTTAGCAATCATCCCATCATCATTCTCACCCCCGACCCCATACAACTAGCTGTAAGCAGCCACTAATCCATTTTCTGCCTCTATTGATTTGCCTAGTCTGGACATTTCACATATGGATCATACAGCGTGTGTTCTTTTGTGATGGCTTCTTTGGCTTGGCATAATATTTCCAAACTTCGCCCATTCCATTGTGGTGACCAAGTAACATTCCTCCGTGTAGGCATAACACATTTCCTTTACTCATCCATTACCAGGTGCATATGCAGGGTTCTATTATAAATAATGCTGCTACAAACACTCACCGACAAGTTTTTGTGTGGCCATGTTTTCATTTTTCTTGGGAATATGCCTATGGAATTTCTGGGCAAACAGCAATTCTATGATTAGCTCTTTGAGGAGCTGCCAGAGTATTTTCAAAAGTGACTGCACCATTTTATATTCCCACCAAAACTGTGTGAGGGTTCGAATATCTCTACATCTTCATCAAGGATTATTTGCTGACTTTCTCATTATACTAGTCTTAATAGGTGTAGTTTTTATTTGAATTTTTTCAGTGGTTAATGGTCAAGCATCTCTTCTTGTGCTTATTGACCATTTCCATATGTTCTTTGGAGAAATATCTGTTCAGATCTTTGGCCATTTTTGATTGGGTTGATTTGTGTTTTTGTTTTTGAGTAGGTGTTCTTTATGTATTCCAGGTATGAGTTCCTTATCAGATATATAATTTGCAAAATTGTCTCCAGTTCTACAGATTGTCTTTTCAATGTCTTGATGCTGTCACTCGCAGCACAAAAGTTTTATTGTTTTATTTATTTCTATTTATTTATTTATTTTGCTTTTTTGATATAGGGTCTTGCTCTCAGGCTGGCTTTGAATTCGTGGTGTAGCCGAGGTTAACCTCAAACTTGTGGCAATTCTCTTGCCTCATCCTCTGGAGTGCTGGGATTAGAAGTGTATGCCACCACTCCCAGAGAAGCACAAAAGTTTTAAATTTTAGTAAAATTAAATTTATTTTTGTTTTTGTTGCTTGTATTTTGGGTGTCATATTTAAGCACCCACGGTCAAATCAAAAGTCATGCAAACTCATCCCTAAGTTCTCTTCTAATAATTTTACATTTTCATCTTTTGCACTTAGGTCTTCAACTCATTTGGAGTTAAATTTTGTAAATGATATGAAGAAGGGGGTTACAACACCCTTCTTTTGCATTTGGCTATTCAGTTACCCTACCACCACTTGTGGAAGAGACTATTCTCCACAGAATGCTCTTGTCATCTTTGCCAAAAATCAATTGTCTACTTATGGGAGAAATTATTTCTGGACTGTGAATTCTTTTCTATTGATCTAGTTCTCTGTCTTTACACCAGTTACACGTAGTTTTGATCACTACTGCTTTGTAGTAGGTTTTCAACTTGGGAAATGTGAGTTCTTTTTTGAGATTGTTTGGCTATTCTGAGTCCCTTGAAATTCTGTACGAATTTTATAATCAGCTTTCAAGTTCTTCAAAGAATTGAGCTGGAATTCTAGTAAATATTACTTTGAGTCTGTAGATTATTTGCCATCTTGACATTATGTCTCCCATCCATGAACATGGGATGTTTTTCCATTTATTTAAAT
>NW_004955403.1:52676120-52683603 GCF_000276665.1 Chinchilla lanigera
TTTGACCTTATTAGTTTTAATAGATTTTTAGGAAAGTAAATAGAAGTTTTAAAATACAATATCGTGTCTTGTATGAAGAGATAATTTTGCATCTTCTTTTTTGTTGCTTTTTATTGTTTTCTTTTGAGATAGAGTCTCACTAGGTAACCCAGGTTAGCCATGAACTCAGCCCTCAGCTTCAGCCTCCCAAGTGCAGGGATTACGGGCATATGGCACCACACCCAGATATATCCTCCTTTCAGATCTGAGATTTATTTTCTTTTCTCACCTAATTGCCTTACTGGAACCTCCAGTGATGAGAGTGGACAAGTAACTCTTGTCTCTGCTAATCTTAGGAGAAATACGCAGTCTTCATCCATTAAGCATGATGTCAGCTGTGGGTTTTTCCTAGATGCCCCCCTATCAGGCCGAGGAAGGTCCGTTCTATGTAGTTTATATTTTTACCAAGAAAGGATGTTGGATTTTGCCAAATGATTTTTCAATATAATGTAAGGTTCACAAACATGATTCTTTCCATGATTCTGGTTGCAAACCAAGTTGGATAAGAACTGAATCAAATTCAATGGTTAAGTTCAATGTTGACCATTTGCAGAAATTTGATTTGGTTCTTGTCCAGTTTGGTTTGCAACCAGAATCATGGATAGAATTGAGTTTGTGAACTGAGGCACACTGTAATTGATTTTCAGGTGTTAAACCAATTTTGTCTTCCTAGGGTAAATTGCACTTCTTTACATATGTTGCTAGATTTGAATTACAAATATTTTGTCAGGGACTTTTGTGTCTGAAATCACAAGAGATATGGATCTATGGTTTTCTTTTCTTGTGATGTCTCTGTCTGATGTTGATATTGGAATAATACTGGCATCATAGAATGAACTGGGAAATGTTCCATTCTCCCTCTTTTTTTTTTGAAGAATTTGTGAAGAATTGCCATCAATTCTTTTAAAAATATTTGGTAGAACTGAGTAGAATCTGTCTGAACCTGAAGTTTTCTTTGTTGATTTTTTTTTATTACTAATTTAATCATTTTTGCTGTGGTAGGTCTACTTTGTCTTACGTCATTATCAGTAACTTATACTTTTGTAGGAGTTTGTCCTTTTCTTCAATGTTAACTAATACATTGGTATACAATTGTTGGGAGGATTCTCTTACGGTCTTTTTTAGAATATATGTTAGGTCAGTAGTAATGTTTCCTCTTGTATTTCTGATTCTAATATCCTGATTCTTTCTTATTTCTTGATTGAATTTTGTCATTTTTGTTCATCTCTTCAACGAACCAGCTTCTGATTTCACTGCAGAGGATAAATGTGTGTCATTATTTAATCCACCAAATTTTTAGGAAGTTGTTATGACAACCAAAGGAAACAAATATGGTATGTTAATGTAAATGTTCAATAACTACGGCGTCATCCACATCACTGTTATTTGGATATGCCAAGCACTCAGTGTATCAAGGTACCAGGACACCTGCACCTTCAGAATCCCTGGGGAGCTTGTGGAACAAGCTTAATGATCCTGAAGTTCTCATTCAGCAAGTTGAGGCAGGACCTATAATCTGTAGTCCTCCCAATTCCCCCAAGGAAATTCTGATGTGTTTCACACCCCATAGCTTAAGACACCCTTCCCAGCCAACAAGGATCTGATGCTACCGCCAAAGTAACTCCAATGGCACGTGGACAGTTATGGGAGCAGATTTATGTTGAGAATCAAGGGCAAAGAGCTCAGCAGAATGGGAGTTTGGCCAGGAAAAAAGCTCCAGTAAACCTGTGGACTGCAAAGATAGAACTGAGGAGATCTTGATTGCTGAGAAGGAATAGGAGAATAGAAAAGATGACCTGAGGGCATCACAAGCAGCAGGAAGTCTCCACCCTTTGTAGCCTCAAACCTGCAAAAGTGGAAGACTTTGTTTGAGGAGAAAGCCACAGAGCACTATGTTCCAGAATGGCAGTGGCCACACCAGGTTCCAGAATGCCGGCAGTATAGAGAATTTTTTCCTCAGAATTGGATTCAGAGTACTCAGCTATCCAGGCACTCAACCCCTCTAGCCAAGAGAAAAGAAAGCCCAGCTACTGTTCCAGCTGACAGCAGACCTTCGCACCGTCCAAGTGGTGCTGGTTTTAGGCACATGCAGAATACAGGAGTTCTGAGGTTAAAAAGGCTTTCATCCAGTTTTTACAAGAAGGCCTGGAAGGTCAGGCAGTGTGCCACTGAGAGGCCAGTGTGTGAAGCTGAACGTGCAGTGAAGACCCTAGAAGTTTGGAAAATCCAGGAATATGACTTGTCTAAGGAAAGCTGCAAGGAGAGAACAAAGCATGCCTAAGAGAGAAGCTGTGGGAGCTGTAACCACCAGAAATGTTGCGGGGGTGAAACCACACAAGCTTTGGAGCTCACAACTTATCACAGATTGCCTCTGATGGTGAACATGGAAGTACAGGTCTTAGTATTTGCGGTACTGAATTTTGGACTTGCTTTGGTCCCAACCCTTTGTATTCCCCTATTTGTAACTTTTGGAATGAAAATGTTTATCTTTGCCATTGAATATTGGAAGTATTTAACTTTTCATTTGTACAGGGCTCACAGCAGAATTTGCCTTAGATCTTGGAGGAGACTTGGGACTTAGACTTTTCAGCAATGCTGAAACCGTTAGGTCTTTGGCAACTCTTAGAGATGGACTAAATGCCTTTTGCATAAAGGGATGTGCATGAATCTTTAGGTCCCGGGGTAGAATGTTATGGTTTGTGTCTGGATGTCCCCCAAAGCCTCAGGCAGTCATGCGAGTGGCAGAATCTAGAGTTTGTGATTGACTCATTGTGTAGTACTGGGATTATGTGTGTGAGTGCTACACCCACCCTAGGGTGGGTAGTCTACATACAATATAAGAGACAGAAAGAGTCTTCTTTCTCTGCTCCTCCCTCTTTGCTCTTGTTGCATTTGCTTTTTTCTACCACCATGAACTATTGCCCTTTGCCATGTGCCACTCTGACTTGGAGCCAACCAAGTATGGACTGAAACCTCTATAAACTGTGAGCTAAATAAACCTTTCCTCCTTTAGCTTTGGTTGTCAGGTATTTTGTCTCAGCAATGAAAGAAAAGTAACCAAGGCACAGGCCTTTGTCCCTTCTCACTCCCCTCGCTGGGGCTCCCTGGAGCCCCCCACCCCCCGGGTACTGCTTCATTCTCCTCTTAACACAACCAGTCTTCTCTGCGAAAATGCAAATTGAATTCAGTTCACGCTCAACTCTTGGTCCCATTGGAACAGTTACTGATTAAAATCTGCCCTTAAGAATTTTATCATTTTTTATTTTTTTTTATTTTTTTATTGTTTTTTGGTTTTTCTCCGGTACCGGGAACCGAACTCATGACCTTGCACTTGCCAGGCAGGCACTTTGCCACTGAGCTAAATCCCCAGCCCCAGAATTTTATCATTATGTATTTCCAAAATATACCAATAAGATTAATCTTAAAAAATAAAATAAAATAAATCTGTCCTTAAGACTGTGTCCAGCATCCAGTTTTATCTTTCACACTGACAAAGACAAAATATCTGGTCAATTCTTAACACAGGAGATATTCCTAACTGAAATTTATCAAGAGCAAGTTTTTATTGCTTACTAAAATAAAAAATCCCAGGGGATGTATGTATTCAAACACACACAAACATACACATCCGTGTACACACAGAGTCACTTCTGCAACCAAGGAGAAAATATAAGAGAGAATCAAGTGAGAAGACTTTCCCATGGAGGAACTGACTACAGATGCAGCTGAAACAGAGCCAGGAAAGGAACTACTTGCTCCCTGATGTCTAGTTGCAAACGCCTCCTGTCCCCAGGGGATGAGAAGTTATCAGAAGCAGAGAGCAGAGACAAGCTGAGAGGGTCAGTGTGTCAGGCAAATAGCTAGTACTTGTAAAGAAGCTGATTCTTCACCCTTTTTCTGTTCTTCATCCACTATTATAGGAGAAAGTGATTCAGTGATCCTTGTTAAAGTACAGTAAGGAAGTCATTATCCAGGACCTCCGTGAGAGGTAAAGGAACCACTTGCAGTGAGGGAAAGAGGTCCAGCTCAGCTCCAAATACAGCTTAGCAAAGTGGGAATTTACAGCCCAAGAATAAGTGTGTGTGTGTGTGTGTGTGTGTGTGTGTGTGTGTGCATGGACAATTACTAGGAGGAAACATCAGACGTAAAAAGATTCCTGATAAACCAACCTTAATAGAGTTCTAGCTGACATTGCTGGACAGTACCTAGGGGACAACAGATAATAAGGGACAGCTCGGATGTCCACAGTGATCATACACAGGTGGTGGGCGGGGAATTCTTTGCTGCAGCTGGACATTACAAGGAAGTACACAAATAGCTAAAAGGATTCAGGCGCCTGGGTAAAAATCTGGCCAAGCTTGGGCTGGGGGTAGAGCACTCAGCTGGCATTCACAAGACCCCGGGTTTGATTCTCAGTACTGCACAAACAACAATAACAACAATAAAACTCTAATCTTTGGTCCAGCAAAGAACTGATGTCACCCAAGCACCTCAAAAGTAACTAGACTGAAGCAGCTGTGGGGAAGGAAGCACTAGCAGTAGAAACTGCACTGATGTGAAAGCTTGATCAGCCACTACCACTAAATAGCCCTTTAATCTTAGCTAAGTCACTTCTGTCTCTGAGGTTTGGTTTCCTTGTGTGTGAAATGAAAGCACTCAACTGGGAAAACGAATTTCACTTTACATATACGTTTTCTGCACTGGGCTTGAACTCGGGGCCTTTGTACTGAGCTACATCTCCAGCCCTTAAACTTCTTTTAAATTTTGAGACAAGGTCTCTTTAAATTGCTAAGTTGCTCAGGCTGATCTCAAACCTGCAATCCTCCTCCTTCAGCCTTCTGCACAGGTGTGCACCACCACTCCTAGCTTCATTGAGATACACTTACCAAATGCATGCTATGCATTATCCTGGACTCAGCTGTAGGACTGCAAAGATAAATGAAGCCCAGTCCCCACCTTCTTACAGATGAAGGAGTCAGGAGCCCTTGAGAGAGGGCAAGGGAATTGCTGGCCGGTGGAGCGGCCATGGGCAGAGGAAGAAGGGTTGTCAGGATAAGGCGAATGGACACAGGAAGTAGGGTGGCATTATGAACAAAGAAAGTCAAGAGAAAGAAAGCCGAGTCTGAAAGTGGAGTACAGGGATTCGGATACTTCTGGTGTGTAAAAGCTCTGCTTGCTGACAAGAAGACACTGCACAGACTCCACACTGCAAGTGCGTTATTTACTAGCTCACTGCTGACTGCCTACAGATCACTCCTGACCATCAAAGCAATTAACTTCACAGCAGTAGTCACTGTTGCCAAGTCAGTGCTTTCTAGAATGCCACCAGCCTCAGAAGAGTAGATGATCAGGCCTCCCCCTGTCCCAGCCCCTTTAACATGAAGATGGCCTCGCCAGCCCAGGCCTCCTGAGACCTTGAACAATGCCCAGCCCTGACTCCATTCAGAGCTGAGTACTGGCGGTCACATGACAGAACTTGTACTAATGCTGTTACATTACAGCAGATCTATTTATTATGTCTTTTTTGTTTTAATTTTAAAAATCTATTACGTCTTTCTCATTTTAATTTTAAAAATCTTAATCCCGAAAAGAAATTTCATACTACGTAACATTTGAAAGAAAAGCACGATAAAGAAGAGATTGACCAACTGACCAGAATTTGCCACTTTTGTTGTCTTTTACCGTGTGCATGTGTATATACATACAGACACAACTAAGACACGCACACACACCTATGTATACATGCTACAGATATGTGTGCACATTATTCAGAAACGACGGGGAGTAGGCCAAAGACATTGTGATGGTTTGTCTTTAAATATTTCAGAGGGCATCCCTAAAGAAAAGGACGTTATCTCTTTTTTGGCACTGGGAATCGAACTCAGAGCCTTGCACTTGCCAGGCAGGCACTGTGCCGCTGAGCTATACCTGTGGCCCAAAACGGACATTTTCATACACAACCACATTTTCATTATCCCATCTAAGAAAATCAACAATGACTTAACAATACCTTCTAGGAAACAATCCATGTTCATATATCCATACTCTCCCAAATGTCTTCTGCAGTATTTTTCCCTGATCAAAATTTAATCAGGTTTCATGACCTTTAAATTTTTTTATTTTCATTTTTAATTATTCTTTGAGAGCATGTCTCACTATGTTGCTCTGGCTGAACTTGAATTGCTAGGCTCCAGTGATCCTCCTGCCTTAGCCTCCCAAATGCTGGGACTACAGGCGCATGTCCCCATGCCTGGTTCCTCTTGTACTTTTCACTTTTTTTTTTGGTTTTTCTCTGGTACCGGGAACCGAATTCACGACCTTGCGCTTGGCAGGCAGGCGCTTTTGCCACTGAGCTAAATCCCCAGCCCCTTTTCACTTTTTTGGTTTTCTTTTCCATGGCACTGCATTCTTAGGAGAGACCAAACCAGTTGCCCTAGAATCCCCACCGCAAGGCTGTATCTGATGGTTCTGTCACACTTAGATTCTCAGTCAGTGTGCTGGGAACGAGCACACCCCAGGTCCGCGTGCACCTCTCGCATGTGTCAGGAGAATGTCCTGGGCTTCCTGTGTCGTCACTTGGCTGTGGTGGTGATCACCAGATAACCCCACTGTGAAGCTCTGCTACCGTGCAATACCTCAGCCTTCAGTGGGTGGTGCTTGTAGACTTGTCTTCTTCGCAGATCATCTCAGAAAGAAAAAGGGAGGAAAAGAGGAAAGGACAGCAGAGGAAAACCAGAGGGTGCAGGACGGACGTGTCATGGTCTAGTAAACACATTGAAGGGTTGAGACTAAGCCCACATGCCACATTCACAGCTACACGTAAGCTTCACGTAAGTGTTGTAGAAAAGCCTAGGGCAAAGCCAGGGAGGTGCAACCGCAGGCTGACGGAAACCTGAGCACCTTCGTTGGACACTGACTCCAATTTATGTCCAATGACAGCACAACAAACCCCAAGTCAGCACCTTTGGCAATCCCACCTAGTTAATTTTCTTGCTCCTTAGTTATGAGGCCTTTATTTTGGATTCGTCTCTTTATTTTAAATATGTATTTGTAACATTATGTGCAATTGCGTATTCTTAGTTTATTTCATTATGGCTATGAGCAGGAAAGCACTTTGCCAAAACAGTGTACAGAGTCTCTCAATGTCTGCCTGACTCCTCAGTGGGCTGTGTGTGCAGGGGAGTGACTGCTTGCACAGCCATGTCCCTGCTCAGCAGGGGAAGGGGAAGCAGCTTCTGCTTTGCTCCGGGGAATGCTTGCTGTGGACACCTTCATCTGCCACAGAAGCTGCCCAGCTGGCCTGAGGCTGCCCCACAGTAGGGATACTGAGGACCTCCTGGGATGACCATAGGAAGAGGACCCAGGACTGAGGGAAGCTAAGGAGGGGAAGTGGGGGAGGAGAGAGGGAGACAGAAAGAGAGAGAGAGAGAGAGAGAGAGAGAGA
>NW_004955403.1:52683723-52706209 GCF_000276665.1 Chinchilla lanigera
GAGAGAGAGAGAGAGAGAGAGAGAGAGAGGGAGAGAGCCAGCTCCCAGCTTGTTCAGTCTCACCTACCGCATTTCATCTCCATCCACCACTTAATGCGTTAAGCAGCTGTTTGGAGCAACTGTGTCTGGGCTGAGTTTTTGTGTAGCAGTGCCAACATTTCCTCCTCCTTCCATGTGGCCACTTTCTTCTCAGGGGGCGGATCCTGTTCTGCTCAGTCTCAACAATGGAGCAACTCAGTGGCTGAGACCTGGGAACCAGGCCTAGGAACGTGACTATGAGGATGCAGAATCGGAGCATAGACCCATCCATCCTATCATCGTCCCTGCAACTTTCCTTTTGTTAAGCCAGTGAGACCTTACTCTTTCCTTTGCTTTTTAAGAAAGGCTGCCTTTTGCCATCAGCAACAGTTCAGGATCTTAACAGAAAAAAGGTGTGCACAATGCATCTGATTTAAATTAGTGGGACAGCAGGGGCCTGGGCCTTGGACTCACGTATCACGAGGGTGTCATCCCACTGCTGGGTACTGGCCTTGCAAGGACAGCTCTGAGCCTCTTGGAGCTGGAGTAGCACCTCTGCTCTCTGCTTCTCCAGGTTCCAGAGAGGGTCCTACATGAGAGCATATTTCAAAACATTGACAAGCCACAGTCCACTGACCAAATGTAAGAGCTTAGCAGTAGCATTCTTCCTGAAAAGTTACTTATTGGCTTTAACTTGACACCTGTAAGTGGGAATGATATGATCACTACCCTCTCTACTCTCATCAAAATATCACCATACACGTCTGCAATCATATTTAACATCACTCAGATCAAGGTTGGGGAAGCCAAGATGCAACATGGAAAGTTAATATGTACAGGGCATCTATTCAAGAAATATAGGAACTAAGATAAGCGTTGTACATCCCACAGTGAAGATATGGTCCTTGCCCTCACAGAGCTTACTAGTGGGAGGCTATGGACACAGATTCTCTCAATGCTGTTTATTAAGTGGCAAAATCAGAAAGTAACCAAAGTGGACTCGGGCTGCATAGGGTGGCAGTGGACCTTAGAAGTGAAGATCATTGAGTCTGCACTCGGCTCTTTGGGTCTCGGGCTGAACTACTTCCTGCCATCTGACCTTGGCAAAGTTACAAAGCTCTCTGCTCCCCAGTTTCCTCACTGGGAAAAGAATCACAGCCAGCTGTATTACTGTAGTTTTCCAGTGCTGCAATAACAGAATATCGCGGACAGGACAGGTGAAACACAGAAATTTATTTTTTCGCAATTTTAGAGACTGGAAGTCCAAGATCAGGTGTCACTGAGTTGGTTTCTCCATTGGCCTCTCTCCTGGGCTTGTGGATGGTTGCTTTCTCCCTGTGGCTCTGCATGGTCTTCTCTCTGTGCCTGTCTGTGCCCTAATCTCCTCTTCTTACAAGGACACTGGTTATTCTGGATTCAGGTCCATTCTAGTGACATCCTTGAATTTAATGACATCTTTAAAGATGCTATCTCCAATTGCAGTTCCTAGGGGTTAGGATTCCAACACGTGAATGAGGGGAAACAATTCAGACTTTACCATCAGCCTCAGAGCAGTGTGAGGAGGAATGCAGGAGACAATACATACAGACATTCAGCATAACAACTGGAGCACAGGAACATTCAAGGCGATGGGCTATTATGTGGTGCTGTGAGCCTCTATAATGTGGTACCCATAGTCACAGGGAGAATCAGAAAGGCTTCTCAGAGGCAGTGACATCTGAGATGAAAACTGAAGGGGGATGGATATCAATAGGTCAAGGAAAAAGGTACTGTTTTCACTGGATGGATGTGACAAAGTTCCCCTCGTGAAGAGCTGGAGACCTCATCCAGCCCTGTGGAATAATATCAGGACAGTATGAGGCACAGACAGATTTATTAGGCAGGGTTAGAAAGTAAGAGAAGCTAAGGAAGGGATTGCAGCTGGAGGAGCCGAAGAGGGCACAGGTCTGGCAGAGACGATCAGTCTGGCCCATTAGCAAAAGAATGAGGCCAGGCTTTATGGGATGCCATTATGGATTAGCTGGGGTGGTCCAGGATCTGCTGGATCATGACCTCAGTTCTGGTTTTGCAAGATGGCCCTTTAAGAAGCTCTTACTAGGGGCTGGGGATTTAGCTCAGTGGCAAAGCGCCTGCCTGGCAAGAGCAAGGTCGTGAGTTCGGTTCCCGGTACCGGAGAAAAACCAAAAAAAAAAAAAAAAAGAAGCTCTTACTGCTTTAAGGATCAATGTGTTCTCCATGAGATGATTTCTGCTTGGGAGGTCTGTTTTGGGGAGGCTCTGCTGAAGTCCAAGGTGATAGCAGGTTCAGGGCAATGGCTAGAGACTCTGGCTGCTAACTGGTAGTTGAACATCCCTGTAAGTCTCTTATCCTGATGTCCCCAGTCTTGAAGGTGGGTGAAATAGGTCATATATATTTAGGGCTAATCAACTTTGTGTTGCCAGCTTTTAGACAGACATCTTGTACATAAATAACATACTATATGTAGAGCTAAACATGGGTCTGACTCAGTTTTAAGACAACAAAGGAGAGATTGTTCTGCTTTTAGTTACCTACTGGGCATCTGGAGGCTCAAGTGAAGAGTCACTATTATTTATTTAGAAACGAACACTTCTAAGTCCCTGGCTCCCTCAGAAGAGAACACAAATGCTTTTAATGATTAACAGTCTACGGTTCGGGAGTCTGTCTTCTCTCCCTGTGGTCGTCTCTGACTGTGTCATTGGGTGAAAGAAGAGCATCTACCAGGCAGAAAGAACATGGAGCTTCTTTAAAACATTGCTTTCTCAAACTTCACTGTGCACACACATCACCCAAGCATCTTGTTAAACTGCAGATCTGATTAATAGCTTTGGGACTTCCAACCAAATTCCTAGAGGATGCCAAAAATCCTGGACCTTGTTCCACACTTTCACTCAGTAGCAAGGTGCTAGCTGGTGCAAAAATCTCAGGAAGAAACTGCAAGCTGTTTGCAGGTGTCTGGCATAAGAAATTATAGAGGGTGAGAAGCAGGGACTGCTGAAGATGGAGATAGTAGCATAGATGAGTCATGTGATGTGGCCCACTGCCTGAGGAGAGAAAGAAGTGGATGGAAGGGGGACCTATGGGAAGAAAGTTGGCCATTTATAAGAAATTTCCTGTTAGGGAGGTGAGAATTGGTGGTGGCCTGAACTAAACTCTTGGCCTTGGGCGTGGAGAGAATGAGAGGGATTGAAGGTACAAGAGAAGGTAGGATCAGCAACTTGGTGACTGATATGCTTGGGAGATGTTGGAGAAAGGGACCACATGACAGACCTGGGATGAAGTTATCAGCTGCTCACAGTGAACACGAGGCACACAGAGGACAGCTGTTCATCAGTGGGACACCCGAGTACTGCCTTCTCCATCCTGTTCCTTTTGGAAATTATTAACCTGCTCTCATCAAACTACCTGCCTCATTTTCTACAAACTACCCAAGACAGGGACACACAAAATCTGCAGAGTAAATCTGTACTTCGAAAGTTAGCACTTACTTTTCTTTCGTTCACTAGCTCTTTGGGGTGTGTGAGCCTTCCCAAGTTAGCTGTTATTCCTCGAGAGGAGATTCATGTCAGATCTATTGTTTCCATCCCCCACAGTGACTAAGTGGACACAATAAAGGTTAGTTGATTTGATAGACTAACATTTCTGATTACCTATTAATACCATTTTATCGCACAGACTGGAGATAACAATGATAACAGCTGTAGGGCATTGAGTTAGTTCCTTACATCATAAGCACTATCCAACCCTTGAGACCTCTGTCCAGGCAATTTGGACACATTTGATTACAGCTCCTTTGGATTAAATGGAAACCTAGCAATTATTGTTGAACTCCATCGCCACCTACTGTTTATGTCACAAAGTGCTCGCCATCTCAAACTATATTCTATTTTTTAACATTGAATTTTAATTTTAATTTTCTTCAGCTCTCAAGGGTTTTCCATGCTTTGAGCTTCACTTCACATAAGTAAGCATCTAATAGCTTTTTAGTGTTTCATTATAACAATCCAGCAGATACTGACAATTTTCTCTTGTGGGCAAAAAATAAAAAGCTTATGGCTTTTATTAAACATTTTAAAATTAATGACATCATAGTCTTTGTATATGCCCTCTTCAGAAAAAATAAAAGTTGTTAATGGAATTATTGAAGAATATGCCCTTTTCTAGTATATATTAAACTGGACACCTACCTTGGCCATATTCCACTCAGAGTATAAACCTCCCTTATCTCCTTTTAAATCCTCCTTTCAAATGACACTTTCTCCAAGAAACTTTTCCCGATTCTTCATTCTGGAAATAAATCCTCCCTTCCACAATTGGTAACTGCTGTAAATGAACCACATAAATGAAAGATAAAAATTACAGTTCAAAAAAATACTCATGATTTCCCTCATCATCCCTTTTCTGTTGGTGGTTCTCTCTTGCAGACAAATAAGGTAAACTGTGCTCTCAGGGGTAACAACCTTGTTAGTATTTTGCTTTAAGAGGGGAACAGTTTAAGAAGGACAAAGACAAAAAAAGTAAGGATAAGAGTGTTGATCTGGTGAGGTTTGGTCTTTCAATACACTGAGATTTTGGTCAGTTTTGAGGTACCACATGGTGAGGGTTTCAAAGGCTAATTAAGTAAAAGCTGGCCAGGACTCAAACATATTTCCCCTCTATTTCCTATTTTAGAATAACAATGTCAGTTTAGAGGGGAATGGAAGAGGAAGGAACAAGGAGAAACTATATTAGTACAGCTCTGGCATAGCTGAGGTGCCAGGGGCAGCTTAGCGGGATTGCAGCTATCGGGGAGGCTGTGCCGTGGTGATCAATCTTGGATCCTCTGGCAAGTCCTTGTAGGGTCATTCCTTCCGCATCCCTTCCTCTCCGTGCACCGAATCTGCACCATTTAGCTGCCTTTCCCAGGTATTTGGATGCTTTCTTGCTCCTTGTTCAAGGTCACAGTGCCGTGGCATCGATCCTGTGTCCCTGGACTTTTTCCTGGTCACAGCCACTGCCTCCATCGACACTTGACGACACTTCACAGCTAATGCATGAAAATCTCCACAGTTGACAGCAGTACCACGCCCCAAGACACCTTGAGAGGCTGCTACTCAAGTGAGGGAGACAGGACAGGGACCTCTTCTCATCGACTCTTCCTAGGCGTTGTCTGATAAGGAGTGCGGCAGGAGGGCGCGACAGCAAAGCATAGTATTTTCTCTGTAGGAACAAAATCTTCCAGTCTGCTTGTGTTTCCGGCGAACCTCGGAGAGGACCAACTTCCGGTACTGACCTCGCAGTCTTCCGAGTTTTCAGCTAGGCTGCTTCCGCCCGGAGTTACGGTAGACTCCGGTTGAGAACAACTACTTCCGCCAGGAGCCTCTAGCGGCTCGGGATGGAGAACTGGCCATAAAGTGGCCTTCTCCTTCTCCCTTCAGCTTGCCCGCCCGAACCCTAGTGCCCTGGTGGCGGCTGCTGCTGCTGCAGAGCCAGTCGCGGCCGTTCCCTGGGGCCGAGTCCAGGGCCTGGGCGAACGGGAAGTGCCGGCGAGACGCCGCGGCCTGACCCAGCCCCAGTCTCCCGCGGCGGCCAGTGCGGTCCCCGCGGGCCTCGCCGCGCCCACTCCGGCCTGGGCAGGGCCGCCTCTTCGCCCTGGACTCCGCCCCGCGGCCCAACCGGTGCCTGACCCGCTTCGGCCAAGCCCGGCCAAGCCCGGCCAAGCCCGGCCAAGCCCGGCCAACCCCAGCCTTGCCGCGGGGTGACCGCCCTGCCCCTGGGGGATCCGGCCGTCCCCTGGTTCCGGCCGCAGGGGCAGCATGGAGTTTGCGGAGCTGATCAAGACGCCACGGGTGGACAATGTGGTGCTGCACCGGCCTTTTTACCCGGCCGTCGAGGGGACCCTGTGCCTGACTGGCCACCACCTGATCCTGTCCTCCCGGCAGGACAATACGGAGGAGCTGTGGCTTCTCCATTCAAACATCGACGCCATCGACAAGCGGTGAGTGGCCTGGGTCCCGCGGTGGGCGCCCGAGGAAGAGCTACCTGGTGTTTTCCTGGCGTCCCTTTGCCCAGCCAGCCTAGGTCCAGGATTTGAGTGGCTTTTCGTGGCCTAGATCCAGGATGTGAGTTTTAGAAAATGAAAAGGTGTTCAAATGAGATGCTTGGTTCCTGTAAAATCTGGGTGAAGTTCTAAATTATCACTTGGTTATCATCCTGCTTATTTTGGGAGCATAGCACCTTTTGGTGGATTTTCAGTGATGTAAAATTTCATTTCCTTTCTCCATCGTGTTCTTGAATCGTTATTGATTGTCAATCTCAGTTCATGAAGTTGTGAGTGGATAAGATTCACGAAGTCTTTACCACATTGGAGGAAAATTCAAAGAACTGAGTGTGTAGTTTTTAGTGTCTACATGATACAAAACCATTTTATTTTCCTCTCAGAAGTGTTCAGTTTAAGCTGGGCATGGTGTTGCACACCTGTAATCCCAGCACTAAGAGAGGCTGAGGCAGGAAGATCACTAGTTTGGAGCCCAGACTGGGCAAGTTAATGAGACTTTGTTGTAAAACAAACAATAAAAAGTCGGGAGATGTAGCTCAGTGGAAGGCCCTGGGTTCAGTCCCCAATATGGGGTTTAGAGGTCGGGAGGTCAGTTTATCCTCTTTCTTCTTATCTCTTACCTCTGGGTCATCATTTTAATACTTCCAGTAAGGGAAATTAATGTCGCCTATTCATCTTTACTCAGTTCTGCTTTTGGAAAGAACAGAGGAACTAACAGCTCTTAAGGGACTAATCTATCAGTTAAAAGCGTGTCACACTTTTAATCTTTGCAAAGTCAAAATCTTCTCAAAGTCAAAAAGCTACACTATACTTTCATTGCACTAAATTTCCTGTTGCCTCAGTGTACCTGTATACTGTAGCTGGGAGAAGGAAAATTAATCATCTAGTTTACATGAATGACAGCAACTTCTTCCATTGCCACACAGGAGAATTTGTATATTAAGACATGCCTACAGAGCATATGCTTTTAATCTTAATGGTAGAATTTTTAGCAGTTTGGGTGAAGCCGTGGTAGATTGCATGCATTCAAGCAAAGGGCCGTTACTAGATTCCTCCATCATCTTCTCCAACAAAAGGTTTTCAGTGGTCTCTTATTGCCTGTGTGATACAGTCTCAGCCCTTAGCCTATCATTCCTCCCACTCCATATTTTGGCCCTAACCTATTATCCTCCATTTTTATTTTATTTATTTTTTTTTGTGAATGAGGAACTGAACCTAGTGCCTTTACACCAAGCCACAGCTATACCCCAGCACCCGCCTCCCACCTTTGAGATGGGGTTTTGGTAAGTCACAAAAGTGGCCAGACTGGGCTCTAACTTGTGATCTTCCTGCCTCAGCCGCCCAGAGTGCTGGGATTACAAGGCGTGTGCTGCTGCATCCAGCACCTTATTTCTCACCATTCCTTTTCATGAACCTTTCTTCCATTTCTTTTCATGATCTGTTTTTACTAACTAATCATCACTCTTTATTGTTGCTCATACAAGCCCTGCATTCTGTCATCTTTTTATTTCATTGACCTCTTCCTTTTGTGGGAATGCCATGCTCCTTCTGTTTGTTAAACATTTATCAAATGCCTTTATGTTCCTGACCTCTCGTGAGGCATTAAAGACACAGGATGAATAGAATGTAGTTCTTGTTTTTCAGGAGGTTGTAGGTTATCATGTTTGTTACTCATTTATCAGTACTCACTTTAACTGGTTCAGCTTCCACATCTTTCACAGATTTTCTGTGAAAATACCACTCCACACAAATGGAAGTAATTCCTTTCACCTTGAAGTCTTGTAACTTCTTAATTGCATTTCTTTCATAGCAGAGTATTCAAATTTTCATTTTGATAGTGACATATATATTAGCTTGTTGAAGGCCAGAACTCACTTCTGATTCTTTTTTATCCTCTTCAGAATTCTTCTGTGGCTTGGACTTACAGCATAAGGAAATAAGAGAAAGATTGGCCCTTGAATGGCCATGGTTCCACAGAGTACACATTCATAGTCTCTCTGTAACCATTGACTCTTTTCCAGTTGACTTTCTTTTATGGTTACTCTCCATTCATTCATTTTCTCTTATTTACTTAGCCTTAATAGGTGCTGAGGTTTACTATGGTATAAAGAAGATGGTGTATACGCCAGGGGAATTTTAATCTTTATGGGAGGAGGAACAAGCTGCAGACAGCACGGATCCTTTTCTTGGGAAGCAGTATGGTGTAGTGGGAAGAGCATGATTGTGATTAGGTCAGAGTTTAGTTGTTGCTCTCGATAAATATTTACTTCTTTGTGTTCTTCTGAGCATTGCCTGGGCTCTGCAGGTGGAATGATGACTAAGGCAGACAGGCGCTAATGTACTGTGGGAGGAGATGGACTAAATAAATCAATCAGCAGATAAGGAAATAGCAATATCAGGTAGTAAGTGACAGAAAAAGAAATAAAGGAAGATGAAAGATCGGAGAAAGAGCATCTTTAGAAAGGATTTCAGAGGTGGAAAATGAAAGAGACCTGAAGGAAGGGAGGAAGCTGGCAAGATGAGTGTCTGGAGGGAAAGCATTTTAGAGAACCGTGAATGCAGAGAGCTTGAATCAGGAGCATGCTTGATGTCTACAGCTGAGAGTGTACTAGACAGCTTTCCTATATTGATGCCCACAACATAAAAGAGGAGATGTGCAATTTGGCTCAGAGTTTGAGGAGATTCAGTTGATGTTTGACTGGCTCCAAGGCAGGAACGTCATGGCAGAAGGGTGTGGCAGAGCAAAACTGCTGACTTCATGATTGCCAGGAAGCTGAGCAAGGGCACAGTGCTGGGAGGAATGGGTGAGGGATCAGATGTAGTACTCAAGATCACGTCTCTGTGACCTACCCAGACACTCTCCGAAGTGTGTTCCATGAAACCCAGGGCGGATCCTATTCAATCAAATTGACATAATCAAGCTTAACTGTCACATCCTACCCCTTGTCAGCTGGGCACTCAAATATGTCCCCTTAAACCATTCTTAATCTCCAAATAAACAAAAAGTCATAATTCCATTTAATATAATACAGCTATCATGTATGAAACTGAAAACAATAATCCCTTCCCCAAAGTGATAGCACTTTCAGCATTTTTCGAGTCTAACTCTTCTGAGACTGTAAGCAAAATCTTAGCTGTGATCGACTGTGAAAATAAATTACATAATCACAAGATATAATGGCACAGGGTACACATTTCTATTCCAAAAGGGAGGAAGAGAGGAGTAGCAAGAATGAGGCCAACATAAGACTGAAAGTCTCAGTGTCCTCATTGAGGCCTATAGCTCCATATTCAGTGTCTGGGGTACAGGGTGGTAAAATGTCAGTACCAAAGGGTTTGGGTAGCTCCACTCCTATAGTCTTGTTGGTTGTAGCCTCCACAGCTTTTCTCTTGGGCTGGTTGTGCTCAGTGCCTATAGATTTCTTTAGCAGATGTTCTATGGTCCTGGAAGCTCTGACTTCCTGGAGTCTCCACTGCACCTTTGGTTTTATCCCTACAGCTTCATACACTGCCCTTTCAGGGCTTCTTGCCTGGCTTATCAGCCCTTCCTTTGAAATCTGGGGAGAGGCCTCTCTGACCCCACAACTCTTGCATTCTGCATCCTGGTAAAACTAGCATCACATGGAATAGCCAGAGTCTGCCACCAGCACAGGCAGTAGCTATGCCCCCTGGGACCGTGGCAGCAGCAGCCTCCTGGGTGCCTAGAAATGAATCCTGGGGAACCAATTCCCTAGGCAGCTTTTCTCAATGAGGAGGTCTGGCGGCTCTCTTCTCAAATGAAAGGTTCTCACTTTGCACAGTTGACCCTGCAAGTCGGTGGGGTCTTGCTTATTCCTGAGATGCCCTCAAACATCTTTTTTTCTTGTCCTTGTACAAAGTATTTGGTTCCTTTTTAATGGCACTAATCTCTTTAACAGCCACACATCCTTTTTCTCTCACTTTTCAAATGGCTCCTCCTGAGCCAAAATTGTTTTTCAGATTTTTTTCCCTCTTGTTTTTGCACTTGATTATAAAATGACTAAAAGCAGCAGGCAAAACCCACATCAAAGCCTGAATGTTGGACTGCATTGTAGTTGCCTCTGCCAGTAATCCATTGCCCTCAATTTTAGTCTGTTAGAAAGTCTCAGGATATAGGCATAATGTAGACTTTTTTTTTTTTTTTTGACCAGAGGGTAACACATGTGCTGTAGTCCAATTGCCAGTTGTTCCTACTGAAACCTCCACAACCTGGCCTTACTGCCTGCATAGTTATCAGCATTCTGGTCTTCTGTGTGCCAGTCAGAATTACCCATCAAGCTCTGCTTACAGTATTTTGAAGCTCCTCTATCTTGCATCTCCAAACCTTTGTGGACTTCTCTGGCAAACCATTCCCAAAGGTTTGTAAACCACATGGTCAGGTACAATCACAGCAATGGCCCCAGTCCTCTGGTACCAATTTTCTATATTAGTCACTTTCCTGTGGCTAAGGCACAACACCTGAGACCCAGAATTTAAAATAGGAGAGGTTTAATTTGGCTTACGGTTTTTTGGAGATTTGGTCCTTGCTTAGTTATTCCAAGGCAGGAATATCATGGTAGATAGAATGGTGTGAAGTAAATCTTACTTCATGGCAGCCTGGAAGCAGAGCCAGGGAGCAGTGCTCCAGCAAGGGACTGGATGTATAGTTCCCAAGGTCATGTCTCTGTACCCCACCAGACACACCCTAAGCAGCTCCCAAGCCAGTGAAATTGACACAGTCAAGCTTAATCATCACAGAGGACAAAAACACAAGTGTGGCTGAAGCGCAGGGGCTAGGGAGATGGTAGGGGATGTAGTGGAAGGAGAAGCAGAGACCAGATTGTGGAGGATCTCGTAGACTGTGTAGTGGGTCTCATGGAGGTTCTTGGAGAGTTGAAAGTAGGGAAATGGTAACTAGTAGGCTGTTTAGAAGCTAATTCTGGCTTCTGGCAGAAAAGGGATTGTAGAGAGGCAAGAATGGAAGCAGTAGGCCCAGTTAGACTATTTAGTAGTTCAGTTAAAAATGATGGTGATAAAATGAAGCCCTAGTGTGGTCCCAGGTAGTCAGATTTGGGATATAGCCTGAAGACTGAGCTGTACACTTTGCTGAGTTGTAATGGACTAGGAAAAAGAACATCATTGGTTATGACTCCTCTTATTAGGTAGGTGCTCTTGGGTACACTGCCTAACCTCAGAGCCCTCTGGTATCAAGTAGCAACTTATATTGAATCTCGGTTCATTATTCTACAGAATGCTTTCATATACATTGTGTACATTGGTTTATTTGATCCTCTCAGTATAAAAGATTATATCAAGTCTTATAATTCCACTGTTTTTTTTTCTGTTATGGACCTCTGATGCAGGAAATGGAGATAGTCCTATTTAGACGATGACTCACCACTTTCAAGATTGATTCAGTAAAAGTTTTCCTCTGGATTTTTTTTTAAAATTTATTCTTTTTTTTCCTTATTTTTCAGCCCTGTTTCTTATCTTTCCCACAATTCCTTTAGGCAGCCATGTTAATTGTTGGCTGTAAATGATATCACTGTTGTTTGTGACTAAGCACACATGTATGTGTGTTTGAACTTAATTTATCAGATTAGAGTTGTGTTGTAGATCTTCTGTTTCTTTTGTTTTGTTTTGTTTTTTGGTTTTCTTCTGGTACTGGGAATCAAACTCACGACCTTGTGCTTGCCAGGCAGGTGCTGTGCTGCTGAGCTAAATCCCCAGCCCCTTGTTCTGTTTCTTGACATTGTAACTCAGTACCCTTTTTCAGGACCTCTTCATATTTTTGTATGTATATCCGCATTACTGATTGTGATTCTAGTCTAGAATTCCTAAGAATTTAAACTATTTTACTTATCAGACCTTTTAGATAGTCTCCCACTCCCTGCTGTGACAAATAACTCCGACAGACATACACATTTGTGTCCCATGGTAGTCCTGCAAGAATTTCTGAGGTTGTGCCTGGGATGGGACTGACCACACAGGAGGTGCACATCTTACTTCACAGACAGATGTGCATTGCTTTCCAGAGTGACTGTTGCAATTTGCCTTCCCACCAACTGCAGGAGAGAGTCCCTATTCTTCACATTTTTACTAACATTTGGCATTATTCGTCTTCATAGTTTTTGCCAATCTGAAGATTGTAAAATAATATGTGTTTGTTTTAATTTGCATTTCACTAAATAGATACAGTACTGTTGAATGTAAGTATCTCTTTCTATATTTGTTAGCAATCAAGGTTTTGCATTTTTTCCCCCTTCTGTGATTTAACCTACTTTCTGTGGGTCACGTTTTAAAATTGAGTGTGTTGCTTTCTTGTGTTAATTTGTACTGGTTCCTTGTATACTCAGCGGGCATTGAATTTATGCTAAGGCATTATGAATCTCTGACACTCATCTGTTACCTCTGCCATTTCCTTTGTTGGACCAAAGTTCTTGATTTCAATGTAAAATTCATGTTTTTACTTGACAGTATGTGTGTTTCCTGGGTTCAATCCCCAGTACTTGGGGGGAAAAAGAACTCCTTCCCTGCCCCAGATTCACCAAGATATTCTTCTACATTTTATTCCATGATAGCTTTATAATTTTACCCTTCACTTCTAATCTGTTTGGGTTCCTCCCATGTTTTAAGTGTGTTAAGAACTTAACATTTCTTCCCCATCAAATAAGTCAATTTTTAAAATATTGTTATCTTAACAACCCATCTGTGGCCAATTTGTAATATAGGAAGTGGTCATATATGTGTATAGTCCTGTTTCTTAGCTTTCTGTCCTAATCACTTGGGTTGTAAATCTTTTCGTTACAATATTATTTAAATTCTGTGGGTTTGTAATATGACTTCAGTATCCTGTAGTGAGTTGGGTGTGGTGGTGCATGCCTATAATTGCAACACTCTTGGAGGCTGAGGAAGAGGATCACAAGTTTGAGCCCAACCTGGGCAATATAGCGACTTAGTGAGACCCTATCTGAAAATAAATGAATAAAGTCTGACAGTATGAAGTCTCTCGGTTTAATACCTAGTACTAGGAGTAGGATGAACTTGTAATGCTAGTTACACATTTTTCTCTCTTTTAAAAGAATGTTGGCAACTGTGGTTGAGCTTTTATGTTTCCATGCAATATTTTAAAACTTGCTGTATTCCTTTGATTTGAAAAAATTTATTTCCAGCTAAGGGCATAGCTCAATGGTAGAGCGCATGCGTAGCGTGCACCAGGCCCTGGGTTTGATCCTTAGCACCAAAATGAGAAACAAATAAATAACAGTTTTATTTCAGAATAAATACAGTCTCAGAGGAAGTTGCAAAAATAGCACACAAAATTTGTTAGTCCTTCCACCAGCTTTCCCCAGTGATGACACCTGTAATGATTAAGCTTTATTTTCAGTTTGATTGGCATAGGAGCCACCTAGAGGATTAGCAAAGCACCCTTTTGGGTGTGTCTGGCTGGGTCAAGGTGGTGTGACTTTGGGGTCTGAATCTTGTCCCTCATCCCTTCCCCTCAGGCACTGTTCTCCTGCTGTGCTTCCTGGTCTCCATGAGCTGAACAGCTTTATTATATCATCCCCTTCTGCCATGATGTTCCTGCCTTGGTGCCAGGGACCATGGATTAAGTCCCCTGAAACCATGAACCAAATAAAACTTTTCCTCCTTTAAATTGTAGGTAGTAGGTATTGTGTCTCAGTAATGAGAAAGCTGACTGATACAATGTTTTGTATACATACAGTATAATATAAAAACTAGAATATTGACATTGGTGTTGTGTTGGTAACTAGGCCACAGACTTTATAGCTTTTACCAGTTTAGTGGGATTTTTGAAAAACGGATTGTTTTGAATTTATAGATTTATTGGAATCTAATTGCTATCCTTATGTCCATGAGCAGTGGTCCCTTTGTTATTTTAGTTCTACCTTCATATCCCTTACCAGAGCTTTAAGATCAAGTACATGCCAGCTACTGTGCTGATAACTGATAATATAAAAATTAATCAAGCTTGGGGCTGGGGATTTAGCTCAGCGGCAAAAGCGCCTGCCTGGCAAGTGCAAGGTCGTGAGTTCGGTTCCCGGTACCGGAGAAAAACCAAAAACAAACAAACAAACAAAAAAAAAATTAATCAAGCTTGACTCCTACTTAAAGAGCTACTATAAGAAATAAACATAAAATCTAGTAAGCATGATAAAGTGTCTTAAAGTGTTGGGACTGGCCTATATGCAGGGCATGGGACAATAAAGAGAAATGAGTAAACTGAAACTGAATTTGACAATTGATATGAATCATGGGAGTTTTGTGGTGCTCTTATGCTTTTAAAAAGTATTTTCCTTGACCCAGTATTCTACAGTAGTAACTGACTAGAAACATTGAATGGAGAATAATCTAATAGTTTATAGCATTTTTGTTTACAAAATAGCAATTATTTTTTAACTCCTCTAGTCATTCCTGTCATTTGTTATGCTAAGTAAAGCCAACCAAACAGAAAACAGAGTTCATCTTATAAAAGATGTTAAAATGACAAAAATAGATGATGTGGAAGTTTGCAAAGTGATAACCATGTATGTTTACAAACTTTTTAATGGAGAATTTGGTTATTTCATATATTTATTCTCCATCTCAAGCAGAATGTGTATATAATTTTAAAAATAGATTTATCCTGATGGATGTGGTGGTGCACACCTACAATCCCAGCACTCAGGCGGCTGAGGCAGCAGGATTACTGTGAGTTTGAGGCCAGCCTGGGCTACATAGTAAGTTCAGGACCAGCCTAAACTACATAATGAGACTGTCTCAAAACAAACCAGATCAAACCAAAACCAAAAGTAATAAAACTCCAGCTTTATCAAGGTATAATTGATATACAATAAACTGTATATGTTAAAGGTATAAATCTGATATGTCTTGGTGTTTTTACACATTCCTGAAACCATTGTCATTATCAAGGTAATGAACTTTTACACCAAAAGTTTCCTGGTATTCTTTTGTAATGTCTATTTACCTCCAGTCCTCAGGTATCTGTCACATCCCTGGGTGTGCACTGCACCACTGCTCCACAGTGAAGTGGGGTCGTAAACTCAGTACAAGTAATGGATTAAAGACACAAAACTTAGGGCAAGGAGAACACTGTATTGGAAAAGGGGGAAAAGGAGAAGATAGATGGCTACCAAGGGTAGGACGAATGCTCTAGAAAGGTGGAGGACCAGAGGGCCTCTTGCTCCTGGCTGCTTTTATTGGATGCCAGAGCCCTTCCCACTTCCTGGAACTTGCCACAACCTGATTGGTCCGCTGGGCTGTCATAGATAAATCCCAGGCCCCAAGACCCTAACTCCCTGCCATCGCCTAAGTGCGCATTCTTAAGTGCTCTCATTTGATTTTCTCTTGCCCTGTTGATACAGGGGAAAGAAACTCCCAACCGGAACGATACCTGGGACGAGTTCGTGTTCTCTAAAATCGAAGAATGAATTTTAGGAACAACAGATATATATATGATCTTTCACTCAGCATATATATTCTGTTAAGAGCAGAATATATTTATTGAGGGAAAGAAAGCTTCTGTCTGAGAGAGGGACAGAAGGGGGACCCAAGTGGGTTGCCCAGGAACCTGTCTTTTCTAGGGCAAAACTACAAGGTGGGGCAGGTCCAAGGTAGAAAACATGGGAACTCACTTGGTAGGCATGAGGTGGGACAAAACTATGGTCAGCCAATAAGATTACAAGTATAAAATTGATTAAACTGGGATCAAACGGGGAAGTGAGTCAGGTAGGAAGCAGGCATGAATACAAAACAGGGGCGTTTCCTGTAGGGGGTTGGACGAGGGACTCTCCCTGGCTTTTTCAAGGTGATTGCTACCTATCTGGAATATGTCTCTGAGGTCCATCCCTAGGGAAGTATGTGGGTACATCTGCTTCATCTTTGTCCACAGCTGGAGGTGTCTATCTCCCCAACAGCTGCAAGGTATCTCATCTTCCGCATTGGCTCCTTTGAGGGCCTGGCCCCGTCTGACTGCCTATAATATTTCTATCTAATTCAGCTGCCTATAACACTATTAGGCCTTATCTCTGGAATTTGGGGCTGGATAGGACGGACTTTACATCAAGGTTAAATTAGTGATTAGGTAAAGGAGGTGTGTGTGTAATATAGTGACCCTACAGTGGGAATATATATATATGTGTATGCATATATGTATATGTGTATATATATCTGTATTTACATATACATATATACATGTGTATACATACACACATACATATACACATATACATGTATTTTTCTGTGCTAAATAAGCATTTTCTTTTAAGTGCCTTTTGTCTCCTTTCCATTTTCTTGGAGGGGGTCAGGGTGGCTACTTCGGTTTCCAGCACATGGCTTCCCCTGTGCTCCGCCTGTTGCCTCCTCTTGTCTTGTTAACTGCTTTCTCTAGTAAAGATTTAACTCATGCTAGCTGCCAGAAAGCCTAATGAGGCCCTTATTTGACATATTTTTCCTACCTGCAAACCCTTTTCACCTTCACATCCACAGATTAATTTACATTTTTTTTAGAAATTTACATCAGTGAGTCTTAAATCATGCAGGGCTCTTTGTCCTGAATCTTTCACTCAGCATAATTATTTGAGATTCCACCATGTTGTGTATATCAGCAGTTTGTTCTTTCTGTTGCTGAGTCGTATTCCATGGTGTAGTATTCCACAGTGTATTTATTTATGCACCTGTTGATGAAAATTTGGCTTGTTACCACTTTGGGTCTGTTAAAGCTACTGTGAATATTCTCGTACAAGTCTTTGCATGAACATATGGTTTCTTTTCTCTTGGGTATTTATCTACTCGTAGAATGGCTCGATCAGGTACAACTATGTGTTTAAGTTTCTAAGAAACAGCCAGACTGTTTTCTAAAGTGCTTTACCTGCAGTTTTACACTCTGTTATGGTTTATGTCTGTGTGTCCCCTCCAAAGCCTCATGCGACCATGGGCAGGCTATTAGAGTTGAATGATTTTGGGTGTGAGAGCTACACCCGCCCTGGGGTGGATAGTTTGCATATGTAAGGGAGAGGAAAAGGGTGCTTGAGGCGATTCCTCCCCCATTCCGCCCTGGTGTGTGCTTGCAGCTTAGCTGTTGTTCTGCGGACATGAGCTGTAGCTCTCCTCCATGTGCCACTCTGCCTTATAATCTGCCAAGTACGGATTGAAACTTCCACGAACTGTAAGCGAAATAAACCTTTCCTTCCTTAATTTTGGGCGTCAGGTATTTTGTCCCAGCAGTGAGAAAAAAGTAACCAAGACACACTCCTACCAGCAGTATGTGTGAATTCTTGCCCCTCCTTATCCTTGGTCAGTCCCTTAACTTTAGCATTCGGATATGTGTGAAGTGGTGTCTTAGTGTCTTTTCAATTTTCATTTCCCTTAGGACTAATGACATAGGCTGGCTTTTTTTTAATGCTCATTTCCTATCCATATGTCTTTTGTGGAGCAGTTTTTCATGTGCTTATTTCCCATCCATTTGTCTTTTTTTGCTGAGTATCTGTCTAGATATTTACCCATTTTAATTGGATTGTTCCTGTTCTTGGTGAGTTTGGGATATATAGATGGAAATATATATGATTGTATATATTCTGTAATTAATTCTTTTATCAGCAGTTTTGAAATATTTCCTCTCAGTCTCTGGTTTATCTTTTCATTCTCTTTAACAGTATCTTTCAAAGATCAATTTAAATTTTGAAGAGGTCCAATTTATTGGCTTGTTCTTTTATAGATGGAGATTTTTTCCCCTCCCATGTACCTGTTCTTCCTTCTCTTTTATTGTACATGTTTGCGGTACGTAATGTTTCCATTCCTCATGTGGAGTTGGTACATACACATAGCAGATCTTACCTCCTCTTTCCCTCCCCCTCCATCTCTTGAGCACCTTTCCCTTTGAGAAAGATCTGTCTCCTTATTTCCTATTATCTGTCTGTCATTTTGCTCTTTATTTAGACATTGTGTTTCTCATATAAAAGAAATGATGTGGTATTTAAGCTGGTGTGCCTGATTTATTTCACTTAACAGTATGGTCTCAAGGTGCATTCATTTTCCTGCGTGACTCAAGTTTGTCTTTCTGTATGGCAGAGTAGTGCTCCATTGTGAATAAATACCACATTTTCTTTATCTAGTCTGTTGGTGACATATAGGCCGCTTCTAAGATGTAGCTATTTTGTGTCTTATCTGAAATATCTTTGTCTAACCTAAAGTCACAAGATTTTTCTCCCTTGTTTTCTTCTAGCAGTTTTATAGCTTTAGGCTTTACATTTAAGTAAAAGATACTATTTTGATTTAGTTTTTGTCTATGGCTCACGGTGTGGATTGAGTTTTTTGTTTTTTAAATAGATATCATGTTGTTCCAGCATAATTTGTTGGCAAGACTACCCTTTCTTTCATGAACTGTCTTTACAATTTGGTCCATATATAAGTGCATCTATTTCTGGACTCTTCTGTTTTCATTGATCTGTTTACGTATTTGTATGCCACTATGACACTATCGTTAGTTACCTTAGCTATATATTAAGTCTTGAAATTATGTTGTACTAGCTAACCAACTTTGTTCTTACCCAAAGTTATTTTGGCTATGTGAGATTATTTGCATTTCTATGTAAATTTTAGAATCAGCTTTTCAGTTTCTACATAAAAGCCTGTTATGATTTTGACTGTAATATTTGATGAATTTGGGGAAATTGATATCTTAAAATATTGACTCCTTCAATCCTTAAACAAAGTATCTCTCTTCATTTATTTTTATTTAGACTTTAACTTCTTTCCGCAAAGCCTTGTACTTTTATAAAAATCTTTTACATCCTTGTTTGGTTTTTCTCTGCAAATTTCATATTTTGATGCTATTTCAAGTGATATTATTTTTTAAGTTTCAGTTTTAGATTGCTTATTTGTATTAGTCATGTATTTCATTTTCTATATTTTATGATACTTTGACATTTTAGACCTTGTAGATCTGGGGAGTGACTGTGCTTTCCAGGGCTAACTGATTCCTAGGAGTAACAAGAAGTTTGCTGGTAGGCATGCCCTTGAACTGACCATACCCAAGGTCACTCCCTTTATCTTCCTTTTTATCAAGCCCCTGCAGTTAGGGCCACTGTTCCTCTGTCTTAACTGACCCCAGGGTCAGGTACCAGACAAAGAAAAACCGCCACTCTATCCGAGAGCCTACCAAATACAGTCAGACCACCCAATCCTGGATCTATTAAGAGCTTGCCTACCTGCTTTGCCCCTTTTCAGCAAAAACTACAATAAAGCATCTGGCCCAGGTTTTGCCAGCATTCTTTCTGTTTCCTGGCCAGCTCAGTGCTTCCCTTAGTGTGCCCTGCTGCTTGACAAGTGTGAGTAACAAACTAGTTTTCAATGGAAGTCATCTGATCAGCTGGCCTTACTATATTTGAATGAAAACAAAATCTTGGATATGAATTAAAATATTGTTGCAGTAGAATATAGAAATCCTATTGATTTTTCTATTGTATTTGACAGTGTAGCCAAAATTTACTTATTCTAATAGCTATTTCATAGTTTTCATTGGATTTCTTCTTCTTTTCTTTTGCAATGCTAGGGCTCAAACCTAGGTTACCCTTGATGCTACACAAGTGCTGTACCACTGAGCTACACTTCCAGTCCACTGGATTTCTGAATACACCATCACACCATCTGGGAATAAAGACAGACTTCTTCCTTTTCAGTCTGGATGTCCTTGCTTCTCTTTCAGTATAATGTTGTATAGAAGAGTGCGAGTGAATGTATTTGTGCTATGTTGATCTTAGAAAAAAAAGAATTCATTTTTCACCATTCCATGTATATTTAGAGTTTTTGTTTTAATAAATGTCTTTATTTGGTTGAAGACTTTCCCTTATCTTTCTAGTTTGCTGAGAGGGTTTTAAAAAAAAAATCAGGAAGAGATGTTAGATTTTGTCAAATGCCTTTTCTACATCTATTGAGATGACATAAGGCTTTCAGTTCTTGTTTGTAGTATGGTTAATTACTTGATTTCAGATGTTAAGCTGAAATTACATTCTGGGATAAATCCCAGTTGGTTGTGATACATTATTCTTTTTATATACTCTTAGATTTGATTTGCTAATATTTTCTTTAGAAATTTTGTCTCTTAAGTTCATGAGGGATATTGATCCATAGTTTTCCTGTATTTGTCTTTTTTTAAATTAGGGTAATGTTGGCCTCATGGAATTAATTAAGAAGTAATTCCTTCCTTTTCAGTTTTCTGGATGAGTTTGTCTTGCATTTGTAATGTTTTTCCATTACTGTTTTGTTGAATTCATTGGTAAAGCCATCTGGGCTTGGAGTTTTCATTGTGGGGAGGATTTTAATGAAAATTTCAGTTTCTTTAGTAGGTATATAAGCTATACCTATTAAAGCTAAATACCTATAAAGCTATTTCTTCTTCAACATTCCTTGGTAGTTTGTGTCTTTTGAAGAATTTGCTCATTTATACCTTGTTGAATTTTTTATATGAATAAATAATACAAGTAGTAGTACTGCTCCTAGTATTTCCTATTATTCTTTCAGTGCCTGTAGAGTCTGTAGTGATTGCCACTCTCAGTACTGGTGCTGGTAAATTGTGACCTTTCTTTTCTTGCTCAGTTGGTCTAGAGGTTTGTGACTTGCATTATATCTTTTAAATAATCCTTTTTTTCTGTTTTTCTCATTTCCATGCCATTTAATTTTGCTGTACTCTTTATGATTTAATTTCTTCTACTTTTGGTTTAACTTGCTGTTATCTGGTGAAGTATATGCTGAGAATACTACAGCTTCTCTGTACTGTAAATTTACCACAAGTTCTGCTTTAATATGATTCCACAATTTTATATTTTATATTTTTGTTTTTATACTCAGTTCAAATACTTTCTAATTTTCCATTTGATTTCTTCTTTCACCTACAGGTTCTTTGTAAATATTCTAGTTTCTGAATATTTGGGTATTTCCCGGAGGTTACTTTGTACCTGATTAAATTTTATTGTGCTGAGATCATTGTATGACTTGAATGCTTTCAAATTTGTTGAGACTTACTGTATGGCCTCAAACCTGGTCTATCTTGATAAAGATGTTCCATGTGTGTTTTTTTTTTTTTTCCATAAGAGCCAAAATAACTTTATTCCTTTTGGAGGGCAGCCAGGAGACGTCAGAACTTCTGGAACTGCTTCTTGGTGCCGGTGGCCTGCTGACCCCGAGAAGGGGGACACGCCCTGTCCTGCTCAGGGGCCTGCAGTCACCCACCGCGACCACGTCGCTGGACGGCTTTGAAGCAGGGGGACAGGTGCGCAGCCATGTCCTTGTGAGCTTCTCAAAGCGACTGTAACCGCGAATGTAGTGGAGAGGGTCATGGCGGTGACCGTCCCCCACATCTTCTTCTCGGTCACCACGCCAGTCAGGGTCCGCCCTCGGATGGAAGCGGTACAAGTGAGGGCATTTCTTACCAGTATCGGTGCCCCTGATGGCCTCTTTGGGGTCTTCAAGCCTAGACTGATGTTCCTGTAGTACCGAGGGCGCTTCTTGCCAGTTTTCTGCCAGCAGAACCCTCTTCTTGTTTTGGAAGATAGTCACTTACTTCCGGTGGGCACACTCTGTCTGTCCGCGGTCTTCCTGCCGGCTGAAAAAAAAAGTGTTGGCAGTGTGCGGGTTTCCTTATCGACTGTGCAGGGGCTAGGCCTCCAGGTGCTCTTAACAAGAAAGTGTATCTTGCTGTTGGATGGAATGTTCCATAAATACCAGTTAGACAAAGTTGATCAATAGTGTTGTTCCAGTCTTCAGTATTTCTGGTCTCTTTATTCTGTCTGAAGTTGAGAAAGAGATACTGACATTTCTGAATATAATTGTGGAACTGTCCCTTTTAGTTCGGTCAGTTTTAAGTTCTATCAGTTTTTGCTTTGTGCATTTTGAAGCAGTATTAAGCGCATCGTATTTATTATGTCCTCGGTGACCTGATCTCACCATTGTGAAAGAACCTTTATATTTGGTGATATTTCTCACTCTGAAACCTACTTTGTCTGACAGTAATGTACCTAATACTGACTAGTGTAGATATGGTATATAGTTTTCATTATTTTATTCTTAACATTTATTTCTTCATATTAAAATGTTTTTCTTATGGGAGCATGTAGTTGACTTTTACTTTTTTCAGTCTGACCTGAAAATCTCTGCCTCTAATAGGGGTTTTTACTCATTTATTTATTTTTTTTTTTTAAATTTTTTTTTTTATTTTAGAAATAAAAGGAGGAAAATACTAACAGATCGACAACGTTTTACAAAATAGCAAAGGATCAGTACAGACAATACAGAGTTACAAACAGAGTGGTAGGGAATTAACAATGCTTATTGTATTACATATTGATATCTTCAATGTAGTTTCTCATGAAAACACATATAGACATACAAAGCTAATCA
>NW_004955403.1:52706309-52718642 GCF_000276665.1 Chinchilla lanigera
TATATACAAACTTTCTCCTTCTTTCCCTTCTCTTTTCCCATATTCCAGTTATCCTTTACCTATGAGTGCTTTCCTATCAATTCCCAATGTCTGTCATATCTCCTAGTTTAAATTAACTCTTTCAGGCTTTACACTAGAGAAACAATGCGGTGCTTGCACATGTATGTTTGATTTATTTCGCTTATGTTTACTCATTTATATTTAATATAATTATTAGTATGGTTAGATTTAGGTCTGTCATCTTGGTATATCTCACAGTGAGATATGTTTTTATTTGTTCTATCTGATCTCTTCCCTTCCACATTCTTTCTGCCTTTTTCTGGATTGTGTTTTTAAAAAAATGATTCTTTATTGATTTACTAAGTTTTTTTTTCAGCACTGGGGATTGAACTCAGGGCTTTTGCTCTGAGCAACAGCCCTACCCTTCTATATTTTTTTTTATTTTGAGGCAAAGTCTCACTGAGCCTCCAAATTGCCCAGACAGGGCAATTTGTGATCTTACCTTAGCCTGCCAGAGTGCTAAGATTATAAGGCTGTTCCACCATGCCTGGCTCTTACTTTTTGTTGTTTTATTTCTGTGCTTGTCTTGTAGTTTACTGTATAATCTTTAACTTATCATAGTCTACTGTCAGGTGATATACACTACTTATTTCAGGTATAGTATCAAAACCTTATCATAAATATTTTGTTTTTCTCTCAACAATATGCTGCTATTGTCAGGTATATCATAAGCCTCACAACACATGATTATTTTTTAAAAGTTTCAAATCAACTTACATAATAGGAAAAAAATATATAATTAAACATGTAGTTACTACCTCTAGTACTTTTCATTCTTTTATGTAAATCTGTGCTTCCATCTGGGGCCATTTTTTTTTTTTTTTTTTTTTTTTTTTTTTCCTGTACCAGAAACCGAACTCACGACCTTGCACTTGCCAGGCAGGCGCTTTGCCACTGAGCTAAATCCCCAGTGGGGCCATTTTTATTTGACTGTTCTTTCACTACTTTTCAAGAGACTCCAATTTCACATATGTGGGGGTGCTTGCAATCTGAGGCTCATTAATGTGCTTTTAAAATTTTTTTAGAATTTCATTTTGGATAGTTTCTATTCTTAGGTTTTCCATTTCACTACCTTTTCTTCTACCTAATCTGTTCTTAATGATACCAACCCCTGTGTGTGTATGTGTGTGTGTGTGTTATTTAGACATTATAATTTTTAACTCTAGAAGTTCTGTTTGATTCTTTTTCATGTACAGATATGTTTATAAAAGATTTATGTTCTGTGTCTCTAATTTTTTTGACATATAGTGTAACAAAGTTATAACCTTTTTAATTTACTCTAATTAACCCTAACATCTGTGACAATTATGGATTGTGTTCAATTTGGTTTGACTTTTTCATTTTTTTACATTTTAAGTCGTATTTTCCCATTTCTTTGCACACGTAGTAATCCTTGATTATGTAACAGATACAGCACATTTTGCCTTGACAGGTGCTGAATATATTTGTATTATTATAAATATTCTTTAGTTTAATCCTGGGATCCAATTAAATCACTTAGAAGTCATCTGGCCTCTGTGAGTCTTGGCCCAGGGGTCTTGTAAGGTGGATCTGAAGCAGTGCTTAGTCTAGGGCAGTCATTCCCACTGCACCCTGCTGAGGATTCTGCCTGGTCCCTTGTAAGTTTCCAGGTTATTGCAGTCTATTGATGAACTTGTTTGGAGCCTATTTGAAATCTGCTTCTTCTGATGCTCTCAGCTGCTTCTTTCTAAGCAGGTGTGCTCTGTGTTGGCTATATAATACAGTACTACAGACTGGGTAATTTATGGAGAGGAAATTTATTTCTCATAGTTCAGGAAGCTGTGAAGTCTGACATCCAGGTGCCAGTATTTGGCAAAGGCCTCTGTACTGTGTTAACCATAGCATAAGGATAACCAAGCATGAGAGAGCAGGACTTCATGACTTGCTCACCTTAGGGTTCCAGTCTTGGAGTACTGATGCATTGCGGATTAAGTTTATAATACATGAACTTTGGGAAACACATTCAAACCACAGTAGCAGCTTTGGGTGATTTATTCTCATGCAAGCACCAGTCACTATTGTGCTGAGCACCTGAGGTTCACCCTCCACAGATCTCCGCAGTTTTCTTTGTGTTTTCCATCTTACATTCTCATTGGTGACCTGTGTTTTCTTGGCTGTTTGGCCCTGCCCTGGTTTCCTCATCCTGCCTGCCTGGAAACTCTCAGAGCAGGAGAATTCACAGGACTCTCCTTGTTTCTGCTTCCCAGGGACCACTGCTCTTTGTTTTTTGATAGTCACTGCCTTGGGACCAGTTGTTCCTTATATTTTGTATGCTCGTTTTGGTGGTTTGAAGTGGGAGAGTAAATTAGTCCCTGTGATCCCAACCTTTAATGGAAGTAGAAGTAGCAAGAGTGTGTTTGGAAGTGTATTTTCTTAGAGGCATTCCCTCGTGTCGGTCAGTTGTGGAAGACGGTGGCGTTTGCTGTAATGGAATTGGAGCCATGTTGCTGATGTTTGTCTACCAGCATTCACAGTGTCGACTGGAGACAGTGAAGTGGGACTCGGGAAGAGTCGTATTTCTAAGTTGGGTAAAGTGCAAATAAAATTGTCAGTGTGGTAAAATTGTGATCAATCTAAGAGTTCCTAGTTTAGGGAATACTCTCAGAAATATTAGTGGAAGAGAAATGGGGGCAGTCAGTAGCGAGGCAAAAAAATAAATAAATAAAATCAGCTATTGTAAGTATAGACAAAACAACAAAAACCCAGATATCCCAACTAAGGTACAGTTAAATTTGTACAAAACTTACCAATACAAAAATGTGTGATTAGATATGGCATTTATTCTTAAGTTTTCCTTAGTGTAATATAGAGATTATAAGCTAGTATTTGTTAAGTACTGAAAAGATATATTTGTATTTCAATGGGTTGTTGCATGCTCAGAAGTAGGTCCCATCTGAAATGAACTGTTTCCTATGCTTTAGAAGTATCTCTCTACAAACATTTGACACATTAATTACAAACTTAATTGGGACTATATGTGTTCTTAAGCATGGTTTATAATTTCTTACAGATTTGTGGGATCACTGGGTACAATCATCATAAAATGTAAAGATTTTCGAATTATTCAGTTGGATATTCCTGGAATGGAAGAATGTTTAAATATAGCCAGTTCCATTGAGGTAAGTTGTGTGTGTGTGTGTGTGTGTGTGTGTGTGTGTGTGTGTTGATAAGGTTATTTTGTCTTTTTTTTTTAACCACATGTGAGTAATACAGAATGGTGAGATTTCTTTTGGGAATTTGGTACATGACTTTAACATGTCTTGATGATTTTTAAATCTCATTACTCTTGTCTCCCACCCTTGATCCCTTTCCCTACCTCCAAATTTCTGCCCTGTAGTTTCCTGTTGTCTATCATTAATTCATTCATGGTTCCTCATGTAAGAAACCATGCAGTATTTAACTTTTTGAGTCTGGCTTTTTCACTTAGCAGGATGGTCTCTACTTCTATGCATTTTCTGCAAATGATATGATTTCATCCTTTCTTATGGCAAAAATAAGAGCCTGTTGTGTATATGTACCACAATTTTTTTATCTGTTCATAGGCATCTAAGCTGTTTCCACAGTTTAGCTATGGTAGACTGCAGTTATGAGTAAATATCATGATAGTGAACTGTTTCCTTTAATTAGTTCCTTAATAGTAAACTTGAATTCTTTTGGGAGTATATCCCAGAGAGGTTTAGCTGGATTAAATGGTAGCTTTTTTTTGGCGGCAGAGGGGGGCAGGTTCTGATACTGGGAATCGAACTCACGACCTAGCGCTTGCCATGCAGGCACTGTGCCGCTGAGCTAAACCCCCAGCCCCAAGAATTAAGAGATTTTTTTTTTTTTTTTTGCAGCAGGAATCGAACTCGGGACCTTGCTCTTGCCAGGCAGGCACTTGTACTGCTGAGCCATATCCCCGCCCCTAAATGGTGGCTTTATTTGCAGTTTTTTGAAGACTCGCCACACTGATTTCCATAGTGGTTGTACCAGTTTACCTTCCCACAGAGTAGGAGAGTTCTGTTTTTCCTTGCAGTCCTTGCCAGCATTTGCTGGTTTTGTATTCTTGATGACCTGAGTAGGGTAATACGGGATCTCAAAGTGGCTTGGATTTGCATTTTCCTAACGACTAAACGTGTGGAACACTTTTTCATATACTTACTGGCCATTTGTGCTACTTTTTTTGAGACATGTTTGTTCAGTTCATTTGCCCACTGAGTAATTGTGTTATTTGGTTTTTTGGTGTTAAAGTTTTTGAGTTTGTGATATATTCTGGGTATTAGTTCTCTGTTAATAGCAGCTGGCAAAGTAATTCTCCCATTCTGTAGACTGTCTCTTAACTTTGGAGTGTTTCCTTTGCTATACAGAAGCTTTTAAATTTGATATAATCCCGTTTTGTTGACTTGATATTTCCTGTGCTATTGGAGTTCTGTCCAGGAAGCATTTGCTTGTGCTTGTTGCTTCCAGTGATTCCCCTGGAGTATCTTCCAGCAGTGTTAAAGTTTCTTGTTTTATATCTAGGTCTTTGATCCATTTTGATTTTTTTTTTTTAGTATAGGCTCAGAGGGGTTTAGTTTCAATCTTCTGTATGTTTTCCCAGTACCATTTTGAAAGAGGTACTCTTTTCCCGAGTGTATACTTTTGGCTCCTTTGAACAAAGAAATGGTCAAAAGAAACACCAACTTGATGACTTTGGTTTTTATTTGCATAACTCTGACATGCAGTAGTTAATGTATAACAGAATATATACTATAGTACTGTATAGTACAAATAGCAAAAATTATAGTACTATGTAAACAGTGTATACTGTACCACAAAAGACATTGAGGCTGTATGTACAGAGGTATACAAAAGAAAAAAGCATAGGTTGCAAGTATGAACAGCAAGTCAAAAGTCTTAATAGCACACCTCAGTCATTAAGTCCAGTCATTAACCATGTAGGCTGTTAAACAAGGAATATCAGTCTCTATGTCTGTTTTTATTACTATAGCTCTAATATAATTTGATAACCGGCATTGTGATCCTCTGGCATTGCTCTTTTTGCTCAGCATTGCTTTGGCTATTCTGGGTCATTTTCTAATTCAATATGAATTTTAGGATAGTTTTTTTTTCTAGTTTTGTGACAAATGTTGCTGGTATTTAATTAGTAATCACACTGGACCTGTGGATTACTTTTGGTAGTATGGCCATCCTCACAGTATTAATTCTTCTAGCCCATGCACAAAGGAGGTCTTTCCATTTTCTAATGTCTTTGATTTCTTTCTTCAGTATTCTATAATTTTCACTGAAGAGGTCTTGTACCTCTTTGCTTTAGGTTGATTCCTAGATATTTAATTTTTTTAAAGCTATTGTGAATGGAATTGTTTCCCTGATTTCCTTCCCAGTGGGTTCATTATTGGTGTACAAGAACGCGTATGAATTTTATGCATTTTTTGGAGGCAAAATATGATGGCAAAAAAAAATTATATTCTGACCCAAAGCAGGTAATATGGGTCTTTTCTCAATATTTGGTCATGTTCTCTGACTCTGATACTGAAGACTGGTAGGAAAAGTGTTACCCTGACTCCCTGTTACATAAGTATTTTTATTTTTATATTTATTTTTATTTTATTTTATTTTTTTACTTTAGCAGTTTTTAATATTACTTGTTTTATATGAGTAACCCTAATTCCATGAGCTGTTTAAAATTCCATGGAACTGTATTCCAATGCCTTTTTAAGAATTTCATGAGTCCATATTGGTCTAAAAGAAGACACGGTTTCACACAAGTATCTGAGTATTTATTTGCAAAAACCATTAGAAAAGTTAGTAAAGAAGTTCTTAAGAGATGCTGGGCATGGTGGTGTATGCCTGTAATCCCAGCACTCAGAAGGCTGAGGCAGGAGGATCCTTGCGAGTTCAAGGGCAGCCTGGGCTACAAAGTGAGCTTAAGGCCAGCTTGAACTGCATAGAGAGACCCTGCCTCAAAAAGACAAAAAAAAAAAAGAAGTTCTTAGGAGAAATCTGAAAGTTTTGCTTGACACTTCCTATTTACTGTATAAATCTTGGGATTTTCCTCTGTGTCAAAGATAGTTTATGAACATTTGTTTCTTCTCTAATGGATTTGTTCAAATAACATCCTTTGTGGACCTTTAATCCAATAAACAAGTATGGTCAGAAGTGCTTTTGGTCCGGTCCTAATGGGTAGTTTCTGGGGAGATGCGGAAGCCCCCATTGGCTCACTCTTTCCTGCTTGACTCAGGGCTTCTCAGACACTGAAAATCACCAGTGAGAGCGAGGTGTTTATCTTGAGTGTATTACAGTAGTATAATCTTTTGTGATGGATGCAGCCCTACACATTTGACTGGAAGTACTGTTAATGTTACATGATCACTACAATAGTACTTTGAGTCTTGATTTTACTACCTGCTAGCTTGTGACTAACCTCTCTGACAATTAGTTTCCTACTTTTTATAAAATGAGGATAATATTACCTGCCTTTTAGGGCTGTGATAAGAATTATATTAGTCTCTGTATGCAGAATGCTTAGTATAAGACACAGCAAATCAGAGCATTTTGAGTGCCTTCTGTCATTTATTTGACATAGTGTTATACTAATACTTTGTAGCAAAAATATCCATATAACACACAATTTACTATCTTAATACTTACAAATAGTAGCTAACACTTGGAGGCCTTCTGTTATTTATTTGGTATAATTTTATGGTGAGACTTTATAGCAAAAGTAACCTCTTGATATAAAGTGTAGCACCTTGACTATTGTTAAGTGTCCATTCAGCTGTATCTTCCTATCCTTTGTAGCAGATGTCTTTGACCAAAGCAAGTCACTTCCACCTCTAATTGTAGTCTTTATTTTGTAGTAAATTTGAATTTCATATTTGTTTTTAATCATTCATATTTGTTTTCTTAAAGCAAGAGGTATTTGCTTTGTATTTAAATAAACAATATTGAACATTGGTTCGGATCACAAGTAATAGAAATTTAACTTGGATAGTTTAAATATTCAGTTAAAGAGCTCACACTATTTTCTTCCTGTTTTTAGCTACTGTGGTATATAGTCAAATTTCAAATTTCCTGGTTTTAAATCATCACCATATTATATCACGTATCCTTGTGTTTATAGTATTTTTTAGATAATTGTACAGACACATTATTTGTTTGTATCTCAGAGCAACTGCCTGTTCTGGCCCTTATGTCAGCAACAACAGGAAGAAGCTATGAGTTTAGCTGATGCAAGGAGGGAGAGAGGCCAGGCATGGCGGCGTACACCTGTAATCCCAGGCCTTTGGGGGCACAGGCAGAAGGATCACAAGTTCAAGCCCAACCTGGGTGACTTGCCACCTAGTGGGACCCTGAAAATAAAGACAGCCTGTGGCTCAGCGCACAGGCCCTGGGCTCGATCCCAGTGTTGGGGTGGAGGGTGGGGCAGAGCGCCCGCTCAGCCTGTGCGAGGCTCTGATTTCCATGGTCGGCACTAGCAACAACAACTACGAGAGAGGGAGGCGGCTCTGAAAGTCTGAGCCTAGGGTTCTGTGTGGCCTTAACAAGCAGAGAAGTAGGAGCAACCATTGTGGTACTCACCGAATGGCATCTAACTTTCTTCTTTCTGCCTGTGCTAAATTTTACTTCCGGAAATGAGAAGATGACCTGGGCTGTTGGTCGTATACCGCTGTTGTTTGGAAGTAGCTTATGGTATTGATTTGGCCAAATTTGCCAGCATAAAGGAGACCCCATTGCAGCTTCTAGATTGTTAAGTGGAAATAACGTCCCGCTCGGTGGGAGGAGGCCACCCCGACCCTCCCCCTCGGAGGAGCCTGGGGGCAGGGTATTCCAGGAAAGGAGGTTGGAGTCTCCTTCTGCTGTCTGCTGTGTGTCCTCACTCTGCGAGACGCCAGCTGTGGGCGCTGGAGACGCCGCCTGTGTTGAAGCACAGTGGTAAAGAAGGCGGACTGAGCTGCCACTGCACAGCTGGATTGGAACCTAAGTCCCTCGGTCTGACTCCTGCCCACGGGGCTGTATCCTGCTGTTCTACAGTGACTAAGAGGCACTGATTATAAGTAGCTCACTTTGTTTATATAGCTAACAATGGAATAGCTATATAACTACCCAAAAACTCTTCGTACTCTGATCCCCGGACGTCCTGAGACCTTTTTTTCTATAGTTTTATTAAATTGTGCCAAGAGTCACTTCATATTTGTCCTAGAATACATGTGCACATTTTGGGTTCATTACTTCACTCAGAGAATACGTGCTGAGTGCGTGTTACATGTGGGATGTCCTGTTCCTGCTACAGGCATGGAACTTCGCTTCAGTGAGACTGTAATTGTATGGCGCGGTGAATGCAGGGTCAGGGTACCCATCACCACCAGGCCACTCGTGCCTGCTAGCACCTACCGGTCAGTGCGGTTGTGCTTGAAGTTGTGGTGTGCTCTGTGTCCCTGTCTGCCCCCAGGCACTGTCCACCCTGGACTCCATCACTCTGATGTACCCTTTCTTCTACCGACCAATGTTCGAGGTGATAGAGGACGGCTGGCATTCCTTCCTTCCCGAGCAGGAGTTTGAACTCTACTCTTCCGCTGTGAGTAGCATTTGGAAACTGGGTTGTCGACTCCATAGAGTTGGTCATTACCGTGGTAAAGAGAAAGAGCCCCACAGCTGACGTTACCTGTGAACATGACCCCTTCCCTTTGAAGTGTAAAAGCTGCGGTTGACTTGTCTGTGCCCGAAGTGTGCATCGCCTGTGAGTGCTGCAGCCAGAATGCTTCTCTCTGTTACACTCAGATGTGCCACATACTACTCTTTAAACTGCGGAAATTCTATTGGCAAAACATTAAGATCTGCAAATTGCATGTTAACTATTGGGTATTTTAAAATGTCTCCTTAGAAACAGTTTTATATGTAGTGATTGGGTTCTAAGCATTCCTAAAAGGTGAACTGAGCCTACAGTGTGCCTGAGACAGCAGTGGAGAACCGTCCGGCACATCGTTTCTGAGGGTAAATTGTGTGTGTTCATAATTTGGGCTGTCAAGTGCAGTTTGCTACAACCAGGTGTTCTTTCCTGTTTTTGTGCATGTTTTGGTTCCTTCTTCTATCACTGAGCACCAAGGGAATTGAGGGCACTGAGGGAATCGAGGTCAGGATTAGGGAATCAGGGAATTTAATGGGCAAAGCTGGCCACAGCAGCCACGTAAGAAAGGAAAGGGAATTTTACATCTCACGTAAGGACCATTACTGCCCAGCTCAGGATTAGGGAATCAGGGAATTTAATGGGCAAAGCTGGCCACAGCAGCCACGTAAGAAAGGAAAGGGAATTTTACATCTCACGTAAGGACCATTACTGCCCAGCTCGCGAGTTACTACCTAGTTTATATCCGTGGGGCAGGGGTCGGCCTTGACAACTACATTGTAAACGTTCTCCCATGTGTGATGCTTTTTCCTTACAGCTACATAGTAACTACCATGGGGGAATCCTTAGTTACTTCCTGCTTGGGTAGATGGCAGTCAGGGTATCAGGAGGGCAGATGTCTGGGTGATTTGCTTGGTAGCCAAAACATGTTTGTACAGATTGGTACAGACTGTCTGCTCATGGTCCACCTTGGAGTCAGGTGTGAAAGTGAACCAGTCTTCTAATCTTCAAGCCATCGTTCAGGTCAGCGCCTGCACTGTGCACTAACTAAAACCCTCTGATGATAACATCAGCCAGCCCCATTTCTCAGGTATGTCTCGCAAAGATGTCGGGGTAGAAGAGAAGAGAGGTGAGAGACCTGCATGGATAAAAAAGGAAGAAGATCTAACATTTAAGAAAAGGGTACAGACCTTACTTGATATAGGTGGCAGCTCTGTTTCAGTCTATTCTGTGTAAGCTTTGTCTGGAGTATCACAGCCTTGCTGTGCTCTGTTTTAAGATGACCATTAACAAACTGAATGGACCCAGAAAAGGACAAATAGGATGATGTTGTCCACCGTAATCATGGGTAAACCTGGTGTATTCAACTTGGCAAGCAGAGGACTTCAGCGGAAGTAACTGTCAAATATTTAATACAGTGTTTCGTAAAGTAGGGAACTGAAGCTGCGTTGTCTGAAATGATAGTGAAAAATGGATAGAGGAAGTTGCAGAGCCACAGGTTTTGCTCACCGTGAGGAAGAACTTTCTAAGAACTGGTGATCCCTAGCAGTGTGGGAAGCTGGCCTTCCAGTGCTGAGCTTCCTGTCTCTGGAGGTATTAAGTGTAGGGTACAGACCCTTCAGTTAGATTCCTGAGAAATGGCTTCTTCGTTTGTGAAAAGTGTTCTCTCAGGTCCTCGAAACTTTTTCAGATTATTTTATGACATAAAGATACTTGCTTAGCTTTGAAGTGTGTTGTGTTTTCCAGACCAGTGAATGGAGGCTAAGCTATGTCAATAAGGAATTCGCTGTCTGTCCTTCATATCCACCAATTGTCATAGTGCCCAAATGCATCGACGATGAAGCTCTTCGGAAAGTAGCTATGTTTCGACATGGAGGGCGCTTCCCAGTGCTAAGCTATTATCACAAAAAAAATGGAACGGTGAGTATGCAGAACTACTACCCAGGCTTGAACGTAGGGCCCTGCGCTAGCTCCATCACGGAGCTACATCTCCAGCCTTTTTAAAATTTACTTTTGACACAGGATCTTGCTAAATTGCCCTGGCTCACTGTAAACTTGCCATCCTCCTGCCTCAGCCTCCAGGTTAGCCAGGATTCAGGTGTCTTGACACCATGCTCAGCCAGCAGACAGCTTTTCAGAGCCACTGCTCTGTCTGTGGAGGTCTGCGTTTGTTTGGAATGAAGTGGTATACTCTCCTACACAATCAGGGCCATTGCTGTCTTCATTACAGGGCAGGTCTACCAGGTGTCCCATTCACGGACTAGCTGACTTGTTACACTTCATCTTAAAGAGAGGATATAATTTCCTTTGTGAAAATACTTTGAGATAACAGGATGAAAAATTGTGGAAAAGTGCAAGGCGTATCTTTGCTTTATAGTTGTTAACTACTATCACTGCATTGTTTCTGTGATCCAATCCATTCTAAACTGCCACATAGTTGTTTTCAAGATACCCTACTCCCCTTCCCATTTTCAGAAATTTTAACAGCATCTGCTGTTGAACTGTCCGACTGTTGTGCTTCTAGGTAATCATGCGGAGTGGCCAGCCACTCACTGGCACCAACGGGAGAAGGTGCAAGGAAGATGAGAAGTTGATAAATGCTACCCTCAGGGCAGGCAAGCGAGGCTACATCATCGATACTCGGTCTCTAAACGTGGCCCAGCAAGCTAGAGCGAAAGGTGGCGGCTTTGAGCAGGAAGCTCATTATCCACAGTGGCGGCGAATCCATAAATCCATTGAGAGGTGAGATTCTGGAGAAGGGGGTGATTCCTGTTGGAAACTAATTGCAGGGAGTGAGCCCTTAGGATTCAAAAATCACAAGTGCTCAAGTGAAACTTGCATATCAATTTGGGGTCAATAATTGGCTGGATAACTCTTCTCATTGTGTTTTGGTTTGGGGTCAGCTGTATTAAGGCTTTTTTTTTTTGAGACTAGGTCTCACTGTGTAGTTGAAGCTAGCTTTGAACTTACTGTGTAGCCTAGGCTAGCCTCAAACTTGCAGCGATCCTCCTGCTTCAGCCTCCCTAGTGCTGGACTCACAGGTGTGCGCCACCATGCCTGGCCTTAGCAGTTTTCAAGTGCATTATTTCTAACTTTAGGCACCATGTTGTAGAATAGGTCTCCACAGCTTATTCCTCCTGAGTGACTATAAATTTGTGTCCTTAGCTAAATATTTGTCAATTTTGATTATTTTTTTAAAAGACTAACTCTCTTATTATATCTTACAAGGTAAGCAAAAAACAAAACAACAATAACAAAAAAAACCAAAACAGAACAAAAACAAAAGCAAAACTTCTGTTAGACAACCGGGTCAGGTTTGAGTAAATCCACAGCAGTACTTCTCTTTGCTGACCCTCAGATCCGTCACTACTGTGTCTGTTCCTCTAAATGTAGCTCAGGGGCTGCCAAACAGATGGAACGGATTTGCTACCCATAGTCTTCCTAAGTTAAAAAACTGCGCTTTAATTTCTCTCTGTACCACCAGTTTTCTCTTCCTCTCTGCTCCACTCAATAATCTCTGGGTCTACCTTCAGTGAGTGCTGTCCGGGCTGGGAATCAAAACTGCAGACAGCAGCTCTGAGCTGGTCCCGTGTGCCTGCTGAGGACTCTGGGTTGTCGTGCCCGGGTGCAGCGAGGCTGGGGCGGTG
>NW_004955403.1:52718832-52738686 GCF_000276665.1 Chinchilla lanigera
TTGTCGTGCCCGGGTGCAGCGAGGCTGGGGCGGTGGAGCGGGTGCCGCCGTCTTGGGACCTGTCACAGAGCGCGGTGCTCCGGCTGCTCCGCTGTCAGCTGACCCGTGTCAGAGCTGGGTCTCAGCTGTGGAGATGAGGACACCTGACCGTGAGAATCATTTGCAGCATCTTTGCAGCAGCGTGTGTTCATCTTTCAATGGTTAATCCTCAGTTTACTGAGTAATAATATTTTGAACTGCTGTTGCCTGTGGATATTTGGAGGCTGAGTTTATCATTCTATTTCATGTTTTTTTTTAATCTACTTTTTACTTTCCCTTTCTTGCTTTTAAAAGATACCACGTTCTTCAGGAGAGCTTAATCAAACTTGTGGAAGCTTGTAATGACCAGACGCATAACATGGACCGCTGGCTCGGGAAGCTGGAGGCCTCCAACTGGCTGAGCCACATCAAGGAGATCCTGACCACCGCCTGCCTTGCGGCTCAGTGTGTCGACAGGTACAGCGCGCCCGGCCTTGCTGAGCGGGACACGCCCATTACTAGACTTGATTTTCATCCAGACTCGTGCTTACAGTCTTGCCTATCATGTAGCTTACCTTCAGGTCATTTTAAAAATTACTGTGTAAGCGAGGGAATACCACTGAGTTATTGAGGGATAGTCAAGACAGCCTGGCATTCAGAGATAGTATTTGTGGAAGGAATGACCCACATCTGTACATGTCTTCTATGACACACTTTTTATTTTATTTTTTTCCCCTGGGAGAGAAAAATACAAACTGTGTTATTTGAAGCCACAACTCATAGTGACACTGTCAGGCCCAGCATGCTTGTTTCAGCAGAAACACAGTAAAAAGTGAGCCAGCAACCAGCGTTAACTAAAGCAAACGACTTATGACACAATTTTTAAAGTTACTGCAGAACTTATTTCTTTCTGTAAAATCCTTAAATTACGAATCACCAATTTTCCATTTCTTACACTGTGAGCGAGAATCAAAGGAAGTTTTCTTACTTTTTCTCAGACAGCCAAACTTGCCTCCATGCTGTTGCCCCATAGGAGATGCGGCTTCATTACACAGTAGCAAGATCTTTTCTAATCTCTCAGATCCCTTATTCCAGAGCACTTGCCAGGTGCACTTCTATCCGATCTCAAGGTGAGAAAATTCGATGGTAGTGATGGGACAGGTGTAAAGTGATTTTAGGTTGTTCATTCAGTTAAAAGTTGCTAACCTGTGAGACTTGAGGCAGAAGACTTGAACAGAGGCAGACGCTTGGAATTATTGCAGAAGCTTAGAAGGCCCTTTAAGATGGGGGTTTCCACTGAAACCATCGGTAGGTACATGTACTGTCACCACCTAGTTGGGTAGCACTTTTCTTTGAGCCTGTAACTTATTAGCACTTCCAATCAAGGGAAACGTGTGTAATATTTCATGGTCAGAGAGATACTGATGATGGGCTGGGTATTCATGATCTAAGTCAGCCACAGCAGTGAGAACAGGCAGAGACCCTTGGGGTCAGTATTGGTAAGCTGTCGCTGTTGTTTTAGGGTTAGGTAAAGCTCATTTACCCAGTGAAATATGGAAACTAAAGGACAAGGTTCGGTGGGGAAGGGGTCAATAGTGCAGAACGCTGAGGTGTTACTCTTGAGGGCTTTGTTCTTATAACCTAAGTCTACCAGAGTCCTCCTTACATTGTGAGAGGCTTCTGTTTCCTTATGAAACATAAATTATAATGAACATGCATCATCACGTGACCTGCTTTTTCAGCTACATCAGTGAGGTGGTACAGGTCAGGGCACCCTGGCTGCAGAAGAGTTTGTGTCTGCCTGTGTTGGGTTTGGGCTGGCCGCCTTCAGCACACAGGGACTTCCAAGCTCTCTAGGTCTTGGGTTTGCACTGCCATGTTTAGGTTCCCTTTCCTGATACATATTAGCTTATTATTTATGCTTCCATAAAATTTTGGCCCAATAATTAATTGCTAAAAATGTAAACATAGACCTTAAATTACTTGAATTAAATTCACAATAAGCTAAATATACAAACATTAATGTATTTGCTCATTCTCTTTAATGCAGTCCTTAGATTTTGTCCTAAAAATGGAATTACTAACTTACCTTGGGTGAACTTCGGGAGTTGGGTATTTTCAAATGAATAATTACCAAGTAACTGAGCAGAAGACAAAAAGCTAGTTAAGTACATCATTTACTTTATAAGAAAAATGGGCTTATCCTAAATAGCCAACTATAGGATTAAGTAAATTATAGTTCATCACTTAATAGACTATTATGTGGTCATTAATACAGGAAATTACTTTTCTAGCTATAGAAAGTATATATGTATATGGGAAAAGAATTGGCAGTGGTTATCAAATGTGAAATTTCCCTTTTCCAAAAGGTTCTTCACTGTTCTTTCATTTAAAAGGGTGGAAGAAGAGGATGAGATTGCAGTTGATTTCGTTTGGTGTTTTCTTCCATTCTCTTCAGAGTAGCAGGGTCCCAGCTACTCGTACGTCTTGTAGGATGGGGCATCATTGCCACTAGATTGACTGTTCTTGGTTTTTGTTTTTCTGTTTCTTTGTTTCTGAAAGTGTGCTTTAGGGTTTTTTCTCAAATCCTTTACAGTTTATGATGTCCTTTTAGTAAGTTTATGGCATCCTTTTAGTAAGCTGATGGATGGGCAAAATTTAAGGTCATAAAAAATAAGTTTGGTAAGAAAAAACTTTACTCAGCTATTAAAACAGTAACATTAAGTGCCTGCTATGACAAGAACTGCTTTTGACTGGTTTTTCAAGGAATAGAAGATTTAGCAGAAAAGTGCTATAAAACTTGTCATCACTGAGTGAGATTTTTACCATATGAAATGTGGAACTCACTGTAGTCTTATCTTTTCCTAAGATAACCTCTCGTCTATCCAGTGCCTTACTTAGGCTCCAGCCCCTACCGGGCAGGATAGATGCACGAGACTGAAATACTGCTCCCCATAGATGTTTATCATGAACACAGTTCAGCGGGCACGTCAAGAGCGTCCCATTTGTGCTCTGGATTTTCCTTCCAGGGAAGGTGCATCCATATTGGTGCACGGCACAGAAGGAACTGACTCCACGCTGCAGGTGACCTCCCTGGCCCAGATCATCTTGGAACCGAGAAGCAGGACCATCCGGGGCTTTGAGGCACTGGTAGAGAGAGAGTGGCTCCAGGTGAGAAAAGCTGCCGATGGGAACAGGAGCTGCACTCACTGAGGCTGCCATTCTGGCTGTGGTAGCCGGCGTCAGGTGTGATGGGTGGAAAATTTTAAATCATGTGTTTAGCTTTCTGTGGGCCAGTAAATCTCCCTTCCTCTCATTAAATATTTATAATCTTCACTAGCTGTCAATGTCTAGGTTTCTCATGGCTTATATTGTTTATTTAGCACATGTTCACTTAAAAGCCTTTTGTCAGCTGAACAGGCTGAGCAGCCTCATTCTCAAAATGCAGAGTGCTCTAAAATCTGAAATTTTCTGACCTCATGGCCTATGTTACAGCTGTATGCAGATGCACTAAAAGTATTGTGCAAAATCACCCGCAGACTTTGTGTAGGACTGGGAATATAGCTCAGCAGCACAGTGCCAACCTGGCAAGCACAAGGTCCTGAGTTCCACTTCCAGTATAGAAAAAAACAAAAAACTGTGTGTAAGGTGTATAGGAAACAAAAGAATTCTAAAAGCTTTAAAGTGTTTGCTTATATACTCTAGCCTAGTCTACATTGTGTTTGTCTTTTGATTCTGTTGATGATTTCCCTTGCTGTGCAGCTTTTTAATTGGATGTTTAGGTTTGGGTCTCATCCCCAAGATACCTCATTATGTATATGAACCATATTCCAAGATGCCAAAAAAATCTGAAATTCATAACACTTCTGACCCCAAGCATTTTAGACAAGGGATGCTCAACCTGTACTTTGTTACATATCAAAGAAATACAAAGAATGTAAAACACAGTCTGGTCTCCCAGAAACTTAGTCTAGGTAGAGATAAGCTAGTCAGGAAAGGGCTGGTGGAGTAGGGGCAGCAATCACAAAGCCTGTACTTTAACACTTCCGACTTCCACTTATCCTCTCCCCTAACCAGGTGAAATCCTTGCCATCCTTTAAGATCCAGCTAAACTTTGTTGCTTTCCTGAAGTCTTTGAGACCTTAGTCTCCTTCACAGATAAAATTGATCCATTTCCTTCACATCCTGTTTCCTGAACTAGCACCCACCCTCCCCCAGAAAGAAGAGGGCCAGGTGCCCTATTCATCTGTTTATCCCTAGGACACAGTTGGGTGACTACTAAAATAAACATAGGTTGAAATCCTCCAAGTCACAGATTAATTTATGGATGTATTTTCACTTTGTAACTTAGTAAATAATAGTGATTGAAAACAAATACTTAGACATCTATCGAAAGGAGATATATCTACCTCTGATGAAGAAGACTTTCTGGCCTTTCCAGGTACAGTGTAAATGTTCCATGTGTTAGTGTTATTAGATATACCCTGTCTTGGTGAAAGTCTATTCAGCTACATTTCTCCTGATCCGTAGTAAACAAATGAGTGTGCTTTAATTATATATTACCATTTTAACATGTATCCAGATCGACATCCCAGTAGCCACTAGAAATTTTTCATGCACTGTCTTTGCCCAATAAAGTCGAACAAAGTCCCAAAGACAAAGCAGGCCTGTGAAATAAGAGAGTGATTTGTGGTGAGGTCAGTACTTGGGTACTGGGCAGAGGGCAAGAGGTTTAAATTTTCTCTGGCAGTCTCTTGCCACTTTGGAGGGGAAGAAGAGGACAGTTAAGGATAGCTTTATCTCTAATACAGAAGTACAGTGTTCATTAAGATCTCTTTAAGACAATGGCTTTTTCCACTGGTAACAAGGCGTTGTTCCCCAAGCGACTTGCGTAGTTGGTGTGCAGAGTGCTGTGGTCGTCTCTGTTCCGTGATGAGGTTAGTGGTTCGCAGCACAACTGACAGTTTCCGATAAGGAGCGGTGATGGTTATCCTTTGTTTTATACCCCAGAGCTTATGTTTCTTGACTGTACTCCAAATGTGCAGATCTGAAAATGTTCACTTTTATACACTTACTGTTTGTTAAATTCATTATTCTTTCGCTCACTACCCCAAGGGCAGGTGCAGTTCCTGTGTCCATGTCTTGACTGCACAACCTTGTAAAGGTTTGGAAATTCCAGTTGCTGCAATTACTCATTTAAAACCAAGGAGCAATTCACCTATTCCGAAGCCGCCGTGCTCTGTGATGCTCCGGTTAATACAGCTCCACGCAGTTGTGTGGGGTGGGGTCAGTGGAGTTAGTACTGTGATCTCCACGGGAACAGCAGTCACGTTTGCCTCCCTTTTCCCCTAGGCTGGTCACCCGTTCCAACAGCGCTGCGCACAGTCGGCCTATTGCAGCAGTAAGCAGAAGTGGGAGGCTCCTGTATTCCTTCTCTTCTTGGACTGTGTGTGGCAGATACTTCGCCAGTTCCCTTGTTCTTTTGAATTCAATGAGCATTTCCTCATCATGCTCTTTGAGCATGCCTATGCCTCACAGTTTGGAACATTTCTGGGCAACAATGAAAGTGAAAGGTAGGTGCGCTGCTCCCGTGGGGACCTCTTATTAATGGTAGTGACTTCCTAAAAGAGACCAAATGTGGGTTTAATGCAGCTTAAAAGAAGGTAGAGGCTACAGCTAAGCATGAATTAAATTACATGAACTATAGCCTTATTATAAGCCAATCTCATGCTAGGAAGGAGGATATCCTTGACCTTGTTGGAATTGGTTAAAGTTAGGGGCTGGACTTAGAGCTCAGTGGTGGAGCGCTTGCCTAGCATGTGAGGCCGTAGGTTCCATCCCCAGCACTGCAAAGAAACAAAAACCAGAAAAACACAAGTATTTTGTAGACGTAGACCAAATTAATCTATGTAATATATAGAATCGTTAAAGTGCTTACTCTTACTCAACAGCTTCGTCTCTCATTCTCCAAGCTTTTTCACTCTTGACTTTTATCCTTTGCTGTACAGAAGCTTTTTATTTGATTTAATATCATCTTTTGATTCTTGCTGTTATCTCCTGTACTACTGGAAGCCTATTCAGAAAGTCTTTGCCTGTGCCTGTGATTTGAATTGTTCCCCTGTGTTTTCTTACACAATTTTCAGTTTCAGGTCTTTGATCCATTTTGCATTGGTTTCTGTACAAGTCGAGAGACTAGGTTCTAGTTTCAGTCTTCCATGTATGGATGTCCAGTTCTTCCAGCACCATCTGTAAAGAGGCTTTCTCCAACATACACTTCCGGGCCCCTTGCCAACAACCAGATGGCTGGAGTTCTGTGGGTTTGTTTATGTGTCTTCTATTCCCTTGGTCAGTGTTTCTGGTTTTGTGCTAGTACTAGGAGTTCCTATGGCTTTGTTCTATTTTGAAGTTGGGGATTGTGAAACCTCCAGCCTTGTTCTTTTTGGAACATATTAAAAATAAAGGCACAGCGCCTGCCTGGCAAGTGCAAGGTCCTGTGTTTGATTCCTAGTACCAAAAGGAAAAGAAAAAGAAGTGCCCTGGCTGGCACTTTGATTCCGTGTGATGGGAAGTGAATGAGTCTGTCATGGCATCTGGTACAAGGGAAGATAATTAGTAACCACTTGGTGGCTTCCACCGCTACAACAACTACAGTGGTGCCTTGGTTCATGAACTTAACTTGCTTTACAATTCTGGAGAAGCCAGCTGCGTTTCTGCTTCGGGGAAAGTAGTTCTGGTCGTTTGTCGCCAGGTGTGGAGTCGGCAACGGGAAGCAAATTCTGCCTGTGTTTGTGAACTGAGTTGTTTGCCACCTAGACGTGTTCGTGAGCTGGGGGTTGACAGTAATTAACTTAGAAAAAGGTTTCCAAGGCTGTGTGACTGGGCACAACCATTGCTTTCTGGAGTCTGGCTGGGTGCGGGTGACAGTGGCAGGGACAGCGCTGGCACAAACGGTCACCTTGTGAAGAGGGAGTGAGGACTTGGATAGGGTTCGGGTACAGCTTAGAAATGAGGGATTTCCGGGAAGTAACTGGCCCCAGGAAAGCATCATTCGAACAGTGTCCTGTGAAAATGTAGTGTGTTCTCTTTTTGGTTACTGTCAGCTTCACCACAGGCTGTCTGTCAGTCTCTGTTAAAATCCACTCCTTTTCTAAAATACACCAGTCCACTCTCCTTCCACACGAAGTTTTACAGGGTAGCGTCAGGATTACTAGGAGCACTGTTTATTATGTATGGATGTAGATTTGTCTTTACATTAAGATTTGCTTTATTTTTAATCTTCGACAATTTGTTTATTTTGTGTATATGCATTTATTTTTCCTAAAAACTAAGAGAGTCTCTAAAAAATGTCAAGCTTTGAGATTTGATCAACTTTTATTTTTAATATGTTCCGTATAAATTTTGTGACTATCATCCACTAGGCATCTCAGGAACAAAAAAGTTAGAAAGCTATTTATAGTTAGCTATTTTAAATTAAAACACAATCCCAGATACAACAAAGCCTTTTCCATGTTCTCTAGATCCATGATGGGGAACCTTTTAGAGCCTTCACAGACATCTCGCTGTGGCACACATGCCATAGGTTTGCCATCACTGCTCTAGGCTGAGGTTTGTCACCTGTAAGACAGTCTTTGTTTTGTGGTTGGTGAGAGTTGTAATGCTGTATTCAGTCACACAAAGTTCACCTATCCAGGGGAGCTGAATCATGGGGAGCTGATGAGCAGGTGCTGTAAATCTGCTGACTTAATGACCCTTTTCTTTCTCCATCAGATGTAAGCTGAAGCTACCGCAGAAGACGATGTCTTTGTGGTCCTGGGTCAATCGGCCCAGCGAGCTGAGTCGGTTCACCAACCCTCTCTTCGAAGCCAACAACCTGGTCATCTGGCCATCGGTGGCCCCGCAGAGCCTGCAGCTGTGGGAAGGTATCCGTGGCCCGCAGACCCCGCCCGCACCCGTGCTGCTGACGCATGCGCGCTGCTGGCCTTTGCAGACCCGGCAGGATGTGGCCCCAGACCTGGGTGCAGCAGCTGCACCTCCTCCATGTGGGCGGGTTCTCTTCTTCGCATCCTTGCCCAGTCATGCTCTTTTCAGTTCTCGTTGGGAAAATTAAGACACTGCCCTTTATCTTGTTCTATTCAGTTTTTCCTAGATAAAGTATTTTCCTTTTTTTTTTTTTTTTGCATGCTGGAATTATACCCAGGGTCTAACCGCTGAACTACATTCCTATCCCTGTTTATATTGAGACGGGATACAGGGTCCTCCTCAGTTGCTAAATTGCCCACTGTAGACCCAAATTGAGGCTTCTCCTGCCTCAGGCCCCGAGAGTGCTGGGATCACAGGCTTATGCCACCGCGCCTAGCTGCTATGTTATTTTATTATAGAAGAGAGTTAGTGGGTAGTTGAGACATAAATAAATTGTAAACTCCTGGGAGAGGGTTTCTACTTTCCTTTATGAAGCAGTCATTGAGGTAGGTTCCCGTGTGAAATGCTGTCAGATGCTTACATGGCCAGACATTCCAGTGGGTCTAGAAGCAGACACAAAACATCACTGGTGTAGAATTTTTAGCTATCTCATTGTTTGTGTGGAACAATAACCAATGTAGAATGTTCAATTATTCCAAAGTAGGTTTTTTTACAAATACAAATTTCTCAGATTCCTGAAGCTTAGCCTAAGTAGCAAAGCTTGTTTAAAAAAAAAAAAAAAATTTACCTGCCATGTATGGTGATGCACACCTGTAGTCCCAGCACTTGGGAGGCTGAGTCAGGAGGATCGTCACAAGTTGGAGGCCAGCTTGGTTTATATAGTGAGGTGAAGGCCAGCCTGAACTATATAGCAAGCCCCTGTCTCAAAAAAAGAAGTTACCAAACTCTAAAATATATTAGCTGTTCTTTAAACAAAGACTGTAAAATACAGTTTAATTTCTGTGCAGTCATTTTGAAGACACTGAGCACATCTGTACTCGTGTATGTATAAAACCACATGACGTGTAGATAAAAGTGTGGTAGCTGTTTGATAAATCAAACTGACTCACCATAAATGTGAGTGGTTACACTGTATTCCAGTGTGGTCTGCTCTCTGGCAGCTCAGGAGAGCAACACTCTGCCCTTTGTGTAAGAGGCTCTCAGGATGCTTTGCTTTCTGGGTCTGTTTCTGCCCCTTCCCTGGATGTCAGTGTCACATCCTGTCCCTCTTGGCATACGCGACTGCACGACTGCGTCCCTCTGCTCAGCGCAGGTGTCCGTCCCGTCCACCAAGCTGTTGGGATGCGGGGCAGCCGCCTCTGGGCTCGCCGGCGTGCGAGTGCGGGCTGTCATGCACTGTCTGAAGGCCTTTGGCTGCTTGAGACAGAGCTTCTCCTCGCCTCCTCTCCTGACTGTTGCGGACAGTCACGGGCGCAGAGGGAGAGCTTACAGCTTTACTTCCTGTGGAAAGGCTCCCAGGGCCCTCCATGTGCAGGCCACTGACCTGTCCAGTCCCTGAAGCTAGCTGTTTGGGAGTTGCATGGCCAGCTGAGTATTCTTTACCGAACACCTTGGGCCTTTAGAGATTAAGTGATAGAAGGAAAACTTCATTATGTGAATGAATTCCTACCACGCTATCAAGAACAGAGACTCAGTCAGTAGTCAGTCGGTGCTTCTGCAACTTAGGGCTGGGAGAAATTCTACGTAAGGTAAATCTTACGGTAGATACGTCATTGCATGAGACTGCTCTTTGGCCTGTTTTTTTTTTTTTTTTTTTTTTGAGAAAGGATCTTGCTGTGTAGCCTGGGCTAGCCTCAAACTTGTGATACTTCGGCCTCAGCCTTCTGAATGCTGGGATTATAGGAGTCTGCCACCACACCCAGCTGCACTGTTTGGACTTTAAATCTTTCTGCTGTTCATATTTACATCATAAGTAAGCATTAATAGCAATTTCTATATTGAAAAATGGAATAATCATGTGATAAAAGAAACAAAACAGGTCAGTTAATCTTTAGGCAGTCAGCATCTATATCTACGGGTTCCACATGCGTGGATACGACCAATTGTGGATCTAAAATACTGTTTAGAAACGCGCATCTGTATTGAACACATGCAGACTTTTTTCCTTGTCTTTTTTCCCTGAACAGTATAGTATAACAACTAACTCCATGACATCTCCATTGTATTTATTATCATAAGTGATCTAGAGCTGATTTAAAATCTGTAGGAGGACATGCATACATCATATACAAATTACGACACTTTTATATAAGGGACTGTGTCTCCCAGGATGCTGAGGGACAAGTATGTATCCCTGTAGTGCATAATAAAAGGGCAGTTATTGTTTGAGGAAAGCAGCAGTTGCCTACAGAACTGGATGATGCCTCTCAGTGCGTGTACATGTGCTGATGTCGAGGTTGCGTAGCAGTCTAGGAGCTTGCAGTTCCTGTCGCGTCGAGTTCCAGGGAAGGTGCTTTCTTGCTTGTAGGAGGTCTTGCAGGCCTGAGTAGAATTCTACAATTGTAAGAATAAATGATTTGTACTGTGAAGCTAGAAAGTTTCCAGTATGGTAAATGCTCAGCTGCTTTTTTTCACTATGTCACAGAACAGTATTTTGATTTATTTGATAATTTTGTAGAATTTTTGTGAAGAATTAATGAGCATGTACTATATAGAAATCTCGGTACCCTATTTAATTGGATCCGCTCAGCACCTCCAGATTCCTGTCTACTTTAGAGGATAGTAAACCTGGCAAGGGGCTGGGGATTTAGCTCAGCGGCAAAAGCGCCTGCCTGGCAAGCGCAAGGTCGTGAGTTCGGTTCCCGGTACCGGAGAAAAACCAAAAAAAAAAAAAAAAAAAAAAGTAAACCTGGCATGAGCTGTGGGGGAAAGGGAAAAGTGGGGAGTGGAATACATAAAGTGCTGCATTCCCTTTCCGTGCGGTGCTGATCTGCTGAATGTATCTTTCTCCTTCTGGACTCCGCAGGAACTTTCCTCCGGTGGAACAGATCCTCTAAGTACCTGGACGAGGCGTACGAGGAGATGGTGAACATCATTGAGTACAACAAGGAGTTGCAAGCAAAGGTCAACGTGCTGCGGAGGCAGCTGGCTGAACTGGAGACGGAGGACGGGCTGCGGGAGAGCCCCTGAGCGTGCCGTGGAGACCCGTGCGGCTGCGGCTGCCTCTCTCCTGCCCTTCCGTTCACTTGTACCTGGGAGCCTGGAACTCAAGGCTTCTCTTGGGAGCCCTCTAATGTCACGGCTTTCTCAGTACCATGGAACAAAACTACTACAATCATACCTATTTTACGTGGCCTGCTAGGCAGCCCTTTGCTTTGGGAGCAGGAAGGAGGTGCTAGTCATTCATTTTAGGTGACATCCTTGACCTAGCGAATGCTGTCTGTCACAGGCCATCACTGAGCGTCCTCCAGCTCCACCTCCACCTCCACCTCCACCTTCCATACCGCGCTCCAGCCCACTCCAGGACGCAACAGTCTCTTTAAGGAATAGTTGATGGTTAAAAAAAAAGGGTCAGGCTTTTAAGCACTCGGTATAGAAATTTTTTTCCAAGCTGAAGTGGTGGATAAACCAAGAACTTTGTGTTTAACATGCTATTTCCATTACCTTTGCCCATTAAAATAACCAGGCTCTTTAAAACAGTTTTGGGACTAACAAAACCGAATTCACTCTCATTCTGGTTTGTCAAGAAGGGAGAATTGGAATACTACTGAAGACAAATTCTTTCTACAAGGCAAGAGGTATGGTTCTCTGACACGTACAAGCATTAAATTTGTTTTCAGAGAAGACACTAAAAGTGCGTGCAATATGGAGTCAGAGTGGGGACTTGTTACTGACAGAGAACTGTGACTGTTGAATTGGTTTTTCAGGTTTTGGGCCATGCATATAAAATGTGTATCAAACGTTGGATATAGAATGAAACTGTCACTTAAAATAGCACTGTTATAATTAAGCTACAAAAATGGTTTCCTTAAACCAGAGCTGCACTGCCCTCATCTGAAGTTCTTACTGCACTGGTTTATACCTGTGTGTGTATGTGTTCTACTTGAGTTTTAGGTATTTTAAGAGTTTACTGATACAAAGGTTAAAACATTCATGTTGGCTTGAGCAGCTTGTAAATTTGTCTTGACTGCTTATTTGTCCGGTTTGTGTTAGGCAAGTATAATTTAACTGGAGGGGGAAGCTTCTGAATACGGTGCAGCTCTGTTTGAAACTTGAGAGTTCTGGAAGGGTCTGGGTGCCACAGAACAGCAGTGGCTATGTCCCTGAAACGCTAGATTGTTTTTACCTGCAGCGTCCAGTACTGGTTCAGTACTTTGCTTCTTTCATCGATCCTGTCCATTCTAGGTTTCCCCTAAGAGGGTGGTTCAGGAATGGGCTTTAATTGCGTTTGCACACCGTCTGTGTACAACCACTGCAAAACACAGCCACCTGGACCCCACCTCAGACTTAACATGTTGAGGTAAACATAACTTTAAAAATTGACTCTAGCAAAATCTGTGGCCATGTCCAGAAACCTTAGCTTGCAGCCCGTGCTTTGCAGCTCCGGTTGCCCAAGCTTCCCCCTTCCTCCGCCTTCCTGAGACTTGCGGCAGAGGCCAGGCAGCACCCAGTGGTCCAGACTCTTGGGCTAGATTTCGCTGCCTTCTTCTCCAAGCTCACTTTTGTTCCTGGCTTATGTTCTTGGCTGCAGTTACAAATCCTAGGCCATCACTGCCCTCACCAAAAGACGAAGCAAAAGAGCAGAACGGGTGTTCTGTCTTGCTCTGCCCGGGTCTGCATGATGTGAAGAAATGCCCGTCATTGCCTTCTTCTCAATGGATCCTCAAAATGGCTGGCAGTGGTGCCTTGTGCAGCTGACCTTTTTGTTTTTTTCAACTCTATCTCTAGCTCACGCATGAATAAGGACCCTTTTCTGAGATAGCGGACCAATAAGGAAAATCACCTAGGAGTTCTTTCCTTTGTGATTCTTTAGAGTGACCCCCTCTGCTTCTCTGGGTTGGGCTTCCCTGGGCGAACACTGAGGGGAGCTCTTGCCAGGCGTGGTCGTGGACAGCTGATGCGTTGTGAGCCTGTGTTGTCTTCCTGATGAATGGTGATGTGTGAGCTAGAGACAGTGATAGCAAGTGTTCCAGTTCCTTTTTCTTCCCCTTACTGAGACAGCACCATCACTGTTTCGACACGCTTGCATTTTAGTATTAACTTGTAAATAGGGGTCCTGCAAGCTTCAGGTCTGTGTGCAGGTTGTAAAGACAAACTGGTCTCTGCACTTTCAACAGGGTCATTTCATAATGGAAACGCTAGAGTTCCCCCAAACTCAAGAGAACAGTAAACAGGTGCATTATCAGTCTAATTTGAAGAAGGTGTTTAACAATGATTAAATTATCCTTCCCTTGGGTGAGAAGAGTAAATAAAATGGGTACATTCAAGAGAAGATTCTTGTTAAGCATTAGGTTTAGAGAGTTGGCTTTGATAAATGTGGCTTTAAAAACTTTAAGGACGAGAATGGAGCCGAATCAGTAAGGAAGCACATGCTCTGCAGGAGCCAGGAATAATCAAGTGAGATACACTCGGACTCAGGCGTGTGTGTCTGCCGCCATCTCTGTTCACACAGAGTGGAGCAGGTGAACATGTGGGTTGTTCATAGAGAAGCCCCTGCCACAAAGGCCATTTTAAAAATACAGAGGATCACTGTCCTCCTTCATCAGCAATACAAGGATCCTCGGGTTTAAATTAGTATTTTTTGACAACCAAAAGAACATAACCATTTGATTATAAAACTGGAAGCATTTTTGGTCTGAGACTTTTCAATAATTATTTATTTGGTCAGCATTATTAAGTGGGAAGAAAAGCAGAAATAATAAAATCTCTAATAGTTTACAATGAACTACAGCCGAATGTGGTGGTACACATCTGTAATCCCAACACTCGGGAAGCTGAGGCAGGAGGATTGTTCCAAGTTGGAGACCAGCCTGGGCTACAAAGTGAGCTCAAGGCCGGCCTGAACTGCATAGTGAGACCTTGTCTCAAAAGGATAAAAAAAAAACTATAAATGTATTTTATTTCTTAGCAAAATGAGGCTGATGGGGCCGGGGATGTAGCTCAGTGGCATAAGTGCCTGCCTGGCAAGCACAAGGTCCTGAGTTCGATTCCCGGTACCAAAAAAAAAAAATCTCCAACAGAGAAATGAGGCTGTTGAAGCAAGATTTTAAAGTGATTTTTGGGCAGCCTTGGGAGGACCATGGTAGACATTCTTTGAAAATCCCATGTAAAGGATTTTAAAACTTCTCTATAAAGGATTTAAAAGGGTTAGAACTTTGAGGCCTGACTTAGTGAGATCTCATTTCATTTCATTTGAAAAGACAAAATTTAATGGGATTTTAGTCTTTCGTTCAATCAGTAATTGGTTTATGTTAAACAAAAAAAAATCAATATCATGGGAAAGATTTGACCAGTAATTTAGCATCTTGAAGAGAAAAATAGGAGTAACATTTTGTCACATTTTGAAAAATCTGCTTAAAGAAATAACTGCAGCAGTTTTCTGGTTTCAAAGATAGCTGCTGTGATGTCCCTTTTAATTAGGTCATTAGGATCCTTTACTATCAGATTGTAATCTGAGGCAAAGGTTTTAATACTTACCCACTTCCAAAGTTAAATGAAAACTACATGAGGATGTTAGGAGCATTCTTCATGAGAAAAATATTTCCTGGACAGAGGATGGGCAGTGTTTAGAATGGTTCACCTGTTCTGGGAGCTTTGACCTTCCGCAGAGATTGAGGTCATTCGGCACATCCGGGACAGGCTTGTACTACGCCTCAAGACCACTTCCACTCACTACTTCTTTCCACGAAGAAGTCCCCTCCAGAGCTGTTATTTTAAGTTATTGCCAAATAGTATTTCTGTGGTTTTCACCATCAGAGCAGAAAACATTGAAAGACTGACTTCTCTGTTCTTATTTATTCATAGATGATATGAAACGCTCATTTCTTTTCAGTGTCAGTTTTCTGATGTTTCTTTTCTTGACTAAAACTGTTTTTACCTTCACCAAATCTTTACGATCCACTGTCCACAACAGCATCTTCTCTGTTTAAACCAATAGTCCCAGAAGAGACCATCTGAAATTCCAGGACTAGGTTCTAAAAGTTCTGAACTTGTTGTCCAAATTCTACGAAACCTAAGGCTCTGTCTCTTGAAGAGCACAGCAGAGCAGAAGTTTATGTTCAGTTTAATGGCGGTGCTGGGCTCTCTGTGGACCCTCCGCCGTCCTGACGGGAGCGCCCTGGCTGTGCAGCCACTTGCAAGTGTGAGGATGGACTGTCGGTGACCTGTGGTAAGGGTCGTGCAGCGCTGCCTCTGGGTCAGGCCAGTCATTCGCTTCACTTTTAAGATGCACATATCTTTGGCGAGGTGAATTATTCTGCACAAATACACCCTGATCCCCTTGTTCAGAATCCGTATAGCTCTGTTACCATCCACACTAAAAATATTATACTTGCACAACTTAGTTTATAGAAAACAGAACATGTATTTCTTCAGTAGCCAAGTGTTTGGGTTGTACTCTTGGTATATTTGAATGTGACTCCTGGATTTAAAGTGCACTATTATTCACATCCTACGTGTAAAACTGCACTGTATGGCGAATGTGTCTATAATGTATGCTTTGCCGAAACCTCAGAGTGCTGTAGTGTACAGGTTTTTATATTGTGAACCTGTTTAAATATATATATATATATGTATGTATGTATGTGTTTATATATAGCCTTAGGGAAAATTCTGAACTTTTGTAAGTCTGTGTAACCTTTTAATATTCTTTGTAATGTTCACTAAGTGATAAGTTCACTTATGTGCTATAACTGGACTCAGTCGCCTGGAGTTGGCTGGTTTGTCAAGCTTAGTTTTCTGAGTCAAGAAGCAGTCTTATCGGATGTGGTACCGTTCTTGGTGTGTAATATCCGCGTGTGGTGTTATCCCCCAGCTTAAGAGGACAACGTATTTCACAGAAGCTAGTGTTAAATTTCTATAGACAATGGTAATAAAATTTGGATATATTCAATGCTGATAAATTAAATCTGTAGGCTGGTTTTATTTTTTTAATATGTGCAAGAGTTTTGGTGGTATTTCAGCTAAAACTGTTATATATTTTTGACCATATATTTTGGAAAAATTGAGAGCTGCAAAAATGTTGCAACATAGTACAGTGATCTCCCATGCGCTGTTGGGATAGAGTAAGCAGTTGATCACATCACCCCCATTTTCTTTAACACTCTTGTATGTGCATGTATATAATTAGCTTTGTTGTTTTGCTGAAATATTTGCAAGTAAGCTGCAGAAATTGGTCTTTCCTCTTACGTACAGGTGTCTGTCAGGAATTAGGAGTTATGTATCATATATGTAATTGACTTGAGTGTGTATTCATATAAATGAACTAATCTCTGGGGGGAAAGGGCAGCCTTTCCTTACAGGAAAATGCCAGCTATCACAAGTAGGAGGGATGATGAAATTAGAAAGTTTCTGTTGGGCAAAGCGGAGTAGTCACTGATTTAGGCACAATCAATGAGGGGTAAAACTAGCGGGTGAAAGTTTGTAGGGGATGGAACGGAGTACACAATTGTCTTTCCACAAAATACTGATTAATTACAAAGGGAAAAATAGTAACTTCATAGCAAAAGAACCTGATCAGTAGCACCTTATCGAGCAAAGATTAACACCCCTAGTAAGGAGACATCAACCTCAGGTGCCCTCTGATACGGTCTATTCAGGACACAGCTTCAGTGTTTGGGGAAAAGAACACAACCTGAACTGCATTATGGGAAGCACCCTACAAGCCTAAACACAAAAGCAGTGGTCATCATTCTAAAACAACAAAAAAGTCACGCTTATAGAAGAAAAGGCAATGCCAGTAAGCTTTTTTGTAAGTTTAAAAATTGCTTCAGTTTTTCTAACTAAAATCCCAAATGAACAGAAAATAAGTGACATCCTACGAAGCTATCAAAGCAAAATCAGAGTCAAATTACTTCAACGGATGAAAACTGTCCAATAAAAACGACATTAAGCAGAAGAAAACTCATCACATATTTGAAAAGACACATCTTGTAACAAAACCCTCAGATATGAAAGAAAAGTCTCAAAGGAGAAATTACAAACTCAAAACAGAAAAACCAAAGACGGCGGAGGAGGCAAGGAAAAAGCACTCAGGAAATAGTGTGGGGGATAAAGACAGTCATTTTAAAAATGAAGAACCAGGGTATGGTGGTGCATACACCTGTAATCCCAGCACCTGGGAGGCTGGGGCAGGAGGAGTGCTGCAAATTTGAGGTCAGACTGGGCTACATAGTGAGACCCTGTCTCAAAAAACAACGCCCCCCCCAAAAAAAAGGTGAGGATGAAATTCAAAGTGCCTTAAGGAGAACAGGTTCAACTCAAAATTTAGCAAGTGGGATTGAAAAGCGAACAATGAAAATGAAAATAATGAACAAAAATGATCAGAGAGAAAGTGACTGATGCTGAAATACTTGGATGAGTGGAATGCCTGGAAAAAGGAAATGATAATGGAACAGAGCTAATATGTAAATCTAAATCCCAGAGAAGTTCCCAGAATGTTTTTTTTAAGTGTGAGGGAAATTGCATCCAGATTGGTTCACTTCAGCACATACCCTCATAAAACCATTAAGCATTAATGAAGAGGAAAATATCTTCAGGGCTCCAGGCAAAAAGTTACCTAAAACAGCAGAACTGCAGTCTTGCAGTAATTTGCCAACATGAGGAACACAATGGGAAAGATGAACCCAGAATATGTTCTCTAGGCCTTTTAGAAAACATGGAGTTGTTCTTTGGCCCACGTACATGTGAATCTACAAAGAGGGTGATATTGCAGACCTCAAAGGAATGGGTACTGTTCAAAAAGGAAGGCTACACAAATGTTGCCATGGCAAAACTGGAGGAATCTAGTACCCAACATGCTGTTCGCATTGATGTAAACAAGGGCAGGATACTTGCCAAGAGAATTAATATGCATATTGAGCATAATAAGCACTCTAATTTAGAGTTTAGACAGATTCCTAAAATGCATCAAGGAAAATAATCTGAAAAGAAGGAAACCAGGGCTGGGAATGTAGCTCAGTCAGCGCAAGGCCCTGGGTTTGATTCCCAGTACAGAAAAAGAAAAAAAAAAGAAAGGTACAGTACATGGGTTGAACTGAAGCGCCAGCTGCCCCACCCAGGGAAACACAGAACCAGTGGAAGGAGCCCGAGTTGCTGGAACAATTTCCTGTGAATTCTTGGCATAGCGGGGGATGTAGCTCAGCCATGCAGCACCTAATAAGCAGCTACGTGTTCTAGTCCCTGCTTGTAAATAAAAAAGTGTTCTGCATTGTAAGGATGCTTTTCTTAATTGAGTAGGTGTGTGGTGCCTTTACCTCAGAGAAACAACTATCTGGAGCACAGATATTATACCTAGACAGTTGTGTATCCTGTAGTCCTCATGGTTCTTGCTAAAAGACGGGAGATACCGTGCAGGTATATAGCCAGATTGCCGAATATTTACATTGGCTTGAAGATTCTCTAAATCATCGTGAGGAAGAGCTGTAGCGAAATAAATGGAAGTCAGGTATGACATGTCAGTTAAATAAACTTTTCAAAACACCCTAAAGAAGAAAGACCCTTCTGTCTCCTCCAAGAGCTGACAGACACCTCCTCCTCTGGCTGCAACTTCCACTGCAGTGTGTCGGGTGCACTCAAAGTGACAGGGCAGGACTATCGCATGGGCTGCCTGACGGTGACTGATGCCGGCATGGCTGTGGGGACAGGGTCCTGGGACGCTGTGATAATTAAAGACCATTCTAGTCTTGAAGTGCTTCAGTGAGCATCTCCTACCCGTCTGCTCACATGGACACCTTGACTCCCCTGAAGAGGCTGGGGAACCCGTCTGTCAAGCACAGGGACAGCAGGTCCTTTCCGGAGCCAGAAGCCCACGGGGGAGTCCGCAGCAGGTCTGCACGTCTCTGAGCTGGGCCTTACCTGGTGCAGATGGCAGTGGCTGGTTCAGCCTCTCGGGCCATCCAATCAGGATTCAAATCCAGAGGGAGTGTCTGCCCCTGGACTGAGAGGTGCAGCACAGGTAACACTCACATCTGACCGACCAAAAGGGGACAGTAAATGGTTGTGACCTGGCCCCAAACCACCTGCCTTTCAGTCCCTCGTCCTGTTCTCGGGGATGTAGGAAGAGACCTTAGAACTGTTTTACCCACACGCTGCAGGGCCTGCAGATCACTTGGGGATCTCAGTACAAAGCCAATTCAGCGAGCTTGGGAGGGGCCGCTCTGCGGGGACCACACCTGAGTACCAAGCCCCTAGTCGTCGTTCCTGATTCAGTGTGGGTTGGAATCGCGCGCAGCTTTAAGAACACACTCGCACCTGGACTCCTGCCCTTCCAGATTCTGAGCTCTTCGGTCGGGCACACAGCCTGGGCGTGCGACGGTTCGAAAACTCCTTGGGCGATCCTCATGAGCCCAGAGGTTGAGAACCCCGGCCCTAGATGCCGCTTCTCAAAGAACCGCCCGCCCGTGGACCGCCCAGGCTGGGCCCCATCCCGAATCCGACCCCGCAGGCGTGGGCGAAAGCACCGGCTCGAGGTTTCTTTTCGGCCCCCACCCTGCGCCTCCCCCGCTCTGGTCCTGCATCCCGCACTCCGCCCGCTGCGGGGAGGCGCGGGCTCTGCAGCCCTGGCCGAGCTCGCCCCTGCGGTTCCCCGGGACGACCCGGCGCCGCAGCCTGCGCCAGGGTGGGTTCCTGCTGTAGAGGGCGCCCTAGGCGGCGGGGTTGCCACGCAACCGGGCCCTCGGGCGGACCGCAGCGTCGGGG
>NW_004955403.1:52739021-52774622 GCF_000276665.1 Chinchilla lanigera
CACGAGGCCGGGCCCGCGTGCGGCCGACCCGCGCACTTCGCCCGCCGGCTGCGCGCAGCCGAGCTCCTGCGGCCCCATGCTTTCTGACCCCAGACCTCACCCGCTGCGGATGAAAAACAGTGAAGACCGCGGGGAAGCGTAGCGCCCGCGGCTGCCCGCGGTGGCAAGAGGAGAAAGCCCGAGGCGTGCGAGTGCGGGGCGGCGAGGCGGGCGCCTTCGGCGCGCGGGCGGGCCCTGCTCCTCCCGCGGGGTGCGCCCGCCGCCCGCGGCCCCTCTCCTCCGTACCGGATGCTTTCCTGGTGGCGGGAAAGTGGAGGTGGTGCCGAGAGGATTTGGGACCGCGGCCCTGACCCCTGCCGCAGCGGGCCGGTCGCTTGATTGTGCAGAAGGCGAAGGGTCCCGGCCCCAGGGTTAGCTGTGAGGGTTAACGAAGAGTTCAGCGCTCGGTTGACCCAGAGGCGCGATTTCTCCTTGGGCCGTTGCTGTGAAGGGGACACACTTGCTTAGTGAAGCAGAGGCTCTAAAGCCAGAGAGACCACTTGGTCAGCGTGACCAAGAAAGGTGACATCGTCCGGGAGAGGTGATCGAGGTGAGACGGCCCAAGGGCAGGGAAGGTGGGCGTGGTCACAGTACGGGCTGGAGGGGCACTGGGCACCCACCCGAGCAAAGCGTTTCAGCGGGCACAGCAGGGAGGCCACTGAGGGGCTGGCAGTGAGGGCACGCGCAGGGAAGGACCGGGACAGCCGGGGCACTGCGGGGATCCGCAGGTTCTGGGGCCGCCGCCCGTCGCAGGTGGCGGATTTCTAGTGACTGGGTGAACCCTCCCAGCCGGTTGGGTTCCGAGTCCCCGCCTCACGGGTGCCAGGGCTGGTTTAGGGTCCTGCTGCGTTTCCGGCCCGTGAGCGCAGGCTCCGGGAAAGGGAGGAGACCGTGTCGTGACCCCCGGAGAGGCTAGGCCGGGCAGCTGTTCCATTATTTTGAGGGCACCTCTGTGGACGTGGTTCTCTTTGATCTCTTGCACTTAAAGCAGGTGCTTGGGAGGGACAGTGTGTGGCTCTTCAATCTTTAAGGAGGGACTGAAGATCTTTTCTCAAATCTGGGGATCAATGTAGGGAACGCTGCGGATCCCTGAAAGCTTTTGTCAAAACTATTTTAGGGAGAAGAGTAAGATACTTGCCTTCTTTCTCTCACAAGAGACCACGTGCACTTTTCCTCTGGTGGCTGATGAGCTCTGTGTTCTTATGCCCAGAATCTTTTAGGGTAGTGGGCTTGGGGTGTGGATATGTGCACTTTCTGAGATGAAATCAGTTTGTTTTTAGTGCTTCTACTGTATATATTCTTTGCTAGCTATCTTCACCTAAACCGGCTCCTAGTCGCTGTGACTTTTAATTCCTGGGTTTTCCTGGGTCTCCATGGAAAAGCAATCCAAAGTAAGTGTATTTTGTGGTCTTGATTTGAAACTTTAAAACATTTTAAGTGGCGTAAAATTATTCTTGATTTTAATAATAATTCTAGCACAAAAGGATACCAATTCATACATTATATACTTAGGAATAGGTTATTGACTGCAGAGGGAGTATTACAAGAACTGAATTTTCACCTCACACCATCTATGTCTAGAAATGTAGAGCAAGATGAAATGAACATCCTAACCATTGCCTGACTCATAGAAGGGAGCAATTAACTCCAGAGAAACGGGCAAAACTAAATAAAAAATGCAAAAAGTGTTCCTGAACTCTACTGCTGTTGGTAATTTACCTTGTGTGTCTCCTGCCCCAGACTCCTCTGATAGCATTGCAGTGCTGGTAGCATCATTTTGAGTCCAATTGCTAGAGTTCTCTGAGGGAAAATAACGAATGGGTAAACTGCGGACAGAATGAGCTCTTTAAAAAGCTCCAGTTTGTTGTTCTAGCTTTTCAGACTAGGAATGAGTCAAGTATTGAAACACTAAAGAGGATAAGTTATCGAATTGTGTTGGCTGGAAAAACACACAATAAAGCCTTGTTTGAGGGGGGTGGGGGGGTGGGTGGTGGTGGTGGGGGAAGCACTGGAAGAAATTAGTCCTGCTGCTTTCAAGGGGTACCGTAACTTGCGGAGATTTAGGGAGCAGAGTCAGCAGAAGTGTGGGGTTTTTCCCTTACAAATGGAGGCACTGTTGTTATTCTCTACTTTGCCTGTGCCCTGATGCTGTCTGTCCAGTTGTGGAAAGATTCTGCAAAATGAACAAAGCGAACTTGTTACCTCAGCTACTGTAGCTTGTGTCTCCCACTGTGAGCCTGGCAGCTCCCCAAAACTCAGGGATTTCCTGGTGAGATCAGAGGTGACACTAGCAGCATGACTTTCTGGTGTTCATAGTGAAGCGTGTTAGTGTTTACTTGGAAGACACGCATCCCTTTCTGATCCAGTGTTTTCCAAAAGTCCAGTTGTGCAGTTTCAAAATCATGCAGGGCTAAGCGATCCCTCGTAAGCATTAGATAGTTTTAATGTAGTAAGGTACAGAAGGTTTATTGACACGGTTCCCAACACACGCTGCAGCCTTTAAGGAAGGTCAAAAGCTAGTTAACCTTTGAGTTTTGCAGAAGCGTTATCTGAAAAGACAGAAAATACCATTCTATTTTCCCCACTACTTTACTGTGTGAGTTTGGATTTTCATACTTGAAAGCAACAGATTGAGTGCCCAAGCGGATCTGAGAATCTGGCTGACTTCTACTAAGATAGATACCAGAGTTTTGTTAAAAATGTATATGTGAACATATTTATTGTTGAATGAATTAATAAAAATGTTTAACATTTGTTGGTTTTGATTCTTCTCTCTCCTTTCCTCTCTCCCCTCCCCTCCTGTCCTTTTTCCCTCCCTTCTCTCTCCTCCTTTGTCTTCTCCTGTCCCCTTCCCTCCCTTCCCCCTCCCCCTCCTTCCCCTCTCCCCTCCCTCTCCTTTTCCCCTCCTCTCCCTCCCCTTCTCTTTTCCTCCCTCCGCTCCCCCTTCTCCTTCCCTCCCCACCTCCCCTTTTGTGCTGGGGTTGAACCCAAGGCCTGTACCTCTCAGCCTCCCCCCAGCCCTAGGTTTTGATTTTCTGTACAGTAAATATAAATTTTGCAGCCCTCGATTTGTAAATGTAAAGGAGTCTTGAAAGTAAAAACGTGAGAGCTGCGGTGTTGCGAGTGCTCGCTAACCATGGGAACACATCGTGAGTGTGGTGGATTAACTTGTGTCGATTTGAGTGGGAACATCCAGCTGAACCAAGTGTGGTTCTGGCATGGAGGGCCCACCTGAGGATTGCTGCAGACACCGTAAACGAGAACAGAAGGGGAAGATGAACGCTGCTGACTTCCCAGGAAAAGCTTCTTTGTGGCACGTTTTCCTGATGCAAACGCACACAGCATCAGCTATTCTTGTGGAAGAAGGAGCTCGGGTCCTCACTATCGCTGAGGATAGCTGTGCTTCTTTTTGGGGGAGCTCTACTCCTTACTTTGAACATGGCTTCCTGGCTCCAGTGCAGATCCCTCAGCCTGCTGGCACAGACCTTTACCCCACCAGCCCAGACTTTCTAGCTTCTACCACTGACCTTTGGGCCTTCTCAGTGCAAATCTTTGCATGAGACATGGTCTCGTGTAGGACACTGCCTTGGGATCCAGGCCCTTGGCTGGATTCTTTGGGTCTGTAGTGTGGACAGATCTCTTCTACTCTTCTGCATTTGACTTTTTGGGTGACTATTATAAGACACTCCTGTAAATTTATGTCCTGTATCAAATCTGTTCTCTTGCATGCCCTGACTACAAGAACGTGGGTCCAGTTTCCTCCTGTGGAAAGGTGATGGGTGTAGTTCCAGATGGTGCTGAGGTCCTTGGGACCCCTTTGTGTGTGTGCTGTAGATTACCGTAGGCAGGGTGTCCCCAAAATGTTCCAGTAATCTGTGGTGGATTACTGGAATCCACCACAGAAGGCCCATCCGAGATATCCTCCTTCTAACGCAGGCCCAGCTGGGAAGCCCAAGGTGCATGCGGGGCCGGAAGGGCAGCTTCCATGGCCTGTGTAGGAGGTAGGCAGGGTGATGAGCCACAGGTGGTTTGTAGAACTCAGGATCCCCCAGAGGCTGGCGAGGCTCCACCTGCCTTATTCCTATGTCCTCCAGAAAATATCTGTGGCCAAGGGTATGAAAGCATGTTTTCAGAAATCAAGATTTTTCTTTATTTTCTGTTACTGGAAACTGGCTATGAGTTGGGATTGTAGGAAAGCATCTGCTACTCTGGTTTTAACCGTTATAAGTCTGCTCAAGATACTAAGTTAAGTTTGGGTTTTACTGGAAATGTGTTGAGCCGTGTGACTTGTTTGCTTTTCTCCCTCCACATTGCAAAACAGAAGACAACTGGGATTTTAACCCATCACCTCTTTGTGAGGGGTGGCACCAGAGGTGACCCTGAAGGTCCGCAGACCCTCACAGGGAGGAGACATCTGGCACATGAGGGTTGCGACCACAGGTCAAAGTGCAACGTGCTGTAGCCTATTTGGGGGAGATGGGCAGCTGGGGTCAGAACCTGCAGAGGGAGTGGCTGGCTCTGGGTCACTCCGACAGCTTGCCAGAGTGCTGGGGACAGAATAGGGAAGATGGGTGTCCCAGGCCGTACGTGTCTGGGCCATCCTGACCTTGAGGGGAGGCCTCTCTGCAAGAGCAGCTGGAGTTTGAGCTATAAGGAAGAGGAGGTGCCTGGAGTGGACAGACGTTTGTCATCTTGGAAGGAGTGAGAAAGTTGCTTTTCTAAATGATCCTTTTGAAGGAGGTGGCTGTAAAACAAAAATTATTCACAGCTTATTAAATATTGCTGAGGATCTTTTTCTTAACCACCTGCTTTTCTAGTCTGCTCCATTCCAAGGACAACATGCGCATGTTAGCATGGATGTCCAGAGCACAGTTAGTAGGCTGAGACCTGTTTTGCCCTCAGATGGCACGTGGACAAGCTGAGTGGTTGTGGTGGAAATGAAAGCCTTTACCTAGGACCTGCAGGCTGGTGTTTAGGTGCTTCTCTCTGTGTCAGCCAGAAGCTGGGTCCTGGTACACTGAGGAACCAGGTCCTCACTTCTTGGTCCTTAGTTCTTTGTGTCTGTGCCTGGGATCAGAGAATTCAGTCAAGAAACATAGGCCCTGCGGATATATAGGTAGAGTTTATTGTAAAGTAGATGAACAAAAGTGTTACTCTTCAAAGGCATCTGCCCTGAGTGTGGATTTGGATATGTTTTCATGCACACAGAATTACTCCTGGACAGAGAAGGAGGGTAACAGTGATGCTTGTCAACTTTTTATAGAGAAATTACTTCAGAATTTCAGAATGTCTTCCTGTCCTTTTAGATGGTCAGCGTCTCCTCAGGGGCTTTCATCACGTAAGGAATTTAAGAAAGAACATTTGAGGAAGACAAGTTCTTAATTTAAACCAGGTTTCAATCCAAGGCAAGAGGGTATCAGAAGAACAGCCCCTTCCCTGCTGTGGTTGGGCTGTCGGATATGGCAGTCCGCATACAAATGCACTGTCCTTGTTCTGGAGTTAGATGGCTGGCGGGTGTCAGAAGGAAGTGCATGGTGTATGACCTTAAGCTGTCATTGCGCTCTGTGCAGTCCCTTTGGGTCTGAGACTAACAAACGATTCCAAACGAGTTTACATTGAGGTCTGTCTGTCTTTTGGGGGTTTTTTTAGGGGTGGATGTTTGAGACAAGGCCTCACTGTGTAGCCCCAGTTGGCCTCAGACTCTAGGTGATCCTCCTGCCTCGGCTTACTAAGTGCTGGGATCACAGGCATGGACAACCTTGCCCGGCTTTGAAGTCCTTCGCTGGCGATGTGTGCTTCTTTGGACACACTTCTTGCGCTTGTCCCTCAGACCTGCTAATGTCCACCTAAGAAATTCTACCTATATGTCTGCTAATGTTTGTCAGTCACCCCCCGTTGCATTAGATCCCTGTTGGTGTCAGCATTGTGCAGGTCTCTTCCGAATCTCATTGGCCCTTCATGTGCCTGGCTGCGTGAGTGCCATCTCATCCCTTTGTCACCAGGCCAGGCCACAGTAGGCACGGGACTGGCTTCCCGCCAGCCAACTCAGCATACCTTTAGTGGGATTCCCAAGCCAACGCTGCTCCTCCGCTGACAGCTGTAGTGTTAATTTCAGCACAAGAGGTCGTTTCCAGGAGCTGAAGAGATTACCTGGCTAACTCTGCTTTTTTTTTTTTTCAGGGTATCTGAGAAGCAGACACGAGTTGTCAGGATGCTGAGCCCCGTGGTGGGTGGCACAGTGCGAACACTGGCCTGCAGCAGCTGGACCTCTGTCCTCCCGGTCCGGTTTCGAAGCGCCTCTCGTCTGCAGAGCCCGGCAGAGGCCCGTTTCCACTCTGCCTCTGCCTCAGAAGCTGGCTGTCCCCGGGTCTTGATTACAGGTTGGTTTCTTCCACTTTCTTTCCCATTTGTGGCTTGAGTGCAGCTTTCTTTGTTACTTCTGAGTGACTTCCTTTGGTTTTGAACATGCGACGTGCCACCAGAACCTCCCCAGGACACCTGTCCCCTCAGCAGGTAAGGCCAGCCAGAGCAGCTGGGCCACATGGCTTCCAGGCTGGACTTGGTGACTGTGGTGGGTGTGGTCAAGGCTTTGGCCCTTGTCCGTGAGGCCTGACAGAGCTGCTGCCCTTTCTTCATTCATTCGCAGAGGCCTCTCCCAGCATCCGCTCTCTCTAGAACAGTGCAGAGCCCAGACCTGCCCTCTGCACTGTTGCTGGCACTTGGTTTCCCTCACGAGATTTTTGCTGTTGCCTGGAGGGGCCTGGGAATCCAGGGCCCCGAATGCTCATACGCGGACCGGCCAGGGAGCAGAGGCTCGGGGACAGGAGGGAAGGGCCAGGAATCCAGACGTTGCTTCCGGACCCACACGGATCTTTCCATTGCCACGCTCCTCAGCTGAGCCCGGAGTCACTCGTCCCAGACTGTTAGTGCAGTATGTTGGGACAGAGATGCTAAGCGAGCACCTGCCCAGCAAGTGCGTCACTGTGGAGCTCACTGTCACCGGATGGACTCCTAGTTCCGCCTTGTTTTGAATGGTGGCCCCTGGCTCTGTCCCTAAAGGCTGTGCGATGTCACTTGCAGAGCACTTCCTGCCAGCTCTAGCCACTGCTCACTGATGGACATGTTTTATCTCTTCCTGCTCTGCCTGGTTTTCTTCTTTGGCTTAGCCTCACTGTGCTCACTCCTGCCTCCTCCAGGGGGCATCCCCAGGTGCCTGGTGTGAAGTCCCATGGGGATGGATGCCCAGGGAAATGCCATCACATGACAGTCACAGCCCTCCTCCCCCATGTGCTCCCTGCCTCTGGCTTTCCTGTTTCCATTGGGGCAGCTGTAAGCTCCACATCTGGAAGCTGCACCATCCCTCTTGCACTTCGTCGGTGACTCCTCACTCATGGAAGCCTCTGCCCTGTTCTCACATGACTTCCTGCTCTTTCTCCCCCTTTACCCTCCTATCCCAGCCCAGTGTGGATGGAGGTAGGATTCTCAGTGGTCCCTTCAGAGGGTTCCGCCACACTGTCCTTGGGATCCGATCCAAGGAGGTTCCTGAAACTGAGATGAGGAACCTAGTCCACCCACCCACGGAGTAGGTCTAGCAAGTTGGCGGGCTCTGCTGACTCCACTGGAGAAAAAGAATTTTTAGGATGTGTCAGTGAGAGGCTCGCAAGGGAAGGGCTTTCAGAGGAAGTTGAAAGGTGTGCGCTCAGAGATGGAGAGGACGCTTATGCTTCTCTGGCGAGGGTGCAAACCCCAGGACAAGGAGGCCCATGCCCCAGAGGGTGATGGCCCATTTTACAGGTATGGGCCTGCTTTGTTTTTCTAAGATAAGAAATTTCAACATTCTTTGGATCCTCTCCCCCGGTTCCTTTATCTTAGGATCAGGGTCCTGCTCTTTGCTTCCTCCATCAGGCCAATCTGTGGACTTGCAGGGCTCCTGAGGAGTTTTGGGTGTGCTGGTTCTGGAAGGAGAGGAGCCTGGATTTAACCAAAGGAAGCTGGAAATGGATCGCCTTGGGTGACTTGGCTCCGGAAGTCGCAGTCTTCTCACAAGTCACCACGTCCTTGTCTCCTTTCCGCCTGTCTTGCATTTCATCTCTCCTACCCCAAGACCATTTGCGTTTGGTGCTGAACCTTCTGGCACCTGCAGTGAGGAGCTCCTGCAGCAGACCGATCGCCGAGGCCGAGTTCTGGACGTGTGCTCTGCATCCTGCGCCTTTTCTCTTCTCGTGCGCCTGCTTCCCCTTGTCCCCTGCCTGCACGCCCTCATGCTGGAGGGCGCCTGTCTCTGAAATATCACCCGCATGGGTCTCTGTCTTAGCTGGGCGGGGTCATCCTGCGCTCTCAGTGCAGTGCTGTTGGCTGAGAAGAGGTGCAGGCGTCGGCCCCACACCCCCAGCCCAACCCAGGATCCTATCTAATCCCCTGCCGCGGGGAAAGAGCCCTGTTACTATGACATTCTGTGAGCCATCGCACTGGCTGGATTTGGATTAAAGTTTCACCCATTTTCCTCTTCCTCCAGGCGGTCTTGGCCAGCTGGGAGTGGGCCTTGCTAGCCTTTTGAGGTAAGAGCTTCGAGATCTTGAAATTGAAAGTCTGAGTTCCCAAGTCTGTGCGGCGCCCTTTGGCACCACGTAGCCATCTTTCTCCCTCCTCTAGCCCCTTGTCACTGGTAAGAAATCACAGCTCAATGGCTGTTTAAAACACATTTTGTTTTATCTCCTAAAACTGCTGCAGGCCTGTAGCTCAGTCCCTCTGCCAGGCCTGGTGCACTCTCTCCTTGCTAACGCAGGCAAAGTAAGGTTCTGGCCCTGGTGGCCACCAGACCTATAGTTGTTTGGGGCAAAGAGAAGAAAACTGTGTAGGATTGGAGGGAGAAGGGCGACTTAGTGAGGAGGAGGAGGAGGTAAAAACCCTCAGTACTGGGAGCAACTGGCAACACATAGAGTAGCCATAGAAGAGGAGGCTGCAGGGAGGGGGCCTGAGCACCAGCGGTTGGAGGCGCGAAGGGGGCAGGTGCCCGGGTGAGGAGGAAGGAGGGCTTGGAGGCTGACCAGAAGGAAGTCGCAGTTCCTGTTTAACAGGATTGATTTTCTAGAGCTTGTTTCATCCTCAGTGTCACCAACTTGCGCGCTCTGGCTTTCCCTTTAGGAAACGATTCGGGAAGGACAATGTGATTCTGTCAGACGTAAAGAAACCCCCCAGTCATGTCTTCTATAGTGGTAAGCCGTGTCTGTGTGGCTGGACATTGTTTCACTCTTAATTCTCAAAATGCAGTTAAAGAAGCAGCCTGTGCCGATGACAGTGTGTGCAGTGGCCCATACCCAGGCTTGAGAAACAAAGAAGTTATTGATTGTATAGAATCATCTTCCGTCTTTTTAATGCTGCTGCTGTTCAAGTGATACAAAAACAGGAGAGCTCTTTGGAACTTGAAGTTAAGTTTGAAAAAATGTATTTTATATTATTTGGAGTAATATTTTTATAATAAAGTCTTTGGTTCCTGCCTTTTGAGTTTTTGATGAACTTATGGCTTAGAACACAAGGATCAAATTCTGTGATGAGGAAAAGGAATTTTAAAAACTTGGAGAAATGAATCACGGTGTTGCATGTAAAATGAATTGTTTGTAAGCTACTGCACACACACAGAATCTCAGAATCCCTGAGGGAAACTTTCTACTGCCTCAAAAACATCTTTAAGTCGAGTGTGGTGGCGCATATCTGTAGTCCTAGCACTCTGGGAAGCTGAGGCAGGAGGATCCCAACTTTGAGCTCAGCCTGGGCAATTAGCAACTTCTCAAACCCTGTCTCAAAATAATAAATTGTAAAATGGGCTATTAATATACCTCAGTGTGAAGGCCCTGGGTTTAGTCCCAGCACTGAGAAAGTGTTACAGTGTCTCTTGGTTCTTCCGGTTGGGGGCCAGCCTTTTGCTGCTTACCCTGAGGAGGGTAACAGCTTGCCATCCGTGGGGACATGGGCATTGAACACAACTGGCTGTATCTCCAGTGTAATTCAGCATGGGGAGCTCACGACCTGCGATCCTTATGCACCCTAGTGGGTTTTTACGAAACTCCACCTCTATTCTTCTCGAATATGCACCTTTCCAGCAGCAAGATACTTGTACGTGCAGTTTGCTCCTGCCCAGGTGCTTCTCTGAGCCTCATTTTCTCATCCGTGAAATGGACGCTGGCCTGGGCACTGCCCCTGGCCTGGGCGCATTCTGCAAGGCATCGGCTGTCCTTGCCTGGGAGGTGGCTGTGGCCTGTGACTGCATCGTAAAGCGCCGTGAGTGCAGTGGCAGGACGACCATTTAGCTCCGCAAGCCCCAGCCTGTTGGCCTCTGCAGCGCCCCATCTTCCTCGCAGGCCCGTTTGTGTATGCCAACGTCCTAGACGCCCAGAACCTGTGCGAGGTCGTGGTGAACAACCGCATCACCTGGATGCTGCACTACAGCGCGGTGCTCAGCGCCGTGGGCGAGGCGAACGTGCCCCTGGCCAGAGCTGTGAACATCACCGGTGAGGGCAGGGTCCAGCTCCAGCGTGAGGGGATCACCCCCGCCTCCTGTTTGGTGGGAAGAGATTTTTCCCAGGTGTGAGAGTGTCTGTTCCTTTCAGGATTGCACAACGTTCTGGACGTTGCCAAAGAATACAATCTGCGACTGTTTATTCCCAGCACGATTGGGGCTTTTGGACCTACCTCCCCCCGGAACCGAACCCCTGATCTCAGCGTCCAGAGACCCAGGACCATCTATGGGGTGTCCAAGGTCCACACGGAGCTCATGGGGGAAGTAAGTGTCCCGCCCGAGGTTGCTGAGTGTACCGGTGTGGAGTGATTCCCAGGGTCCTAGCTCGTGCCTTTTCCCTTGGGCCCTGTAGGGCCTTCTGTGTGGGTCTCCTGCTCCTCCAGCCCAGCCTCTGGCAATGCTTCCTTACCTCACTGTGTTTGCCGAGTGGCACGCCGGTGCCAGTGGCCTTGGTTGCTTCGTGTCCCCTTTGAGTGACTCCATTCTTCCAGGCTCCTGGTTCTTCCAGTTACCTGCTTGTCATTCATGGTAACTTTACAGCTTTCTGCGGAAAACTTGGAGCATCTTTTGGGTTGGTTTTGCTTTGTGTTACTACCCTTCTGTCTCCATACCAAACTCTCCAGTGTTTCTGGTTGGTGGCCTGTTGCGGTCATTGTTCTCTGATCTCTGCCTTCCCCGCCTGCTGCGGTGCTGCAGGGCAGGAACCTGCAGTGCAGAATGCAGGACGGAGAGAAAGGTGCAGATCCCTGCTCAGGGTGGATTTTATTGTTCATGGTGACAGAGTATCATCAAGATGGTGATTCTCTGAAGAGAAAGACTTGAGTGTTTACTGAAGATTAGTGGGAAGTCTGAAATGTCATTTTCTTTAGGAGAACTTTGATGTAACTGCATCAGAAGATAGTTCAGAAGCTGGGTGCGGTGGGACACACCTTTAGTCCCTAAACTCTGGGAGGCTGAGGTAGGAGGATTGCAAGTTGGAGACCAACCTGGGCAACTTAGCAACTTAGTGAGACCCTGTTGCAAAAAACGAAAACAAGGCTGAGGATATAGCTCAGGGCAAAGGCCCTGGGTTCAACCCCTAGTTTGCCCCCAAAGCCGGGGGTGGGGTGTATTTCAGAAGAAAGGTGTTATTTCTTTGCTTTGTTCCATCAGAATTAAAAGATAATTTTTTGAGTAGATTCTCTTGTTTTCTTAGTATTACAATTACCGGTATGGACTAGATTTCCGGTGTCTGAGGTACCCTGGTGTGATTTCCGCCAACTCCCAGCCTGGAGGAGGAACAACAGGTGAGCCTTGTCTCTGAGTTCCTGCGCCTGTGACCCAGCCCTGTCACTGTCCCAAGAGGCTGCTTCGGGTGGATGAATCCGCTGTCTCTTTCCCCAGTGCCGAGCAGGTTTCTGTGCCCTCTCCCAGTGTGGATCTAGACACGCCTGGCACCCCATCGACTTACCCTGGTTCAGGGGTACATGTTGGCATTGTCCATCAGCCACCACTGTACTGGAGTCAAACGTAATACTCAGAACAAGTGTATTAAAACGCAGGAAGACCACCAAGCATAGCCTCTACCTTCAAGTACAGCCTTGTGTCTCAATCCAGAGAGAAAGCTCAATTAAAGGGAACGGTGCACTTCGTGTTTAAGAGTAGCTTAAGTCCGATGCGTTATGTTCAGCAGCCTCCACCCTGGGTTCTTCCCCTCGCGGGGTCCTGAGATGCACTAGAAAAGACGCTTGGCAGAGTCTGAGGGATTTTAAAGAGTCTTTGGTTTTGGTCACTTTGTAAAAGCTTCCCCAAGTGTGGCTTAGGGAACTGGGTGTCCTTGCCTCTCTTTTGTGGATCAAGGAGGTGACAACCACTTTCATATCAGGACAGGGACATTATTGGCCATTTCCCCCTCCTCCCTTTACAAGAGCACCGTGGGGTCTCCGGGGCTGTGGGCCAGGGACAGCGGAACAGTGGAAGCAGCAGGAGGACGGAGCACCGGCCTTGTCCCTCCAACCCCAAGACACTGAGACTCAAAATGCAGGCAGGCTGATATCCTCAGCACGTTTTCTTTTCCCCATAAAGTATCATACATGTTAACTAGTTTTTTTGTCATTTTTGAGTGTAGTAATGCTTCTTTAGAATCTTCGTTAGCTGTGTAAGACAGCGTGGATCCAACTTGCAGCAGTTGTGTCTGAATTAAGACATTGGAGAGCTGCTGCCCGCCTCCCGGGTGCACCTTCATCCTATTGCAAGGAAACCAGTCAGGATTCTCTTTCAGACTACGCCGTCCAGATTTTCCACGATGCCGTGAAGAGTGGCAAGTTCGAGTGCAACCTGAGACCCAGCACCAGGCTCCCGATGATGTACATGGACGACTGTCTCCGGGCCACCCTGCAGTTCATGGAGGCCCCGGCCGAGTCCTTCTCCATGAGAACCTACAACGTCACCGCCATGAGCTTCACCCCCGAGGAGCTGGCCCAGGAGATCGCCAAGCACGTGCCCGAGTTCTGCATCACGTACCGTGTGGACCCTGCCCGGCAGGCCATAGGTGGGTGCCCCACGGCTGGGCGCCCTCAAGCCCAACCCGAGCCTCCCTCGGCTTCCCTGCAGGCCCCGCCCCAGGACACACGGCAGGAGGCTAGTGTGCACACAGCTTTCTCCGGGCCAGCGTCACTGGAATTAGCTGTCATTGAGCTGGTGAGCCGATGCTGAGCTTGGGGAAACGGTGTCAAGTAGGTGATAGGGTTTCATTCCAGATAAGCAGATCAGGGTATTGCATCATTTAGCAGTGTAAGTGTAAAGCAAAGAAAAACTCCAGCCGTGGGTTTTCCTGTACTGTAACTGCTGCTTTGTGCCCTTCCGGGTGGAAGATTCCTACCTTCAGAATTCTGAGGTTCGCACTGTGAGAGTCACCGCCGCTGACAGCGGTCATGATCTAATCTGGTCCTGTGAGGAGGTGACTCTGTGTGGACGTGGTCATTTTGCCCCTCTCTGAGGAGCTGCCTTGTACCGTCTTGTGTGCACTTTGTACCATCAACAGGCGTATAAAAGGCCCTGGACCTTTTGCAGCTCCAGAGCCTGCAGAACCGAGCCACCTTTGTTTCTCCCCAGCTGACAGCTGGCCCACGAGCTTGGACGACAGCCTGGCCCGCAGGGACTGGGGGTGGAAGCACAACTTTGATCTTCCGGAGTTGGTGACGACGATGCTGAACTTGCATGGTTGCGACACCAGAGTTGCCCGAGCCAACTGAAGACATCAGAGGAGCAGTTCCTGGGTCCTGCACGGCCACAAGGGACAACGGTCAGGAGCCCAGGGAGCTGGTGTTCTTTGGAATGGGAGGACAGATCGGGCCGGGTGGGGGATGGTGCCAGTTTGAGGGTTAGGTGGGAGGACTTCACGCATAGTCCTTGCTTTGTGCCTGAAACACCCATGCCATGGAGGGAAGACCTAGGGCATAGTCGTGATGAGTGACCGTTTCTGGAAAGGCGAAAGCATGTGACGTGTGTACTTAATTTAAATAGCACCTGAGGGATCCGTTACTCTCTTGGCCACTGACCAAAGGTTACATTTTAAAGGCGCTGAAGGATATGTGCAGTATTCTTTACTGTCCCATCAGAACATAAAACGTGTTTGAACACGTTAATCCTTTAGTCAGCATGTTCAAGAGATTTTAATGCTGCTTCAAAAGTTACCAGCTCTCTTGTATGTTCCTGTTGTTTTTGTTTGCTGAGACAGGTTCTCCCTGTGTAGATCAGATTTGAGCTCATGATGTAGCCCACTGGCCTTGAATGCATGGCCAACACCTGCCTTAGCCTCCTGAGAGCTGGGGTTATAGTCATGCAGCACCACCCCAGCTCTCGATGTGATGTACCTGGGAAACCTAGGGTTGCGGACATGGTGTAGCAATGACGTTGCCTTCTCTTCCTGAGGTTCCCTTCCTATCAGGGCACTAAGTCGTGTCCACTAGGACCATGACTCCCTAACCTGCAATGTCAGAACTCCAGGGAGCTTGTTTTACATGTGGGGGTCTGAGCTGCACCCCTCGGCCGGACTCAGAAGGTGGGAGAACCCACCAGTCTAGACCAGCTCTGAACACTGCTTTCTTATTGCAGCCTTGCTCAGTTCTCAGACTGAGCTCGCCCCAGAGGAGCTGCTCCAAACCTTCCCACCCGACTACTGTGTAGACTCTCAGGTCACCGCTCAACTACCTCCTGAAGCCACCAGCCAGGGAAGCCTCCACCCCACAGGTCAGCGTGGCTGCCTATGATAATGGCCGTGGATTAAAAGGCATTTGTACTGTGTGCCAATGACAGTAAATAAATTGTTAGCATTTGGAACTTGGAATGCAGTGTGAGTATTTTGGAGGCATAACTAGGTTTAAGATCTACTTTGCTTAACTGGAGAACTTTAGGTCATTGCATTAGTTGGCCACCCTTAATCTCAGTCTCCCTCAAAGAAAGTCTCAGGACATGAGCAAGGTGTAGACAGATTTCCTGCCAGAGCATAACACACATGATTGGGAGTCCAACTGCCAATGGAGTCCTTGTTCTCAACAGAAAGCTCCTGAGCCTGGTGTTTACTGGCTGCATTTCTGGTTCTGAGCTCTGACCAGAATGTCCTGTTGCGGCAGGAGAATAGTACATGGTAAAACTGGCTGGGGAAGTGGGCATGACCTGTTGATGACAAAATCCCAGGACACGTGCGCAGAACAGTTCCCAAAGCCCCACATGTGGATTTCTCACGAGAGCTCAAGCAGTTTCAGATAGGACGGCCTAGACCCGATAGCAGCCTGAGGAGTGGGAGGTACAAAGCAGACAGTCAACACTGAGCCCTCGGCTACTGTGTTCTTTCACAGTAGTTCACTCTCACGCTATAGGGTGTACTTATTTTTCGTACTTTTGCTTGGCCAGCATTTGCTCTGTAGAGCATGTTTTTCTTTTCCTACCTTTACTAGATGTAAAACCTTGCTACCATTTGTGCCTGTGTTGGCCGATTCTTTGTTCAGGACAGGCAGAACCTAGAAACCACCTCTAAAAGGAGACTTAAGCACCTCAAAACCCAACACCGTCAAGCTTGGCTCACAGCATCCCAGGGCTGCTGCTCCAGTGGGTAGCACCAGACCTTTCTGAACTCCTCCATGGACCAGTTACAAAGCTCCAGAACCACATGGTCAGGTAGCCCCAGCAATGATCCCACTCTCAGTATCAAAATCTGTCTTAGTTACTCTCCTTGTCGCTGAGACACCTACAACTGTAAGGAGGAAGGGATTATTTTGGTGCACAGTCTGTAGATGTTTCAGTCCATGGTTGCTGGCTCCAAGGCAGGGCAGAGGGGGCCTGGCGGCCAGAAGCAGGGAGAGACAGATCAAGGGAGGGCTGTGATCTGCTGGTAAGTATCACACCCTCATGGTCCACTCCCCAAAACCCCTCTTAGGAGCGCATGAACCCTTGGAGGGACATCTAGATGTAAACCGTAACAGTAGGCTTTGGGATTGAAACACACACACAGACACATGTGTGGTGCTTGCCTCTGCTCTGGTGTTCTTCATCCTGAGCAAGTGCACGGTCTCCAGCGTGGATATTCTGCTGCAGTACTGTGTGGAATTGCTGTTGTATGGCTCAGGGATGCCACAAGGTCTACTGCATAAAACAAACATAGGCGGGTGTTTCCGCATTCCTTGGCCACCACTGTAATGGCTGATGATGCTACCAGGGTTGAACCAACAGCCTTTGTACTGAGATAGATCCAAGAACTTTTTACTTTGAGATAAGGTCCTACTAAGCCACTAAACTGCCCAGGTTGGGCTTAAATCCAGGGTGCTGGATTATAGGTATGGACCATCATGCCTGGGATTTTCTTTGGCTTTTTTTCCTTCACCTCCTCTTCCCCTCCTCTACCTCCCTCCTCCTCTTCCTAAAAGGTAGGGCCTGGCCATGTTGCCCAGGCTGACCTTAAACTCCTGTCTCAGTCTCCAAGGAGCTGTGATGAAAGGCAGTGCCACTACACCTCACTATTAATAGTATTTTGCAATTTATGTAAGGACAGATCACTAATTTGCTACTGTGTATTATGATGAGGGACTGAATGTTTTTAAAAACTCTTTTCATAACTTTTTATTGAATCCCAGCACTCTGGGAGGCTGAGGCAAAAGGATTGGAAGATCAAGCCCAGCCTGAGCAACTTAGTGACTTCGTGACACCCTGCCTCAAAATAAAAATTGTAAAAAGGTCTGCGGATGTGGCTCAGTACAAAGACCAGGAGGTCAATCCTCAGGACCACTCCCTGAAAAAAGTTTCTATTAAGAATTGAAACAATTTATAAGACACAAAATATAAATCGTCTTCCTCTCTAAATCCAATCAACCAGTGAAGTTAACAATATAATGTGCTTCCTGACTTTTTCCTCCTGTACTTATACAACCTAGGATTAAAAGGTCAAACCTTTTATTTCTTTTTCATTATGAAGGTGGGACTAAGGCAACACTGCCTAGTTTTGGAAGAGACACACTTGTTTGCAAATTAGTATAATAGTGTTTTAAAATATTCTTTAGTTTTCCCAACTGTGGTAAAAGTAATTTAAGCTGGGCGTGGTGGGTGCACACTTGTAATCCCAGCACTTGGCAGGCTAAGGCAGGAGGATTGTTGCGAGTTCGAGACCAGCCTGGTCTACAAAGTGAGCTCAAGGCCAGCCTGAACTGCATAGCAAGACCCTGTCTCAAAAAAACAAATAAACAAAAAAACAAGTAACTTAAATGTAGTTTCAATATTTGCTTCTTAAAAATAGCTGCATCACCCCATAAATAGAATATTTATTTTATAAATAGAATATTTATAGAATATTTATATAGAATATTTATTTTATAGAATAGAATATTTATTTTATAAACAGAATATTGTAATTAGTCATTTCAGAAACATAAAATTAATGGATCATAGGGCATAAACACTTATTTACATAGTCAAATTCCTATTCAGAAAGACATTAATTTATGATGACATTCTCTTCTGTTATCAAGACTTTCCAATATATATTTACCACACTATTGTTTACTTTCGATTTGCTTTTTAAAAAAGTTTTAGAAATACAAATTTCACCCATGAGAGAGTATACCTGCTTTAATATCACACTAAGATGAATTGGTCATTTTTGAAAATAGAATTGTCCCATATCAATCTTTACAGCCTTTGGGCCCTGGATGCCTGACTATCGGGTGGCTGAGTGAGACAGACAGCCCTTTGCCTTCCAATGTGAAAGTCTCCAAAAAAATCACCCAATTTAAATGTGTAACTTTTAGGATAGATTTTTTTTTTATTTTTGTTTTTTTTTTTGTTTGTTTGTTTTTTCTCTGGTACTGGGAACCGAACTCACGACCTTGCGCTTGCCAGGCAGGCGCTTTTGCCACTGAGCTAAATCCCCAGCCCCTAGATTTTTTTTTTTTAAAGTAGGTGAATCCTCTACAAACTATGAGCCAAAATAAACCTCTTCTCTTTTAATTTATGAGTGTCAGGTCTTTTGTCCCAGCAACAGGAAAGTGACTAAGAGACTTTGGTACCAGGAGTGAGGTTGTTGCTGTGACTACCTGAACATGTAGTTCAGAAGCCGTTGGAATTGGCTTGTGGGAGGAGTTTGGATAGTGTGGAAAAGCCAGCTGAAGAAGCAGCCCTACAGTGATGTGAGCCAAGCTTGATGAGAGAGTCTTGTCAGAGTTCAAGACCAGAATGCTGGTAGAAATGCAGATAGAAAAGACCAGGGTCAGGAGGTTTCATTTGGGAGGGACTCCATTGACAGTTGGATTCCAGAACACATGTGTTATGCTCTGGCAAAAAAATGTGTCCATGTTTTGCTTATGTTCTGAAACTGCAAGAGGCTGAGATTAAGGGTGATGAACTAAATCAGTTTGATGGAGAAAATTTCAAGGCTGCTGATCATTCAGGTAGAGGCATGGCTTCTTTGGGGGCTTCTAGAGTCAAGTGCAAACAGCCCAGCTAAATGAGTTAAAAAAATTGAGTTTGGTCAGAAAGGAAGCTCCAGTAAATTTGGGGCCAGTAAAGTTGCAACAAAGAAGAACTTGGTTGCTAAAATGATTAACATTAAAATGAAGCCAAATACTTTCTATCTGGACAATACAAAGCATGCTTTGAGGGCATGGAAGGGATCAGAAAGACCCCACCCTTCACAGACTGTAGGGTGGAAAAGTAAAAGACTTGGCTTTGGGAAGAGAGCCCCAGGGTACCCTGCTCTATAATAGGGGCAGCCTAGAAAATGTGAATTGATTCCTTAGGATTCAGCTTACCATGCTCAGCCATCCAGGCACTCAGAGGCCTCTGCAACCACCAGCAAGTCAGCTGGTGGCAGACCTTGATTTCATCCATATGATGCTGATTTTACAGGCATGCACAATGCAAGAGTTGTGGGGTCAGGGAGGCTTCCACCCGGATTTCAGAGGAAGGCCTGGGAGGCCTGGCAGTGTATGCCTGAAAGGACAGTATGTGAAGCTGTGAGTATGAAGCTGAAAGTGCAGTGGAAACCCCAGAAGGTTGGACAAGCCAGGAATGAGAATCACCTGAAGAAAGCTGCAAGGAGTGAGTAAAGTTAGCTCAAGAGCGAAACCACTAGGATACAACCACTGCCATTGCTGTAGGGACTGGACTGTCCAAGCTGTTTGGAGCTTACATCTCACATGGGTGCTGGACATGGAATTTCAGGATTGAATGCTTACCCTGCTGGATTCTGGTCTTGCTTTGATTTCTTTATTCCTTTTGGAATGGGAAGGTTTACCTGATAGCTTTGTATGTTGGAGATGTTTAACTTTCTTTTAATTTTTACAGGGGTTCACGGCTAAGAGTTTGCCTTAAACCTGAGAGGAAACTTTGAGCTTGGACTTCTCAGCAATGCTGAAACTGTTAGGATTTGGCAACTCTTAGGGATGGAATAAATGATTTTGCATAAAGGGATGCATGTGAGCCTTTTGGGGGCTGGGGTGGAATGTTATGATTTATATCTAGATGGACCCCCAAACCCTCATGTGCTTAAAGAAGATGATCTACTTCCTGTTTTAACTTTAATAAACCAGTATCAAAATACCTTAATTCCAAAATATTTTCCTTAAAGTTATTCATCACATCCATTTTAAGGCAAGAATTGCCTGCTTGTCTTGCCAAAGAATATATAATAGCTAAAATATGGATTTCCATTCTCTGAAATAGGTAGAACTTTTTGTTGGAGCAGTTTGAAAGTTCTTTTTCTTGTTAAATCATATTGTTGCTTTTGAGGGAAAATCTCAAACATTTACTAAACACCTGCCATATGCTTTGAAACTAATTTTACAATGTTTACTAACTTCTGGAAATGAACTTCTGCGCTGACTTATTTATTCAGTTTGAAACAGATGGGTGTCTGAGGGGGAAAATGAAAGAGTTTAAAGAACCTTTCAGCTTTATGAAAGATTCAAAAGCTATCCCTGTTAATACTGAATTTTGACCATGTTGTAGTTCACATATGGAAACCATTTTCAACATTTCTGTTCAAGACAGAAAATTCACACTTCCCTGGAAAGAACTTTTTATGCTATAAACATTGTTCTTTATTTTATCTTTTAATACTTTAATCAATGCTTCTGTTTTGTGATAACTTTTCTTAGAGAGTTTTGAGAAAATCCAATGACTTCATAATTTAAAAACCTATCACCTATACCTCTCCCATCCCCAACAGAAAAGCTTAAATCCTGTTTTCTAAACATTTTCCCATTTTTTAGTTGAAAGAGGCATGTATATTTAAAACCTCATTTCCTTTTCTTCTTCACTGTGAGCCATGTGTATTCCTGTCTCCAGAGAGGGTAATGCATATGTAATCTTATGAAATCAAATGTTGAGGGACATTTTTATTAACGTTTAACATAACATGGTCTACAAATCTTAGATATAGACTGACGCATTTAATAGATACTTGAATCCATGTAACTACTGCCTGGATCCATAAAGATTTTTAATGTATTTTTTCTAGAAATAGGGCTGTCCTTTCCAAACTCCTTATTAGAAACTATTCCTTCTTAAGAGTTTATTCATAGATTGATTTGTGGATTTTCTATAAAATGTGACATTTGTGAATCATGACAACTCTCTTTCCAGTCTTTATACCTTTCATTTCTTTATCTTGTATTTTAGCATCAGATAGGACCTGGGACGTGAGGTTGGGTGAAAGTGATACACATGAACACGTTTGCTGCCTTCCACTGTGGAGGAAGGTTTTCAGCATGTCACCATTCAGTGTCATATTAGCTGTAGGTCTTTTACAGCTATCCTTTACTAGATAAAGGGGGTCCCTTCTACTCTTGGTTTGCTGTAAAAGTCAATTTGCCCCACACTGATAAACAGATTTAATATAATTCCTGTAAAATTCTAGCAAAATATTTTATAGGTAAAGATAAGATTATTCTAAAATTATACGGAAAGGTACAAAAACTAGAATAACCAAAACAGTTTTGAAAACAAAGAAGAAAATGAGAGGAAGCAGTCTACCTGATTCCAAGGCTTCCTGGACAGCTGCGTGATCCGTATGTTTGGTACTGGCAGAAGGACAGACACTTAGATCAATGAACACAATGGTGATCTCAGAAATAGACTTTCACTTCTATTCCCAAATCTTTTTATCTTTTCAGTACTGGGGATCAAACCCAGGGCCTTTCACATGTTAGGCAAGTGCTCTGCCAATGAGCAGCACCTTCAACATCCAAGTCATTTTTGATAAAGGTGCAACGCAATTCAATGCAGAAGAGATAGCTTGTTCAGCATATGGTGACAGGAACAAGTTGATATCCACAGATCAAAGTGTGAACCTTGGACTAAGTCTCATACTTTATAGAAAAATTAGCACATAAGATATCATGAATAGAAAACATAAATCTATAAGACTTGTAGTGGACTGATAACTGGTGGTCAACTTATCACCCCCAGCTGAACTGAGTAACTGGTGCTGGGTGTGGGAGGCCCACCTGAGGACTGTTGCCAGCAGCATAAGAGGCAGACCTGGAGAAGAAGAAGCAGGCTGTTGCGAGCTGAGAGAGGCTGTGGGGAGCTGGCTTTCCTGATGAACTTGGCTGTTTTCATCATCCGAGGAGCTCGGGACCTCGCTGGCACTGAGAATGGCTTCAGTTCACTTTGGAGAGCTCTGGTCCTCACTTTGAGCATCCCTTCCTTCCTGGAGGGGAAGATGGTGCACTGCCGACCTCCAGGAAATGCTTGCTGCGTTGGTTTCCCTGATGGGAACTCGGCCATCCTGATCATCAGAGGAGCTTGGGACCTCACTGTTGCCGAGGATGGCCATGGTACCTTTCTGGGGGAGTTGTGGTTCTTCTGAGCATCACTTCCTGGCTCCAGTACAGATCCCTCAGCCTGCTAGCACAGGTCCTTCATCCTGCTGGCCAGACTTTGTAGATTCCACCACTGACCTTTGGGCCTTCCCAGCAGATCCGTGAAACAGGCCTGCATGAGACGTTGTCATGGGCTCTGGGCCTCCAGTTGGATTTGTGGGAGGCATTGTTATGAGCTCTGGGTATTCAGCTCAACTAATGTAGGACATTGTTGTGGGATCCAGGCCCTCAGCTGGATTCCTTGGTCTTAGTGTGTGGACAGATTTCCTGCACTTTTTTGTATACTGTTCTTTGGGTGACTTATAAATAGTCATATAAAGTATGTGTCCTGTATTATGTTGTTCCCCTTGCAAAATAAGCCCCAAACCAACACAAGACTTAAAAAACAATAGGAGAAAAATCTTTGAAACCTAGGGTTCCACAAAGAGTTCTTAGATTTGGTGCCAAAAGTATAATCTCTGAAAAAAACAAACCCAAATCAATAAGTTGGACTTCATCCAAATTAAAAACTTTTACTTTGCAAAGGATTAAAAGATAGCTCTTGGCCTGGAAGAAAATACTTGCAAATCCCATACCCGACAAAGAATTAATATGCGTGACAGAAATCTCAAAAGTCAACAGTACAAAAACAACTCATTTAGGAAGTGGACAAAAGGCTGCAAAAGCATTTCACCACTTCTCTCACTCTGTGAGATAGAAGTTTGATTCAGGTTAAACATTAATTTGGTGCTTGCAGCTCTGCAAGGTGACAGAAGCCCAAGCACGCTTGGGTTTTTGTTTTTCTAGGGAAGACCACTTCCCCCTAAAGCAGAGATTCCCGAACTTTTTGAAGGTGTCTTCAGACCGCAAAGCAGGAGCTCCCCATTTCGGGAGCACAGGTCCTCCCACAGCAGCCTTTCTTCCCAGGAACACAGGCTCCTGTTCACTTTCGAGTCTGCCTCCCAGCAAAACCAAAAGCGAGGTCCCAGGCCTTGCGCTCTGCTCTGCTGCGGATGCCTGCGCTCACCGTGGCCTTTGGGGGTCCAAGAAGTCCGACTTTTTGGGCTGCACTGAGTGAAGAGCAATTATCTTGGGCTGTGTATAAAATATATAGTATGGTTAATGTGTATAAGTAAAAAAAAGTTCATTTTTCATCTTTTTAAATTTTTTCTCAAAATGTAAAATCTAAAAAATACTAATAACATAAATGTAGTTTTGAACTTTCCAGTAGCTCCATTCTACTACAGCTTCTCTCAAGTGAAATGTCATCAATAGGGTTTTCACATTTAAAACCAAGGGGACTTAAGCATGGTGCACACCTGTAATCCCAGCACCTGGGAGGCTGAGGCAGGAGGAGCGCAAGTTCGATTACAGCCTGGGTTACATAGCAAGTTCAGAGCCAGCCTGGACCAAATGATGAGAACTTGTCTCAGAGACTGCCCCCTGCCCCTAAAAAAGACAACAACAGGGGAAGGGGGACAGAATTAACAGAATTAACTGGTTAAATTACCTTGTGAAATAACACAAACCCAGAGTTAACAATTAAATAAGTTTACATGTCAGTTTAGTGACAGTGGAAGTCAGAAGCCTGTCTTCCCAGGCACACAGTGAGGACGCGCGAGGCTGCGCTCGTGGGGAACCGCTGCGTTTTACACTCCAGGTCACATGAACAGATGTGTTGTTGGGTACCCCTGGGCTCCACGCCCTGTCTGAAGCGACCTTCCGCTGTCACCTCCCAGTCCTCTCAAGCACTGTGCAATCAGCTCTGGAAAAATATCGCTACAAGTGCTGTAGAAATACTAGAAGTTTACCATATCGCCAGCTGTCTAGGGCAGCCCGTGACCACGCGTTGTACATGTGTGCTTTGGGGGTTGTGTTGAGAAAGGAGAGGGGGTTTGTGAAAGCTCGTGCACACGGCCAGGCGCGGGGCAGGTGCATGTGCCTGGAAATGTGAGTGTGCGTGAAGGCTGGATGAAGTCAGCCTCCCCAGGGAAGCCCAGAGTCAAGAGTTCCATTTTTCAGCCAGGTGCGGTGGTGAACGGCTGTAATCCAGCCCCCTGGGTGGCTGAGGCAGGAGGATTTCAAGTTCAAGTGAAACCTGGGCACTTCAGCAACTTAGCAAGACCATCTGAAAAAAAAACAATTCTAAGAAGGGGTAGGGGTATAGCTCAGTGTGAAGGCCCTGGGTTCCATCCCCAGTACTGCAAGAAGAAAACAAAAAACCAAAAAAGTTCCATTCTCCTTTCCCTCCCAAGGAACCTGAGACAGCTGTGGAGGGAACTCCCTCGGAGCCCGGGGGAGCCACACCTTGCCCCCGCAGGATGCCTCCGAGGTCGGCGCATCTGTCCTGTCCCAGCTCAGCAGAGGCTGCAGGCTCTCATCCGTGTGACCATGCGACCCCCAGTGGAAATAAGCCAGCCCAGCGCCAAGCTCCGAGCTGGGGGACACTCTGTCTGTCCCACTCCCGGGGAACTGGGCCTTGTACTTAACTGCAGCAAGCAACAAGCCAGGATCCCTCTGAGAAATCTCTCCCACCTCCGATAGCAGCCAGCCGGCGCTGGGGGAGGGCTGGGCAAGGTGTCAGGCCCAGTGTGCGTAGGGGATGGAGGGCTGGAAGAGGGCACGCTGGAACCGGAAGGGGACAGTCAGGAAGAGGACAGCGTGCCCAGGGGGAGCCGCCAGCCCTGTCCCCAGAGTCAGGGCCAAGAGTCCTACTATGCTGTGTCAGGAGAGCAGGGTGGAGGAGGAGTGGTCCCAGCCAGCAGCGTGGTCCTGCAGGAAAGGGTGGAGAGCAGCTCTGAGCGGGTCGGTGACCTCGCTGTGGTCTGCGCTGGGAGTCACCGGGACGGGCTCGGAGGGGCTGGAGCCCATGGGGGAGAACCGCAGGAGGCTGGGAAGCTTCCAGCCTCAGAGCCCTGCTGGGCTTGATCCCAAACAGCCCCCAGCTTCCTGGTGCCCTGCACAGAGTCCCCCGGCACGGACGGAGCTCCGGGGGAGGCCGCCTCCAGGTGGCTTTCCAGCCTCGGGTCCTGCCTGGGATCCCCTGGAGGACCTGAAACTCACGTTATGGGCTCTGTTTCTCAGGAGAGGGTGCTGGCCTTGATCACAGTCTCAAGGGGGTCCCCACACCCTGAGAGACGAGCCACAGTCTTAGGGGATCTATGCAGCTAGCTCAAGCTGAGGCACGAGTGTGCCACCTTGCTCCCCGCTCTGCGCAGGACAGGCCTGGGCCAGGCGTCCCCGCGGCCGGGCGGGCTGTGAGAGGCGCAGAGGTCCTGTGTCAGGCTGGAGCAGCTCCCACCCACTCAGCTTCTCAGCTGCTGTGCCAGGTCTCAAGGCTCAGACCTTGGGCGCTGATAGAGCCCTCCCCGCCTCGCCAGAGTCAACAGGGCCGTGGGCCTCGGTGCCTCTTTATCGCCACAGTGAACAGGTATATTCGGCCTTCGTTTTGACAGGTCCTTGGGCACTTCCCCGCACCTTCTCTCCTCCCACAGACCACAGTGCTGAGGTCAAGGGCAGAACCGCCGTCGCTGTTGGGCCTGCGGTGCGGCAGCACATGACAGCAGGCAGCATATGAAGGAGCAGGGCTGCTCACCTCCATGCGGCCAGGAAGCAGACAGAGAGGCAAAGAGTTGTGCCCAATGTCCCCTAAAGCCTAGTCATCCATCCCCACCTGTCCTCAGCCGTCTAAGCAGGGGCCACCCATCCCACCCTGACTCTGGGTCTCGTTTCCCAAGAACAACAAGCAGGGCCTCCCGCTCCCCACTGTGAGGTGTGTGTGTGAGAGAGAGAGACAGAGACAGAGACAGACAGAAAAAGAGAGAGAAGGAAGAGAAAGAGAAGGAGGAGGAGGAGGAAGGGAAGGCAGAAAGGAGGGGAGCAAATGTAACAAAGATTTTGCAAAGAGCTTCAAATGCTTTATTTAGGAGCAGATGCAGTGTGAAGGCCAACATTTTATCCCCAGCAAGCCAGAGGCCTGGTCAAGGCAGAGCTGCTCCCTGGTGGGGAAACTTCTACAACAAGGACTTGGTCACACTTCCCAGGCAGGGCCCCACATCTGGGATGCGGTTTCCAGGAGACCCGGAGAGCCCGGAAGTCGGCAAGGTGGCTGAAGCACGGGTGTGAGGCGGGACTGCTCCCTGCTGCCTCCTTGCATCGTGAGCGAGGTTTCCTCAGTCTCAGTTCAGTGAGAACCAGGTGGAGGGCCGAGCTCCGTGTCTGCTCAGTGGTGCTAGGACAGAGGCAGCACTCCGGGTGAGGGGGCTTCTGGGTGAGGCAGGCTCTACAGGAGGTAGACATGGGGCCCCCTACAGTCCCCACCTGTAGTGGACCTACCCTTGAAGTAGGGAACCCTGTGTTCTCTTGTTTGCATTCATAGAGCGTCTTCCCCTTCCTGCCTTGCTACCCACAGTGAACTCTTCTGAGCAGCAGCCTTGGCTTAGGCACCCCGCACCCCACCCAGGCCTGTTAGAAAGGCACCCTAGACCCGTCGTGGCGCAGACCCAAGCTTGCTGGAAAACTATGGGCACAGGAAAGCTGCTGTATGACCTGTGAGAGCTGTAGGAATCTAAGCAGGATCACTTGGGTCAGGTACTAACCAAAAACAAAATAAACAAAGTCAGGAGGCTGTGGAGGAGGAGCCCTCGTGTGTGTGTGCCTGAGGACGAGAGCTTCGGCCAAGAGTCCACAGCCTTGCCAGGCGAGCCTCCTGCAGAGCCCCCTCCAATAACTCTGCTCTTCGATGGCACCGCCCTTGTTATGCTCCTGAGCACCCTTGCCATTGATCCTTGTGGCCAAAGACTGTTGTTTCAAAATCACTGATGCAACCCTGCTCATTTTGCCTTTGTAAGTTTCTGTCACCTTGTCCCCTCCGAGCACTCTCACGTTTCCATGACGGGCACGTTCTGCACCACTGCTCTCCCGCTTACTCTTGAATCCACAGCACTTTAGGGATGTTCTCCGATTGTTATTGACAGGGTCTCGCTATGTGTCAGGCGGGCCTTGGCCTCACTGCGAAGGATTAAACAGACCACTGTGTGGGAGTGCCTGGCACGTGGCCAGCTCTGGGAGACCAGAGTCTCTGTCTGGATCTTCTTTTCTGCAGGTTCTCTGGGACTGGGCTGAGGGTGGGACCTTTTAGAAGCTTCCAGGTAGCTCTGAGGCAAGCCCACTGCTGTTTGCCGTTTCCAGCACCTGACCCCTGGGATTGTACCCAGAGGACACCCTCTCGCACCACCGAGACTGAAGACTGGAGGGGAAGCTGAGCAATGGGAAAGGGACGTGGCTGGCGGGAGCCTCACCCCGGCCCCCAGAAACTGACAGGGTTGAGGCTGGGAGGCTGGGCAGCTGGAGCCCACGGGCTCACAGAAAGAAACAGGAAGTGAGAGGAGGAGACAGCGGTGTCTGAGCCACAATTTTAGGAGCGTGGCTGGGCGAGGAAAAGATTTGAGACAGAGAATGAAAAGGATTGTTAAGGAAGGGGGAACAGACTCAGGACAAAGGGTGATAAAAAATGCAATAAGCGCTTAAATATAAAAATGTATTACACTAAAAGACACATTGTCATCAATCCCCTTCAGATCCTCCTCCTCACTTAGAACACACTGGTTCCATCCTTCGTTCTTGCCCCTTCCTGAAGCAGCTCTGGAAGTCCTTTTATGTGATCGATACACGGTGAATGCCGCTGCCATCCAATGGCAAGGCAGGCTGGTGAAAACGTCACACTGGGCCCTCATCCGCCTCATTCACCGGCTCTGGGACTGTGTGACTTCTGACTAGTCCCCAGAGTCAAACTAAGCATGAAAGGTAAGCGTTTGAATTGATTTGAAGCAGCCATGACAGGGCAACTAAAGACACTGGAGAAAGAAGACTTCCAGAACTGCTTCAGAAACGGACAAGGATGAGGGCATAAACGCGTTTGAAGAGAGAAGGGGGGTTTTGAAGGGTGCTAAAGAAACAGCATTGTGTCTTTTACTGTAATGAATTTTTTTTTTAAATTGCAACATTCACAGGAGTTTTTGCTCACACCTCACATTACGGGGGAATAACTTGCATTTTACACAGCACCTCCCATTTTTCCCCCATAGGTTTGCTTTTTTTTGTTGTTGTTTTTGGACACTGTAGTCTTTATTTTTTAGTTACTTTTTGAAACTATAGTCTTGCTCTTTTTTGTTTTAGTTTTTTTAAACTATGTAATACATACATCATACATATGGAATGTGGATACACCAAAAATGCACAACTTAGTGAGTGCAGAAATGTACAGCTTAAAACTGTGGAGCTCCATACTCATGGTTCTGCACCCTCATGTTTAGTCATCCGTGGATCCAAAGCTTAGGGAAAGAGCTTGCATCTGCACTGAACAGGACAAATGTTTTCTTGTGGTTATTCTCTGAACATATTGTGTAATGACTATTAACACTGTATAGTGCTTAGTCACCTACAGGTGATTTATAGCATGCCCAGGATGGATGCAGGTTGTAAGTACATCCTGTGCCACGTTATATAAGAGAGCGGCTGTCTGAAGATGCTGGTGTCCATGGGGTGTCTTGGTGCCAACCTCCCATGGAACAGAGGGACAGGTGTCATGAAACCAAGTCCTCAGCACTAAGCAGCTAAGCAGCAGAAGCTCGCAGGGTGGGCTGGGGGTGGGCAATGCTGGCAGCAGAGAGCAGGACAGGGCTGGAGGGTCTGGTGGGCTCGGGGCCAGTGGGAGGAGAGACGGAGCAGTCACTCGGGCATGAAGAAGGCTGCGCCTCTCCTTTGTGGCCTCTCACATCTCTGGACCGTGCCCAGCGTGGCCCGTGGTCAGTCCAGACTGGGGGACATGCCTGCTTTTCTTGTCAGACGGGGACCTGGCAGGCAGGTCAAGCACTGCCGCTGGCACTGGACAGCCCAGTGGAGAGAGAGGGAGCGAGAACCATCCTGGAGGGCCAGCTCCCTGGGCCAGCTCAGTGGCCAACTCCACAGCTCCCTGCCACCCAGCCCAGCGGCCAGGGCAAATGCTTGATTGGCTTGGCTTGAGTGCCTGCTGGCTTTCAATTGATAAGACAGAAAACAAGTCCCTGGTTGGTGACAGGTCAAGGCAACCCCCGTGCAAGAGCTGGGGTCACATGGCCATTATGCAAGCCTCAAAACGGGGAGTTTTTGATTTTCCATAAGCAGCTGGGAATTTCTGCTACCTGTTTATACAGAACTAGAACTTCTAAGGCAGGGGACCATGACAAATATCACGTCCACCCTGGCCTTCCATCTGCCCAGTTCCCACACCTCCCAGGGTCAACTTTATTCTTAGGTTTGTATGCATCTTTCCAGAGCGTTGCAAATGTACACCTGTCTTGGTTACTTTTCTCTCGCTGCTGGGACAAAATACCTGATGCCCAAAATTAAGGAAGAAAAGGTTTATTTCGCTTACAGTTTGTGGAGGTTTCAGTCCGTACTTGGCAGGTTATAAGGCAGACTGGCACATGGCAGAGGGCTACAGCTCATGGCGGCAGAACACAGCAAAGCAACAACCCCACACCAGAGAGGAATGGGGGAGGAATGGCCTCAAGCACCCTTTTCCTCTCCCTTACATATGCAAACTATCCACCCCAGGGCGGGTGCAGCTCTCACACCCATAATCAATCAAACTTTAAAAGCCTGCCCCATGGCCGCATGAAGCTTTGGGGGGACACACAGACACAAACCATAACAACACCCAAGCTTCCAAATCAAGCACTGGAGTCCCCTCTGTTTATGTCAGATTAATGTATTCTACAACCTGGCATACCTTGCTTTTCCTCCATTTTTTACTGTGACAAAATACCCATAACAGTAACGTAGCATCTGCACGTTTCTAAGCACACGCTCAGTGCGCTGTGTGCACTTGCACTGTTGTGCAGCCGTCACCACCGCCCGTCAGAATCTTCTCATCTCTCAGCCCTGACAGCGGCACTGCACCCTGCGCCCCCTCCACGTCTGTCTGTGAACTTGATTCTCCAGGTGCCTAAGTGCGGTCACACACTGTCTCCACATGACTGTTTCCTATTAAGCTCAAGAAAACATTTTACTTATAATCCCAGCACTTGGGAGGCTGAGGCAGGAGGAGTGCCCCAAGTTCGTGGCCAGCCTGGGCTATCTAGTGAGTTCAAGTCCAGCCTGAGTTGCATAGCAAGACTTTGTCTCAAAAAAACAAACAAGAGAAACAAAGAAACAAAACTTTTCAAAATAAAAACCCTTATTAAACCAGACATGGTGGCCCACGCCTATAATCCCAGCACTTGGGAGACTGAGGCAGAATGATCACTGTGAGTTTGAGGCCAGCCTGGGCTACATAGTCAGTTCAAAGCCAGCCTGGGCTACATAGGGAGACCCTGTATCCATAGTGAATAAACAAATAAATGCAAGCCTTTGTGTGAACGGATACTCAGCCCGGTAGTGGCCTCTCCTGCAGACCTTGCTGGTGGCGGGGTGCTCTGTGGGGTCTGGCAGGGGCAGGTATGGCACAGGCGTGCAGGCTGTCCACAAGACAGAGCCACAGGAGACAGGAGAGCGAGTCTGAGAGGCCTCTTCCCCTAAAGCAACAGCAGGGGAGGTCGGGAAGGCCAGAAGGGCTGCGGTGTTTCTGCGCAGGAAAAGGCGTCGCAGGAGCTGACTGCCTCGTGCGAGTGGAGTCTTTCTGTGTTGGATGCGCAGGAGGAAGGCGGAGGTGGACATGAACCCAGATGACCAGGAGCCAATGAAGAGCCGGGACGTGAAGAGAGAGCACTGTCCCTCCTGCGCGGGGTGCCAGGCCTCGGCTGCAGACGCCCAAGGCCAGGCCAGCCAGGGGGACGCCAGCGTGCGGTGAGACCGGGAGATGCTGGGTGCTGATTGGCAGGAACTTGCCACGGCAAGCAGCAAGGGTGTCCTGCCTCGCTGTTCCTGGGGGAAGTGTCTTCATCCATCTCGAACTGTAGCTTTGAAAAATTAAAAGGAAAGCATCTAATTTTAAAATGTATCACAGTTTTCAGGCTGATAATGACCATTTTATCTTCTTTATAAAGGACTGGCGCCAGGGGAAAGGTCAATGTGAGCAGCAGAACAGCTGGCACAAGTGACAGCCAAGTGTGCTCTGTGTCCTCCGCTGCCCGGAGGGTCACCTGGCTGCCCGGGGTTGGCATATAGTCTACGTCCATAGAATTAGGTTGGGCTGTGACGCAGCGCTCCAGCTGGAGGTTTTGGGTTTTGAGTGATGGAAAACAACATCCAAATTTAGAATATCTCCTCAGACCCGGCAGATGCTGACAATCACAAACACCAATAAAATCAACAAACGCCACAGGCTTTGCTGAACTGTTTGACAGAATGCCCTATAAATAGGTTCCTTGTTTGTCCAGCAGGGGGCAGCTTGGGCTTTCCTCAGCACAGCTGATCTGAGGGGCAACTGTCTAAAAATCCCCTTGCCTTTACTGGGAAGAAAGTCACAGACTCGATTTCTCAGACCGCCTCTGTGTGGTTGGGGCAGGGAGGGTGTGCAGGGGGAAAGCAGAGGAAGTCAGGAGACCCTCGGCTCACCTCCAGCACTGGGGTCGCTCAGCTCCTGGACCCTTTTGTGACAGGAAGAACTCACGCCCCGACTGCTTCCGCGCTCTGGTGCTGAGAGCAGGCATTGCTGCACTGGTGTGTCCCGCCTCAGTTTGGGGTCAATGCAGTTGTGCCTCTCTTAATATTTTGTATGATATAATTCTTTCTGTCTTTTCTTGAGACAGGGTCTTGTTATGTAGTTCAGGCTGGTCTGGACTCACTATGTAGACCAGGCTGGCCTCAAACTCACAGCAATCCTCCTGTCTCAGCCTCATCTGAATCCTGGGATTAGAGGCGTGCGCTGCCACACCCAACCTGTATGATATAATTCCAAGCCCCATTTCATCACGGCAAGCCTGTCTTTCTCCCTTTTTCACCCCAGCCTGCTCCCTGTGGCTTGGCTTTGCCCCAGAAGTGGAGGATGTCACCCCCTCTGTGGCCTGGCGCCTGGTGTTGCAGCACCTGTGAGGGGCCCATCTGTACCCTGCAGTCCTGCTGTCTGGGGTCACACTCAGCAGGAAGCTGGGGTTCCAGCACTTAGAGAAGCTTAAGTAACTTCAGGTTTAGCAGGAGCCAAGCTCCTCCCTTCCAGAAGGCTTCTCGGTCCTACTGCAACTCAGTTCCCACCCCAGCACCCCTGGGAGACTGGGAAGGCGTCTCTCCTGAGGGCCTGCCTCAGCCACCTCCATCCTACTCACCTTTCACCCACAGCCCAGAAAAGCAGCCCCCGGGTGGGCTTTTTGTTTTTGTTTTTCTGTCTGTTAGAAATAGAAGCGGCTGAAATATTCTTAAACGGAAACTTCTTTTGCCCTGTAATCCCAGCACTTGGGAGGCTGAGGCAGGAGGATCACTGTGAGTTTGAGGCCAGCACTTAGGAGGCTGAGGCAGGAGGATCACTGTGAGTTTGAGTTTGAGGTGCATAGTGAAACCCTGTCTCAAAAAGACATGAAAGAAAGAAAGAGAAAGAAGAAAGAAAGAAAGAAAGAAAGAAAGAAAGAAAGAAAGAAAGAAAGGAAGAAAGAGAGAAAGATCGTCTCTTGCCTAAAAAGAAACCATGCTCTGGCTCCTGGGGCACCTGTGACACCTTTTAAAACGATGTCTTCAGCTCTGTCTTTCCTGATGTTCATGGGCAGAGCAGAGGCAGCTTGGCAGAGCAGGAGGCAGAGGACAGGAGGAGAAGGACAGGGGACAGCCTCGAGCGTGCGCGTCTGGCCTCAAGGGACAGCCCCGTGGGAAGCTGGGCAGGCAGGCAGATGTGCAGCTGGTGAGGGGTGAGGTCGCCGGAGCAGCAGCCTCAAGCTCAGAAGCTGTGACTCAGGCCCCTGCTCTTACAACTGGTTGGGACATTTTTTAAAGACGGCAGTTCAGGAGGGAAAACTACTTCATAGTCTCAGATTTGGGGCGAGCTCCCAGTTCACAAGATGTTCCCGGCCCTGATGTTTCCACGTCTGCTCACGGCTCCTCTGTTTCTCGGCCGCCCATCTCTCCCCCCGCACCAGCCCCGCTTTTCTCCTCTCTCCCCACCTGTGATTCCTGAGCTTCTGACCCGGGCTGCACTGTGGGCTGCATTGAGGGCCTTGGGCTCCGGGCAGACTGGCAGCAATGCCATGCCCGTCCCCAGAACACTGGAGAGCGGCTACCCACCTCCGTGCCCACGGAGAGTGTGCCCGGCCACGTCTCAGGAGAAAGCAGCCTCCTCCCTATCCCACCGGCACAGCGCAAGGCCACAGCGCGTGGAATCCAGCAGGGGTCGCTGCAGACAAGGGCTGGCCTCTCGACTGGTTGATTTTGCCTCCATGGGTGAAAGGTTTGTGCGCCCCCTACATTCACACATCATATCATGTATTCCTGTGCCACAGGTATGTGCACTTAAAGCATATTAAAAGTAGAAAGGAAAAAGCTAAAAATACCACCAAAGTGATCACCTTTTCTTCTCACACCTAACTACATCCTCCTGTCACCTGCCAGGTGCTGACACCCCGCGTCAGATCTGCTGGCCCGGGTGGCACTAGGGTGCAGGTTGGCTGCAGACACCCGGGAAGGACGATGTGGTGGTTACGAGGTGCCCGCTCCCGCTCTCCTCCGCCGGGGGGCTGGGTGGTGTGTGCGTCCCACCCTTGGGGGTCAGGGTTACCGCGGACTGGTTGTGGTGAGAGCAGGGCGAGCGGAAGTGACCCAGGTGCTTCCAAGTGCATGTTTGAAGGGCCGGGTGTGGGAGGGCAGGGAGTGGGGACACAGAGGAAGAGCGAGGGGCTAGTTTGCAGGGGCAACACAAACGCCAGACCGGGTGGCTTCAGTGGCAGTTGACATCGCTGTGACTCTGGAAGCCGCAAGTCCTGGGCGGGGTGGAGCTGTCTGCCATGAGGCCTCTCCCTGTGGCCACATACGGTGCCCCTCTGTGCGTGCCCGTGTCCCAACCTCCTTTTCCTGGAGGGACACCGGTCAGATCTGCTGAGGGCCCCACTGCCCCGCCTGGCCTCAGGGTCACTGCGTGCCCCTGCAAAGGCCCCATCACCACCCTCTCAGGATCAGAGCCGCAGCTGGGTCTGTGGACGGAGAGGGCGTCACCCTGGAAGTGGCTTCTCCACCCCCGTGCGGGTCACCTTCTTCCCTTCCGCTCTGGCTCCGTTCCTCCAGGCTCTGACTCCGCGTCCCCTGTGGCCTGAGGCCTCCAGCCCCTGCGCTCCGCCCCAGCCCCACCGCTCCCTGTCCTCTTTCCCCTCTCCATCCTCTAGCCTGGCTCCCTAGTCCAGCGCCACGCTGGCTGCAGTGCAAGGTACTTAGCCATCCTGTCCTCCACAGAACGCCCTGGCAAACCCACTGTCCTGCTACCGGCCAGGTCGTCTCTGCGTGGAAACAACCGGACTGCTGGGTGACATCAGGCAGCTGTGCTCACGGGCTCCGCCTCCATTTGTGACAGCAGGCCCCAAATGGGTAGCCAACGCCACCAGACAACTCCGCTCCACTTCGAGGAATTGTTCTATACGCCTTTTCCTCTCAAATTCCCAACTCCCCACCCCGCCAGCTCATGTTCCTGTTTCTCAGAGAAAACAGCAGCAATGCCCTGGGCTCATCTTCTTCCCAGTGCCCATGACACTGGCCCACACATCTGTGGCTGCACCTTTGCTTCTTGCTGTGAAAAATATGGTGAATGCTTAAAAAAAAAAAAAAATTAGAATAAAAGGCACATTGCCATAGTCCCCCGTCAAAATCCCCCTAGCTTAAACGCACTTATCCCACTGTTCTTGCCACTTTCTGAAGCAGCTCTGGAAGTGCTCTTTCATGAGGGTCTTTAGTTGGGTTGTGCTGGCTGCCTCCATGCCCTGAATCAATTCAAAACATTTACCTTTCATGGTCATTTTGACTTTGGACAAGAGCCAGAAGTCTCAAGGTACCAGATCCTGTGAGTAAGGTGGGTGAGGACATACCATCAGGTTTTTACCAGACAGAAATTGCCATAAACATTTCATCAATGAAGAGCGATCAAAAGATATCGTAAATATTTGAATTTAAAAACGTGTTACAGTAAAAGACACATTGACTAATCATCTCCAGATACTCAAAATACTGCCCTTCCCTTTGAACATGTGTATCCCGTAGTTCTTGGCAATGTGTTTCTCACTATAAGTTTCTTGACTCAGGTCCCTCCTCAGCTCACCTTTCTCCTTCCCTCTAGAGCAAGGTAAGATGACACAGAAGCCTTTACTGGCTGTCTGTACTTATTTTTTCACCTCCCATTTTCTGTAAGAGGTGTGTAAGAGGCTGACTGTATTAAAGCCACAGTCTTTTCAGAGCATGGTAGCATTGTCTCTTGTGGCAAAGGCTACTGGAGGAATGGGCTGACCTGGGTCTGGCTCTGGTCAAATGCAGGAGTAATGGCTGTGTCTCTTAATTCCATATCCTGAGCTCACAGGGTGCTCCCTGTGGGATTTGATGGTCTATCGCCAAGCAGTCTTGCTTAGGGGAAGACAGGTAAAATAGTGATGCTGGTCTTTTCCTCCCACCCGTAGCTTTATCTGAGTGCTCTAATCATTCATCCATTTATTGATCTGTCCATCATTCAGCCATTGATCCATCATCCAGCCATTTACCCATCCATCCACCCATCAAGCCATTGATTCACTCGTTCATCCATCCATCCATCCATCCATCCATCCATCCATCCATCCA
>NW_004955403.1:52774958-52821147 GCF_000276665.1 Chinchilla lanigera
AGGCTCAAGCTAAAAGGAAGTAAATCTTTCTTCTTCATGTGGATATCTTCTTTTGAAATATTTTTATTTCACTTTATCTAACAGCAATGTAGAAACATAATCATAAAAAATAAAATTGTAAATTGTCCATCCATTATGTAATAGCACTTGGTATTGCTACAGGGTAGGTCTTGGGCGAGGCCGGGCCGGGTGGAGCCGGCCCAGGCCCTCTAGGCTTCTGTGATTGCTACGGAGCCTGCGAAGGCATTGGACAAGACCACTGGTGGTAGCGCGGCAGTAGCTCTGTGTTTACATCCTTGGGTCTGGCACAGAGATGGCAAACAGGCAAAACTACAAACAGTCCTCTTCACGTGGTGAGCTGGCCATGGACGCGGGGCCAGTGCAGTTGCTGCCCACAGATGGGGACTTCACAGATGGAGCAGAACGACTCGGCCGGCTCCCTGTGCTCACTGTGGAAGGTGGGAACTAACAGACCCGGGCTGTGTGTAGGAGACTGCCTTTCCCACCACTTCTCTGACCCCCCCACCTCCCCTACTTATCCCCAGATGAAATCCTCAGGATGAACTGAACACAATAGCTGAGACGTCTAACCTCTTCCAAACCGTGTGTCTGGGGCTTGGTTTGTTTCCAGCAAATAAAGGGAGGAAAATACAGGTTAACTGAGCCCCAAGCTCTCCAGCTGCACACACCTCAGGCACCTGCCTTCCTTCCAGCCAGCTTTTCTCCTACGGCAACGGCAGAGTTCTAAAAAGAAAACTGGCCCATTAGGCTTTCTCTTCAGAACATGGATGTGCTTCTGCGTTTCTCTGCGGTGTGTGGGGGGGTGTGCGCATCAGGGGATGGTGCTGGGACGGTCTGGACGGAGGTGACAGGAAAGGGACACTGCTCAGGACTTGGCAGTGCTGTAAGGGACTCTGAGCCAGGACCCTGGGATGGGTCCTGGGGGCTTTAGGGGGACCCGAAACCCTATGTCATCCTACCTTCTTTGATGGAAGCATTCTACACAAACTTTCCGGCTCTTCGAGACCACGATGAAGACACCGTGCTCCCTGCCAGCTATTTGGGACCACTCATTTGCGACTTCCCACTCGTAGCCCCGAAAACCCAGCCTCTCCCCTGGTGGGCCGTGGTGCATGTGGACAGAGACCATGGCAGGGATGGAACGTGGGGTGTGGGGTGCAGTTGGCCTGGTGACGGTGACCGCGTGACGGTGACCAGGGAACGCGTGCCGTTGGGTCCAGCACCCTCACCAGCCTGGTACTCTGGACTGTAGAGAGAGGGGCGGGTGGGGCCTGAGCAGATGGAGAGGAGTGAGGCTGGCAGCCCGTGGACCTGACAAAGCACCAGCACCATCTTTGGGGTTCAAGATCATGGATCTGTGATCCAGGGAGGCGTTATTTATAGCCACCAAGAAGTCGTCTCATTACTCAGAGGGCTCCACTAGATGCCTCAGAGGTTTAGGAAACTCTTGACCTAGGGTTGCCCCAGGCACCATGTGGGTCAGGCCCGGACCGGCTCAGCTCTCACCATGCTGACACTGGGACACTGACAGCCACGTCCCAGACTCTCTGCTTGGCCTACTCAACTGGGTCCCTGCTTGGATGAGAAGCCACCTGTCATCAGTAAGGTATCAACGCAGAGCGACAGTCTAAGAAAGTTGTTTAGGTCGGGCACAGTCTGTCTCAGAGGTGGCTACTGGGTTCCTTGGGCGATGTCTCTTAACTCAATGAGTGGGACACACTGAGGTGATATGGGTGGCACTCTCAGAGCAGCGCCCATCCTGGAGAATTTGGTCATAGGAAATCAGTTCCGGCCTGTCAGGTGCTCCTGGGGGATGTGGGTGAGAGTGCAAGGGGTGTTGGTGGCTGAGACTAGAACACGTGGCCGGGGGGTGAGGGGAGACAGGGCATCTGGACTCACTCTACCCAAGCTAGGCCACTGTGTGCTCACATGTCCAGGCCACTCTGGAAGAAATGTCCAAGGCCGTGTAGCGCCAAGCTGTAAGCCTGCCAGGAGCCTGGACCAGCTGCTGGCTGAGGAGACACTTTTACTTTTTGGTGTTGTAGTTCTGGTGGGTCCCTATCAAGTCACTGTGTCACCTGCTTAGAGCTAGGACTTGGGTGGCAACAGCACAGGATTAGTATACCGGTCCCTCATCTCCCACACCCCCGGGGAGCCTCCTGTGAGAACAAAGTTCTGGGAGCCCCGCGGAGGGACCCCAGTTCACAGCACCAATGACTCCAGGACGCAGGAATACGGGCCACGGAGGGAGGAGGGGATGGGTCCTGCTGGGAACCCAGTTCTCACCCTGCCTGTGCACCGAACAGGAGCCGGTGGTGGAGACACTGGGACCCCTAGTTGGGTCCCTGAGAGCACCTCCCACCAGGTCCGGAACCCTGCTTTAGCTGCCAGGAGGTAACTCCAAGGTGGTGTAGCTCCCTTCCCCACCCTCAGCTCTGGTCTGGCGCCCGAAGGCTCCTCAGCAGAGGGAGAATCTCCGGGAGTTGATGTTCATCTTGGTGACGCCGATGAGCTTGAGCGGTGTGGAGAGGCTGAAGGAGGAGGCCAGCGGCGAGTCGCAGAAGAGGTCGGACAGCTCGTCCCGCTCCTCAAGCTCGTAGGTGGCGTCGTTCAGCATCCTTCTGTGCAGGCGGCAGGTCTGCTCGATCTTCAGCTTGTTGATGTCGCCGCGCAGGCGCATGAGCTGCCTGGCCAGCTGCTGGTCCTGCAGCCTCATCTCTGCCTGGAGGAGGAGAGGAGGTGTCAGGAGCGGGCAGGTGAGGCTGCCACTCCTGGTCCCTGACAAAGCCAGACCTGGTCATAGGAAAACCACTATCTTGGACCTACTGGTCTATCTGGAAACGTGAGCACCTTCCCAGCATAAAGAGATGAAGATTGAGACACAATGTTGACAGATGAGGGTGTGCTCGTCCAGCAGGACTTTGTTTCACACAAGCTACTACCTCTAAGTCCTTTCCTGAGCAAGGTGCCAGGCAGTCGGGCCTCAAGGTGCTTCTGGTTTATTCCTATTATTGAGCAGTTTCTAGCAGAAGGAAGGGTGGGGAAGGGAAAGACGGGAAGGACAAAACCAAATCAGGCCCATGGCTCCTCTGGGTGGGAGGAGAGGGCACGACGGGCAGGGAACGCAGGGGCGTCACCTGCAACAGTGACGCGTAGACTGTATATCACAGGGCCAGCACGCTGCAGGATGTCATTAAGCACCTTAGAATGTTTGCAATGTTTTGCAAGTGTCAAAAGAACCAAACATAAAAATGGGTTAGTGTTCACTGCGGGAGCCAGGCACCGCTCTCAGCTCTTCAGGGATATCAGCACAAGGTAGTTGCCCTTGTCACCCACAGGTCACAGAGGAGGAGGGGGAGGAACCGTCACACTCCCACCCACATCAGTGGCGGAGCTGGCTTGGGAAGCAGAGTCAGACTCTGGTGCTCAAATGGCTGACGCCAAGTTCTGCTTTTTGGGTAGAGCAGGAGGAGGGTGAAGTCTGGAGCCAGCTGGGGGCTTGGTGACCTTGTAGGAAGGCCCTCAGGGTTTCCTGGTGAGGAGGGGGTGTGAGACCTCCTCTCATTTTCAGTTTCCAAAACCCATGCACACATTGCCCCTTGGGAACCCTCACAGTCTCCTTGGGACCTGTCACACCCCTGGTGTAGTCACGACATCGTCAGGGACCAGCACAGTGACAGAAAGCAGGCAGAATCCTGGGCCTTTACTTGCTACTCACCTAAAACATGATTTGGGTTTTCTTCTGGGACGTCAGGGACTTGAAAGCCATTTTTGCTATGAGCCCTGACTTCTCGCTTGGGTCTATAGATGCCCAGGAAGTAACTAAAAGCAGAACAAAGCTTGACCTTCACTTTGCATTTTTTGTTCCGGACAACCTTGGGTCAAATCCCTTCTCAGCTCTGCCTAGGGCTATGTTGATCTTTTAGGGAGTGTCTGTCTCAGCAGGTAGCCAGATAGGGTTGATTAGCCCTGAATTTATATGGTCTCCTCCTTCTTCAAGACTGAGAAGCCCAAGATAAGAAGTTTACAGGGACATTCAGCCATACCCAGAAGTTCCCTGCCATTGTCCTAAAGCTGTGATCGGCTGGCAGGATGGTTTAGACTGAGAGTGTCCCAAAAACCTCATGTGTATGACTTTGGAAGATGACTGAATTATAGAGTGCTATTGCTAACTTGCTGTTGGGAGGTGGGCCTGGCCGGCAGAGGTGGTCCCCCAGGGCCTGGCCTGGAATGGTTCGTCTCCTCCCCAGCTTTCTTCTTCCCTGCTTCCTGGCTGCCATGAGGTAGGCAGCTTTTCCTCCACTAGGCCCCTCTGCCAGGGGGAAAACTGAACTAAAACTGTTTAAAACTTTCACCCTGGAGCCAGTCAACCATGAACCAAAACCGTGAGCCAAAATACGCCAGTACCCAGTTAAACTGTGGGTCTGGGTACTGTGTCCCAGCAACCATCCAAGGGACTAAGACACCCAGACTCCAGGAAAGGCGGAGCCCTGCGTGACTGAGACCGCGCAAGCAGAGAACCCTTTCTTGGGAACAGAACCATCCGTCAGCTATGTCGTCCTATGACACCAGGGCTGACATGATGACCAGCGGTAGCCCAGTCCACCAGCGAATCCCTGCAAGCTGGCCTGAACCCAGCTTGTAAGAGTGCCTTACAGCCACACAAGCCGGTGTCCCTTCCTATGATCCCTCTAATGTTCCAGTGAAAGCTTTTCCCCCTGCCAATTTGTGCTGTGGTTTTAATTTCCATTTCTACAGAAGCAAGGACTCACGGTAGCTGGCCGCACCGGCAGGGCATGTGGGTCTGTGTCTCACCAGTCAGGGCGCAGGTGTGCAGATTCCTCAGCACTGGGCTTCACCCCGGGACCCGGGAGAGCAGGGCTGGAGCTGCCATCTCAGCAGGCTGAGTGCGCTTTCCATTAACAACGCTTCATCACCCAGACAGGCCGCCAGCTGCTCCTCCTCAGCCTGAGACCTGACTCCTTCTCGCCATTTTCTTTCCCTACACTTGAAGGTGGTGACTACTCTGTACTTTTGTGTCCTTATGCTCTGCTATGTGGTCCACCTGGTGCTGAGAGCCAAATGTGCCGGGGGATTCCAGAGGGACCCTCCCTATGGTCATGCGGACCAAGGCAAATGTTCTCACTTTCCCCTGCTCAGGTCTGAACATAGACTTTGCTGGGTTAAAAAGAAAATTAGCGCCATTACCAGCAAGCATTTCAATGTTCCTCTCATATTGATATACTTTATAGATCTCTTTTCTCCTAATTTCATAAATGAGAAAAACTGAGATTGAAAGCCTTGCTGGAGGGTTAGCAAGGTACTTAATGGCACAGTTGGGATGAAAGTCCACGTCCCACTTCACTAGTTTATTCCTCAACCTGTGGGCATTGAAACCCAAATTCAGTGGCAATCAGAAACCCTGTTGATTTGGAGTAGTGCCCCGAGAAGGACAACAGGCTGCCATGGGGTGGCTGGACATTCATTTGCTTTCTCTGGAGCCCCTAATGGTGCCTGGCCCCAGCCTGGGTGTTGTCTAAGGTCTTGTGAAGGAGACTGGGGTCAGCTCTGTCTGCAGACGGCGCCTGCTCTAACCCACTGCCTTGGTCTCTTGGAGCTCAGCTGGTTCTGCCGCTCTTTGGGGCACTGTCATCCAAAGACAGAGCTCTTTGAAAAGCGAGGAGCCCTGTGGTTTAGATTTGAACTCTGACTGCATGAATTGGCTCCTTTGCCTGAAAAGATCCTTCAGAGTGGAAATTCCAAGTCTGAGCAGGTATCTGATAGCAGCTGTGAGGCACAGCCACCTGCAGGGGGCACCTGGAGAGGGAGAAGGGCTGTTTTTCCAGGGCCTGGGGACCCAGCAAAAGGAGGCTTAAAGACCCATCCGAGATAGCCAAAAAGAGGGGGACGGACAGCACAGGCCCAGGTTCCTTGGACTGGCCAAAGGCCAGCACGGTGGAGTCATCTCCGATGCCCACTCAGCTGAGATGCATGTGATCCTGCGCATGGAAAGGAAGATGAGGAAAACCAGTTTCGAAGGGTGTTTGGTGCCGGCCTGTGCCCTTGCTCCTGCTCCATGTGAGCGTGAGGAGGGTGCGGAGCTGGCAGCGTTGGCCCCGCAGGCAGTTCCTGGCACAGGCACAGGACTCGCCCAGGATCCGCACACTCAGAAGCCCTGGGTACCAGTGAGCCGCTCACTTCACACCACACACCCGGACCGGAAGGCTGGCTGCACGGGAGCCCCTCCCCCTGCCCTGTGCACCACTCAGGGGTCCTGCCGGGGAGACTCGGTGCCTCAGACACTAACCAGAACCTGGAGGATGAGGGGGCACCCCTGTAATGAAACCAAGTCCACGGAGACACCAGTCTGCATAGCCCCTGAGGAAACCCAGCAGAGCCGAGAGCCTTTGTTCTTCCCCAGATTAACACATTCACAGCGAGGCTGTCATTTGTCTGTCTCGGCGCTGGCTGGCTCTGAACCACTGATGGCACATGCATGACTGTCCCATTGGGCAGCACGGGACAGTCCCCTGGCTGGCACAACTGCTCGATGAGACAGCCATGCATGTACCTCCTGTGGTTCAAACCAGTGGGAACGTGTTTGAAAAACACCTTGTAGTAAGATGTACATTACAAAAAATGTTCCGTCTTAGTGAATTTCCAGGGCGAAGCGTACAGGCCGTGGGGGGCACCCAGCACTGCCGTGCTGCCCCGAAACCGCTTCATCCTCCCCAGCCGGAACTTGTATCAACTGAAAAGCAGCTCCCCAGGCCCTCTCCCCAGCCCCACCACCTCCGCTCCTCTTTCTGTCTCTGTGAACCCACTGCTCCAGGGACCTCATGGGAGTGGCACCATGCCGTGTCTGTCCCTGCGACCGGCTTATTTCACGCAGCATGACGTCCGCCAGGTGCTCACGGCTCGCAGGAGACATTGTCATAAACCGAGTCTCTCTAGAGGCGTCTAACGGACGTGTCTGTGTGGCCAGGTGGGCAGTCCCGGCTCTGGGGGGAAACCCGGAGCAAGCTAAGTGTCTCTCCTAACCGGGTGGCCTGGGGTGAGTCACTCTCTGAATTTCTGTCTCCTCATCTACAGGGAGGAGAAACAACATCTGCTCCCAGGACCGAAAAGAAAACAGTCACACGAGGCAGGCCACAACCATGAGCCACGGCAGCCAGTGGGAGACGAGCTGTCCCCAGGGTCTACAGGCTTCTCTCGGGGCCTCAGTGCAGACACTGGGCCAGGCGGCCCTCTGAGGCTGAGGCTTCTTCAACAGACTCGGGCGCTGCCCTGGACTCTGACGCCGGAGACCACTCTCACTGTGGGTCCAATACTGTCCTTTCAGAGGCTCCGCTATCGGACACGCCAACCCCCACCAGGGTGGCCTGTGTCCCTCTGGGGGTGGGACACCGGCTGATTCTCAGAGGAGCAGCCTCTCAGTCTCTCAGTCCTGTAGGCAGCCCAGGACCTGGTGGAAATGGGACAGATGCCGCCATCAGGGTCTGCCAGTGCAGGGTGGGAGGGGGTACATCCCTGCTGGTGCGAAGGAGATAAAGGGGGCCCTAACAGCGACGCTGGGCTGCCGCCAGCAGGGGATGGGCTCTTGGGGGGAAGAGGAGCTTCTTAGGAGAGCCGCTGCCTCCTCAGGTGGGAGGTGAGTTGCGGGGGCAAGTGACCCTACGCACCATCAGACACCTCTACAGGGAAGGGAGAGGGACCCAGGCTCCCTGGGCAGGAGACAGGTAGGTGGGAAGGGACAAGACAGGAGACCCAGAGAATGGCCAGCGAAGAAGCTACACAAGAGAAGGGCTCCCGAGTTCTGGGAGAGAGAGGAGGAGCAGTGTCCTGCCTCTGGGCTGCAGTAGCACAAACCCAGCCTGTAGAAAAGCCCTGGAAATAGCAGATCAAACTGAATTCCCAGAGTGAAACTCCAGTTTCACCTTGGGGTACAAATCCCAAAAAAGGAAGGCCAGGACTCCAACGGAGCCATGTACCACCTGTCCTCAGCAGCATTACTGTTCAACCAGCCTGAAGGTCGAAGCAGCCCAGTGGCCACTCACTGTTGAACGGATAAACACATGTGGTATGTCCACATGCTGGAATAGTAATCAGCCTTGAAAAGGAAGAAATTCTGCCACGCGCTACAATGTGGAGGAGCCTTGAGGACATTATGCTAAGGGACATAAGCCCACCATGAGAGGACAAATACTGCATGATCCCACTCACAGGAAGTAGCTAGAAGGGTCAGGCCCATAGAGACAGAAAGTGGAAGGGGGTCTAGACTTTGTTTCTGGGGCTCATATCCACCCTCTCCCAGGGCCCAGGCAGGAGATCTGGGCCAGGCCCTTGATGCATGTGAAGGGAGGACCCGAGGGCCCTCCTCTCCTGATGGGGGTAAGGAGCCCTGCACACAGGCTGGAACCCGGCTCAGTCGCTGTTTCACATCACCTAAAGCCGTCCGCCCCAAGCAGGAGGCTGGAGGGGAAGGCATTCTCGGTCTTGGGTGTGGAGAAAGTGCTGGAAGGTGGGGGCACGGTGCATGTGCTACTGAATGGAAACCTGGGGTCTGGGGAAATGTACCAAGGAGAGGGTCAAAGGCCCCTGGAAACCGAAGCAAGTCTGCGTGCTGACTCCAGGAGGGCCGGGAGGTCATCCGGGAGGAGGACTCCTCTCTGAGAAGCAGTGGCCCAGCTGCAGGGGTCGGGCGGGGCAGCCCCTGCTCTGCACCCCCGGCCCGGGGTTGGGGTGGCAGGGACGGCGAGAGTGAAGCTCTGTTGCGTGGTAAGTCCCTGATTTGCATGCCGGCAAGGTCCCAAGCCAAACTGCTGTGTCCGTGGTGCGAGGCTGGCCTTTGGGAAGGACAGGCGGAGGCGCTGGGCAGGGCCCAGATGTGCCCCAGGGGAGCCAGCTTCCAGCCCCGGGGCAGCCCCACAACATGCGCAGCCACGGGCCGGCAGGACCCTTCCAGAGGAAGGCGAACAGATCACCAGGCCCCTGCCACACCACAATGCACCTTGAAAGTGAAGGGGCTGGACCTTCTGCGCCTGCGTGAGGGTGCTGGAAACGTGTACCTACTGGCCAGGTGAGGACCTGAGTAGACATTTATCAAAAGAAGACGCCTGGGGCCGGCAAGCACACAGAGCCATGGTCAACACCACTAATCACCAGAAAGCAAAAACCAGAGTGAGGGCGTCTTCCCCTGGCTAGAATGGCTGCTCATCGAAAAGACAGAAGTAACAAGTGCTTCTGAAGACAAAAAGAAGGGAGAACTCCCTCCTCGAGGGAAAACAACAAGGAGGAGAACTCCTGTGTGGTCCAGCACTCTCTCCAGGAAACCCAATCCTTACATCAAAGAGATCCCTGTGCTCCCATGAGTCCTGCAGCCCTGGTCACAAGAGCCACAACAGGGGACCAACTGCGACGCCCATCAATGGGTGCATGGATTAAATATTGCAGTCTATGCACACAATGGAGTATTATGCAGCCATAAAGAGGGCAAAATCCTGTCATTTGTGGCAAGGTGGATGGAACCAGACAGAGGACATTATGTCAGGTGAAGTACCCTGGACACAGTGGACAAATGCCATATATCCTCACTCATTCACAGAAGCTAAAAGAAGTTACCTTGGGGAAGTAGCAAGACCAGAGGTCACTAGAAGCTAGGCAGGTTAGTGGGCAGGGAATAAACAGGTCGGATAACGCATACCCAAATACAGTGGATGGAAGAACTAGTGCTAATGGTCTATAGCACAGTAGGGGAACTGCAGCCTACAATTTATTTACTTAGTGTTTTGAGACAGGGTCTCACTCTATAGTCTAGGCTGGCCTTGACCTTACAATGTACCCTAGGCTGGCCTCAAACTCTCAGAGATCCTCCTGCCTCAGCCTCCTGAGTGCTAGGATTACAGGTGTGCACCACCATCCATGCCCGGTTTAATCTACAATTTATTACTTACTTCACAATAGCTAGAGGAAAGAGCTTGAAGGTTCCCAATAAACAAAACAGATAATAATTCAGGAGACAGAAATGCTCCTTCCCTTGACTTGATTGCTATGCACCGTACACGGGTTGAGTTACACCACTACACCCCATGGATAAGCACACAGGCATCAGTTTGTTACAACATGTGGGAAAGGGACTGTCCCACTTAGGAACATGCCTCAGGTACAGCAGACCCTTCTGAACCTAAGGGCCACCAGCCCTGGCCTTTGCGTAAGACTCACAAGCATCCTTTAGCGGGGTGGGGTGGGATGGGGGGGCACAACACTTTTTAGAAAGAGGGCCACGTCCAGTAGACTTTGGAGAATAAGACCTGAAGTCGGAAGTCACAGGAGCGGAGAGACGGTGTGCCCCACATTCACGCCCCCAGGGCTTCGAGCAGCTGATTGCTAAGTGTGGGTGAGGCAGGCCCACGAGTTCCAATCCCCACCCCTCCACCCTCGGTCTGGAGCAAGTTCCTTAACCTCAGCTCTCTCATCTGTAAAATGGGGCAGCCATGGCCTCCTCAGAAGGTGTGGAGGAGGCCTCCCAGCAGCTGGCAGGCCACTGCCTCTGGCTGCTTGCCTTTGTGTTCCCTTTATGACCCAGGGCCGGGTAGGGATTTATTATCCCCATTTTAGAACGACAATACTGAGGGTGATTAGGCAAATTGGCTTTCCTAAAGCCTCGCAACAAGGATGTGGTGGAACCTGACTTGAGTCTAATCCGATTACCTTTGACGCTTTTCCGCCCAGCCCACAAGCACTTAGTGGGCCAGCTGCGTGAGAGGCTCCGAGGGTGACTGCTATGTCCCCAGCGCTGCTCCCCGCGCAGCCTGAGCTTCCACAGAGGCCGCGGAATGTGTGCTGTGAGAGATTCCCTGGGTGCCCCCTTCGGAGAGGGAAACCCACACCACGCGCAGGTCCCTCCGAGGGAAGCTCCGGAAGACAGGACCCTGCCCTGCACCCACAACAGGTGGTGGCCCAGCACACCTCGGGCCACCGAGCTCCTGCTTGTCCTTGGTGCCCCCACAGCGAAGAAAAGGACAGCGAGCAGGCCCCTGGGATGGGTCAGCTTCACCCCTGGCCAGCGGTGCCCACCGGTCAGCTCTTGGGCCCAGACGGAAGGTACTGCTTTCCTTATCAACTAGGAGACTGCTGCTTTTACGTGCAGTCCACAGGGTGAGGCATGCGGGCCAAGCACACTGGCGGGGCAGACAGGACCTGGGAACCTTTTCTCTTTGGTCTTTTATTTCATAATCTACCCCCTCTGACTATAAAATGTCAAAAATACAGTGAATATTTAAAGTTTAAAAAATCATTGCAGTAAAAGATACATCCCCATTAATTCCCCCCAAAACATAGTTCCTCTTCTGTGTCTCCAGTTGCACTGCTATGGCTGCTTTGATGTCCTGAATTGATTGAAATATTGACCTTTCATGGTCCTTTTGACTTTGGGGAGGAGCCGGAAGTCACGGCGTTGGATTGGTGAGTAGACTGGTGAATAACATAGTGGGGCCACTAATGTTTTCATTTAACGGAAGCTGCTGTCAATGGAACCCAGGGACTGTTGCTGAAAGTATGCTGGATGTGAGAGGGAGGACTCTGAGGGGGATCACGGCAGACCTGTGTGTGTATAATAATTTCTAACTTAAATATTCACTGTATTTTGTGATCGTGCCTCACACAGGCGATACATTCCTATTTCAGAAACTTCTGAAACTATAGAAACATAGAAAGAATGACAGGAACATTCAGAAATGAAAGTCATTCATGTTGGGCCCTGTCTCTTGCTGGGGACCTCACCAAGAAATTCTCTAGTAATGCCTAGGACGCTGGTGTTTGTGGGGGTAGGGGTGGGGTTCACAGAAGGAATCCTCCTCCCCAGGGCCGTCCGTGTGACAGGCCCTGTGTGTCACAGACAGCTGTGGCAAAGGGCGCCTGGGCAGGATCCCTCCTGTGAGTCAGTCCCCAGGCTCAGCACCGTCAGGTCCTCACTGTGAAGCGGGTCTGGTCCCCGCTAAGCACTGTCACGAGTCACTGCAACGCCCGGACTTCCTGCAAGTACCCGGCTCTGAGGCTTTCTGCCAGCTCGCTGACTTGAACACATGATGCATCTGGGATGAAGGAAGGAGGTCTGCATCCAGATGTGGGGTGCGGGCTCGTCTTCGTTTGGCCACATCCTGGCTCCTGCGCTGCACAAGTCACTTCACCGCTCTGTCCTGCAGGCCTCTGATCTTTGAACCTACACTTTCTTCTCATCTGTACAACGGGAATAGCGAACGCTTCTAAGCCTCCTCAGAGGACCCTGTGTGCCGAGGTACTTTGGAACCATGACGTAGGAGACATGACCACGGCCCTTCCTGCCTCCATCCCTGTCACTTGGCTGGGCCCCACGGCAGGTATGGACAGTTCTGGCTCAGGGAGCTGAGGCCATAGCAGAGCCATGTGCTTGCCACACAGCAGCTGAGCAAGGGAGGGTGAGCCGGGAGCAGCTTCGGCTGGCCACCAAGCTGCAGCCCAGGGCTCCTGCTGGGTGGAGCCTCCAGGCCTCCCACCGTGCAGACCCTGTCTGATGTAAACCTGTCCGCTTTCTCTTCCCTCTTCCTAACAGCTATAAACACCTTCCTGGGGGATCTGCAGGGATCCAACACCTGCATGATACTACAAGAAAAATGCCTGCTGGTGCCCGGGAGTCTGGCCACAAAGACAGCCCCCTAGGAAGCCGGGATGTTTTGTGTTCAGCTTTGCCACCACGGGCAGGGTGGAAGCCTTTCCTGTCCCTGTGCTTTAGCACCCAGATTGGCAAGGGGACCACGTGAGAGGAGTGAGAGCCAAGCAGAGGGGAGGGTCCCTGTCCAAAGCCCCGTGGGTCAGGGCCGTTTGCAAATGTCCTGGATGCCACACTCCGCTGGAGGGTGGAGCTGACGGCTTTGTGGTCGCACCTCCCCTCCCCTCTGCTTCCTCAGGCTCTTTCCCACCCCAGGCCCCGGGCACAGACTGATCTGCCGGAAGGTGCAGAGCTGGTAACCCTGATCTCCAGTGACCGCGCACTGTAGCCGTCTTGGCAGCAGGCCCCGACTGGTGTCACGGGAGCGCAGGGAGCACCTCCCCTGTATTCTCTGTGCATCAGCTGCAGGAAAAGCCACTCCACCTGAGGTCCCCAGGGGTGTCGGAGCAACTGTCATTTCCCTGCAGTGAGGTCAGGCGCGCCCGAGCAGCCGTGTGGCCCTTGCTCGCCATGGAAATGGTCCACCAGGCAGCCCACTCTGCCCTTTACCTGGCTACGTAGGAGGCAGTAGGACAGTGCTTCCAGACCCAGCACTGCCTACCTTTGACTGGGCAAGGCTGACAGTCACCTCCCAGCATCCACTGACAGCTCCAGGATGGCCGCCGGGTGGTTGGAGAGCAGGGCGCCTACCCGCTCCTGGGCCAACACCCCCTTAGCCCACTGAATCACAGAGCTTTGCTCGATTTCATTGGCCACATGGAGAAAACACAAATTCCCACACGACACCAGCTACTCAGTGGGGAGGGCCTGCCCGGTGCACAGAAAACTCGATTCTGAGCTTACACAAATACGGTGTAATAAAGGTTATGCAAACCATGCTCACCGGCTAAAAAATAAGTCAGTTTGTTTTAAAGGCACCTTTGCTGGTTCACAGAGGGTGAATTAGGGATCAACAACATGAAGCTTTGTTTAGACAGAGACTTGAAAACGGCAAAAGCCAGGTGTGGTGATGCATGACTGCAATCCCAGTACTCAGGAAGACAGAGGCAAGAAGGTCTCAAATTCAAGCCCAACCTGCACAGTCTTGGGACTTAGAGAGACCTTGTCTCAATTAATAAATCAATCAATCACTCACTCACTCATGTAATCAATCAATAAAAAATAAGATAAATAAAATAAAGCAGCTGTATATAGATGTAGCTTAGTTCAAAGGCCTTGGGTTCAACCCCCAGTACCACAAATAAAACAACAAACCTAGCAGGACTCGAATGGCTCCCCCTCGCTGAAAGGTTTTAAAGTTGCTTTTGTTTAATCCTGATGTGGGGGGCAGACTTCCTGTCTCCGGCTCACGAGGACCATGCTCCGCGTAAATGCAGCTCTTGGACTGTTGGGATGCTGCACGCAGGTCCCCAAGGCGCACTCACTGGCCGAGCCCAGCCCCACACAGGCGGTGAGAACAGCACCCAGGCCTGGAGCCCACACTAGGGGCTCTGGTCTGCTCTCTGAGGTCTTGTCTCGGTGCCCTGACCCTAGACGGCACCTCCTTTCGTTTCCCTACTCAGAGCGTGGTCCACGGACCAGCCACATGGGGTCACCTTACAGCCTGTTGGAAATTCTGCATCACAGGCCCAGCCCAGACCCACGGAGCCTGAGTCTTCCTTTCCATGAGACACTTGGGAGCTCTCCATGCACACTGGCGTTCAGGGCCATTGCTCTTCCAGCCTGTGCCCCAGGTCCCCTGCAGTGCTGCCATTTCCCAGTGCTCTACTGCCATGGTGAAGGTGGAGTTTAAGCCCTGGCCCTGCTGTTTCCTAATCTCACCATCTTATGGCCTGACCATGAGGAGCCTCAGTTTACTCATCTGTAAGATGGGCACAGTAAGAACAAGTGCACAGAGCTGTTGTAGGAACCAAAGAGAGAACGGAAGGCTGGGACTCTCATTCAGTCCGGCTTCTCTCCCTGCCCCTGCGCCATGCGCTCCACTCACAGTTAGCATCTTCAAGAACTCACATTTTAAGGAAAACCAATTCCCTTAGGAGGACAATGTGTGCTGTGGCAGTCAAGAAGTGCAACCCGGCAGCCTGGGGTTCCAGTGTCAATTTCTTTCTTTCTGTCATGTCCTCTGAGCCAGCGTCCCGCGCAGGCGAGGTCACGTGACAATCAGATGCTGTGACTAATGCCAGTGCGAACCGGGCACAATGTGAGCCCTCCCTTAGGGATGAATCTCACCATCATCAGCATGAGTGTTATTACCCAGCCCTGATAGCACAGGGAAGCGGCTGGGACAGTGGAAAATGTTATGCCAATAGGAAGCACTGTTATTCATGCTAATATTCCCTCTGCCCATTTCAGACAGCCTTTGGCAGCCACATCGGAGCTGGCGATGAATGCTCTGCTGCACCTGGCCCACCTTCCTGGCCCACCAGCTGGCACTGGAAGCACAGGGGTGCTCCAAAGCTGCAGATATGGGGCACCACCCCAGACGCTCATTTGATTGGGCTGGGGTGCGGCAGAAACTTTAGGAGTCTGGCAAGGTCTCATGGGTGTTACACAGCTGGGGCTGGCTGCCAGGCACCTCTCTGTCTGCACAGGGATGATGGGACAGGCTCTGGGAAGTTCCTCCCGGTTTGCACATGCGGAGAATGGAGGATCCCTTCTCACCCTTCCCCCTCCAAAGGGGGCCCAAGGGAAAGCAAGCTTATCGAGAACGTGCAGGCGTCTGCTCCCACAAGCAACAGGATCACAAATGAACCCGAAGACAGGTTCTCTCCTTGATGAAAGGGAATACTTTTTGTTCTTTTTAATGAAAACAGATCAAAGCAGCTCAGCCTCAGGAACTCAAAGGGCAGCTTTCAGGGTCTGTCTTGGAGCACAGCATGTCCACATCCCCATGAGCACCCAGGGGCTCTGGGCAGAGACGGGAGCACACGCACTCCGGCCACCAGCGACGCACACAGTGGGTCCTCTGGGCACCCTCTTGGCATCAAAACCAAAACAGGTTTCTAATGAATCAGACACCCGGGTCCTCCCCACCCCAAACCCAGCTTCAGAAATTGCACGCCTCAGTGGGGGTTTGTTTTTCAGGGTTCTGCAAAACCAGCCAATGGGTCTCTGCCTGCCCTGTTGTCCCGAGATTCACTCCTGGCTCCGGAGAGCAGCCTGCCCTGGACTCCGGGGTCCCTGGGACATGGTAGACCTAACCCGGGCCTCAGGTAACGGGTAGGCCAGGGGCTGAGAGCTGGGGGAGGCTTAGCTTCATGTCCAGCTCTGCTGAAGAGCCACAATGCTGGGGCCTGAAGATTCCCCTCCAGGAGAGATGGGGACAGGGCACCCCGCTCTGCACATCAGGAGGCGCTCCTGATGGGAATCTGCTTTGCCTGTGGGCAGAAAAAGGGTCAAGCTGCTCATCCCAGCTCAAAACAACACGCCCTTTGGCATACTTGTTCCTCCTGGAATGTGGCGCCCGCCACTGCCACCCTCACTCCGGAGCAGATTGCTACTCAGCCTCCTCTGCAGAGCCCTCAGCCCAGGCGTGCTCGCTCCTGCGGCCCCCGGCAGCTCCTTGAACGCCACGCCTTGTTAGTTCAGCACTCAGCACAACAGGCCCTGGACTCACAGCCAGGGTTCTCAGGCGCAGCGTCCTCCCGGTCGCTCACCCAGTGAGCCCTGCTGGGCAGCCCAGAGCCACTGCCCAGCGCAGGACAGCAGCCACTCACCTGGTAAGGGGGTGGTCTCGGGGGCCAGCCGGGAGGGGGCTTCAGAGAAGAGGGCAGGCCCACTCTAGGGCCACCGCAACAGCCCAGGGGTCAGATGTCCGTGGGGAGGGTGTGGGACCGTAACATGAGCTCAGGGTCTCAGGGACAACACACGCCCCCTCCCTGTCTGTGGCTAGGCCCTGATTGACATGGGGTCCCAGAGAAGCAGGGAGGTGAGCTCTGCTCGTGTCTCGTGGGACAATTACAGATGTGCAGGTGCGTGTGAGGGGGAGGATGAATACGGAGGAGGAGGGGAGACACACCAGGGCCTCACGGGACAGTCACTCACCAGTTCCTTCCTGAGCCAGGTGAGGGCCTGGTCGATGCTCTGGAAGCCCTCCAGCTTGCCTGTGGACAGTGGCCCGTCGCCCTCACCGGCGCTGCCGGGAGGTGGCGGGTGCTCGCTGGCCTCTCTCGGGGCCAGCAGGGGCTCCCCGGCCCCACACTCTGCCTGCTCTGAGCTCGCCTCCTCAGTGGCCGGCCTGGGGAAGGGCCACGTCTGCTCCTCCAGCCGGGCCTGCCACTCCAGGTAGGAGGGCCTGCGGGTCTCCAGCCTCAGCTTCTCGGTCAGGGCCTTCAGGCTGCGGAGGTGGTCATCAGGAGGGGTGGCCGCTCCCGCTGGCCCCTCGTCTTCACCCACTTCTTCCACTCGGATCTGGGGCACAGACATTCTAGAGTCTGTCGCAGCAGCCAGACATGGGAGGGCGCGGAGGGCAGAGGGCGAGGCCGGGCGGGTGGCGAGGCTGGGGCCCGCTCTGGGGCCCGCATCCAGCTGGGGTGGGGTTGGGCTCAGAGTCAGTCTGGGGCCTCTCGGAGCAGCTGTGGGGTCCAGGGTCTAGGCTTAGTGCCGGAATCCGGTGGGTGCCGTGCGTGGCAGAGGCGGGAACAGACAAGACGGCAGGAATCCGTAAGGATAGCGTCTGCCAGGATCCGCCTGTCCTGGGGTGCACAGAGCAGATCCAAGGCCAGCGGGCAGGGCGGGCAGCGCAGGGCCCTGCGGGAAGGACACGAGCCGTGTCAGTCCTCATCCTCCTCAGGCCCTCGGAGGCAGGCACGTCTGCTCCCCAGAGAGGTCCACGAGAGGACTAGAAGCGAGACGACCTCACCACTTTAACTCAAGGAAGAGATGCTCACGCTAGGATTTGGTCATGTTTGATCATTTCTAAAACAATCCACTTCCATTATCTAACGCTTCCAGTAAGTCTGTAGAGATTTATTTTTATCCCCATTTTACACTTGAGAAACCGGAGTCCCGAAGATACTAAGTGACTCACCGAGACGGATCTCCCAGCCCGCAGCGCAGGACAAGGCCAGCTGGTCCCTGCGGGTCCCGGAGTCAGCGGATCAGGCAGCCGGCTCAGGTGTGTGGGCTCCGAGAGACGCCCAGCCTCCACCTCGCGTCTTCCTCCTCAGCAACAACACCTGACCTCACCTCTTCAGAGGAGGAACAGTCACCTGTGGCTGCAGAGGGAAGGAGCCGGGCTGTTAAGCCAGCAATGATCTTGTGACTCACCCTCCCAGGAGCCGGTCGCACATTCTCCAGCTGCCTGCACCGCAGCCGTCCCTGGAGGGCTCCCGCTGGGATCAGAGTCTCCTCGCCATGCTTAGGAGGGCAGAAGCCCGGCCTCAATCTCACCCCCACCAGGAGGGAGAAAAGTAACCAAGTCAGAATTAGCAGGGACTCTCCCGTCCTTAGGTCCCTGTGTCCCCGGGGAAGGAGCGAGTGAATGGAGTGGGTGGCAGAGCAGATGTGTTACTGCACCTTGGCTCTCCGAGCGAGTTTTAAAAATCTGTGCTGAGGAGTGCAGCTGTAAGAGAGAATGGATTGCCATGGAACAGTGTCCAGGACAAGGCGTAAATGGGATGACAAAGCCAGGTGCTCCGCGGCCTGGCGCGGCCGCCACGCTGTGGAAAAGGAGCGAAGGCAGTGACTGTTGACTTGTGTGTGCTTAAAAGACATCCCTGCCCAAAGAAGAAAAGAAACTAACAGCCACCACGTGTGCTTGGGACGGTGGGGACTTGGTGGACATGGATCAGGGGGACAGGAAGACAATGAGAAGGCAAAAGCAAGGGGCAGGCTGGGCTGCCCAGGGAGCGGGGTCTCCTGGACAATGGGCCACTGTCCTCCTCCTGAGCCTGCCCCTGCCTGACTGGGGGAGCCCTTCCTGGCCAGCGAGCCACCTCAAGGACTTCTGGCAGCAGCTGATCCCAGGGCTTCTGATTCCGTAGATCTGGGCCAGGACTCAGCCCATAGCACATCCCTGAGAGATACGTGAGCACCTAGGACTGAGGACCGCTGGTCTCCTTAGAGATGCTAGGCTGGGATCACACCATACCTCTGGGCTCCGCTGGGCTTGCTGAGCCTCACTTTCCACGTCTGGAGAGCAGGGTGATACCAACCGGTAGGCTTTTGGGGACGGGCAGGATAAGGTTCGCTTGTGCTGCCTGAATCTCAGCGTGTGCAGTATCTGGTCGTGTGCAGCCTCCTAAGAACCTCTTTCGGGGCCCCTCCCAGGTGCCCACTGCTTATCTGCTTTGCTGAGATGCCAGGATCCATTCGCAGTGTGCCTGGGGTGGCTGAACCCTAGTGGGATTCCTTTGGTGGGGGGATCTTGTTACAGCCAGCAGAGCTGTAGGGGAGGACCCAGCTGCAGCAGAGCTAACGGGTGGGAAGCCACGTCCTCCCTCCCCTGCAGGGGGTGGTGTCCTACATGGTGCACGTGGTCAGGCTGTCCTGGGGCGGGAAACCCTGCGACTCTGCGACTTCTCCACCGTGTGGGGTGGGGAGGTCATTTTAATTAGCAGCTTCTGCAGCTGCTCCAGAGAGCCTGGGAACAGGAGCTGGTAGGCTGAGTCAGCTGAGGAGCAGCCTTGCATCTGCAGAGCTTCCTGGCATGTGCCAAGCTCACTCCAGCCTCACCCTAGCCCAGGAGGCAGAGAACAAGGGGCCGAGACACAGCACCAACCGTGTGACTCTGGTCAGCCTCTCTACCCACACACAGCCGCCTCAGTGCCGGGCTGGGACACGCCACTTATGGGGTTCGGGGTACTCGGGGGCTGTGGCAGGAAGATTTCGAGTTTGAGCCCAGCCTGGGCAACTTGGAAAGACCCTGTCTCAAAATAAGAAACTCAGAAAGGACTGGGGAGATAGCTTAGCATGAAGGCCTTGAGTTCAATCCCTAGTACCCTCACCCCCCAAAATATCCTGAGAATTTCAGGATGGTGACCACAAAGCATACCCCAAGCGAGAGTCCCTGTGCCCTTCCATCCCCAGGTTCCACACCCATGAAGCCCTGAAATAACAGAATTGACTTCCTTGGTCTTCATATTAAACAGGGTGACAAACAGCTGCCAGCACAGGGCCTGACCACAGTGAGCCCTAGACCAGCGGTGGCGGACCTGTGGCACAGTGCGATGTGTGTCACTGAAAGCTCTAAGAGGTTCGCCATCACTGCCCTAGACAGTGCCACCCGGATGCAACCTGCCCGTTCTGCCTCATAGCCATGTCTCCCTTGTCCCTGTGCTTATGGGAGAGCTCCGTGCAGAGTGTGGAGAGCCGTGCCCCCTAAAGAGTGGGTTATCACGGAGGGGCAGGGGCCACAGCACCGGGCAGAGACTGAGGCCTCCAGCCGTGCGTGTCTCCTGCCACCCCCCGCACACCTGCATGACGAGGACCTGCCAGGACAGGCTCCCTTCTCCTGCCCACCAGGCACTGTGCCACCCCCAGGTGCCCTGGTGGCTGAAGAGGCCGAGGGCTCCCCCCGCCTTCCAGCTGGGTGCAGGAGCTGAGCTGGAATGTCACCCACCCCGGCCAGGGAGGTCCAGGAGGAATGTCCTCCAGCCACTTCCCACTCTGGACACTGAAGTGGGTGCAACCTGAGCTGGCAGAGAGGTGCCACCCGGTGCTGGGGACAGAGACCAGTGCTGGGTGGCCTCTCAGATGGGCAAAACAGCAGGGGACTTTGCGGTCTAGGCCCGGGGAGAAAGAGGCCTCCACCATGCTGGACAAGTGGGCTTCCATCTAACCTAGGTGCCCCGGGTGGGGAGCACGGATCAAGGCAAAAGCCAAGACTGGAGACCTGGGGGGCTCTGGAAAACAAGACCAGATCCGGTAATCCCTCCACGCCCAGGCAAGCCCCGCTGTGCAGGCACCCCTCAGGCCCAAGACCCACGCCGCATACACGCTGCCGTTCAAACACGTCCCCTGGCTTTGCCAGCCATGAGCTCATTCCCCGGCTGTGGGAGGATCCGGGTAGGTGCAGTCCTGGCAGGCGGTCCACTCCTCATCCCGTGACGACCTAACGTGCTCAGCTGGAAAGCCTTCAAGCCCACGTCCCCATGGGCCGCCGGCAAATTCTCCACCTCTTCCCCTCCTGGGCTCATCTGAGCTTTCCTGTCTTGGATTCTTCAAGAGCCATTGGCTTCCTCTACATATCACACTTTCTAACCCCTGCCAACTCGCTGCCCCCCCAGTTCCATGCTGGCTCATACCCCCGGGACTTCGTCCCTTCAGCCCTGAGCCCCTTCCCTCCCTCCTCTGCCAGGGCTCTCGGGCATTGTCTCCTTCTGGAAGCTTCCTTGATCTGCCAGGGCTAGGTTGTAAGTACCCAACGATTACTCAGAGGGACCACGCCAGCACTCGTCCTGGAAGTGTACCCTGTGCTAACACATGTGCTGCTCGATCAGCAGGCATCAGCCCCAGCTTTCAGAGGGGCAGTTTTCAGATGAGGCACACACAGATTGGGTGACTTACCCCAGGTCACTAATTGAGTAAGCTGAATCTAGAACTTGGGGCCCTGCTGTCTGGCTCCAAGCTAGTGCCTAACCACCAGGCTTCCTGCCCCTCTGAAACCATCACACTCACCCCAGGGACTTTCTTCATGGCCCCTTCTGCTAGGCTCTGATGTCCACCAGGGTGAGGACCAAGCCTTGTGCCTGGGGTCATCCGACATGGAAACATGGCAGCGAACGGGCGAGCAGGTCAGAACTCCTCCACTTAGTGCAGCCCGACCTTGCTCTCATTTGAGAAGAGACCCTGCACCCTCTACCACCTGTCCTCATGAGGTGCCACCCACTTCTCCCTGCCCTGACCTCTGACCTCCTGGACACAGGTGTGCCAGCCCTGCATTTGGAACACATCAGGAACAGCTTCAGCTTGTGTCAAATCCAGAGACTCTGAACTGGACCCAGGCAGGACCTCCTGGACCCAGACAGAACCTTCTCTCCTCTGGAAAGGGTGCTCCCTACTGTGGGGAGCATGGCCCTGCTGCGCTGACATCCCTTCTACCTGGTCACATGACCCACCTGGGCGGATCTGAGCCCCCAGCAAGCTCAGATCAGCTGTGTTGCTCCCAGGTTGCCTGGGGGTTTGAGGTCTCTAGTTCTCCCTGGGGAAGGGCTGCTGGCACACATGCCTGGCAGACAGGATGGTCTGGGGCCCTCAATTAGGCCTGGTTGGAAGCCACCCCACCCAACCTTGATTACACGGCTGTCAAATGCTCCTGCTGGGTTTAAGCTCCTCTGAGCTGGGTTCTGACACTTATAACTGACTGGTGGAAGCGTGTGTTGAAGACGGGATGGCAAAGAAACGGGGGTGTTTACAGATACTTGGCTTCTGCCTGTTGGTCTGCCCTAGCTGCCCTCCTGCTTCCCTGGTTATAGTGAGCAACAACCAAGTTGGCGACAGCAGGCGAAGCACCCTTTGCTTTGTTCTCTTTGGCCAGAAGACCAAAGCCTCCCTCCTGTCCGCCTCCAGGTCCTGGTGACCGGGTGAGAGCAGTGACTGCAGCCCGGCCAGTCAGAGGCTCAGGCCCCCTGAGACTCAGCTTTGTGGCTGTCTGGTGTGCGTGCTGCCAGCCCGGAGCTAGCACCATCTTAGCCAAACTGTCCCCACGACAGGACCGTTGCCGGCCTCCAGCTCTGCCCTCTGGTGTGGCCTGCCTTCTCCCTCGGGACTTGCCTTTTCGCCAATTCTTCGAGCCCCCGGATCCTTTCTGGTTGCTGGCGCTCAGGGGCCCTGACTCATGCACAGAGGCAACGTGTGTGATGAGAGCCAGGCAGGGTCGTGAAGTGTCACCGTGACAACGAAAGGCCCGCCCACATGTCCCTGTGTCCCGGCGAGGGGTGCCACCTGCAGCTGGGACCCCTGGAGTACATGGCTGCCTGTCCTCTTGGGGAGACTGTACCGAGTCCCTCTCACTCCTAGCCGATGTGTGTCCCCATTCACAGCTCATGACAGCAAGTGTCAAACTGTCCTGCGCCTCCTGGCAGAAGTGCCACCCCGTCGCTGTACAGAAGTGGCTGTCCTCTGGTCATGCGTTCCTCTCCACCCACTGCAGTGCCCAGCAGCTGGGGCAAACAACTGAAAAGCGGCGCAGCCTGGCAAGGGGCTCAGGAAAAGAGGTGCGTTATTTAGAAAGTAGGCACCTTGCAGACATGTCCCCAGCGCCAGCACAGGCAGGGCAACAATAATGTCACTTTCTAAGGCTTTCACACATCGGGTCTCACCTACTCCTACCTCACACAGGAAAACACCGAGGCCATGGTGCTGGCTCCTGGGAGTGTGGGTCCGTCCCAGGGAGCTGCGGGTGGCTGGGCGGGGTGCACTTCCCACCAGGCCCCACACGGCCTATGCTCCTGACCCAAGGCCTAAGCCCAAGGATGTGGGCACTGTCCCCTGCCCTCTGGCCCCTGCGTGTCTCACCAGGACTCCTCCGTCCACAGTGCCAGTCAACTTCTTTTTTTTTTTTTTTCTTTTTTTTTGTCCTTTTGAGACAGGGTCTTGCTGTGCAGTTCAAGCTGGCCTTGAGCTCACTTTGTAGCCCAGGCTGGTCTTGAACTCGCCATGATCTTCCTGCCTCAGCCTCCCAAGTGGTGGGAGTACAGGTGTGCGCCACCATGCCCGGCCCCAGTCACCTTCTAAAACGCAGCTCAGATCCTGCTTGGTAACTTTCCTGTGAGTGCTGTCTTCACAGTGCAGTCAAGCTCACCACACACATCCAGCGCTGACATGCACCAGGCACCCCAGGTGCATGAGAACCTTGCGATCCACAAACTACGGTCACTCCACAATAGATGAGGAAACAGCACGGAGCAGGGAAACCGGCGCAGAGGCCCTCAGAGTGCACAGGCCAGGGTGAGGCGGGGAGCCTGGAAGGGAGGAGCCAGCGACGTGAGCTGGCTGGGAAGGCCAAGGCTCTGCGCCTCCCTCCCTCGCCTACCCAGCATCCTCTGGGAGCTGTCGCCTTGGAGACAGCAGCTGTGCCCTGCTCTGTGCTGTCCTGTGACACGAGCCCTATTGTGGAGACCACCTGGACTATGACCATGGTCCACGTCTGCGCGGCAAGGGAGGCTGGACAGGCCTTCTAGTTCCCTTCAGCTGGGCCAACTGTGGCAGGGCCTGAGTGGCCACCACCTTCCCGAGCACAGCCCAGGTCGGAGCTGGCCGCTGCCTGCCAGCCCCACCCATGTGGAAAACTTTCCGTCTGTGGCTTCCCGCGTCCTCTGAGAAGTTTCTGGAGTGCAGAAGAGGCCACACGTGGGTTAGTCCTGCAGGCTCTGCCTTTCCTCCACCGGGCAGGTCTGGGGGTGAGCGTGCTGGGTCAGCGTGGCAGTCAGGCCCTGAGGCTGTCCAGGCCACCCGCTGCTCGGGGCGCAGGCAGTGTCAGAGCTCACACACGCGTGCAAGCTGCTGTGTCCTCCCACTGAGTGTGCCGGGTGGGTGGCTGAGCCTCGGGACCCCGTCAGAGTCAGCCTGGCTAAGGACAGTCTCTGACTGGGCGTGAGGTGGCGTCTCACAGGCCCCTCCCGCGTCTCTTCCTGCTCTGAGGACGCGAGTCCCCTTGTCCTGGGTGGGCATCGCAGCTCCTCGTGTCCCAGGTGAACAGGGAAGGGCAGAGCTGGGGCCCACAGCCCTCTCCATCCGGGTTTAATCATCAACCCGATGCTGGCCTCACACTGAAAGCCCCAGGCGATGGCGCTGACCTCCCCGCTGCACCCAGTGTGGCGGGCGGAGACTGTGATGTGGCCACCGGGGCTCTGCAGACAGAGGGGGCGGAGGGGAGGGGATGGAGCCCGCGCCAGCAGAGTTGCTGCAGGAGCTGCCCAGGCCCTTCTCTTCTGCCTCAGGTTACCATGGTGACCGAAGCGGGAGGGACACCGGCTGGGCTGGCCTTGTGCCCGTCACTCCGGCACCCCTTCTAGACCCACTGCCATCCCAGCGCCTGGTCAGAGCCATGTGGGAATGCCGGGCTGGGGGACACTCAGAGGCCCCGCTGTGTTGGGGGGGTGTGTGGGAGGGAGTACGTGGGGCTGCCGCCCCGTGTGTGTGTGTGTGTGTGTGTGTGTGTGTGTGTATGTGTGTCTTATGGGTGCATATGTAAGTGTGACGGGGTGGTTGTGTGACTATGTGTGTACATGAGTGCATGCAGCAGGTGGCTCCTTGAGGGACTGTGCTCTGGTGGGGTGTGGCTGGTGGGTGGGGGAGCAGGGTTAGCGTTAGGGTTAGGGTCAGCATTATGCAGGACAGTCTTCTCTAGGGTCCTCCTCAAACACATGCATGCACGTGCACACGTACACACATGATCTACACGGTAGGCAGGAGTGCCCCACAGTGGTACCTGCTGCCCCTCAGGGTGGCCCCGGTCTTTCCACTTCTGGACACAACTTGTACAGTATGATCACCCTCCCTGAAAGCCCCGTGAGAATCCACCCCTCCTTCTGAAGGAGGCCTTGGCTGGGTTGGGTGCCACGGCCTCTCCTTCCTTCTGAAGATGGGGTTCAGCCCACCAGGTCTCAGATCTGCTCCTGCCCAGATTAAGGGCAGAGCAACCTGCTTACCTGCATTCTCCTGGGGACCTTCACACTTCGAAGCTCGCTTTGCAGGTCCTGGGCTAACAGGTGCAGCTCTGCTCAGAATTCAAAGCTTCCATTTACACACCTGGAATAGCAGGAGCAATCACAGACATTTTTAAATCACATTTCAGTTTATGGCTGTTTTTTTTTTTTTTCTCCCACACACTATGGCTGGGAAACCAAAAACCAGAGAAATCATGAGACTGGAACAGGCCACCATGTCCATGAGTGCCGCTGCGTGGGCTTGGACCAGAATCCTTTAACTCCAAGCTCACCCTTGTTTCTGTTGTCTGGAAAACTGTAAAACTTGCTTCCTCTTGCCCAGACATGAGGAAGAATCTCTGCAAATACCTAAGATCTTTGCACATTCAAAGTGCTGGGTCAGTGCTGAATAATGGATGAGCCATGCTCCTGCTGCTGAGAGGTGACCCACAGTCCTCCTGCAAGAAGCCTGGGAGTGTAGAAACCTCTTCTTTCATTTTGACCCGCGAAAGAAGTTAGGGAGAAAATTGCCAAGAAAGACTTGCACTTCGCTGTTGGTCAGTCCGGAGGAGGCCCAGGCTCCTGGAGCCAAACGTCTAATTTATGGCTTCCTTGAAAGGAGAGGAGAAAGCACAGGGCTGCTCTAAGGAGGCGGGAGCTTGGAGACACCCAGTGTCCCTGCCATGTCCCCTCTGAGGCCCTGGGGAAGGGCTGCTGTGGCGGGCAGGGGGCGAGGTGCCTGTGAACCTGAGAATCTGGGTCTGGGGTGGGAAGTGGCTGTGGGGAATGCAGAGAATGACCAGGTAGGGGTGTCTGCCCAGGATGGGGCTCAGGCAGCGTGTCAGCCTCCCAGCCACCTGACACCTGTAACCACAGGACTTTTCTGGCCAAAGGCCACAGCGGCAGTGTGTATTTGGGCACAGAAAGCAGATGGACTGGAGCAATCTGCAGATAGGCAAGCAGAGTGCAGCTCTGGCTATAGGAAAAGGGACACTTCCCAGCTGAGCACTCCACAGCCCACCAGACAGTCACCCACGTAGCATTTGTCTCAGCCTCCAAACAGGGCAGTGAGACCTACTCAGACCTCAGGATAACTGGCTCCAACTTCACATCAGCAAAATCAACAAACTCCAGTTCAAGTGGGATTTGTCCTTCTAACGACTTGTTTTCTGTCTTACTCTGCAAGTTCCCAGCCCAGCCATTGCACAAGGACTTCCTAAGAGGCTCCATGGTGCCTGCGTGTTAATGCGAGCTGCAGGTCTGGGCCTGCCGACCTCGGAGCTGGAGGGCTTAGTGTTTCCTGGAGTGCAGGTGGGTCCATCCTGGGGAGGCAGGGGCGTCCAGGGTGGCTTCAACCAGCTGGGAATGGCAGGGGCTGCAGCTGGCTGCAGCAGCGGTGCTGTGGACATGCTGGGGTGTGGAGGGAATGTGTGTCCTGGGTGCCTGTAGGCAGGACGGAACAGGCAGAGTGTCACTGTGTTCCTTTACTGCGTAAGCTGGTTCCACGACCTTGGTCAACTGGCTCAACCCCGGAGGCCTAAGGTTCCTCATGCAGAACAGGACCACAGTGGAGGCTGCCTCACAGTCTGGGAGGATGGAAGGAGAAAGGTGTATGAGTTCTGAGTTCTGGCCCTAGGTGGACTGCTGCTGTCTGCCCTTCACCATGTCTGGCTAGTGCTGTCCTTGGCCTGTCACATGGTAAAGCAGCTTCGGAGCCACCACAGTACCCTGAAGCACCTTTGTGCTACTTAGCATCACCTTCCTGCTCTGGCTGCACAAACCGCAAGGACCTCTGAGCAGTCCCAGCCACACTCTGTGCTGCCGGAGGGCAGCCCACCATCCTGAGCATCTTCCGCACACTCGGCATTACTGACCTTAAATTCCGTGCGGACACGGCACAGCGTGGTGTTAGTGCGCCGGCTACAACTCAGCTGCATTCAAGTCGAGACTCCCACACCCATCTCACAGGAGGAGTCCCCCCTCTGTAGGCAGCTAGGACAGCTCACCCCAGCCTTCACCCCCAGAAGCAGCAAGCATTTGGTACCTAGCAAAGCAACTTCGAGGGATGCACCATTGTCGATGAAGACAGAGGTATTCAGGTTGCCCAAACTCCTGGGAGGCTTGACTTGGACAGGGGCGAGCAGAAGGATCTACTGAGCCTTCCAGGGAAGGCATTCAGGGCAGCAGGAGACAGATCGCAGGGACCTCGCCAATGCCCTGAGACAGGCTGTCTGCATCTAGTGACTGCTTGTGTGGCAGAATGCGTTCTAAGGCTTGCTTTCACGCACATCTGAGAGTGGGGTTGCGGTCACCTTCCTCTAGGTTGGCAGCAGCTGCAACCAACCAAATAAAATGACAGTGATGACAGCACAACCAGCTGCGAGCATCTGCCTGTGTGACCAAAGGGCATGTGTGGTCAGTTCCTGCCTGCCTCAGGGTCCCCGGGGCTGCGATGCTCCCAGGACCAGGCATCCAGTTTCCTTTCTGATTTGATGATGGATGAGGCAGAGCCAGGCTCTGAGTGGCCTCGCAGCCACGGCCTGCATCCAGGACCTTCCGGTGGCCATTTCCAGCCTGACTCAGAGGCACTGCCGGCTTCCTGGGATGAGGACGTGCTCTCCAGCTTTGCAGAAGCCCGGGACGGTGGCCACCATGGAGGCCATCATCTGGGGCTATGCACACCTGCTTTTCTGCCTGGAAAATGAGCCTGGACAAGCGTTTGCTTGTGCCAAGGGATGTACCATGAGGGAGCCAAGGGGAGCCACTGCCGGTTCCCACATCTGCAGCAGGTACCTGGCAAGGATTAAGAGGGTGCTCAATTTGTGACTTCACGGAGAGAAACTGAACCCCACCTGCCGAGGCTGCTGGGGAAGAGGTGACACCGGCTGGGCTGGGACTCTGGAGAGTCCTCTGTGGGGTGGGTCAGGCAGGAGAAGACCCAGTGCAGGCACTCCCAGGAGGAGCTCGGGGGCCAGAGGGCCCGGGGCCAGAGCTGCCCCAGAGCAGAGGACCTTTCTCCTTGCACGGGAACCAGAGGAGCGGTGCTGTGGACGGAGGTGAGGGTCTGGAGTGGCAGGGAAGAAAGCGGGCAGGGTGGGGCAGCACAGCCTCTGACTCCTCTTGCTGTTCCTCCCACTCCTTGTCTGAGCTTTCTTCTGGAGAGAGAGGCGGGGGAGGGAGGGCTGGACTCCAGTGGACAGGACACTTGGCCCAGCCAAGGAAACGCCGAGGTTTGCAGTCTTCCGGACTCCTCTGCAGCGGCTGGGACGCCAGGCTCCCACAGGTCTGCTCCAGCTCGCTCCTCCCCGCCAGCCCATCCTGCCTGCTCCCTGTGCCCCTGCTCTGCCAGCTGTCCCCACCCTCCCCGCTCACCCCTGCAAGCACCAGGTGCCCACACATCAGAGCCACCCCAGCGACTCCTGAGGGATGCCTATAAGTGGCTCTCGAGGACTCCCCATCCCCACGGCCAACGGATGATCGGTCATCTTCCACCTTGGCAAGCTGCTCAGGGTCCCAGTCAAGTGAAGAGCCATCCTGTGGCAGAGCACAGCTCCAGGAGCCTGGGCTGTCCCTGGGTCCCTGGTTATTGTCCACTAGCAAGATCTACCTGGTGTGACTAGGTACTGACCGCCAGCTGTTCCCTCCCTGCCTGGGTTGCATGGGTCTCGAGATTTATTTACACCCCCCGGAGGGCAGCCGAGCTAGCAGAGAGGGCAGCAGGGACTGGTCACTCAGCGAATCCATGCATGCAAACGGGAGGATGAGGACGGGAGCAAGGGCACAGCGTCTGGGCTCTCGGGTCAGCAAGGAGGAGCCTTCTGAAGCTGGCCAAACCCTCCAGACTGGACGTAACAAACGTCTGCTGCCTCCACTGCATCCCTGAAGCTGGCAGGGGACCTTCTTTGGTCACAGGATGAGCCCAGAACACTTCTCATTTCATCTGGATGTGACTGGCTTCTCTCCCTTCTCTGGACAAGGGAACCCCTCGGATTCCCTACGACAGCGCTCCTTTGACAGTGCTGCTTCAGGAGTCTGGGGAGGCAGGCATGTGAATCTCTGCTCTTTCACCAGCTGCGTGAGCTGCACCCACTGGCTTAACCTCTGACTTCCTCTGACCACACTGTCACACCACTGAACCCTGCAGGCTGGTCACGAGCCTAAGGCGACTGCAGGCGTGAAGGGGTCCCGGCAGGGCGTGACTGGCAGCAGCACTCAGCAAACAGATGCAGGAAGAACGGCTCGAGGCTGCTTTGCCAGGCCCCGAAACCACGGCGGCAGGAGCCCCCACCCTGTGGATGCAGTCAGGCTACAGGTGCCGTCACCTGGGCTTCCCCGGGACCATGCCAGCCCTTCCTGAGCAGGACGCCTGTCCCTGGGGCATGGAAAGGAAGCTGCTTTGGAGCCACGACTCCCCTGGGCACCGTGGGGATAGCCCTGTGCGTGGGGACCGTCTCACCGTCTGGGATTTTCGGGATGACAGGGAGTGTGTAGCAGCTTGGTTCAGGAGAATCTGCTGCGGGTGAGCCAGCACCAGCCCCTGCCACCGGGGGCCACCTACCTCCAGGTCTTCCCAGCAAGACAGGAAGCACCTGATGCAGTGCCAAGGGCTTTGCAAAAAAGCACTACGTCCACCTGACTTGGTTGAAGGAGACCCTCGCTCTTGCGGTCGTGGCCCCTCCGCCCGCCCGCTGACCCTGGTGCGCGGCTACATGGCTGACCTGTCTTTTCCGTGAGGGCCTTGGGCGCACGGCCCCTCCCACCCCGGCTTCAGCCGATAGGGGAACCGTGGGGGGCCATGCCCTGGGTCACTTGAGCTGTGACTGCAGTCTTGGGGTCTGGAACTTCGAGGGGGCCAAGCCCGAGTGAAGGAGACAGGCGGGCGTGGAGGTCACGGCTGACCTGGGCAGTCTGTGTCAGCCCCTCTGACCCCAAACGCCCACCCAGATTCTCAGCCCTGGAGTGGAGAGGCCAGCAGGGTGCTGAGACCGGGATGGAGCGCAGCGCAGCCGCCCGTCCGGGGGAGGGGTGCGAGCCCGGAGCAGGTGCCTGGGACCCTCCCCGGCCTCCTCCCGGCCCAGGGCGTGAACCCACCTTCGGCGCGGGAGGCGTCCGCGCGGTCGCGCCGGCGCTGGCGCTGGCGCTGGCGCCTGGTCCCCGCCGCCTGCTCTGCCCGGCGCTGGCGGCTCCCGCCTCCCGTGGATCCTCGGCACTGTTCTTTTGAAGGGACGTGGTTTTCTCTGCGTTGCGTCAGGGCGGTTGCCTGGAGACGCAGCGCTCTCGCGCCCGCCTTTGCGCGTCGTCGCGGCCTCTTCAGGCCGGGCCCGGGTCCGAGCGCGCGGGTCCTAGAGCCCCCCGAGTTCGCCTCCCGGCGCACAGCGGGCCGGCCGCAGGCCGACCGACCCCAGAAAAAAACGAACCCAAACATCCATTTTTCATGAAGCCCAAACCCCACTTTCCCAGAAAAAAAAAAAAAAACCAGCAGAGCTGTGTGGCTCTGTCATTGTCAGCGCTCCGCCTGCGTGGAGGGGACAGGAACCCCACGCCCCAGCCTGAGCCCCATGCTCCACCCACGGAGGCTTGGGCTGTCGCCAAGCCTGAGGCCTGGCAGCGACTCCGTGGGGCAAGGGTCCATCACTGCTGGCCCCGGGGAATCCAGAGCTGCAGGCACCCAGGACACAGAGGACGGCAGCTGGGGCTGGGGCATATCTTTGGGGGGTACAGTCCGAAGATATCTCTGCGGGGTACAGTCTGGCTGCAGCAAGGGCGTCCTGCCCCGCTCCCCACTCCCCAGACCTTCAGGCCTCGAGGAAGGTGGTCTCCTCCTCCCAGACCTCGCCAAGCCCGGTTCCTACCTGCCTGGGACAGAAGGGTCCCCCAGAGTTAACCTGTCGATCTTCCTCTCTCTTTCCCTCCTGCCCTGCAGGCGTCCTCTGCCCCTTGCTCATGTTGGTGTCCTTTGGGGGCTGCTTGCCCTCACCGCTGAGCTAGAGGACACTGCAGGGATGACCTCCACCTCGACCTTCACCTCTGGACACATCCCCATCTCCACCCACCACTGTCTCGGCTCTGGATGGGCCAGGCTGGGGTTTGTGAATATGGACAGCTGCGTGTGCAAACCGCAAAGTAACGACTTGGTTCCCTCCATCCCTCGAGCTCCTTAGCTCCTGGTGAAGCCCCTGCAGTGTAGGTAGACAGGTGTGAGCTGAGACTGCTGAACCACATCAGAAAAATCGGCTCAGGGATGCTGCGTAGCCTATTTCGGGGGTGCTGGAAGAGACGAAGGGGCGCTGCATGAAAACACAGGAGGATGGAGCCCACTTCCCAGGGCAGAAGACCTGGGGCCCAGCCAGGGCCCTGGCATGGTCACTACTCAGCAGAGCACTTTGGCTGCTGCTCTTTGGAATGTCCCTGGAGACCCTCCCTGCCCTGTGTAGAGCCCCCAGGGGTGGGTGTGGCCGTTCCCTCCCCCTGCCACCGTCAACCGGACCTGGTCTCCTTGCAGCCACACTAAGACAAACAGGGTAAACTCTGCCCTTTACTTTCAAGGCGTTAAAATTAAAACTCAAAGTGCCCACCCTGCCTTTTAGAGTTTTCCCAGATTCACTTCTCTGCCCGCACAATAAGTATCAACTAGCACCTGTTAAATAGCAGACAGTGTTCTAGGCTCTTAGGGAACAACTGCAATAAAGGCCTTTGCCTGGGAGTGCTAATATCCCATTGGGGGAAGCGAGGTCCTGGTAAATTAGCAATATCATCAGTTACAGAGAGCAAAACTGGAGGCCTGGACTGAAAAGCAATGGCGTGTGTATGTGGCAGTGGGGGCGGGGCTGACCTCGTTAGTAAGGTGGTTTCAGAGCAAAGATTTTGGATGAGGGAGCAGGGGGAGGGGCCCCAGGCGAGAGCAGTCAGTGCAAAGGCCCCTAGGCAGCAAATGTGGAGCAGGGGTGGGGAAGGCTGTGGGAGATGATGTCAAGACAGAGGGGGGGCCTTGCTGACCCCCAGGAGGCCTCCCCTTTCCCAAAGAACCAGAGTGCACAGCTGGATCTAGGGACTCACTGGCCTCTCAGGTACCCCAGGGAGGAACAGGGTGGTGGGAATGAGGAAAAGATGGACAAGAGACAAGAGCTGGGTCAGGGGGAGATCCCCTCTCTCCTAAGCAGAGGAGAGGAACACCCAAGAACAGTAGAGCGTTTATTTGTGCCCTGGAGATGTCTATATTAATTTCAACCTCTCTACCCAATAATCCGTTAAGAAGCTGCAACAGCTTGTTTATGTGCTTCGAGGAGCTCCCGTGTTCTCGGACTGGCTTCGTCCCACAGGCGTAAGTACTTTCCAGCTTCAGCCGCTCCCAACAGCTGCACAGCATCTCTGCTCTCTTGCACTCGAAGGGCACAAAGTTCCCCACATTCCACTCTCTGATCCCCATTTATGGGCGGCAGCTGCTGCAGGAAACTCCATGTCTGTGTCCCCGTCATTCACCTCGCCCTGCACTGGCGGTTTGAGCCATGCTCACTGCATGAGAAAGAGATGACATTTCTGTTTGGCTTTATGATCTAGAGGACACTGGGAGGCTGGGGGTGCCACCCTGCCCCGCTCCAGAGGGCCTTTAGGACTCAAAGGCGAGGTCGGAGTCCACCAGCTTCTGCCATCTGCCCAGGAAAGGACTTTTCCACGGGGCCAAGGGGCAGTGGTGTGGGTTTCCAGAGGAACCGGGGAGCGTTGTCAGGTGGATTTAGCCACCAGGGCGCTTCCCTGCTCTTACGTCTCAGAAGAGGTGGACCCGCCATGCGGATGGCTCTCCAACCTGCAAGGAGCCCATGGGGTCCCTTTAGGTGCCCGTCCCTCTGAGCTGCCAGCCCAGGAGAGGCGTGGGGATTATGTATTTTCTTAGTGGGAAGCTAGCTAGCTGAGCGTCCACCTAGGTCCTGGGGTGTCACCGCCACCAGGGCCCAGGTGAGGAGGAAGAGCAGGCTCCGGCAGGGACCCTGAGGGCGGGGAGGCTGTGGAGGAAGCCCGGCTTGGAAGACCAGCGCCCTCAGCCTGCGCGGCGGGGCGTCCCGTGCCGAAGTCGGAGTGGAGGGCTCGAGGCAGCGGCCAGGGGCCAGATGGGATCCTGCGGACCGCGGTGGAGGTGCCTCACGGAAACAGGGCTCGCTGCATTTCCCAGAGAACCACGATGGGAAGGAACGAATGGGGACAGCCGGTGGCGGAGGGAATCAGCAGGGGGCTGCGGTCAGGCAGCCCAGGGTCAAGCCCTGCGCAGCTGCTGATCACTGTGCCTGCAGCAGTCACTTCAGCAGTGCAGCCACTTCATGTACGCAGTGGGAATCATTCTTTCAGCACTGAGCTGCAAAGGCCACGGGGCATCCCTGGCCTGCACGGGGATGTAGGGTGCCTCGCTTTGGGCCTCCTCCGGGTCGGTGGCTGTGGTTCCCGGGACTTCTCCCTCAGTCCACAACCCCTTCTGCTCTGATACCAGACCCAGGAATTTGCAGACCAGTGGTCCACGCTGGGGCCTGAGCAGCCTCTTCCTGCCCTATGAGGTTTGGGTGGAGGCTGAACTGTCAGACTGGCGGGCCCTTTCCCTTGGTACTGGTTCTTGGGGTGAGAGAAGAAGAGGGGGCCCGGGGTGGGGGCTGAGACCGACTCCCCACGCCCCACCGAGTTCCTGGAGTCCAAGGGTGTGAGCTCAGAGCCCGACCTTGAGGTTGCTATAAGGGTATATTTGCACAGGCAGGAGGGAAGAATAAACCTTATTTCACAGTTTATTAGCTTTATTTATAATGTTCAAACATTTAGACACATGGCGCGTGGGCCTGCTCTCATGCATTTGCTTTGGACTTCTCAAATGTCAGGGGTGGGCGTGATGATGGCTCATCTTGTGGTTTGTTTAAGGAGCAGACGACACAGCAGGCTGTACACAAATGTCTCCATCGCAGCCTCGTGATGCCTGCTCTTTTCTCTTGCAAACGCTTGCAAGAAGGGTCATGGTCTAAGTGTTTGCGAGCCCGACACCGGCTCATGCCTCGCTGGGCAGAGGGCTCCCTCGTAGGCGCAGAGTGTGAGTGAAAGCAGAAACACTGCTGTTCACAGTGGTGCACACCCCTGACGGGCAGGAGAGAGCTGCCAGGCATAATTATGAGCATCATCTCCCTCCAGGAGCCCGATGTCCCCCAGGGGATCCCTTGAACAGTGGAAGGAGCCCTGGGAGGGCACCAGGGGATCCAGCTTCTAGGCCCAGCTCTATTGCCAGTTAGACCTTTGTCACATTAGTCACAAGTGGTCTGAGCTCTGGAGTCTCCTGGTCCCAGTTCCATGACACTTAGCACCACTGTCAGAGTTTGCTCTGCTGGCGATAGCTGTGAGGCAGGAGGGTCTGGTGATTATGCAGATCTGGGCCAGTGGCGGGCAAGGCCAGCACTGAGGCCAGGACGAGGGCAAGTTGGGAGATGTTCACGAACGCGGTAGGGGTAGAGACCCTGGAGAAAGCCTGAAGGAAGCTGGAGAAAGCCTGCATGTCTTGTACCTTGCTCTACCAGAGGGTAGAGCCATGTTGGACCCACAGCAGGACACAAAAGCCTAGGGCCTTCGGGAGAACCCTGCCCCTTAAGGAAGCCAGGCCAGGGACGCCAATGGCTTCTCCATCTCAGCAGTGCTGTAAATCCGACAGCCTGGTCTGAACTGGGGGTAGAGGGCCTATGGAGTTGATTTCCTTTCCGCTACCTGATTCCTGATACCAGACCCCAGAGGCAGGTCAAGAGGAGAAGCTGTCACACAGCAAAAAGAAACAGAACTTAATCATTGCATCCCCAAGAAGACCTACTCGGTGAAGTGAAGGCCAGGGGTGTCTGCCACACAGCACGCAGAGTGCAGGAAGAGTGTAGGGAAACAGCTGTGTATCAGTCTTCCCACTTTCTTCCCTGCGGAGATGGTGGAGTCTCCCCACTCTTAATTGTTCTCCTAACATCAGCTCATGCTTACTGTCCCCGTGCGTGGGACACAGCCCCCTTCTGCCCCATCCTGACCAGCAGGGCTTGTGTCCAGGTACATAGCATGGCCCTAGCCCCCACAATGCTCTTGCTATCTGTTGCCTGGGGCAGATCTCTCAGCCTTTTGAGCATCAGTTTCCTCATGTACACACCAGAGGTGACAATGTCTTCCTCCAAGGGTCACGGTGAGGATTGTAATCAGTGCCTAGCGAATGATTACGTTCCATTTGGCAGGGTGCAAGCAACAGAAAACCGTGCTGCTTATCAGGCCTGAGTGCCAGCAGGTCCTTCCACTGAGTGCTGCCTGCCAGGTCCAGGCCCTCGGCCTACTCTAGATGAATGCTCTGCGTGGGAAAACATTCAGCAATCAGGCCAGTGGGGCTCTGCCTGTTCCTGAAGGTCTTAGCTGCCTCGTTTGCCTTCTGAAAGCATGAGGTAGCCCAGTTTGGAATCTGACACCACCAAAACAGGCAGGCAGGGAGCAGACAAACATCCCCCTGGGGTTCAGCCACAGTTTTGGGGCCAGACTCCTGAGCACATCCCTGCTGGGAACACAGCAAGCCCCTCCAACAGTCCAACTGTAATTCAGCTGATTGTTGGCGAACCAGGACTTTGGTTCTGTTTCACAGAGAGACTGGAGTGAGAAAGAGAGAGAAAAACGTACTCAGCCATGGACACACGGGGCTGGGCTTGCTTGCTGAGCTGAAGGCTGGAGCGAGCCTGAGCCTGAGCCTGAGCCTGAGCCTGAGCCTGAGCCTGAGCCTGAGCCTGAGCCTGAGCCTGAGCCTGAGCCCCAGACTGAGATGTGCATGCAGAAATCACTCCTGCAGGAGCCACTGCCATCTAATGCTTTGTGGTGTGAGGGAAACATTCCACAGACACTATCAGCCCTCCTGCAAAATGGCCAGGATGATGCCATGGCTTCTGAGGATGAGGAGGGGGAGGAAAAGGAGGAGAAAGCAGATGGAAGAGAGGGAGGAATGGAAGAAGAAGTGGAGGAAAGGAGAGGAGGAAAAGGAAAGAGAAGGGGATGAAGAACTACAAGAGTGAAGGAAGGGGAGGAAAGGCAGGCAGGGCAGGGGAAACATTCAGAGTAGTATTCATCCTTCTCTGTAGCCTGGCGTCCTGGGCCCTGGAGCCCATGTGAGTCACCAGGACACTAGGGATGCATGCAGACCCTGACTCTGTTTACTCACTAACCAAGTTGGCTCCTGATAGTGTCTGACTTTTTGTGTCATGGGGGAGAATGAAAAATGGGCTGAGGATGCAGCTCAGTGCTGGGTCTAATCCCCAATAGCATGTGCACACGTGAGTGCATGTGTGTGCATACACATGAATGAAATCTCAATATTATTGTCCATATCTCTGGTTGCCACTGAACTTGAGCATGGAATTCTTTGTATGGATGACTGTCTTAGTCATTTTCTTATTGCTCAGATGCAATACCCAACACCTATAACTTAAAAGAGGAAAAGTTGATTTTGACCCATGGTTACTGGCTCCAAGACAAAGAGGCACAGCAGAAGAAAAGCTACTCATGTCATAGCAGCCAGGAAGCAGAGGAAAAAGGGACAAGCTGAGGAGAAAGATACATGCTTCCAGGTTACATGCCCCATGAACTGACTCTTTTGACCATGAGCCACCTACCAACAGCAAGTCAGCTTTAGTGCCCCCATAACCCAATAACCTCCCAAAACCCCACCTATGAGAGCATGAGACCTGTGGGTGACATTCTCTATCTAAACCGCTATAACGTTCCAGTCCTGGCCTCCAAAAGGCTTGTATTATCTCTTCATACAAATTGCATTTAGTCAATCTGTAAGAGTCACCAAAGTCCAGCACTGCTGAAAAGTTCAACTCTAACGTTTCTTCTGAGAGCTAAAGGCAAACTCAGCTGTGAGCCCTGCGAAAATCAAAAGAAAGTTAAACTCTTCCAATATTTCTTCCAACAGAAACTAATGGGATAAAAGCAAGACCAAAACCCAGTAGAGCAAATATTAAATTCTGTAGCTCCCTATCTGGCACCTGGGCAAAAATGTGAACTCCAAATAGTTTAGGCAGTCTTGCCCCTATAATGCTACAGGTTGGCGCCCACATGGTTTCCCTCTGGGTGTGGTTTTGCTTACTTACTGCAAGCTTCCTCAGCAGATGTTCCATGTTTCTGACATTTCCAGCTTCCTGGGGTCTCCACTGCACCTTCAACTTCACACTCATAGCTTCACACTTTGCCCTATCAGGGGCACACTGCCTGGTTTCCCAGGCCTGCTTCTGAAATCTGGCTGGAAGCCTCCCTGACCCCACAACTCTTGCATTCTGCATGCCTGTAAAACCACCACCATTTGGGTGATGTTAAGGTCTGTTGCCAGGTCAAGCAATAGTCAGGCCACTTTGGATCATGGCTACAGAGGCCTCTGAGTACCTTGTTCACTGAGCTCCTGGAACTGTTTCCTAGCTGGTCCTGGATGAGTTGGGTTCCCTTGGGCTCTCTACTCAAATTAATGTTTTTTTACCTTTACAACACATTTTATGCGAAGAGTGGGGTCTTGCTGATTCCCAAGATGCCCTCAAGGAATCTTTTCTATTGTTCTCCTTCTTTTTAATCTTGTCAGTAACCTTGCTTTCTAAAGCACCACTTTTGCAGGTGCTTCCTTTCTAACCACCAGCAAATTCTTCAAATTATTCAACTTGAATTTTTGTGCCTGCTTCTCACAGTAGCTCTTGCAAAAGTAGAAAGCAGTACTCATGCTACAGCCTGAATGTTGGGTACTTTGAAGTTTCCTCCACAAGATTAATTAGCCTACTATACTTACCCTCAAACTCCAGTAAATTCTCAAGATATGGGCAAAATGTAGATAAATTTTCTCCCAAAGAACAATACATATGGCCTTCAGTCCAACTGCCCATGATGTCATTGTTCTCAACTGAAACTTCCTGAGCCTGGTCTTTACTGTCTGCACCTCTGGGAGCATTCTGCTCTTCTGAACCCTGCCTAGGATCCCACATCAAGCTCAGCTCACACCGTCTCTAGCTAGCATCTCCAAACCTTTCTAAGCCCCTCCTCAAATGACTTCAAAAGGCTTCTAAATCACATGGTCAGGTATAGTCCTCGTAAGGATGCCACCTTTCTGGTATCATCATCTTAGTCACTTTTTTTTTTTTTTTTTGCCACTGAGACATAATACCAAACACCCAAAAATTAAAGGAGAAGAGATTTATTTTGGTTCATGGCTACTGGCTCCAAGGCAGAGTGGCATGGCAGAAGGGTATAGAGGAGGAAAAGCTGGTCATGTCATGGTGACCAGGAAGCAGAGAAAAAAAGTCGAACTTAGAAAGGAGATACACCCTTTCAGGTCACACCTCCAGTGACCTGCTTCTTCTGACCAGACCCCACCGTCTAAGAGCAAGGCAGCTATAAAAAGCTTTCACCTTTCAAAAGCCCCACCTGTGAGTACACTACACCTCTGGGGGACATCCTTGATCTAAACCATAACAATGTCCAAGTGCTCCAACATCATTTATCAAGTTGTTTTCCCTTCTCTGTTGCTTTAGAATACCAGTGTTTTAATAGAATTGATTTTAGTACATGCATGGGTCATCCTATTCAAAATTCTATTGATCTGACCCATTCCTGAGTCAATACACACTCAATTTTTTAAAACTTTATTTTATATATATTGTCTTCTTCAGACAGGGTCTTGCTATGCAGTTCAGGCTGGCCTTGAGCACACTTTGTAGCCCAGGCTGACCTCAAACTCACAATGATCCTCCTGCCTCAGTCTCCCAAGTTCTGGGATTACAGTCTTGTGCCACCAGGCCCGGCAACACTTTATAATGTATTGACACCCGTAAATTTTGCTAATCCTTGTTGCAATTCTATTGGAGTATTAGGCTCTTTTTACAAATGAGGAAATTGAAGCCCAGAGGGTCAAAATGATTTGTCCACAGCCTGACTCACCAAGTGCCCAAGGCCAGAAGGCTCACAAGGGGCTGTGGATTCCCCTGCTGCTCAGTTTCTTTGGGGCCATACCAAGGAAATAACCGCAAGAAATAACCAAGCAGCCTGGTGCTTGAGCTTTGTCCTGAGTACCGAGGAGGTTGTGTCCTAGCTTACACAGAGTCCCCTCAGTCACCCCTAAGAAGGCCCACTGGATGCTCTGGGACACTGGGTCAAATTTCCTGTGATCTCAGCCTCTTAAGAACTGGGCTGCTTTGATTTCCTGGGTTACCTTTCTCTTTTGGAGATTGTGGCTCTGAGTCCTGGGCCGTGCTTTCCACTCTGGGTTCTAGAAACCCACCGCCAAGTGGGCGACCCCTTCGCAGGTGAAGAAGCTTCCTGGAGGCTCTGGCCTTGCTGTCTTTGTTCCTCGTTCTGTTCTGCTGTACTTCATTTACCTCCCCTTGGCTCCATTGCTCTATTCCATCCTCTTTAAACGTGTTTTATTTTGATGTGTTGTAGTCGCAGTCTCTTTGGGAACAAAGTAACAAGGCCATCTGCCAAAAGGAATGGGAAGCATTTTGAGTAGTTATGGGAGCTACCTGGGGCCCAATTGCTGCAAGTTAAAAGATTCCAAGGTCTTCTGGGGCCTCCAGGCTTCCCTGCCCTTCCCAGAGCCTCCGCCTTCTCATTTGGAGAGAGAACTTGCCAGATGCCAACTCCTGCAGCCCCTGCGCCTGAGCAGCCCAGCCCCACCCGGCCGGCTCCCTCTTGCTCTTGGCTTGGTCTGTGTCCCATAGAATGGCCCCAGCTCAGTGACAGCTTCTGCTGCAGCCCTGGGGGATCCCAGGGGCCTCCCAGACACTCAGCAACTCACAAACTGCAACAGCTTCCACTGGTTTGGTCTTGATTCGCCGGGGTGGGCTCCACCACACCTCGGCGGCCCCTGGGGGTCTCAAGAGGGCCTGCAGCAGTTCAGCTGTAGACATTGTTGACCTTTCTTTAAATTACTGAGAAAGTTTGGTTTGTGGCTGCTCAACCTTCAGGATCTGAAGTTCCCATTCCATCTGCTCTCTACTCAAACTGGTCATTAGTGGGATTGTGGAATGGAGGTCTGGGAAGCATTTTCCAAGAGGCAAATGTTGGAGAGAAAAGAGGACTGGACTGCAGACCAGGGGGCCTGGGATTTGATCCAGTGTCTCTGCTCACTGGCTTGTGGCTTTGAGCAAAATTTTCTTTTCTTAATCCTTTGAAATGGTAGCTGTCAGACTGAGATCTGAGCAGTATCTCAGTCCCTCACTAATTGCGATCTAGCACCTCACAAGGACCAGTTGGGTTCTTGGGGTACAGTGACAGGCAGGAAAAAGAAAAGCCCTTCCCATGGGTGTTGACTGTATTCTGGAAAGCAAAGATAGGAGAACAATGAAGCTGATGCACGAGGCCCCCTTTGATATTGATAAGCATCGGGAAAACGCGGCCATGCAGGGAGAGCAGTGGGGAGTGGGCAGTGGAAAGTGATCAGGAAGGCCACCGACACCCTGCCCTGGGGGACAGCGATGGAAGTGGACAGAAGTGGGCGGAGTCAGATGCCACTGGAGGTGGAGCCCGGTGGACGTGCTACCTGTGAGAAGGTGTCAAGAGCGTTCATCCCTGCTTGGATCAGGCGCTGTCCTTTCACCAACAGGCAGGCCTTCCTGAGCAAGGCTGGTGTGCTGGGGGTCCGGAGCAGAGGACACCCAGGGATCTCTCTGGGAGGACGTGAGCGTAGGCTGAGCACTTCACACTGCAAGCTGCTGAGCTGACTTCAAACTCTGCCAGCAGAGCTTGACCACTGCAGCATTCTGGACTGGTGGGATGCTCAGCTTGCTCACCATGGGTGCCTGGAAGTCAGCAGTTTGTCCCTGCTGCGAAGCAGACTCGTCAGGGCTCTGCAACACAGCCCACGGCCACACACAGGCAAGTGGAGCCACCTGTGGCATGTGTGTGTGAGTGTGCGCATGCACACACAAGGGACACGGTCATAGGACTCTGGCTTTTGAATATGCACTCACTCAGGAAGAGCACAGGGACCTGGCTTTCGAGCTCCATGCCAGGCTTCTGCACCAACTCTCATTTTCCCCAAATAACAGCCCAACATGAGCTGAAGGTCGCTACCTCTACTCTGCAAAGGAGAAAGCAACAATTCAGAGGCCCTAAGCTCCTTGACCAAGGTCACGTTTAGCGAGTGGTAGACCCAACACAAAATTTTTCTGACGTATCACCCCCACCAATCTTTCTACTCTTTACCGGGCGGAGGCCAGGGGCTCGAGGCAGAGCCTCACCCAGGAAAGAACCTCTATAAACCAGCTCACGCTGAGGCTCCCAGAGGGGAGAGGACATCAGAGTGCACGGAGAGGCTTCCTGGATGTGTGCTTCAGTCGTGAGGACACAGCAGAAGCAGGGACGAGGAACTGGGAGAGAGGGTGGAGTCACACCGAGTCACCCGTGTCATCCCTTTCCCACTTCAGGCCTCAGTGTCCTCAGCTACAGGAGGAGGAGGATGGGGTTCAGTAGATGAGAGGTGGAAAACCCCAGAGACCCCTTAGTCCAGAGCATCATGTGACCAAGCGTGGCAGGCGAAGGGGTGAGCCCTCCCCGTGTCACGCATTGTCCCACTTGTGGTAGAAGGATGGGGGTAAAAACAGGTTTGCCTTCCGTGGGCCCAACTGCAGCGAACAAAGCCAAAGCGCCGTGCAGGAAGAAATGGAGACAGGAAGCTGGCTGGGAGATGAAGCAGAGGGCGCCAGTGAAGGGATAACCACTGCCCAGATCCTCTCACTGTAGGGAGGATTTACCACCCTAAAGACTTTTCAAGACAAAACAAGAATCTGGATTGAAATAGACATCTCTTGGCTTCTACTTACCGTCATCAAATCCAACACCTAAAGTAAGTAGGTTAATAAGTAGGAAGGTAAACAAAAGGCAAAACCCATCTTGGGCTGACTGCACCCCTGGACGGGACCAGCTCTCTCCTGGGAGCAGAATGGGGTAGTGTGGGGCAATCTGTGGGTGCCATGGGCCCTTCTGCCAAGAGCTACAATTAGGATGTATGCAAAAGGCTGAACCCCTCAGGTATCAGTGCCAACAGTTGGCACAGTCTCTAGCTGTAACCGACAGGGACAGCTATGCCAGGGACGTCTTGCTGAGCATTCAGGGTTGCCCTCCCTGGGGACCTTGCGTGTCCCCACATTCACACTTTCCACATGTCCGGGCAAGATCGTCACAGTGGTGACGGCTAATGTCCACATGATTCTCGCAGATCAGGAACTGTTCTAAAAGCTCTGTATACATTGCTCACAGAATCTTCACAAAATCCTGGAGAACAATCATCCTTGGCTTTCCACTCAGAGGTAAGGGAACACACCCCAAAAAGGTCAGGGGAATCTAAACTGCCGGTCACTAAGGTGTATCAGTGCCACTCAGGGACTCACAGGTAAGGACTTATCTTAATGGGTGTGTTGTGTCTTTAACTTAAAAGAAAGGGTAACAAAAATTTCCTGGGTGTCTTCTGAGAGCCAGCCACTTTCAGACCTGCTGTCATAAGAACCCTAAGAAGTGGGCCTTGTTATTCCCATTTTAGAGATGAGAAAACTGAGTCCCCAAGAGTTAGATGACATAGCTGGAAGCTCACAGCTGCTAAGTTTATACAGCTGGGATTTCTACTTCGTACTAATGGTGGAAAGATATCCCGTGGGATCCAGCAGCTTCTCAGGCTCAACCAACTCCCATCCAGAAACTCCACACCAACATTTTCTTTTGCTCTGTGTGGCTTCATGCCTGAATGATAGGGAAAACTCAACCTGGTTGGTCAAACTAACATTTAAAAAACAAAATAGAGGTGGAATGGTGTCAGCAAGACTGCAGGCTAGGAGCTCCCACCCTTCTTTAGCCACAGAAACAACAATTTAACAACTACAACGGATGAAAATAGCTCTGGGCCCGCACTAGAGTATGATTAGGAAGAAACAAACCCCTGGGGAGCAGAAGCTGAGGATGGTGGCGTGGAAAAGTGTAAGAAGCACTTTGCCTGCGTCACCCCCGACCTCAGACCAGCATAGTTCAGCGCCAAGAAGACCTTCCTTGGCCTTGACTTTCTCCACGGGGGAAAAGGCAAGCAGCAGGAATCCAGCAGCTATCTCCCTTGGGAACCCCAGCAGCTTTACTGTTGCCATGGTGACCCGCAGTCGTGGTCACTGAAGATGATACAGTCTGACCAGTGCTGACCGCAGCAGATGGAGCTGTCTGGCACGTACCACCCTGGTCCTCCTCAGCCAGAACTGTGACTGCAGCCCCTGGGCCCAGAGCTGCCTGTGTGTCTTTCTGGGGCTGGACTTGCCACCACACACACACGTGACACCAGCCTTCCAGACCCTAGCACCGCTGTTCCAAATATGCTCACCCAAGAGTCCAGCGGCCCACAGTCGCCACCAGTGCCCACTCCCAAAGCTTGTGTTGCTGGCTACTGCCCGACAGGTGCAGGCCTTGGAACAAGTGTCCAGGTATATCCCTGGAAACCCCACGCCACACCCAGCTCTTGCGCTTACTCCTAGAGGAAAGTCTTTCCCCTCCAATTCCAGGCCATAAAGTTACAAGTGAGCTCTCCTTCCTGTAAATACCAACACATGGCTCCAAAGGAACACAGAACAATCGAGGAAACAGGAATCACCAAAGGACAGAGTACATTTCTAATAAACAAAGTAGTGGAGATCGACAAATTCCCTGCCAAGGAGTTCAAAATAATTGCTTTCAAGGAACTCAGCAAGCTACAAGAGAATGCAACGAGACACCTCAACTATATCAGCAAAATAATACTTGAACTAAATTAGAAACTCAGTAAGATATGAAAATAATACAAAAAAGAATCAAACAGGAATTCTGCAGTAGAAAAAGACAATGAATAGAGTGAAACAATTAATATAAATCATCCATAGCAGACTCAGGCAAGCAGAAGAAAGAATCATCAAATGGTTACAATAAATAATTTGCAATTACCTAGTCAGAGGAGGGAAAAATAAAAAAGTACGTAGCACAGAATTTACAGAACAACATCAAGGGAACTGATGTACACATCATCAAAGTCCCAGAAGATAAGGAGAAATGGGAAGAAAGGTTACTTAAAGAAATAGTGATTGAAAACATGCTAAAACTTGGGAGAGAAAGAGATATTCCAGTTTATGAGGGTAAAATAAAGCCCCAGATAGAAGCAACACAATGAAGACAACATGAAGGCACATTATAACAAAATTATCAAAAGTCAGGGACAAAGAATTCTAAAAGCAGCAGGAGCAAAACAACTCATCACATATAAGGGAAACTCCAAAACGCTATAAGCATGTTTCCAGGCACAAAAATTGCAGGCCAGGAAAGTGGGGTGATATAGCCAGAGTGCTGAAGGAAGTCTGAAGCTAGAGTCTGACGACTAAGGACACTACACACTTTCAATTTAAGGATACACACAGACTGAAAGCGAAGGAAAGGAAAGAGATATTCCATACAAACTGTACCTAAAAAACAAAACAAGGACAATGATATAAGTATCACAGTAGACTTTAAGTAATGAATTGTCTCTAGACTTACAGAAGTCTATTATATAATAGTTAAAGGGTCAATTTAATGGGAAGATATAACAAATATTAATATATATGCATACATATATGCATATATATGCTTAAATGTGCATAAAGCAAATAAGATAGATCTGAAGAGAGAAATTGACAGCAATACAAACAGAGTCAGAAGCCTCAGTATCCTATTTTCTGTAATAGATAGAACGTCCAGACAGAAAATCATTAAACAAATTGCTGGCTTGAACAACACCATTGATTAAATGGACCTTATACAGACCTGTAGAGAACTTTATAACCCCAAGCAGAGGAAGGTACATACTGGCAAGTGCACGTGGAAAAGTCTCCAAAGTAGATCACTTCAGTCACAGAATAAAGATCGACCCATTTTGAAAGATAAAAATTAAGCCAAGCACCTTTTCTGACCACAGCAGAATAAAAGGAGAGATCAGTAATGTAAGCAAGTGGAAAAATCCACACATAATGGAAACTAAATACCAGACTTTAGGCTCCAGGTTACTTGTAGAAATCTGAAGCTATTTTCGTGATTGACCCCCTGCTACCCGTTTTCCTCTCTGGAAACTTGTGAATATTCTCTCTACTTCCCCGTTCTGAAATTCGGTGGTACAGGCCCTTGCTGTGTTTATTTTTATCACTACACTGAGTACTTAGTGGACCTTTGCAATCTGGAACAGGCCTTTCAACCTTAACATACTTTCTTTAAGTGTTTCCTAATTTTTTCCTTTCTGTTTTCTTTGTTCCTTTTTTATGGAAGTTTTTGTTATCTAAACGTTACTATTTTTCCTTTTCTCTTCTGTTTCTTTTTCCTCTATCATGTTATTTCTTTGAGTTTTCTTCAGTTTTTATCTTCCAGATTTTTCATTTTTTCTACTGATCCCTAAGACGTTATCAAAATGTCTCTGACTCTTCTTTTTCAAGCATCCTGCTTTTCTTGTTTCGGGCTTCAGTTTTATCTGTGAGCTCTCTAACAATACCAGTGAGAGCCTTTTCTGAAGTTATCCTTTCCTAAAGTCATCCTGCGTACGCTCTGTGTTCTCCAAAATTTTCCCCCCTCTTGTCTGTTTTGTCTCTCTCTTTTTAAGATTTTTTTCAAATACCTACTTGTATGTTGATTCTCATCCAATTTCTCACATTTCAGAGTGTTTCACTAAAACAAAAACTGCTTAAGAGCTCCTATCCGCTTGTGCGGCCTGTAAGCTACTTTCATTATGGCGCTATGGCCTGGGGAGTTTCCAGGGGCTGCCCCCACCCCACCCCCACCACAGTGTTGCCATGTGTAGACTCTGGGCTGGTTACACCCCGCAGAATTTCAGTCTCTCTCTCCC